>NC_140582.1:312852385-313452385 GCF_964204655.1 Triturus cristatus
GAAAAAAAAGCCTGCCTCCAACAACTAAGCCAACGAGTAACCAGAGTCCCAGTTTCTAAAGTTAATAAATCAGCCACAACAAAAGGCCCAACTGTCAGAGTAACAATGAAGAGAAAATGTAGCCTCTGTACTAGAGGAAAGAATGTATATAGCCAATGTCTTGTGACGAGAAGCCTGGGAAAAGTATGTAATCCTCCTCAGATACACAGGAAGTCGCGTTTTGGCTACATGTGGCTTTCGGGACCCTTTAGCAACGGGAAAAACATCTACAAATTGATCATGTGATTCACTCATTGACACTGGATTCTTCCATTAAGTTGCAGCACCATAACCGCATGATGACACATAAAAGGGAAAAAGTCCACCTTCGTCACAGGAGCAAGCAGGGTTCCTCTTTCTACACCAGATTACCTCTGAACATGCTTTCAGTCGTAATTTTTTCTTTCACATTTTTTTCATAACATCACTATGGGCTTTTTCTTAGACCGAGACCGGTGTCTGAGGGATACATGGACACTTATCAAAGTGCCTGTGGCGAATTTTAATTGATACATATCACAAATGCATGAATACTGAATTTGATGACTTACTGGCCCGGTGTTTACATATGATTGGATATTGAATGGAATCGTTATTGATTATCTCACTTACAAATTGATATATTATAATTCGACTTGAATAAACCCTGATGAAGTTCTAAAGTTGTTTCTGGAACGAAACGCGTTGGCTGAACCTTGTTATTCATGTGAATTTAAGAAGATATAATAAACAATTGACATTTGATCATTTAAATAGAACTCTTTATTGGATCCTTACCGGTGCACCTCTCCATTTGTGATCATCACTATGGTTGTATGCAGATTTTATCATAGGACTGTAGTTTCACGTAGAGTTCAATTATTTAGATACTCCTTGAGCGCATGGTTTCTTAGGTTTATGACATTTCCTAATTATCTTTTATAACAGCAGAAATATCTTGGGAATAATCTGTCTTTTTGTCTCATTTCAAGTTTACTTAGGTGACGCACAGGTGTTTTGTATGCTCAGAGGAGGCCTCACATCACACGCAACTGCCATGCTTTTGAACACAATGATGGGGAGTGCACAAGGAAAAAATGTGGGATTTCTCAGATCCCCAAGCAACACGCCATTGCACATTAGAAACAGTCCACAAATAGAGCACATTATGGCGGATCCTTCCCACCGTTTATGTGGTCAACAGTTCATGGAAGCCAATTCATGTGAGCCTCTAACTTCACTACCCGAGTAGGGTGTTTACTACAAGACACTGACAGACCTTGCAAAAAATGTATGTGGACTACAATTGTTGCACATCATTGAAAAGATTGTCTGTATTTGGGGTTGAGTCATGTTCCAATAGTTCTATATCTAAATCAGAACCATCACAGCTAAAAAAATGGGGTGTTGAACACTGAGAATTTCTGCCGCATAGTTTTTTCTTGGAAAAATGCCTTAATGTGTGAACTGTGTGGGTTGTGTGTTGTGTAACTCATCATAACAAATGTACTTTTGTTTTAATCCAAACACCCCGATGGACACCTTCCCACCCAATCAAGCAAATGTGTATTACAAATATATTCATCACTGTCAGAGGATTAACATAGCTCAAAAATGAAAGAAACACACAGTTCACAGAACAGAAATTTAAACAGTACATTTAAGTGCCCCAAGGACCCTCATTAGCCCTAAAACTAGAATGAAGCTTTAAAATGCAACGACCTCACAGATGTAGAATGATATCCTGCCATCTAAAAAAGATTGTGTGAAAATTCAGCACATGGAGAGACTGGGGCAAATCGTTTCTATGTGATCCAGATGAAAACAGAACTCCTGACCACAGACCTGACCAACTTACAGCAAGAAATCGATTTTCCTGAAATTCCCTTTTGAACATCAGTGCCAAAATTAACCAAGTGAAGATGACGGATGTCTTTTGCCCAAAATGTTAACCTCTGTGGCCCCTCCAATCGTGCTCTTCTGCATCTTCCTCTACTGTCGTCTTCTAGTCTCATTCGCATACTTGTACCTACCTTTTCGGATCTGATTTGGCAGTCTACATGCATGACCTATTTTTACCAATTCTTAAAATATACATAGATTAAGCTTGGGTGCACCCAGAGAAGTATTCCATTCTTACCTCATATAATTTGCCATTTGGTGCATCAATCCACCTTCCTAGAAGTGCTTCCACTGGAAAGTATGAGCTACCTTTTTACATCTGAAAAGCACATTCAATCATGACACGGTTTGTCATAGTAAATTGTTTCTCTTCAATGCATTTTTGCTACTTTTCACCTAGTATTAGCAAGCCCAATTGGCCGGGTTCTAATGTCCTAAATTGCATTGGGGTTGTTCATGGGGTTGTTCAGGAGCATGGGGAGTCTCTGACCGAGGAAATGGTTGTTATGCACATAAATGGAGGGTTAGCTGCTATAGTCTAGTGAAGACTTGCTGTTTTTTAAATCGAAGATAACATTACAGTTTGTTTAAGATCTCTGTTATTTGTAAGACGGAGTATAACCAGTAGCACTTATATAATTTAATGAAATTGCATGTATATTATATTTGTTGTGATTGTAATGCATACTCTATTGTTATTTTCAGTTACCCCTGACGAAGGGCCCCCGAGGCCCGAAATGCATTGGGTGTTAATAAACTGCTTTAAATGGACATGGCCTTAGTACGTGTTTTTGAAGAAGAGGTTCGGATGGCCCGCTTAAACATGAGAAACTCAGGAAATTGCAGTTCCTTGCATGAGGATCTAAAATGTTATAGTGAAAGAGTGGATGAAATAAGGTGTAAAAAGGAGTAAAAGGGAGAAAAAAGGTTAAAGTAATATGAACACTTGCATATGCAATATTTGCTGTGCCACTGGTTTTGGAGTTTAAAGAAACCCCCATTAGGATGCTAAATTGCATTTGCTCATGCAACACCAACAAGTAATTAGCATTTGTACATGCATGTATTTGTAAGCGTTGGCACAATAATGTCGTACCTATTGGCTTTGCCAATGTTTGATTCTTCTGTTCCTGCCTTCCTCCTCCGCAAAAAATTAAGACACACTGCTGCAATACTTTTTACTTTAGGCTGATCCAACTTCTCTAATCTAGGTTGTTAATTTGTTTTAACATACTTCACATTAAAATTCACATCTCTTACATGGAAATGGTCAAATTCAATTGATGTATATTGATGCGGCAGAAGCCTCTGGGTCACAGAGCTCTGCGTCATATGTGATGTTTTGACAAATAAAAGATGTTTTCCAAAAAAAATTCACATCTCTTTAGAAATTATGATGATTTGTTAGATTTTCTTTATTAAATTTGAACTCCAGGACAAGAATTTGATCGTGGGTCAACGGCTTGCTTTGCTTAATTCATCAAATTTGCATTTTGCCAAAACACTTTTCAGAAGATCTGGCTTTTGTCAGGATGACTTGATCAACTTGGAAATCTCCAAGTTTAATTTAGGTAGCACACATAAGGTGCAAGTTGGCCTCATCAGTCTCACCCAAATTTTTCAACTGACAATGCCTCGATGCGGACTAGTAAAAAAAAGGATATTTATTTCAAATTTCAAAAACAGTTCTTACATTTTAGATCACAAATGTTGACAAGTACTTCTGGCAGCTCAGATATACATGCGATGTGCATGAACGAAATTTTGGCATTACAAAACAGCTCCAAAATGTTCAGCTTTTGCTTAGATCATAGTTTTAGTACTAAATACATTATTTGCAACATTCCAGGTAACTGTTGCAAAATGTAACAGTAAAATACATTTTGCACCTGTGACATTATGCACGGATATGATGTGTGTAATATAAACAGCCCAACTTCAAATTTACACTTAAAATCTGAATTTGGGAATTTCTGGAACCATTCCATGCAGTTGGGGGACCAGGCCCTTGTTCAAGAGAACTACATTCTATGGGCAAAACACAAGCGTGTGGGGGAGACGAAGGAGACAATTCATCTAGATGTGCAGAGAAGTTAATGTCTACACCAGTGGTCGTTTATTAAATCTGAAGGTGCCACTGCTTTCAGATATCACAAATCCATTTGCACTCCCCCAACACTGAATGTGTCTGGTGTCAGAGAGTGTCAAGTGTAGTTGATAGTTCCCCCTACTTCAGTGAAGTTATCTTAAATTAATAACCTTCCGTTTATGCTTAAGAGACTGGACCAACAAATCTTAACGTTATCATTTTTTTCTTGCAGTCTAGCAGACTAGCACAAACCATTTCCTGCATCAACAGGAATAGTGCTCATCAAGTGACAACAGACAGAAAGGGCCCAAAAGTCAATGAAAGCAGATAGGCTTCTGGTATAAAAAGGAAGAAGGCCTCTGCTACTCGCAAACACTTTTTAAGCACAGTCGAAGTGATAGCCCTCAGGGTGAATATCCCGTGCCAGTTCAGTGGTTTGAATCCCAGCAGGGCAGACTTGAGCTTTAATCCTTACTGGGTCAATGAAATGAGCAACATTGGTGAGGAAATTGCAGAAGCTCATAGGCTCAAATGTGTCCCCTGTGTGGTTTTTAAAGCAATTTGAACCTTCTTGTAATCGAGCTTCGCAATGGCCTCCACACATCCTGTGATGCTGTGCACCATTTTAAGCGCAGCAGGTTCATGAGACAAAGCATCACACAAAGTAAGCGCTCTTGACACAAAGTATTTGAAAAATGAGTCTTGAGTCTCACTGACTAAAAAAAAAATATTCTGACCTTTGCTAAAGTCGTGGGATTATGTACGTAAAAGGAGAAATAAATAACAAGGTAAAATTGAAAGAAAAAAAAATGATAAGTAAATAAAGATAAAACAAGCTTCCCAGTGTCGCCACCAGGATCATCCATTAATTTTTTTACTTTTTAAAGGTTCACTTTGGAAGTTGGTGTTCCTTCTTTATGACACCTGTTATTCAAGCACCAAAAGGCACTACCACTTGTGACACGCATTAATAGTTACACCACATGCGCTTGCGACGAATTTATTGATTTTTATTTATTTGAGTTCTATATAGCGCTGGCTAGAACCGGAGGTATCAGAGCGCTTTACAGAAGGATCCACAAAATTATATCAGTAACAAGTTTCATCAGTTACAAGAAAACATTTCAAGAGCGTCAGAAGATGGAATAAATGGAGCTTAGAAGGGTAAGGGGGTGGGGTAAAGGTATAGGGGGGAGAAAGGATGGAGATCAGATGGAAGGAAAGACGAAGGAGTCTGCCCAAAGTCTGGCTGGGTAGGTGACGGACGATCTCCTCTATAGCTATCAGCTAGCTCCACCGGACATCAGTCAAGCAGCTGGGTCTCAATGAGAAAACAATTAGAGAGCAAAGAGGAGGGATAAATGGGGTAGTCCACAGCCCATTTCCTCTATAGCTCTCAAATAGCTCTACCGGGCCTCGGCCAAAAAGCTAGGTCTCCACGGTCAGAGGTAGGTTCATAGATTCGGTATCCTGAAGGGTAGGCCGGATGGGGGATATGTTCGAGGTCTGGCCAAAGTCTGTTTTTTTTAGGTCTCGCCTACGCAGCGTGCAAGCGCTGCTTAGGTGGGGACCTCTTGTAATTGATCACCACTTTTGCCTAAACGTGTGCATGTTTTGCATTGCAACGCGTGCACGTTTGGCGTTTCCCTTGCGGGAGCGAGCAGCGGCGCCATCTGTTAGCAATTATTGCCCTGCCGCTGCTCGCTCCCGTAAGGTAAACGCCAAACGTGCACGAGTGGCAAAACAACCCAATGCAAAACATGCACGCGTTTAAGCAAAAGTAACCGCTGTGCGTGTCTGGTCCCTGTTACCATGCAGAGACTGCTTGTTTCTTTTCTTTGTGAGGCAACTCTCACTGCAGGCAGGACGTCTTTTTTTATTTTTCTATTAACGGAGCAATGAGCTTTAAAAAAAAAAAATGTATTAACGAAGCATTGCGTTTTAAATTTTAAATGCAGTACTGGGCTCTACGGAGCCACCATTGCTGTGCGTGCCCTTCATAAATGGATATAATAGGCTCTTGCTCTACAAGGTTTGCTGGCTGTATGTTTAGCAAATTTATACTGCGCAAACTGAACTCAAGAGTAGTAGAGACCTTTACAAGACACCCAGTTACATTACATGAGCCACTCTCACTGCAGGCACCACGTGTTTTTTTTTTTATTAATGGAGCATTGCGCTTTAATGCACTTTAAATTTTAAATGCAGTACTGGGCTGTACAGAGCGATCATCATGCGTGATTAATCAATCTCCCCATGGTCACCCTGTTTACTAAAAACGGGGTGCTAAGGAACATTCACATGCGCTATAAGAAGGGACCACCCCGTTAAATCGGTTTCATGTTCTATCTACTCGCCGTTTTTTGTTTCTAATATTCAGCCTCATTCTGCTCTCCCATGTGCCCCCTTCGAGATCCTGCTCTCCTTCTGCATTCTACCAGCACCCTCCTACCCAATAGTCGTCCACCACCACCACGTCCACCACCAACACCACGTCTACCACCACCACCACCACGTCCACCAACACCACGTCCACCACCACCACCACGTCCACCACCAGCACCACCAACACATCCACCACCACGTCCACCACCACCACGTCCACCACCACCATGTCCACCACCACGTCCACCATCCCCATGTCCACCACCCCATGTCCACCACTACCACCACTCCCACGTCCACCTCCACCACGTCCACCTCCACCACATCCACCTCCACTACCACATCCACCACCACCACATCCACCAGGTACAGCACGTCCACCACCACCACGATGTCCACCACGTCCACCACCAGGTCCACCATCACCACCACCACGTCCTCCACCACCACGTCCTCCACCACCACGTCCTCCACCACCACGTCCACAACCACCACAACCACCACCACGTCCACCACCATGTCCACCACCACCACGTCCACCACCTCCGCCACCGACACCATATCCACCAACACGTCCACCACCACCACCACGTCCACCAACCGTGACAGGAAAAGTGTCACTAGAGGGCAGGGGTAATAGGAGTGTCAACCCCGGCTGTACATGGGACATTTAAGGATGCATTGGGTGCGAGAAGACGGGAATAGGGGCTAGAAGTATTACACCAGACCCAAGATACATTTCGAAGAGGCGCAATGTCACAGGGGCTCCTGTAAAAGCACTTGCAGCATCTCTACCTCACAGTGGCATACCTGCACGAGCCACTCACTCAAAACACGCATTGGCATAGCCAATAGGTCTCACCTTTGGGACCTTATAAGTGTTTAGCCATGCAACACTTGACCTATTGGCTATGTCAATGCTTGTTTTTCAGAGGAGTAGCACGATGTGGTAGGGAACCAAGTGGCAGCCATCTTGGGGTCAGGCAAGGGATTAACAGGTAGTAATAGGGAGGGCTTAAAAACTTGCATTGCCAAAAGATCATGGTGGCCCCCATGCCCCTCATTACAGACCTGGCCTTGGGGAGCATTCATAGAAAACCAAAAAAATCTGCATGCAGGCCAGATCAATAGTTACTAGCACTGAGGTGCAGCGGTAGCTCGGCAGCCCGAACGCCCTCCTCTCCCTAACTCCGGGAGAATGAAGCAGAAACATCCGGGAGCATCCGGGACCCTAGGAATTGTGTCCCGGGAACGTGCCACACCCAGCAGACTTCGCCAGCAGTATGGGATGACGAATAATTAGGCCTTGAATGGCCCAGCGCCAATGACTAGAAAACAGAGTTGAGATGAGGGTAGGGTTCAGGACTTTGTTCAAATGAATGGGGAGGGGCATTGCATCTTTGGCCATGGGAACCGACGGGAGGTGCCAGACATGACATACCACCTCTCAACGTTCTGAAGTAGGTTGAGCGTTTGGGGAGAGAGACTCAATTTTGGCAGAAAGATAATTTTTTTTTTTTTTTTACCTTACTATGACATTATTTTTACTTTCAGCAGCGTGCGTTTAAAACACCCTGGATAAACCGAGTTGTAAGGTATTAAAACACGCAATCATATTAACATACGTGATTCGTCACGCGGACCCTTCTCTCTGCTGTGAAACTATCTAGTGGGCTGTCGGGCACATATAGTGGGTAACCCACTTGAAGTGATAAATGACGTCATGAAAGTTTAACACATTAAACTGGGTGATAGTGATAGCCGCAATATACAGGCTGAACGGAAAAAATAAATTATCGTCCAAGTAAAATTCTTCGCAGACGCCTCTGCCATAACGGCGAGTGAGCGGGTACAAACCCAGTCTCCTAGGACCCCCACATTTTCTCTCGAAGTGTTCTCAGCATAGGACATTACCCAGACCCTGGGCTCTGTGGAAGTAATAAACACGTTCGGATAATGGCGCGTGCAGTGGCTGTTGGAATAAAATAGTTTATATCTTTACTTCGACTAAAGAGGGCTCTCTCATTTCACTTGAAAATCGTCTCCATTCCCTGTTCCTTCCTTACTCAGGTCTTCGTGGTAGCAGTTTTTACGCCGACACACAATAGGCTGTATTTCATTAGCCTTGTTTCTTGTTTACCGAAAATAAAAAAACTTCGAGCTAATAACTACGGAGATGCGCTTCCGCCGAAGATCACACGTTTCGTACAGAAATGATTAACTGGCAAGATGGCTGCATGTACCTTCTTTGATCTGCCTGTCCAGAGTTCCATCAAGACTAGGGAAACGGGCCTCCCATTCATCCAAGGTCTGTAACTAGACTACCATTACAAACATTGGGTGACAGTCACATCAGCTACTTGCAGACCTCAAAGAAGACAAAACGGAGATATAAAGATACATTCTTATTTTCCTCACCAGCATGTCGTACAACACCCTCCTATCTATGTCTGCATAGTCAAAACCTGACTGGCTATAGTCCGGGACGCCCTGAATAAATTAAACCAGAATCATGGCCGCCAGCCTTGGTGAAATCTCGCTTCATGATGCTAGCGGCTGCATGCGACTCGTTCTGAATAAATTCCATAAACAGCTCAATTTGCATTCTCAGTGCAAGCAGTAGCTTTGCAGAAACTTCAGCAAAAGAGTATTATTAAGGAGAAGGGGGGAAAGGCACGAAGACAAAACAAAGAAGCAATTAAGTGCCCGACCTCTACTGACGTCATAGGCTACAGGATGCTGTCACTGAAGGGCACTTCACTCTTTCAGCAAACACCCACAGATTATGGCAACTTTATTTTTTATAAAGTATGTGAATGACAATGGAAATAACAGCCTGAGCTCCAAGGCCCAACTCTACAGTTTATAAAAGTAGGGGAGAAAATGGCGTCTTTGGGATGTAAATAAAAATAACTCTCATGGGTCGCGACTACCCAACACTGATCATAACAAGTACTCAGTTTACCTTTTGTTGGCCATAACTATCTGCAGCTGGCTACTAACCTTTTACTGGTCATTATGGACCATGCTGTTCTTCAATAACCACCAATGAGGATCAGTGCCAAGAGCTGCTTCTTGTGGTGCTGCAAGGGCCATTAGGCGTCAATCACTCTTTATTGAGATGCTAAACGAATGAGTCATGGAGTAGACACAGTGCATACCATACTGGCATAGTATGACCACTCAACTTCATACAGTTGCCATGGTAATGGGGGGCTTACATAGGACCGCATAGTCCCAGGCTGAGGGAGGTGTAAAGGCAGGTCATTGAAACAGCTGACTTATAGGATGAAATATAAACAAAGTAGGAGAGTGAGAAGATGACATAAGCCCGTTCCCCTTTCCCTTATCAATATGACAAACAACTAAAAATGAGCTCGTCACTATCCCAATGTGCTGTCACGAATGCCTTTCATTCATGTATCAAACAAACCATTAGGTTTCCTTAAAGAACCCTCACCCACCAGCCTAGTTGGTGGCATGCTTCATCACTGGCTTCCTACCCAAGATGCCTAATGCGTCTCAGGTGTGTTACGAAGCCCGACTACGTTGGAGCTGTTTTTTTTTGTGTGTGACGTAGTGAATTTGTGAATGAATTAAAACTACCTAAAGGGAATCCGTCCCGTGAGAAATTTTAATCGTGGACCCCTTGGGTAGGGTTAAAAACAGTGATGGTGGATGTGAGAAAATAATGGTCTCTCTTACATCCATCCTAGTGTTAGGCCGACATGTTTCAGCCAATTATGCATGCCGTATGAGTCACGGTGGCTTTCTTCAGGACCAAGGTGCTAGGGAAACCCTAGTCAATAGACGCATCCACACTAAGGCATGCGTATATGGTGTGGATTAATTTGTAACTTACAATTTTTACCAAACTTCTTATTGGTTCTAGAGTGGATAGAATGAGAAAGACACAATGCATACAATAATGGTAGCTCATATCGTTGATGGAATCTGTGCAGAGCCAGCACTGCGTGCGTGTGCCGTGCAATGTGCTAATCATGCGTGAACATCTGTTTTTCCATCATTTCAGTATGTGTGGTGAACAAGGAATCCTATTCTACCACGTGACGCAAACCATGCCAAATGGTTATTCCTTTCATTCATTAGTGAAAAGAATATATATTGTTAAAATCATACAAGACTGCTCATCATGCTTGAGCATAGTTCTCCGCCAAATGTATGCAGACGTGTGGCAAATAAACACATTTGTCCTTCCACTTAAGGCAGACTGTGCCTTTACCATATACAATTCGTGACAAGATTACATGGTGCTAGTTTTCAGGTAGAAAACATGCGAAACAAACATTTGTGCATCGCGTAGCAAGGCTTGTTGTGGAACAATCAAGGTGAATAAACAAGGAGACACAAAAGTGTCAATGTATCACCTACTTTAATCGCACTAAATTAAAGCAACATGGATCATAAGAGGAAGGCGCCTGTAGTCACACACTGTGGGAAAAATAATTTGCTGTCATTTAGTCCCCCCAAAAATTTTTCATAAACTTTTTGCCCAGCTCCCGAAATCATTGTCAACGGGAAAAATCAGGCTAATCTTATGGGTGTGGTCCCCTCCATCCCGAAAACTTACTTTGTCAAGGGAGGCTGCCCCACATAGTACCTTTTACCGTCTTCATCAGGATGCGGATGTTACTGATCCCATGGATGGCAAGGTCGAAGTAGCCGTGCTGGCATCTCAGAGCTACTCATTTCCGCGTCTGGACGTGGTTCCTATGTCATGCGTATGATGCAGACTTACAGAATGAATACAGATCATCCTCAGGAGCTCTTTCCAGAGACTGAGGAATTTAGGAAACACTAAAAATGTCTTGAACTGACCTGGGATCCAGGTGAGTGACTAGAGTAAAAATCCAAGTGGGGACATGGGATTTACCGGTCTGCATTGTAAGTGTTTACAATCATACACAATGATACGTACAGTCACCAGAACATTCTTTTTTTAAACCATGTATCTGACATGGGGTTGCAAAGGGCTTTTGAAAGTTCACTCTGAATGAATGAATTAAACAATCACTGGTGTGAATGTTGATACCACCAGATTCATTGGCCTGACCAGTTGTTAACACAGTGTGCCAAAGGGGTGGTAGAGGAGCCACGTTTGCATAGTAGTGACTGCGCACACTATGAATATAATATTCCATAAATCTCAAATCATAACACTTCCATGGGGAGGACCCTGTAACTTGCTGTACAATGGTAGCCAAATAAAAAGTGCCACTATATATGTGTACCCTATACCAAACTGTTTATTTTAGTCATGATGTTGACACTGCTTTCGAGCTTTTTGGTCCAGGAGACCATTCATGTCTAAAGGAGGGGAAGATGGGGCAGGCCATGTGTACCCATGGAGAACACTGTAACTGACATGGTAATTAGAGGAGGTGATGGAGTGACAACCGTGATAGCATTTTAGGCTATTTGGAGAACTGGGAGCAGTTTACAGAGTTGATGATGAAACAAGTGTGCAAATAGAGGCTCAAGGCTATTGAAGTGGCTGATTGGAAGCACGCACTACAGAGACAGGAGAGAATCCTCCACCTATGTCAAAATAAGGACCAGCTAGGGGACAGACCGTGAATTTACCACGCCTGATAAGAAGCAAGTGCGAAATTAAAAAAATAATTGCCTGACCATAGTAACTTGTAACTACTGTGTTTTTTGCTCATGCTAACCAAGCTCACCAAATGTGCCCGTCTACGAGACTCCTTGGCACCAGAAGTGTGTATATTGAAAACCTAACTTGCTCAGCCGAAACCCTGTACGCTCATGGCCATCTACGAGTTGAGTTCTCTCGTAGTCATCTATTGATCTGCTTGTATTCTTGGTGAGAATTTAGTCACGTAATGGTTACTGGTGACTTCTGTGATAGGGTATATACATGCATCTTTCTGGTGTAGAGGGATACATCCCCTTGTTGGTTTGCGCTCCTTGAGGCTACTAGGTTTTGCAATAAATATTTTCTAAATTCGGCATAAAACTGAAATAGAATTTTCTTTCCTTACGATAGAATTATGATCCTTATGATAGAATTTTCTTTCGTTAATAATAGAAAGGGGGCGGGGATAAAGGATTGAGAGGAGTTCATACGGAGAAACATGCGTCGATATTGTCAACAACAGTGACACAGTTCATCGGGTTCAATATGTAATTAGAAAAAGAAAGAGGCACTAGACAGGGGCTATTCTAATTTCCAAACCATACAACCTTACAAAAATTAGAAGTTTTCATCAGACCGTGGGTCTATAGTACACATTGGAGAATTAATACCCTTGCTCACCTTGAGTAACTCGCACTGGGTACATCCTCGGCAGGCAAAAACCCACTCCGATCAATACCTTAATGATTACCGCCCCACCAAGATACAGATTTCATGAGGTGCACAGCCTTCCCAAAGCTATTTCTCTAAAGTCGTTCACTCTCTTCTGCCGACTCATCTGGAACATTTAAGTCACCCGCCTGAGTGGGTAATTATTTTGTTATGTGCTAGAATAAAGATATGCTCAAGTGTAACCATCCTTGCACAGACTGGATGACGCAAAATGATGTGCGAATGTCAACAAGATATTTGAGACAATTCTTGATTTTTAGATTCATCATACAGAAATTAAGCCTATAGAATGTTGTGCTCAGTAGCTGTTCTTCAATAAGTACTATTTGTAGCATATTTGTGAAGAATGGCCTATATATCATTAAAAGAATAAAATAATACTTGCATGCCGGTTCTCTTTGGTGATTAGTGTTATTAAAACGCTGGGTTAAAATGACAAAATACATAATCACTGCAGCAAAACAAAGCATAGATGTGTAATTTATTAACCAATACCCAGTCAAAACTATTTACCTTTATTGATAAATAAATATTTACAATAGGTATACCAATAAAAATGTACTCTGTCTATGTTAAGGTCTACAATATATTTGTAGCACAATATTTAGAGCTCATTTTTATAGTACCAACCTCAGAGGCCGAAAACGTGCACAAGGAAAACAGAAGCACTAAAGAAATCGTGCATAATAGGTTTTCAGCAATGTAGTGTTAATTCAAAGGCACTTCTAGCCGAAGAGCTTAAAGCTTATCAACACTGGATCAAGCCCAGGACTAGGTCAAATGGAGACACGAGCACAGCAGATTAAGCACCAGCTACAGAGGTCTGGGTTTAATCTTCTGAAACCCGATTGGGCTAACTAAGCCATTCATCCTTTGAAGGCTGGCAATATTAGAATTACTGAGTTGGTTTTAAAATGAACAATTATCTAATCACCAGAAGTTTGGTTGATGTGTACAGATGGGTGCTATTTAGGAGGCCACCTCCATACAGGATATACTAAGGCCAGAGTCTGAACACCATCAATAAGAGACAATGTACCAGTCCTAAACAGCAGGAAATCATGCCCACACCCCCACTTCACAACTGCTAAGTGACAGGTCAGAGCCATGACCACGTGGGACTGGCGCAAGAACTTTCGTTTAGGACTTCAGCAATATACCTTTTCTTTCATTGAGAAAATGGTACATTTTGCTACTAGAGCACAACCTATACATCATCTCATCAGCAACTGGCTTTCAAGATGGCACCAGGATGTGGTACATGTTACTCACCCTCATATACAGAGGATGCGACGCCCAAGTATCTAGCCCATCTACTCATAACCTTATTTAATAGTGTCAGCTAGTAACTTAAAGTGATTGTTAATTACGTTGTAATGTGATAAACCCGCACTGTTGTAATGCATGAGCAATAATGTACTGTTTTGAAAGAAATCTTAACCTATTGATATGACCAACCAACTGCTTGTACAGTTGTACTACTTTATAAAGGTGCATTTTCTCTATGATAAAATAAAAATTAATTTGTAAAAAAAAATCAATAGTGTCAGCTAATCAAAATTTGACCAGCACCCACCACCCCGCCCCTTTACAGGTTCAAGTTGTTCCAACATCCTAGTCCAATGCTATGGAATTTCCACGCTAGTCAAGTCACAGGCGCCTCCCGGATCCTGGGATTTAAGGGTGCTTCCCAAATCACTAGGTTGGGATGAGAAAACTAGATGCATGCAAGCTGTGAGGAGGGGCACTGAATAGAAAACACTGATTACATTCCCAATCCATAGATCTCTCGAGGCTGGTTTTTGCAGTGTAATGTCAATAAATATACAGCATTAGGTAATTAATACCATGTATACACCTGCGTGTCACCTGTGCCTAAAACAGTGATGATTTTCCTATGTGGCATCGAAGTTGCTTCCTTCAGAAGAGGAGTTGGCGGGGTTCTCTTTTAAACAAGAATACATTCTTGGTCTGCGGCATTTGAGGGTGGGGTACGTAGCATCACAGCACCCAGCTCATCATACATTTTGTAATATTCTTTCAGGCATTTTCACATTGGTACAGGTGATGCATTCGCATACTTAAGATATGCTCTTTTTACAAGATACGCAGTTCTGTTCATTGTTTTGTGGCATGACAGCACTGGGCCCAGGCAATAAAAACACAATTACACAACAAAGGGGGATTTCAAATTTGAAACACAATAATTGAAATAACCGTATGTGGCCCGGACGGCTGTGCACAGCGCTGAAGTGAGCCGAATTTTTGAATGATATGTTTACACTAATCAGGGCCTGAAGCCAGTCAGGTTTTTTTCCGGTGGATTTCGCTGCTGGTAATTAGCAGCTCAGAGCAACAGCAGCGCCCGAACTGCTCCTTTCTCCTGCACATTCAACGAGGCTCACTTTCAGATGGGCCGCTCTGTCTTACATTACACGTTACACATTTTGTAATGTAGGCGCCTGGCATGTGAGGTAGCAATAAGGCAACGGAGCAGGGTGCGCCCAAAGCCCGCGTTGAGTCCCTTCTTTCCCGCTCATTTGCCCTGCTAACTGCTAGATTAGTAAAGGCCAAAACTCATAGGTTAACCGATACAGCTGCAAACGGTTACACCCTAAAATACAAAAATAATCAAATAAAAACACCCGCTTTTAACTTTCAATCGGAGGGCAATTCCCTGTGGGTAAAAGTTCACAGAATTAGTGCTTGTTTTCTGCTTTGTATAACAAAATATCAAGTTTGGGACAATTTTTGTACTCATACTGTGTGGCAGCCATCTTGTGTTCTCTCTGCAGTGCACACTGGGCACGCAGTTCCATGAAACACATCGGTACCTAATTGCAAGTTCATGGTTACATTCAAAATTTAAAGTGCCATGCTGATCTCCAAACTGTCCCTTGTGGAGGGACAGACCATCGCCATCCTGCCCAAAATTACAGGGTAACGCATTGCTGTTCTTCATGCTGAGGGGTTCAGAGAAGAGGTTGCGACTTTGAGTACATCAATACACAAACAAGGCAATGAGACATCAGGCCTGCAGTCGGGTTGGTCCATCAGCTGCCAGTGGTGTGCTACGGATTCCTTAAAAAGGAGTACGCTGTTTGTACTATGTAATACTAGATGTGATTGGAAAATTTATATAGGTCAGTTTGGCAAGATGTCACTATTAGTCCTCACCAGTCCTTATCACAAACACTGCTGTATCCAGCAGAAGTCCTCTGGGCATTCTGAGACGAGTAAATAAAGCGACTGAGGAGGAAATGGATAACTTGAGTTTCGAGGTACTAAAGAAGTGAGTGGAGACCTAGTACAGATGTACACACAGGATGTTGTAGGCATAGCACCACAATTAACAGTCTTATTCAATGGTTGAATTTACTTGTATGATAAGGACAGCGGGGAAATAACTGAAAGAGGTATAGGTGGCTCTTTAAAGAGGCAGTAGCAACATTTAAGACAAATAAAAAACACAAATCAACCACCGACTCGCTGCTAATTTGTTCAATCAGCGGAGTGTAGTCTGAGACTCGGAACCTAGTTAGCAACATGGGATACTGATACGCAAGAAGGCTGTAAACAAGATATTATTGTAAGAGGGACTAGCCCAACAGCTTTTCAGTGTCAGAGAGAAAACTGTCCAAGGACCAGCCGCCTTAAGAAATCCAGCTGTTTGGGTGTGTTGGTGTCACTGGACAATAACCCAAAAGGTTATTCATTCCAAGGACCCCACCAACTCACAGCAGTATGGCTGACTGACTGCAATAGGGCACTTGAAAAACGTTCTCGCATTTGCTAGTGCCACCCTGACTCGCTGATAGGGTGCTTGCAAACGATGGTAAGATAGGTCAACTGAGAGCAGTGCATAGACCCGGATACAATCTCCGAGAGCATCAACATGCTGTTTCTTACTGCAAAGCAAAAATATCAGTTTTTCTAGATGACATACGCACCCTGATGCTGCTGGACTGCTTTAGCAGGTTGGTTCTAACAATGGCTTGTCTGTGTTTAGCTAACATTAAGTATTAACAAGATCGGCCTGGCTATATTGCCTCAAGGTTTACATGCACGGGTGGTAGGGGCAAACAGCGGACTTGGCTATTAGCAAAGATAGGCCCTGAGACTAACACAGCGAGGAGACGGACTGGCTCAGTCTCGGTCCCCAAAATCAAGAAGCATTGGCAAAGCCCACAGATGTGCTACTTGTAGTTAAGCGCAGACAAAAGCATTAAAAAAATGCCTGCTGTAATAGAAAACTATTTAAAAGATTGTTTAGTGTATATAATTCATGGATAGGACAATGAATTACCTTTGTGATAACAGGGTGAACTTTTCAGATGGAAAATAACCCTTTGTGCATGTGAAATGAGATCAAAGGAGGCACCCAAGCAGTTAATAGAAAGAAAGTGAGAAAATAATTTTGTGGGTTAGCCTAAGATGTGACTGACAGAGTCTCCATCCAATGGCTGAAGACTCCTGAGGCCAACGAACCTAATGACTGAATGTGGCTGAACCAAGGTCCCTTTGACTACGTGAAGAATGCAATATTTTTGCAGTGAAGAACGCAGGCACCATTAAATGTCAAATCTAACAACTGGCAAACAGCACACTTTAGTTCATGTTTACTTTGTAAACATGAGAATAGGAGCCAGACAATTAGCAAATTTAGGGCAAGGGTCTGGTGGTATTTTGAGTTAGAAGATTCCGAGCACTTCATATTTCTGCACTTTCAGTTCCTTTTCGACTTCAAAACATTTACTGGCATATTGGAGTTCCTGCGGGTGTATTCAAGCTCACTTTTCACCAACAAGTAAGCAAGTAAATTCAACTAAACTTTTTTAATGAACCCTAGCTTTTGTGGCTTGAGTGACTGTGAAATTTGTGGTATGTGTGTCTGGAAATGCATGCCAAGTGCCTGACTACCAAAGTTATAGTCTGAAAAATACGAAGAGATGCCCCGAGCATTCACAAACATCACATGCACCGCATATCATTTACCACATTCACAACGCTATGCACAGGGTCATTGTGTTGATGGTGTCTTAAAAAGAGATACGGAAATTTGTTCAACGATATATCGAATGTATGCATTGGCGTATAATTTAATTTACTTTATCTGAGATGCTTCAAACCATAGGAGTAATGTGCCAGTGCGAATATATTTGCCACTATAGACAACATGTTATTTCACCACTCTTTCCCCTATTAATAGGGCTGTATGTGTTGCTTTTAAGAACAATACGGTGCCCCTCTCATGACAGATTTCTAAAGTAATCTTGTCCTAGGAGTAACTCACATCTCCCATCGTTTAACAAAAGCTGCATGGTCCAGAGGGAAACTTTGATGGCTCCTTAAAAGTCCTCAAGGTAAGTGTGTGCTAACATGAAAACACTCCTACCACTGATGATTACTCTCGTCCATGAACTGAAACCATGAAACACATCCATGTACAGATGTGCCCTACAATCAGCCGCGGCCCGTTCAGGTAAGAGAGGTGTGGCCAGGTGGGGGGGGGATTTTGACAGAAGATGACGAGGGAAAATTATACAATTTTCCCTCGTCATAGTCCGTTGAAATCCCCCTTCACCCGACCCTACCACTCTTACCTGCATGTGCCGCGGCTGCCGTCAACGAATTAGACACATGTTGCCAAAAGACCTCCAGTGGGCAGTAAAGGACATGTCTATTCTCAGCAGAGGCAGCACAGAGGATCTCAATTCCTGGGAGTATCATACATGGAAGAGTGTTTTGCATCCTAGCATGCTTGTTTGTCTTCTTCAATGGGCACCATCCTGTGCGTCCACGTGATGTTGAAGAGCTGCACATGGACATAGTCTAGAAATGGATGCAAATGTGGTCCGCCCCTGCGAGCGGACTGCACCAAGAACACATGCAGGGCTTTTAGACGCTGTAACACTGCGGAGGAATGAGAGGAGGCGGAACACAAGGAAGGAGGCAGCAGGCTGCTTATTATTACATTAGTGTCCCTAATACTAATTATAAACACCGAGTCTATCCGTCAGTTCAATTATACATTTGTCAAACAGCTTGATACAAGATACCCACAATTATTACTTAGACGCCATTTTTACATAAACCCTCCAATTTCATGCTTTTTTCCTCACAAAAACCCAACGCACAACCGCTAATTTATTATTTTCTGGAAATTATAGTCCAATAAATCAATCTAAAAGCTACTTTTCCTGAACACTTGAATGGCTGCCTTTTAACAGCACAAAGGAAATAAAGTCGATCATTACAGTTATCAATCTCGGAGCTGCTCGGTTAAGAAGGAAACATTCCAGCAGTGCCTGAAGAAAAGGGATGCACCAGCAGCTCCCAAAGAAAAGGCCCAGAGCGACAAACCTAGAGGGGAGGACAAGCCCAGGAAGATAGACCCGGAGAGACTGATGCGGATGGATGGGGGGCTACAGTGGAAGAGAGATGGAGACGGATGACTTACACCACTGCCATTTTATTTTATTCTGACAACTGCTACATTATTTGCTAATGGGATAGTTCTGTGCTACATCTATGTTAAAAGCGGATACAATATTTTCCCATATTCTGGAATGTAGGGACTACAATCTGGCCAGCACTGGGCATAAAGCAAGAAAGATACTTCGATCATAACAGGGATATTTGCACTTTTATAGCACAAAATCCTTGCTTCCCCTGTGCGTTTGTGTATAAAGTTTGTCATACCAGTATTACCCATTACTCATCTATTAACATAGAAATCCAGGTTATTTGCCATCCGATAAGTAGTCACACAGACACACTGCCGTAACTGCTGAATCCAGCATCAAATCAAACAATGTTTTATGTAGGTTTAGACAAAAACAATTCATTACAATTTGTTTGTAAAAAAGCAAAACAATCTTATATGTTTATATTCAGGGTCATTCTGCAAATGGCGGTGGTGATGAAACGAAAGTAGGCCACAATGCCCATGATCAATTAATGGACGGGTGTGCCCAGACGTGGATCACGTGTTCACTGTGCCACTGGAACCAAGCTGTAACTGGCAGATGAGTCCTAACAAGGGGAAACCGGTCCTGGGTGGCTTGTGTTCCGGGGCAGGGAGGACCTGGCCCGGCAGTTCGGGCTGAACTGTTCCCACTAGAGCAGGGTCAAGACTGATATGGCTGGGTCCAAACTGAGGTGGCATGATGGGATGATGGGAGAGAAACAGTGGATTATGATGCGGCCCAAAGCGGTTGCCAGTGGCTGGGATTAATTCAAGCATTACATCCATCACCTTGTTTTTGATGCCTTAAATATAAAACTTGTGTCCAGAAACTGCAGGGAAAATCTATATGGTACTGGATTTGTAAGCAACATCTTTAATTTTCCTCCCTCATATTTGGCCATGACAAAGATCTGGCCATTTCAAAGCACAAGATCATACACAATTCCACAGAAGCACCGTGACAGCAAAGAAACACTAAACAATCCCACAAACCACATTATTAAGTCCTGCAGATAGCATTCGGCAGACGGAACTTCCTTGTTTACAGCGGTTTCTGCTGGAGTTGTCGGCTGCCTTTGATAAGAGTTGATCACCCCTTGCTGATGGGAAGGCCAAGGAGCACGGCAGGAATAACAGGCCCAGGCAAGAAGTGGGCGGTGCTGTTGTTTCAGTCATGGACAACGGTTAGGCTTCTACTCACTAGAACCTCAGCGATTACGTAAGTTCGCACAGGGATTCACCTATACCCCCAAACTTTAACATCCATATGCTCAGCCAGATTGTGGTGCTCAGTGTTATATGGTGAGTTTTTAACTTTAGGATGATAACACACATCCATCTAGATGTATAAATGATCACATTATTGGACATTGTGAAGGTTGGTGTGTAATTTAGCCTGTTGTTCCCTACATGAGATGCTTCACAGACTACTTGTAATTTGAGTGAAATTAGGCAACATGCTTCTATCCATCCAGAGGTAAACCTTGAGGAAAGGGCAAGAGAAGAGGGTCTCCGAGTGCTTATTAGTGTTGAGACCCCGGAAGAATGAGTGGGCTCCATTAGGGCTTTGAACTTGTGACCTGTGGGTAGGACACAGATCGACAGTCAACCTCAGTCCAATGAACTACCTCACGTGTGATAAATTAGGACTCTGTTGCGTCAATGGCATGATGAAAAAATAGAGTTTGGTGAAAAGTGCAGAGGGACCAAGTAGCATCTCTGCAGGTCTCCACAGTATGTACATGTCAAAAATGCACCCGAGGCATCCTCTCCCTCATGCAGAAGAATATGGATTTTGAAAATTTGGAGGATTTACCTAGCTGAAAATTTACGACAATAAGTATGAACAAGCAGTTAAGAAATCGTAGTACTAACAAATGCTTTAAAGCTTGATGCTCGAATACTTAGTTACACATTGCGATGCCGTAATTAGTTCAGTTTCCCTGTAGAGTGTACTACCTCACAATGAACTACCCACTGCCCCTCAACGCAGGATATGAGCGCCTTCACCATAGAGTACATGCAGTGCTTTGATGCACTGGATCGCTTTGATGCGGTCTGACCTCCCACGTTTCTCCATGCCCTGTGCAAGTAGCTGAGCTAGTCCAGGACATTTCCTTCCATTGCAGTTCCAGACTTCATAGCTGGATAAAAAGGGCCTTTACTACCAGAATACAAAGAAAGTTACCTACACTGAATGAGCTACTCACACATGAAATCCCGAATCATGAGTCCTGTGTGATCCCCAGCTTGTATGTGATCAGCTGCTCGTTAAACGGAACAATTGATGGACGGAATGCTGGTGATAATGCAAACATTCACAATTGAAGTACGGAATGCTGGACAATGCAAACATTCACCCCCAGTCACAATGATCTGGGTTTAATATGTCGTTCTTTTGCTCACCACACCACCCCAGTTTGGTCGCAGCCATATAGAAATCGGTCTTGACCCTGTTCCTCATGGGAACAGTCCAGCCTGAACTGACAATCCAGGTCCTCACTGGACCAGAAACAAGCATCCTGGGAACGGTTTCGGGGCATCGCCCCTCATCCGCCAGGCTAGCTTGGATCCAGTGTCGCAGTGGGCACTGGACCCACGTCTGGGCATATCTTTCACACATAGGGGAACAAAGTCCTGTTCATTAGCCATGCACCCTTCAATCCTCACTAGAGGCAACAGAACAAAACAAGACACCAAGGCCCATCTACACGCACTGTTAGAGAAGAATAGATAAAACACAGTACTCCCATAAAGAGTGATCTCAAAATGACTGTACAATGGTTGTTTTTAAAATATAGTTCGTTCCTTTACTGGCCGTCCTTCCAATACAGCCACAAACTACAATATAGCATTAATTTTCAGGATCCCACCTAATGGTGGTTAGGTGTACTAGCGAGACTTTGCATCGTTCATCACATACCTTAGCGTTGAGGTCGCCCTCCAGCGGAGTCAAAAAAATACCTCACAGTGAATACACAGGGCAGTTACAGTTAAAGACAACCAGCAACCTCTACCCATGAGCAATTTGAGCCAACACACAATGACCAAATGGAGACAGGAAGGAGTATAGATTACAGGCACCATCACCCTTTGGAATGCCACTGTTCCACTTCTGCTATAAATCAGGGAGAGACCAACAATCTATACACAGAAATTGAAATAGAATTTAAAAAAAATGAAAATATAGCACAAAATTCCACAAGTTGGTAGAATGACACAGGCAGTGGGTCAGTGGCAAGGAGGAAGGGAGTGAGGGGGCAGGGAAAGTGAACACAGAGGGCTGGCCAGGACAAGATACAGGTAAAGGAGAGGCTACGGAGCACCACCATACATTCATAGCTGCAATGTCCAGGTGTCCCTGTACGACACCAGTCCCTCTTGCAACACACCCGCCGGCCACAGCAACTGCATGCAACGAGCCATGAGTTTGGTACTTATGCAAGATGACTAAATCCAATGGCAGAACAGGTTTACTACTGTTCAAGGTTTACAACCAAAGCACTGCTTTTGCCTTGTAAGGGTATGCGGGGGGAGGGAATATAAGGCATTTTGTGAAGATTCCACAACTTACTTTGAGTGGTGTCCTTTTCCTCAATTAATGCACTCCAAAAGTCGTGGTGGAATTACTCTGGAGTCAACTATCTTCACAAGCTTCCCAAGTGCATTTATTTAAGGTGAAAATAATTTTTCCTATCGATCCGAGAAGTACATTATTGTGACCCTCATCTGCACGTAAGTGGGAAGCTCTGAGAATGTGTAAATGGATAAAAATAGGGAACGCTGAAACAAGTGCTTAGCAAAAGACAGGTGAACCGACGTACACCATATGTGACCTGAACGCAGGAAAACAGGACTGCAGACTTGCAAAGCACCGTTCAGGTGCAGTCTGCCATCTTAGCTTGGGCTGTGAAACAGCAATGCAGGGGGCTCAAATGCACCAAGATTAAAATAAACATTGCAATACTCCCATTGACGAACTAAGACAAGACGGGGTTCAGAGCCTTGATCTGCATATTTTCTCCAGAACTTCACCTAACTACAATAACCAAGAATGGATTGGCCGGAGGTGGTTCAAAAACCTCATGACTTCGCAACTGCACTTCAGTCTGGGCTGTCAAGCAGTTCTGTGGGTGGTACTGCAGCCAGCCTCGTACCTCATCCAGGGGAAACATTGCACTTAAAACTTCTCGGGCATGGTAGTAGCTGCACCTTATATTCATGTATTTTAATAAGTCATAAGGGACCTTTTTAAGCATACTCTCTAAATTTTGTTGATTTTTAATTTGCACTTGTTTTTATGACTCCACAGGCATTAAGCACTGTAATATTGTTGCTATGTAAAAAAAAAAGCACTTATACTCTTATATGTAATGACTTTACATAATCGCACTCTAAAGAAAGGACTTATTTACTCATGAGGGAGTCATCTTCGAGAGACTGATATAGTTGAGATATTTTGGGAAGCGCTTCAAGTTCTCAGCAAGTCAAGTCATGTTCACTCGGAGTGGGAAGATCCTCAAGGATGTTTGTGGCAGAAAGTGGTGTCTCCAAGGAACAGTCCGTCAACTATTTTGTATTTATTTATTAATTGTACAATTAATTAAAATCTTTACAGTAAAAAAAAGAGAAACAGTCTACAAGCCTAAAATTAGTAAAAACTTCAGGTTGTGTTAGGGCGATGTGATCCCCCCCCCCCCCCCGCCCCACCCCCCCCCCACCCCCCCCCCCCCGAGGCCCGCTTGTTTAACCGGCAGCCCTCTGTAGTCTCTAAAAACAGTTTGCTTATCGAGTCTATAAGCCGTTCGCCAAGGCACTTCAGTTAAAGTACATAAAATGTTGCTGTCTTGATTGGGCGGATGAAGATGGGTAAGCGCCTCAGTGCTTTTTGGGTGCCTGGCTGCCTTCGTTCTCTGGGTTTTAATTAATTCCAGGGTTTGATTGTGTTCATCTGTAGCCTTTAGGGAGATCCTAATCTGGTGCGTAAATTTCCCCAGTCTTGCTAGTGTCATCGTGGTTGCTGCGGAAAAGCACAAGGCTGACGCTTCACTGCAAGACTTTATGCTGTTGGTGATACAAACTGGGCGCAAGAGTCGCCGGCGTTCGTTGTTGAGTTCGGGACAGCAACATAGGAGGTGCAATCAAGATTCCCTCCTGTAGGAGCACAGTCTGCAATTTGTAGTTTTCCCCCCTGCGGGCCCATGCGGGGTTAAAATCGGCAATTCCTAGTGTGCTTAGTCTCATAAAAAGAATCTTACTTCGGGCTTGTGGTGTGAGGGCCTCACTTAGGTAGGGTTGTGCTTTATCTACCATATAGGAATTATTCAGTGGGTCTAAAAGGGTGCTCGAGCGGAGAGATTTGTAGTGGAGGTCAAAAGATATGTTGCGTAATTGTCTATTTATAGCTTTTTTCCAAGCGTTCAATGGAATTTCCAGCCGCGGGATGCTCTCTTCCTCAATCTTCAGCGTGGTGAGAGCTTTGCCAAGGCTGGTGTGCTAGGCCGAGAGAGGCCCCCACGAAGATGGAACTCAATTGTTGTCTTAGAGAATTTGCTGGGGCCCTTAAAATCCTTAGATATAGCTTTATGATCTCCCCCTAGCAAGTCAGGTCTGGCCTTGCCAAGCCTAGCTCCAATCTTAGCCGTGGGACCCTTGCTGACCTAGGAATGAGGGGCACAGATTTAAATGCCTTGGCCTGGGCTGAGTTGAGGAGGGCGTCAAGTGAGCCAGGGAAGGCCAGGTGGCCATAGCTAATAGCTGGCAGCAATTTCGCCTTTAAAACAGACAATATTGGTCCGGCCGAAGGGCTTACCAGGTGTAGGCTCAGTTGCTTTAGCAGGTGTTTGATCTTTTTGGCCTTAGATAGCTGTTGTTTCAGATATGCGTTCGCCTTGGCTTGCTCCGTAAGCAAAACCCCTAGGTAATTATATGACATTGCTGTGTTGATTAGCAGGTTTCCCATTGGCCACTTGGTTTTCTTTTTCAGATGATAACTCCCGAAGATGACAACTTTGGTCATCCCCTGGTTAACAGTCAGGTTGTTGTCGTTATTATAACTGTTCAGTGCGTTTAGTGCTCTTTGGAGGCCCACCTTTGTGTGATCCATTATGGAAGTATCATTGGCATATTGCAGCACCGGCAGCCTCACGCTTCCTAGCCTTGGTGCTACCAGGCTGGCTCCTTTCAGGGGGTCCCCCAAGTCCATGGTATACAAGTTAAAAAGGATGGGGGCCAACACGCATCCTTGTTTCAGCCCATTGGTCGTTGTTATTTTGGGAAACACTGTGCTGGCACTTGTTTTGACCCGCCTCCAAGTGTCCTCGTATAGCGATCTAATTGCCTTCAAGAGGATTGGTGGGATGCCCAATTTTTCTAGTTTCAACCATAGTCTTCTGCGTACAACTTTGTCGAAGGCTGTGCTGTAGTCGATGAAGCAGCAGAAAAGTGGGAGCTTTTTCTTCCTTGCTGCCTGGGCTCATAGGTGCGCTAGCGCCAGCACATTATCCATGGTCGATGATTGTGACCTGAAGCCGGTCTGGTGGAAGGGGATGATGTTTTTTCACTCCACCCAAGTCTCAAGATCCTTCAGTAGGAGACGGGCATAGGCCTTGGCTTCCAGATCAAGCAGGGCGATGAGCCTATAATTTGATGGCTTCAGGCGGTCTCAGTTTTTTAAAATAGGGATCAGTATAGAGCGCCTCCAAGAATCATGGGTTTTAGCGGTCGAGAAAATGTAATTGTAGAGAGGGGTTAATGTTGTTGCCCAAAAGTCGGGGGCCTTTTTGAAGACCGGTGCTGGTAGCCCATTGGGCCGAGGGGCCCCGTCGTTCTTCATCTTCTTAAGGATCTTAATGATCATTTGAGGGTTTATCTTGACTGGCTGTGTGCAATGCACCTCGGCCCATGGAGGTGGTGCTACGGCTCGGAGTCATTGCTCCTGGCTTTGCACTGGAGTGTTGAGATTGTCCTGCTCCGCGGGTGATCTCTTCAGAGCTGGCTCTATGTGAAGGGGCTATTGAATATAATTGCTTCACAAGGGGCAGCCAGTCTTTCTCTGCTACTCCGTTTTCTCTTACGACCCCTCTACTGCTCAGCTGATTTATATGTCTCCATAGTTCTGCTGGATTCTTCTGCTTAAGCAGGGAAAAGACTTTCAGCCATTCCCTCTCTATGTGGGTTTTTTTGTGTTCCCACAGTTTCTTCCTTAGCGCTGCCCTCAGTGATGCGACCGATGGATCCTCCATTTGTATGCCCCCTTTTTTCTTTATTATGAGTGCCTTGCGCAGGAGCCGTTTACTTTCAAGTATATCTTTGGTTACGCAAATGCTTCCACCAGTTGGTTGCACTCTGGCCCTGGGGGCTTGATGTTGACAGATCTTCTCTTGTAGATCCTATACTATATTTTCTCAGTTCATTATGGGTGAGATCGATGTCGATGAGCTTGCTTCCTGGTTCTGATCCAACCAGGTTTGGAGCTTCTTGCCCATCTTATTCGACAATTTGATCCTCCTAAGGAGACTATGTTTTTCGTCCCATCTTGACTCTCTGATGACTTGGAGGATGGTGGCTGAGGGTATTTCCAGCTGAAACACCGCGGTTAATGGCCTGTGGCCACTTTCCGTCCTATCCACGACAACAAAGTCTTTCAAACTGGCCACCATTGCTTCACTGACCATGATGTAGTGTAGTCAATTCTGGAGATGTCCCGGAAGGTCTGTTGGGGGTGCCAGGCCTTCAAGTGTGCTTCTTTCTATGTGTGGGTTGTGGTCAGTCCGTGAACTAGCGAGGGCGAGTTCCTTACCAGCATGATCGCAAGAAGTCCTCCGGTCAACACGGGGCCAAGTTACGACATACATTTTCTCGTAAACAACGGTTGTCGACAACGGCCAATCTCTGAAACTCTTGTTTTGACTCTTCCTTGGACCCATGTATCACATGTCATGTCTGTCTTTATCAAACTAAACAGCAGGGGGGCATTTTGGATCCTGCAACTGACATGAGCATAATGGAGTCCCTACAACTGTCTCACAGACCATATTAGATGTAAGCTATTCTGAAAGACACACCCTCAGTCGAGAATCTTCAATTCTTTGGCGTTGTGGATTACAATGACAGTTACAAAGAAGGATACTGCACCACCCAAGACTGGTCACCTCACTTCACTTGAAACAAATCAGTGACCAGACAGAACCAGAGATCCTTTGCACAATATCGGAGTCTTAAAATAAATGCCACCCTAACCCGTCCAGGCAATACAACCTGTCAGGTGCTCTGAACATCAACCAAAAAGTTGGTATGCGCGGTTTCACCCAGAGACCTCCCCTTTCCCATTAGAAGCTGGATGATGGTTTATGATACAGTCGAGGGCCATACCCTCCTTGCCTCGATAAGGTAACTACCTCACAGAGCACTGCAGGAAAGATGGTTTAAGGACAATGTTCCTTGAGCAAACAGTTGCTTCTGATATTGCAGACAAATTTAATAATGAGCTTGCCACAAATGGTAATTACCATGATGAATGAGTGTGCCCAGATTTTTACTAGCTTTCTGTAATTCATTGGCCTGGTTAACAAGTTTGGCAGGTTAGCTATGTTGGCACGTTTGTGTATTTGTTCTTTCTCTACTTCATCGCGCTTCCCTCGAGGTGCCATCTAACTCTATAACGGAGGAGTGCGCACTCTGTGACCGCTTGCTAAGCCATCAAAAAGGATTAGGGAAACCCTGAATGTCACTCCTACACGTAGAGAGACCAGTTTGACGTAATAGTTTACAATGAGTAGCAAGCACTTACAAAAGTTTGGGATTCGCTGTTGTGGAAATGTCTCCTCAGGGGACAGGCTCAACCACAGACCAGATGTGCAAGCTTTCCTAAGACACAGAACAGAAAAGATGCAAAATGACCAGCAGCCCTGCATGCTTATTTCCACATACAGACACGCACACACAGTGTAGGAGGTGACATTCCACCTCCAACACACAATCACGGGCAGCAGCAAGGCAAGCCCCCGAGACAGAACGACTACTGCACACAAAGCATTAATGTAAGCTTCCCATCAGACACAGAACAGATGCACATTTTCAGCAGCAGAGCAACATTTCCTCACACTTGAAGACTGACATGGTAAAGACAACAGTAGTGTAAGTCGCACATACATGCACCCACCCACCCACAGATTTCGGGGAAGGGAACATCTACCCTGATGTTGGCGGGGCGGGGCCAGAAGCACCCTGAGTAGAGATGCCTCTGGGCCCTTCCTTATCTGGAGGCCAATATTTTGCTGTTGGCAAAAGGGGTCGCCACACTGGTCAACAAATGGGGTCAAAAGTCAAAATAAAAAAATGCACCCCTGAGAGCTTTGGGGTCTTGATCCAGTAATATCCTTAATTGTGGCTTCCTTTTGTACTTCATGGGACTTTTATGATTTTGTTTTCTCTTTGACAACAACACAAGGCACAGAAATAAGGGAAGCCCAGGATGATACACAGGGGAGCGCTCAACTGCAAATATTACATTCTGATTTGACTGTGCAAAAAAAAAGTTAATATTAACGACAGGATGTAACCAGAGGATTGTTTCGTGTGAAGCAATCGAGACACTACACAACGAAGTCTAGAAGCGGGGATGTTGCTGCGATGCTCCGCCCCCTTGCCACCACCCGCGAATAGAATGATAATAAAACTGGTTTCTAAACCATTTTATTATCTTTTTATTTTAATCCCCTGGACCCATCTAACGAGTCTTGGGGTGGGTCCAGGGAGAGGATACTGGTGGGGGAGCGCTAGGGCCCCTTTGTCCCTTCACTGTGCATGGGGTGGTTGGCCGGCCGTTTCAGGTCACATAAACATCCCATGCGCAGAGAAGCTTTCTCCAGCCCCAGCGGGCACAGGCTTCCAGTCTGCCCGGGAGCGCAAAGTCATAGCGCGTAAGCCAAGCCTGACACTGCTTTCCTTTATTTTTTTTTATTTTGAGAAACAGAAAACCTGGGGCCAATCCTGGCTTCCCCGAGTGACCAAACAGTCTGCTCGTAGGCAAATAACTTATTTTATACAGCCTCCTTTTTCTTTATCACATATGAGAGTGCCTTCCAATATGTGCTTTAGGGCGTTTACTGTACGAAAACAATGTAATTTGGTGAACGCATCTGCATGTTAAAGAGTTTTTTATTTTAGTTTACAGAGACTATAAGATTTTAAAGTCAAGTCAAAACGTCTTTATTGCGATCATTATGATCATAAAAGACACAGCCATTAAATACAATAATAGATTTTTGTATAAATTCAATTGGCAATAAGACAGTATAAAAAACACTAACAAATATAAACATATCAGTAAAGAATTACATTCCATTATAAAATTGTGACAAAAACAGTACATTAAAATGAGGGTAAGATATTCAGAGCACAACTCATGACTGTTTAAAAGTTATCTTTACTCCCTGGGCCCGAGGATCATTAAACTTAATCCTAAAGTGCTAACGTGTTCAGGTTATCTTCATCTTATTCGCCCTTATGTTCCACGCCCAACTCAGGAATTTGGCCACGGCAATCACGATATGCATTTCTGTGCTTGATATTAATATTCGGAGAGCCGTGGCACAAGATCGGGTAACCATGTAGGAGCAAAGAGCTTTAATCCATTTGGCTCTGGGGGTTTTATACGCCGGACAAACAAAGAGTATATGGGGGACTGTCTCTACCTGCTCTGGACAAAAAACACAGATTGCCCGATACACACTTCCATTTAAGGGTGAAAGCTTTGACCGGAAGAGTACCTACACTGAACTGAAAATAAAGTTTTTTTATCACCTGGTTTGGATATAAAATTCCAGTAATCCTCGTATTGGGCCACACATTTGTGATCCAAAAATAGCCTGGTCAAAGAGGTATTCGAAGAGTGGAGTACTGACTTTATTCTGACCATGTCCCAGTAAGTTTCTTTGAAAGTCCTCTTACTGGGAAAAAGATTGCAGACAGGGTCCTCCCATAAATGACTTAATCCCATGTCTTGTAAAACACTTTTAACCTTTTGTAACCAGGGGATCTCTCAGGATACATCGGCTTCAATAACATCTTTCAATGCATTAGCGTAAGCAGCCAGATTTTCACATCGTGTTGGTTGCATGAATTAGATGCATGAATTAGATGGCAACTATTTCCATGGCTCGGCTCGTCCGCAGGCTCTTAAAGGCCGGCCAGCCAGATCTTTGGCTCGGCACTCTGTGTTTATTACTTGGCTCGCCCACCTAAAGCACCTTAATGACTGCAGTTCTGTGTATTATTCAATGCATTATGTTTTTTCTCTCACACTCGAATTGTCCTATAAAATGTTTGTAAAACTTACCAGGTGTCAGTTTTAAGGCACAGGCCCATTCGTTGTCCCTTAAGTGTAAGAAGACTCAACAGGGTCTATTATTAAAATTTCGAAAATGAGCCTGTTTGTGATGGGGTAGTACGGGCCTGACAGGAAAGACAGGTATCCTGCAGTTGTCAGACCCCTGCCATGCTAGGCAAAAACTCTGAACAAGGGAAACACACTATGTCTCAACTGTGAATGTATACGAGCTGAAAGTCAGCCTGAGGAGAAAAGCCACATTAGGCGCAACGGTGCGCAATAAAGACCACTTGTTAAGAGCAAAAAGGCCCTTTATTCGGACAAGTATGCAGTAAGTCTCATAACATTACAATAACCCTGCCTCACTAATACATCTTAAAACTTGACCCCTCCCACCCTAAATCCTTGCCATCCAAACATGACCAAGGACCCCCATCAGAAGACACCGCCAGGAACTCCCCTTCCTTGCAAACACAATCCATTCACCAACCCCAAACATTCCCTTCTCATGTTCCCTCTTCTAACTATCCACAGTGACCCTCAAACCTTCAGTCCTCTCGCAATGGTAACATAAAACTGCAACATGTCCCAACAGCAGCAGGAGACCAACCACACACTTGGAGCAGAAACTACAAGAACCAAGCCTCCAACAAAGCGGCCCAAGATGGGGAAATAAAAAACTACTACAAGGTGAAGACGGTAGGAATGTGGAGAAGCAGCCCACAACAGCCAAAGTGTAACCAATCTGGCACGTCAAGGAAAGGGGAGCTGGGATAAAAACTATGGGGTGATCTCCCAGGACCACAGCAGCCCGCAGTGAGGTCGGCTGGCCTCACACCACCAAACGACCCCCATTCAGTGCACAAATGAGAAAATACAGGGGGCTTTCTGGTCCCCGACACGCATCAACTCACCCAAAGACCCCGGGGGAGAAGCTCAGACCTTACCCCTAACCCCACCCTCCTTTCCCCGGACCCTATTTTTAGCTTAATTCATGAGCAGAATCTGGATGACTACAAATAAAAACAAACAGCAGCCCATTTCTTTAGCAATCAACGCAATACACGCAACCCTTGACTCCAAACATAAACATGCCCACATCAAGACAATTGCCACCACAGAGCACATCACTAGTGCTGATCCAGAACACCGCACAGGCTACAAGAACGGCAGCATTCGAGGTGCATGTTAAACTGCATACATAATGACCTTTGCCCAGCCCCCGCCATCCACACTCCACACTACTCGACGCAAAAGTGCAACGGTAAAAGGTTGAGGGGCACATAGTAGGCGTGTTTGAAGCACTAACCTGGACAATGGAATGGCAGCTGTTTGAAACAAAATTCAGATCGTTTTATGCCCATGTACCGTGCTCGTTAGCACATTCAACAACAAACATTTTATGAACAGCAAGGAAGCAGAGGTCCAGTCCTCCTCTGCAGATACAACGAAATAGAGCTTGTGCACTGGTTTTCGCAGCAGGTGCATAAACCCACTGAGGCGTACCCGCATCAAAGCCAGGCTCTCACTGGCATACTAGAGTCGAGCTAAAATTAAATCTGACGCAAAACTACACTGATTAGCGACTTGCGTGCAGCCTGCACGGGAACGACTTCTTTGACCATAAGTATGACCAACCTATGCACCGCAGGGAGGTCTCCTCGCGTTAACAAAGCCACTTTATCAGGCAGTACCATCTCTGTGATGCATATTTACAGGTCTCACTCGACAGAGCCCTCCTTCTGCGCGCGGTGGTCAGAATAGAGGAGGCTGGATGGAGAGCAGTGATTCTCATCCTGATGGCGCATTTCATAAAATAAATCACCCAAACGGCAGCAGCCTTGAAAAGGTGAACGGGAGTTCACGTTTCTAAGGGACGCGCCAAGGTCCCTGGGCTCGATGGAAACAGCGGAGGAGGGTTTCTTCAGCCAGTTTGGCTTGCTTAGCGGTATGAAGGGGGCCACGAGCCTTAATCAAGGGCGGCGCCACTGGGATTATGTTGCAATGGATAATTAAATGGATCATCAAATTTCACTAAATTATGTGGTATGGCAAATTATGCAGCATGGCTCAACAACTTATGTGGCAGTATAGCTGTGCTATTTTAACACATATTAATACTTAATACCTGTTAGTGCAAAAGTTTATCATCCTGTTAGTCCCAATTTAAAACCTCAGTACAACAAACAGCTGCTGAAAAGTGACCAATTAAATTGTGATTTGTTATATCTACAAATCACGCAGCAGATTTAGGATTATGTGTCAATTATATTAAGTGCCTAATTATGCCGATAAAATGCTGTATCAACACATAATTTCAGTGACCATGCCCAAGGGTAATGTAACTCAAGAGGAGATTGCTCCCTGTGACGCTGGTAGACAGAGTCTTTGGATGAATGTTAGTGCAGAGGTCAGTTTGGGGCCACTTTGCAGTAGAACTTGCCACTTCGTCCAAGTCACCATGACGCCAATTTTCCAGCTCTGAATTTGTTTTTCTTTATACAACTGACTGCCATCAGGTATGTTAGTCCAATTTGTTTAATGGTAGGGAGCAAAGGCTACAATCATCAGAGCGAGTGAAAGCCTAAAACATAGTGTCCAGAGAACACACTTTCTTTTTCATCTTTATTTATAATTGTTGGCAGTCAATACACATGAATACAAAGCTATATCAATGGCACAGCAAATGTAGCAATGGCACCCGTAAATTTGACAGCAAATTAATGTTGGTCTTCAAAATCAGTCTGCAGGAAGGTTCATGGGCTGGAAGAATGGGCCTGTTGGCGAATATAGCTGGTGAAGGGTTCACAAAGGTCTTGGGGTCGAGAGTTTGAGGGCATTAGGTCCCAAAAAATAGAAAATTGTTCATGACAATAGAAAATGTCTTTTATCCAGTTGCGCGGCTTTGGCGCTAGTGTACTGCCCCAGCACATTGCGACCCTACGTTTGGCGAGGAGGAGCATTAGAGCAGAGAGTTTACGGGAGTTGCTGGCTATCTCTGCCACTTATCCCAATAGTCCGATCAGGGGAGATGGGGCCAATGGTGCGTTTATAACTTTCTCTATCACCCCAAAACCTTCCACCCAATATGCTGCGATAGCCGGGCATTGCCAAGCAAGATGAATAAAATCTGCTGAGGTGGCGTGGCAACGTGTGCAATGAGGGTGTGGGCATATGCCCATTCGATGCAGTAGCACTGGAGAGCGGTAAGTGCGGTGGAGGAAATTAAAGTGAATTAGGCATAGCCTATAAATCAGGGATAGTAATTGAAGTTGACCGCAGCAAAATGTCCATTGTACATTTGTGAGTGGGAGGGCAAATCTTACCCCCAGGTGTCTCGAGCAGGTGTGGGAGTTGTGGGTGAGGTATGTTGTAGGTTGTTGTAAAGATACGCAATACGTTTCTGGGGCGAAGCAGTAGTGTATATGTGCTCTAAGGCTGTGAGGGTCTGTGGGGGGGTTGGAAATGTTTTGAATAGTTCTTTGCACGTCGCCTATAGTTGATAATAAAGAAGTGTCTCCAAGGGTGCGCTGGAGTGGTATGGATATTAAGGTTGTTAGCCCTATTGCATGAGCTCCCATCATGTAATGGAGGTATTAGGGTGTGCCTTGCTACTAGAATCGATGGGGCATAAAGGAGAGGGACGCTATCGCTGCATGCCAACCCAGCCCTCGCCCACCTCATACATTGTGAAGTCTCTATTTCAGAAATGGGTTGTTTATATGGAAGGAACAGGGCAGTCGAACGTGGCCATGGTGGGACAGCATCTATCTCCACCGCCACGTGCGGTTGAAAGAGTGTAGGGGTGCGTCCGATAGTGCAGAAAGTGTGCTTGGGCGCAGAGTGCATATAGTAGAGGACACAGACTTTAGTGACAACCCTTTGCTACACCTACATTCTAGGTTAACCATATGCTTCCTGGTGTGGAGGCCTGCCCTGGACTGCACATGCCAAAGAAAGCTCTAGACTGGATGCGTTAAGGAGTAAAACAGACTGCTGTTCACTCTTCTACATAACAACACACACTGGCAACACATTTGAAAAAAGACAACCCTAACTCCTGCCATCCTGAACCAGGCATGCCCATCTGGGACCTTTCATTTTGGGCTCAGTGATAAAAGTAAAGTTGCAGCCACCGTGAAGATGGGACATTTGCTATAAATTACCTGTGGAACATCTGCTCCCTGCCTCCACTGCATAGGTGTTTGTATGAGAAAAGTAGGGAATGGTTTACCAGAGGTGAAAGAAGAGAAAAGAGGTGTCACTCGTAGCAAAAGACCTCTCCCGTGCATAATGGAGGATCAAAGAAGGCACATGAACCATATTAATTTCCTTCCAGGAATTAATACTAGGATAAAAACGGCGCACAAGTGAGGACAGGTAGGGCGTTTGGGCATTACTTAAAGTAGATGAATTCACCGCACCCATTACCACCTCAAGCCAACAGAAGACTTAAAGCCATCTTATTAAACACTACGGACTGGTTCAGAGCCGACAAAAACATGACACAGCTATAAAATTGTATTCTGCATCAACAAAAGACTAGTTCCAACAAATACACAGTATAAAGAAAGAATGGACAGAAATAGATCGGAGGCTTTAGAAGGGTGGAACAGGGAGTGGACGGAAGAGTCAAGAAAGAGTAAATTGTATGAATGGGGTAAATGCAAGATGCAATAAAAGAACATCAGAAAAGCAAAACAAAAATTGACCAGCAAGTGTCCCGTAGATACCTTTGCTTGCCAAATGACCAGGTTTACCTACGGGAGTTCTCAAGCATCAGCGTCTACTTCTTTTATTTATTTATTTATAAGGTTTTTTATATATAGCGCAGACATGACATTTGAGGGTTTCAGAGCACCTTACAAATGATAGGGAACAAAGAAAACAGGAGAGCAAACAACAAAATAATCAAGAGAGGTGTCAACTGTGTAATTTCACGAGTTGTGTGATGTCCCACATCCAACATCGGGCACTTCACATTACTTTCTAAAAAGCAAAAACACTATTAACATCTTCCAAAAAGGACTGCTCGAAAAATCCATCTGGACAAAAACAAAGGTTTTACCCACCTTGACACTAGGTGGATTTTCCAGGTTCTCCAACCCTCTGTTCAGTTACAACTGTACTTTGGCTACCATACCCTGGGTGTCAATTTGAAAGTACAACAGAACATCGAAATGGTTCACTCGCGTATTTAAGTGGCCCACCTCCTTCACCGAAAACTTGAGCCCCTTCACCTTGAGTTCTACCCATCTCAATTTGGGATTTCTCCATAGTAGAGGTCTTCTCTAGCTTATTCAACTTTTTCAGTATGGAGTCAAGTACCACCATCATGCCTTTCGGCACCTCCGAAAGATCAGCACCTTTGTCATCATTCTCTCCTTTCATTTGCCTCTATTTGGGCTTGAAAAATCCTACTCGTCCTGGTGCAAACGTCACTGTGTGGTTGGATTGAGTGGTTACCGTCCGTTACCTGCTGCCCCTCATGGGAATTACTTCCGCGTATGCCCCCATCCCTAGTGCGATGAATGATCAGGTAGCCGGGGTTAGTTGGTATCCACTAACATTTGCTGGGTGTGACCCCTTCCCCACCTACTTGTGTACGTGTGCCAGCACACAATGCTGTCTCTCGCTTACCCCTCTCACGGATGGGATTGTGGCAGCTGAGTGGTCACCTCACCTCACCACCACCATCATTTTGCGTCCCCTTCCACTGACAGTGGAACCCTCTCCTGGCATATAAATCACCCCTACCCTGGGCTAAATGTCTTTTCTTGCTGAGTCCCATAAGGCCTTTAAATGTATACGGGTGAATGGTAGTAGATGCCTGTTAATTAGCCTTCTGTAGTCATTTGAGCTTTCTTTTATTATGACGAGAGCCTACAAGGATGCTGGCAAGATAGTTTGTGGGTTCATCTTCTTACTTTGGTAATAACACCACCTGTCACTAAAGTGTTAAGCAACTGTCCAAGTGGTGCCAAATTTATATTTGTGTTACAAGACTTAAAGTATTGGTTTTCCCTCTTATTATACAGCCCTCCCAAATCACACCATAGAGACAATACACATTGTTAGAAAAAAAACTCTTACAAACTCAACCTTATCAGGGATACCCCACTCCTTGGCGGCGATAGCCTCTCTTTGCACAGTTACAAAAAAATTACACTGACCACTGAAAGAAACCCTTGTATGGCCGTCAGCTGTTAGGTTTTGCGTTGAACTGCACACCTACCAGAGCTACACTTTTTACGTGGATGATTGGCCTGGCTGTCGCTTCCACCCACCAGGTGATAGAACTATCAATCAGTCTACAAGCGGTGGAGACAAGTCTCTTTAGCCAATTAGCTGGTAATGGGAACATTAGCCGCGGTGTCTTCTGCAGAGGGCACCTTAGCCATTTGGGTGACTCCCTGCAAGATGAGAGCATCGTCTGTGCGATTGATACAGAGTAGTCCATGCCACAGAAAGCACGCCCCTTGGCAGTGGGCGGTAGGGACTGCTCGGCAGGGCCTTGGTAAACACTCGATAATCCGCAGAGCTATCCGTAGATGCCTGAGCAACCGACATTACGCCTGAGTTGCAAGTGCATTCATAAGCACACTTGTACATTGTGGCTTGCTTTTTGTGTACAAAAAAACAGTAGGGAAAAATCAGTGCAGGAACACAAATTTCAGCACTTCTTTTGAGTAGCTATTGCCATTTTCAACGTGGAAATATGCCATTATCAGACAGGAGGACATTTACATTGTTTTTATTTTCACTCTGAGTGAAAAGACAATGCTTCAACCAATCCCTCTACGAAGATAAATGTATGGGACGAGCCCTTTAAGGCCAATCGTCAGGATTTTTCCTGAGACTCTCAGGGATCAACAAGAAGCAGTCCTCCTCCAAACCTAAGGTCAGATAAACTAGGTACAGTCAAAACGTCCAACCTCTGCACACCACAAGGCCCTATCACATAACACAAAGCTCAAATATTCCTTTCTCAACTCCGATAATTAAGGGCGGGTGAAGTGGGAATGATCTAAAAAAACAAATGTCAGAGTGTCGGACAACGAGCAAAGAGGGATAGGTGATCAAAGTGCAGGCATTCTCATTCCCCACTCTTCCATACTCAAAATTCAGCAAATTCAAAAGCAGATCAAATTATTGGACAAATTAAATGCATTTGTAAAGCGCACGCACTCTCCAAAGCTCTCCGCGCTGAATTGTAAGGCAGCGCTCTGAACAGCGCTAATCATCCTATAAAACTTGTTGAAAGAGCTAGGAAGTTTGTATTTTTCTTGAAGACAGATCGCTCAGAAATGGAACGAATTTCCAGGGGGAGACTGTTCAAGGCCATCAGAACAGTCTCCGATTGGCGGAAGTACCGACAATTATGTTAGAGGATTCTGCAACATGAGAAAATGGCAAAGTCACCTCGCTGGCCTAAACATGATGCTCCCCCATCCACGTGTCATACTTTAAAGTCCATGCCCTACATGGCAATGGGTCAAATTAATATGTAGGTTTCGGGTATGCACTTATCACTTAAATGTTGATTTGTAGGCTGCTGTGCAATGACATGCAGAGCCGCCATGTGGAAAAGGTGCATGTCTATTTGGTGGACTACAGCGTTTTCTGAGAAAACATATTAACTGCAGACATCTTCATGGATGTGGTCCTTTCTGGTTAGGCTGCTTCAATCAATGCCAATGAACATAGAGTGGGTTCTCGGTAGCTCTGTAGATCACGGCATGGGCAGATTTGACAACACTTTCAAAATTAGGTTTACTTGCTAGTTAAGGTGAGCTGCCCTTGCCCCATAACACTCCAACCTGCTTACAGTTTTCCAAGAACACAACTATGTAATAACTTTGAAAAGACGAGTGTGCAATAGTCTCCTCTAATAAAGATTTGAGCCAACTGTAATTAAGTTATTGCACTTGAGTTCTGAAGTCACTATGTGTGCTGCCAACATCCAAGATGAGTGGCATGTCACAGAGCATCATTACAGCTGCAGTTTAATAAGGACAAGGGGGATTGACTTTTCAGTCATCTTATAAGTTATTTTAAAAAGAAAAATATCAGCAGAAAGGGTATATTTTTGGCAAGGTGTTAACATTCTGCAGGTCATTACTGGAAAGCTAGAGTCTCTGCATGTTTCCACACAACCTGAGCCACACACTTTTTTTTAAATCTTATTTATATTGAACTGATTCTAATATCTTTTTTAAACATTACTAATTGCTTTTTGGTGTAGTCTATTTTCACAGTACAGTTTCTGCTGTTATTCATCATATAAGCAATGATCATGAAAGAGCAAGCAACTAAAGATTTAAGTGGCTTCTCAAAAGGGTGCTGGAGTGACTGTCTATTACAAGAAATAAAATAATCTCTGCCCCATATTAAAAGGATATTGCAAGTCACTTTGAAGTTCTATGACCACGCAAAGGAACTCAGCCTTTGTCTCTTTTCCTCCGTATTGTCATGGAACTCCTCAATGACTTATAGTGATACGGCCGGGGATACTTTAGCTATTATAGGTAGAGCCTCGTCTGGTGGCACAATGGACTAATGCATTTACTCCAGAAATATGTGCTTCACCTCATGGTCAAAGGTTTGAATCCTGGAGAGTCCACTAAGCCCCTAATATTCCAGAGGTTGATGAAATGAGCATCAATGAGATGGCTAACAATAAACATCTGGTATTTCAGCACCGTGATTCACCTAGCGATGAACATGCAGTTTACGAATGCACACGTGAAGTTTATAGATCACACCGAAAAGGAGTCACTACTAAAGAGTATTCATGCAAACTTCAAAGTCTGTAGGTATTCATAAAAATTTTGCATGCCTGTTCCCATTTCGAAAACGCACATGAAGGCACTCCCAAATAATAAGGCAGAAATAAGTTCGATGGGAGGGTTTGAAAGAACACTAACATATTTCAAGGGGATTCAGTGGAAGCTGCTTCTCCACAAGTAAAACTTATTTCTTTATGAAGAGAAAAATGTGTAAATGGACAGTTTTGCAACACATCCTCTACTGGACAGTTTACATGAAATAAATTACTTGCATATAAATACAGGCACACTCCTGGGAACTTATGGGAAAAGCCTTTAAGTAAGAAAGGTACACAAAATGTAGACCTAAATCAATGATGTTCAGTTACCCAACTTTAAAAAAAACCTTTTGTAAATCAGGACCACAGTGTGTAAAGACACGTTACCTAGCCAAAACACAATGCATAAACCAAGCACCCACAAACAATTCTGCATAAATGCTGCTTACTCCAGAGTGCAGATCTTTATTCTCCAACATAATATCAAACACAGACGGTTGGATTTTCTAAAACATATTATATAAGGCATTCTAGTTATTTGTGCGTTTATCCACTTACGTGCAAGAGTAATATGACCTATATATTTGATGTTTGTAACCCCTACATTGAGACATATAGTCAAAAGCAAACGACGATTGTGTTCAATGCTATTGACTCACTTTTTACAAGGTGATTTCACAGATTCATCACAACATCCAGCCCCAGCTTAGGAGCAGTAATAGCCTCCAGATGGTATTTACTTGTAGATAATGACCTAGAAAGTTAAAAGCTCTGAGCTTTGCCCTAAGCTCTCAGGTCGCTACTGGGTAAGCGCGTGTATCAACGTAGGTATGCCTTAATGTTATCCATCTAGCGGTGAATCCACCCGCATTTATTACATACCTAGCTGTACATGTGGCAGAAATATAAATTATCTACCATCTTTTCATCCACCTATTTATGTAGCTTTATATAGAGCACACATGAACCAAAGGTGTCAGAGTGCTTTACACAAAGTCAGGAGATCACAAAAATGAATGAGCTGCATGACGACAACAACAGGCTAGGTGATCAACCACGCTATCCAATAAATTTCAACAGGCAATCCTATATAATAAATGCACCATCAGAAAACAAAATCACGCACAATATGTAGGAAGGTAGCATCAAAAGTGAGATGCAAATCCAAAAACTACATGAGAGTGGAACAAGTACAATAAGCCCGAAAAGGGAGCAGAGAAAACATCAAGTGAAGAAGGGATTGCAGAAAAATAATCGAGGAACAATTTTAATTTCAGATGGATTGAAGCATATTTGGAAGAGGAGAAGTTTCAGATGTTTCTTGAAGAAGTGGTGGTGCGTAAAGGTTGGAGTAGAGAATTCCAAACTATGCACTGCTTATCCTGCTCATCTATGCCGCCATCAATGCAGGTTCCAGGCTGTACGGGCAAGGCCCACCGAGGCTACAAGCCCTCTAATTCACTCAATACTTCTATTTCTTCATTTTTATCTACCTGTTGTTAAGCTTATACGACTCTAAATCGAAAGGTTAAAAAACATGTTAAAAAAGCCAAAAGGTAAAAATTGAAAAGTGAAAAACATTGTTAGAAAAGTAATGCACTCTACTTGACTGGCAGTTATTGTGAAAGCCAAAAGTTCAAAATGTAAACCAAACACTACCATACACTCTAACCCTCACTCTAAGTGAAACTAATAGTACTTTAAAAACTTTGGGGCAGATTTACAAGTCCCTTGCACCACTTTTGCGTCATTTTTAACATGGGAAAAGTGACGCAAAAGTGGCGTAAGGGGCTTGTAAATCTGCCCCTTAGAATTGAAATGCCTTAACAGTTTCAAACATTTGTTCGGACACCTGTTCTTTTCCCCAATTTGTGATCTTATGATTTCATTAGAAAATGTGACCTAAAACTGCTGGTACATCCGCACCATCTATGTCCGAGCTTCTGTAAAAGAACCCAAGGCAACCACCCTGCCAACAGTAAAGACATCTCTCACTCAACGAAAAGAAACCTGTGGGTTTACTTTGTTAGTAAATAAATTTACAGAAAATGCACCAAACTTCCACCACCTCTAGTCTTGTAACACCTTTCTATATCACGTTTGTACTCTTTGTAGGCAGATTTGCTTGATACATTTTACACATTCAGATGTATTGCTTTCGGGAGACAAGCCACTCATTTCAGAAAAGCTCTTCTAAATTTCTCGACAAGGTGTGTTTACAGCAGCAGGTCCTATAGCGCCTACCTGTCCGAGTTATCCCAGAGCGAGCTCCACGACTGGCATGGTAGGAGCGTTGCTACCCCCATTGTTGATAACTGCCAATCTACAATTATGTTTTACATCTGGGTCCATTAATGGCTATTAGCAACAGCCCCATTTTTTGATTAGGAGTAAAAAAATAATTGTACATTATCCGCAAATTAAGATATATTTAATTCTCCTGAATTACAGCCTTAATTTTGGCAACTGCTAATTATTTGTCAGATTGTTTAATAAATATAATTCATTTCACTTTGTAACTTAAAAAACGTTCTCATTGGAAATGTTTCGGTGCTTCTTTTATTTTCACAGTGTGGTGATATTTGTTCTTTATCGTACGTCTTATGTGGAGAGAAAATGTATTTTTCTTTGTAATGGCTATAGCCTATTTTTAAAGGGACACAAAGTAAAAGTTCGCCTTTCTCCAAGTGTACTGATGTGTGTAACGTAACCTCATTCCAGTGCCAGGCAGAAGTAGGGTCTCTTCACTTCTACATTTAGCTGATTTGTGGCCAGGCGCATTTTTGTGTGCACAGGAGTGGGAGGGGACTCCAGCCACAGTGGTTCCCACCCTGAGGCCTGCAGCCATTTAAAGAGGAAAAAAAAACACATGAAGGCAATGTAGTGGGGGCAGAAGAGAGGCAGCAGAGTACCGGGCATGTGAAGAACACACCTCTTTTCACTAGCCTCCTACCTTTTGTGGAGGAGATAAAAGCATAGGTCTCGGATTTCAGGGCACTGCACCGTAACTCTTTTGGTCGTATTGTGTTGCAGCACTTACTACCGCTATGTAGGTCACTGAAGCACTTGCCTACATAGGCAGCAAGCTATGCCACGTAGGGTGTATGTGTTTTTGTTGATCCTATGTTGTTAGTGTTTCCATGTGGTTCATGAAGACCACCAAGGTGCGGTTATCGTGTTATGGGACACAACACATAGCAGTATGGTGGGTGATTTGTGCAAGACAGACACGTAGTTTATATTTTCAGTAAGGCTGCAACTTTGAGTAGCTCTGCAGGTCCATTTATGGCATTTCTCTTGATTAAATTCTGTTTCGTTGCTTACTGTCAGGGTTTTCCAACATGAGATTTTGTTTATTTGTTTTTTTCAACCTGGAATTAGCCAAGAGATTTTCCTTTTTGTAAAATGATATATAATATTTATTTATTTATATGGGCTTTCCATCAGCCTTAATCATCCATTTGTTAGATTTTGTGTTATACGCATTTTCCTTCAGCCCCTTACAGCATGGGGCAGTGTGCCAGCCCACTTGGGCCACTGGCTAACTTCACTATGAGTGACAGCATTCTGCTCTTTCATGGGGAGCACATCTGCACAAAAAGTAGTTCCAGTTAGTGCCTTATGGATATGTCTTAAGTTAGTGTAGGAGGATTTAGCTATAGGTGGCTGTCATCTGGTAGTGTGAAGATGTCCAACCACTTCCTAAAGCTTTAATAAGCTTCTTATTAGACAGAATTATGCAGTCAGAAGAGCTATTACTTAGAATATTTTACAAATCCCTATGATTAACTTTTCAACCACATCAGAACGACAGTGTATGGGCCGACTTTTTTTACATAAAGTTAAGAAATGTTTTATGATAAACACGTATCATATTTGGTAAACAACGCTTACTACGAAACTTTTTCTCTGCAGGGAATTACAACGCGGTCGTTACAACAACCGCGTTGTTATTCCGCATACCATTACTCTGCAAGTCAGAACAACGACTTGCGGAGGGGGGAGCAGGTGTTGGATTTAAAATCCAACACCTTCCCTACTGTCCGCACAGACTGGAGTTGGAATAGTAAATTATACTATTCCAAAATCCAGCACCCCCCCTCCGTAAGTCGTTGTTATGACTTGCGGGGTAATGGTATGATGAGAATTACAACGCGGTCGATGTAATGACCGCGTTGTAATTCCCTGTGGGGAAAAAGACTGCGTGATAACGTCATATATTCATCATATTTCGGTAATATTTACAAGGAATTCCCAGGGCTCTGTCTTAGCTCATGAGAAAGAGGGTGATGGGTCAGTTACATTGTCAACCACAGCCAATCAAAAGCACATCCTTGTCCCCTCTCGTTCTTCGTCCCAGGGTTGCTCATCCAGTCATTTGAACCCATCTCTCTGTACATGGTTGCTTTAGGTCTAGGAAGAGCACTGGGACAGAGCTCTGCCTCCAACACACCTGATAAGCTACTACAATGTGCCTGCTGCTGTATGCCCATCTTACCCAATCATAAAACAAACAGCACAAAGTAGTGGTAGCTGCTACTTAATGGGGGTGGCTGATGGAAAAAATAAAATCCATTTACCTGCAGGCGGGCCGCCGTCTCTCGGTCCTCTTCGATTGCCGGCGCAGGAAGTACACAGGCTCCCCTAACCAATCACGATGCTAAGCTGTCACCAGCATGACAGCAGCGTCGTGATTGGTCTGAGCGCCGTGGTTCGGCACTCAGACAGGGACTGGGAGCCTGTGCATGTTCTCCACCCATGCTGCGCAATACAGACAGGTGGAGAACATGCTAAATGCGATTGACTGTTTGGCCGGGCCAAGACGGCTGCAGCCAAACTGTCATGCGTACTTAGTGAGTGCCCACCACTCCCCCGCTCTGCACTGCCCAGCCCCGGCCTCTAGAACTGAGCCACAAAGGAAAAATAAAATGATAATATTGCGCTATTATCATTTTATTTTTCCTTTTTATTTCTGAACTGCTCACAGAGCAGTGGGGGCGATGCTCCTCCGCCTTATAGGAAGAGCCACTGCTAGCACAAACACTAACTTATACACACACACACACACATCAAACGCAAATAGAATAATTTACATGCCACTCCCTCACTAATCCCAGTTCACAAACCCAACAGAAATAACACTGCATGCATAACAATGCGCATTCTGCAATAAGTCAAAACACAGGCATCACAAACACTATCCCGACACAAGTCAATGTATCTCAAAGCTGTAAAAGTGTTCACCAGCGCCGCCACAGACAGCTCAGAGCACCACAGATTACACCCAGAAGATTAGTGGCTTTTGCAGTTTTACACCAATCATCCTGCCCCTACACACACGCTGAACACAACCCCTTCCTTTACCTTGAAAGAGCACTTCCCTCTCTCAGCTACATTCAGAACAACCCTCCACTTGCCCCCCAATCCCCATCCCAATCAACAAAACCTTAAATCAGGAAATAAATAGCCTTATCACAACGTTATCACTCAACCACTAACATCATCTTTCACAATCTGGTAAAATGTCTCTACCAAGCTCTTTGGTAAAAAAAAATCCCCCACACCTCTTGAATACCATAATTATGGAAAAAAAACAAAAGAATGCCAACTAAATTCAAAGGTAACACACTTGACAATGTCTTTACCATCATGAATACCATAAAAACTGGCACTATTTGACCCTGGAGTAAGATGAGCATTCTGTATTGTCGATTTTAATCCATCAGAGACAGCCCAAATGAATCAAACATTACTATCCCTCATTCAAAGCACCCAAGCATTTGAAAGAAATTATGCTGCCAAAGCACAATCTGTTCCAACCAAGCATAACGCCACCCAACATGTATACTTGTGCTCCCATGAAACTGTACAGACTGAAGCAAAAGCCTCTACTCTCTGGTAAAGCCAGGAACCCACTGGCCGCAAGCTCTCTGCCATGGTCAAGATGACCTATTATTATTTAGCAATCAGGAATCCATCCAGCAGAAGCACAGCCCACTTCGAAGTTGTCAAACACTGCCTTTTCTCAACACTGCACCACACACAATAGCAGATTCAATAAGAAGCGCAACATCATCGATGAAATATTCACCGACAAAATAGAGACGATCGAGCAGCGCTATAATAGCACAAAAAATCAACACCCCTCCCAATCCTCCTTGCAAGGTTCCAAAATGGACCCCTTTTAAAATGTTCACATTTTCAGATATCACACGCGTCTCAATGGTTTAATGCGTCCATTATAGGAATCTGTGTTTGACTCTATGGTCACAGCTTCCAATTCAAGCATATCTATTCAGCCTTTCATCAAACTGAGGACAATAAATGGTACCACAGAGATGGGTAACAAACATCCATTATCTATTAAAGGCACAAACAAACATGCCTTGCAGGCAACCTACCAGGTGCTTTGTTTCTCACCCTCTAATGTGCAGAATCTAAGTGTTACTAAGGTCTGAGCCACGCGCTGGGCTTAGGCTCGCCAGAATGGTGTTTTCCCACCTTTTGGAACATGAGAGAGGCTTGGGGCACAATCTCATTCTCGGTATGTTGGCTTCTTTTGGCTTAGCAGAAGTAGGTGGAATTTGGACATTTTAAAAATGGTATAGTTTTAGCTCTGGTTGCTAACCTGCATCGCTCCTCCACTCCTTTCTTTGTCCGTGAAGCCTGTGCACGCAGTGTAGACAGTATTGCTGCCTTCAAGAATGTGGGGTTGTTGCTGCTCAGGTCACCCATTCCCAGGGTTTCCCACTGGCATCTTACTACTCCTTTGACAGCATCTCTGCCTTGCGCATGTTGCCATGTGGCTCACTGGGCCTTCTCTCATTTATACCTTTTTATGTTGTACATGCACACATCACTACCCTGCCCCTCCGGCTAGGATGGTTCTATGTTGCTGCTTGTCAGTTTTAGTACTACAGCCCCCACCCGGACTACCTAGAAGGCAGACCACCCGGTTAAATCCCTCCCTCTTCCCCAGGCCTCCAGCATAATACAAACCATGAAACGCAGCACGCAACCTGCACAGTACATTATAACTTCCAGCTAATAACAAGTATATAGTGACCTCCTCTCCCTCAGCTCCTCCTCGAACCATCACACTTTTAGGCGCTACGCCCCAAGGTAAGAGCACCTCTCTGGATACACACACACCAAACTCTTCCCACATTGGATGAGAATTCAATACTCCGTCAACCACGCACGCCCCAGCAGTGTAGCATACTACCCGTCGAAAATGTACTTCAACGACCCATGCGTATTAAGTGATGTGTGTAAATGCTGCAACACAATACACACACCTGCCGGCTCACATGATGTCACAATGTAGCACAAGATTTCGACTCCCTGCAAAATCACAGAGAGGCAGTGGAAAGGAGCTGAAAACCACCCCAAACTGGGGATTTTAAGCTTGTTGTGGAGGCACTAACCAGCCGGTGTCCATTAAAAGGTGTGAAAACCCTTTGGTTTTTTTTGGGTGGGGGTTGGGGGCTTGGTGAGGGGCAGAGTGCCCCTTAGACAGCTCGCGGCACCAGGCCCCGCCCCCTCTTCACACTGAAGTAATTTTGTAAGTTGCAGGTACCAATACAGTGTGGAGTTGAGGCGCTATGAGACGCAGTGCGCCTGAGGAAGTGTTTCCCTCTTCGACACCCCACTGGTTTGCAAGGTCTTCTTCTGATAACACCCCGCTCACTATTACTGGAGGGAGTGAGCAGGGCCAGTTCGGTGCCTAAGGATGCGCAAGGCGCCTGGTCCGAACCGCTACTGTGCCATCCATGCATCTGTTTTATAATGTACTACTACTCCCAGGCCACGGGCCGAGCCACTCCACGAAATCTTCTTAAAAACGGACCCTGCCGTGCTGCGTGCACAGATTAGGCTACACACTTTAGGTGCTTACAGCTGTAGAACAGCAGCTTGTTACACTGCTTAACAAAAAGAAATGGCATTTCTCTTCAGAGCATCAAAGTCCATTAGTACGCACCTCCTCCTGCCTGCCTCCCTCTCCCCCTCCCGAGCTCCTCAGCCTTCCACCCCGCACCCCCTCCGTCTCTTCCCTGAAAGAACGGCAGCACTGCTGGGCCCCGTCTCTCCACTTGTCAGCAGCAGCCTGCCATTGGCTCGGCCCCATCTGTCTGTGCGGTGGGGGAGCTGCTCACTTAGCAACAGCTCGCAGCCGAGCAGCCGCACCTGGCTCCGGCGGCGCTGCATCTCGCGCCGGCCGCGTGCTCCCGCGCTCGCGGGGGAGGGGGAGACAGTGACCTCAGATCAATGCAAACAGCACAGACTTGCAGCCGGTTTGTTTAACAGCACTCCATCCGGATACAGAAAGGCAAGCTATTGTCCGAGCCTATACCAAGCACCGGCGGTGCAAACAGGATGCAGACGTGCAGGTGTGTATGCCCATCAATTATTTACTGCGATAGGCTCCGCCTTTCACACCGCAGTCGGATACACGTGTGTATCTGTGTAGGAGGGTTACACTGAATTTTACAAGTATACCTGCGTGAGTACATGTGAGTACACATTATGCACTCCACTAACCTATATTTTACAAGGACGACAGGTATGGTACAGATATGCATGGGTGAAAACTCCGGTGAATCTTCTAGTTGAACAGTTAGTTGCAGGTGGTTTCTTAATTTAGTCACTTGCGGAATGTGGCTTTTCCAAAACACGGGGCTGGATCGACACTGCATTAACAACGAGGGTTGTTACTGGTTAAAAACATGCCAGCAGACATGCAAAGACACCACCAGACACCCATACCATTCCAAGATCCAAAGGAACGATCTTCATGGAAGTTCAACATGCGCACAGAACTCCGATACTACCAACTGGATGGAACTGAAACGATCTGTAACTTATCAAATGGGATTTCCAAATGGATAAAGGCATACATACCCCTCCCTGCCTTTTCTAGTGCATTTTCCAATTGTTTTCATACTAATGCAGAAAAAAGGTAAAAACACTACGGAGGAGGTAAAGCAGATGTAAGCATTGGGAAATTTAGAAGCGCATTAAAATTATACAAAACATTACACTTCTACATCAGTCAAATAAAAACATGTAATTACTCTAAAGGCATAGCTTTACACTGACGTTCATATGTCATAATTAAAGCAAAACGGGCACTTTTAATTTAGGGCTGGTGCAGTAGTTTCAGTCAATTGCCAAGCACTTCAAGTTTGTTGATTCGTATAGCCAAAGCCACCTTACCACTTCATAAGCAATAGACAGACCAAACATAAAACAAAAGCGCCTTGAATGGGGCACTGACGATATTTCATTAGAGGTGCTAGAGCCATATGTTGACTCCTGAGCTGCATGGCTTTAAAAAATCAGGAGTCAGAGGGTCAATCCAATGGTGGATCTCTGCAAACACAAGCTGGCGGATTACAGAGGCCCAATAAAAGACAGCTCTTGAGCGATGCAACATGTTATTAGTGCATGTGCTTGGTTACTGCAAGGCTGGGATATATGTGCGTACCTACGCATTATTTGTGAAGCGCAAACATAGCACGTGTCACTCATTTCAACTTTCACTAACAAAAGGCTAACAAGTCAAACCCATTAATTGGCTATACCAATGTTAGGCATGCTTGGCTTCAATGTCGCTCCATCGCCATTCATGGGACATACGCTGTGCGTACGAAAAAATATACATCAAGCATTGGCAAGGCGTGGCCTTGTCAAATGTGCAATTCTTTTTGATTTAATTATTGATACAAGAATAGGAAATAAGCAAAAATATGAACTAAAATAAAAGGGGTGGTCCATCAGCACATGCACACGAGCCCTGGCACTGTATTGCATCGCTTTTTCAGGAGATCGTTCACATATGGGCAGGTAAAAGGCCCTCACCCACAGCGCAAGGCAGCCAATCCAAGCGAGCTGGCACACTGACACATGCTCCAAGCTGTGTGGATGGAAGAAGCATAACGTGAGCGACACCGGCATTGACACATAGATAATCAAACGTTCCTGCACGTATGTGTGTATATTGGTTTAGATTTTATTATAATTTATTTGTAGAATGTAAGAATGGAATGGCAACAAAGCTCAATCCGTCTCTAGGCCAAACCAGGCTACAATGCAAAACTGTACGTTTTGAGAGTGGTGCTTGATGAGAAAGAGTGCTCGACGCGGGGATATGAGCAAAGATATAATAACAGCATGGGATTTCCTCATTGTGTGTGGGCTTTCTGTTTGAAAGAGCCTGTCTTGCCAGTCTCCAGGATAGCTTCAGTGGTTTGCCGTCAATCACTTGCCCGAATTTGAGAGCATGTCTGACTGAAAGAACATCAGTGTTCTCTGCTTTTTCGTAAGCGACAGCCAAAGTTTTTGGTCTACGGTCTGCTTTTCTCGTTCTAAAGTAATTCGCGCTGTAATACTGACTTTTATATCTCGCATCACGCTAGCTTGGTATGCAGTCACTTTTCACAATTAGATGACCGCACAGCAGGATAAGACAAATGTTTTTTTGCATACTTATTTGAGTTTAGAATGAAAGGAACAGCTGATCTGAATTTCATATCTGCTGTTGCAATGTGAAAAACAGAAAACAAATAAAATCCCTGGGAATCGTAATTATTATCTTAAAACTCAATATTTTTGTTTTTAATTTAATTTATACATTCAACCATCTATGCATCCACCCCAATGTATCCACATAAGCAACTACATTCATTCAACCAAGCTTCCAACTTCATTTATGCACCCAGTGATCTGATCCAACCTCCTACACGTGCACGCACTGAGTCGCCCACCACGCTTGTCGCTGTTCATGGGTAATTATATGGATGCGTGTGTTTGGATGATTATTAGTCTGTGGGCAAGTATGTCTGTAGATGAGTTTTCCTGTTTGCTTTAGTGCAAGTACCACTTTGTTATGTCATGGCTAATTGATCCTTCACAATAAAAATGGCGTGCACTTTTAAGAGAGATTGATCAACTCTATGCCAGGGAGAGTTTCAGGAAAATTAAAGTTAAATTAAGCTCCTCATTCATACTCTCTTTGTGATTGACTGCAGAATATTGTCTTATCGAGTAGACCCAATAGCATCTTGGAACACTATTATTATACGCACGGCTCAATGTGATCTGAGCATTAAACAGGTCTTTAAATATAACATGCTTGAGTTAACTCAAGAAGGAGTATCCGTCCACTCAAATGGATGGAGCAACTCGGAAAGTACCAAAAATCCTGTGGTGCATATTGCTGGAAGTTCTCCTAAAACATTTAAATATTGCAGCTGCTAGTGCTCAGGACCTTCAAAAGAATCAGGAGTAGAGTTGGACGTCTGTAATCTATAACCTAGGCTTCTTCTTTGAAAACATTATGTATAAAATGCAGATCATAGACAAACTTTTCATTATCAATCATATATTCATCATGGATATATATTCATCATGGATATATATTCATCATGGATATATAAACAAAACATAAGGTGAGATCCGCTGTATCAAATGAATGGGCCCAACAGCAAAATGAATGCAGGGGAAAAACACATTGACATAATTCTTAAGGAAAATCAACCCCATCAGGGAACGGCACCGTCACCTGTAAGGGGGGGGATACTGACACTATCCTAACAAGGACCTGCCCTGACCTGCACTTTTTCGAGAGGTTCACCAGGTTGATGAGACACTCTGACAAGGCATCACCGACAAGGCATCTGTACAGTCAAGCCAAGCTCTCTCTGCAGTGGAAATACAGATGGTCCCTGCAGTCCTTGTATAGAGAGGGAGTCCGACCACAATTCTAATTGTGAACCGGGTCGATTGGCCCCAAACAGGATATTCATACTTACGAGACTTGCCCATCAGTGCGACAAAGGTCCAAAGACGTCAAGTCGGGAATCAAGGAACACTAAAGTCTAGAAATCTACTAATACATACCTATGTTTTTTTAAATCAATTTCATTGAAAGCACTGGGATGTCATTCAACTTAAAAAATATATATATATTTATAATTTGGTTGATAAAACTGAAAATATCAACCACACAGCTTGTCGACGCAGTATATCGCATTCAATCATTAATGTGATAGATACAATGTGTTGACAGTTCTAAGGTTTTCTATATTTCCATTCGGAACAATAATCTCCTTGTGGCATGTTTTTAGGACCTCACTTATTGTTCATCTAGGGACCTTTCTTTATTTGTCTTTAATCTTCCTCATGTTGATTGTAGAAGGCCATACATCAACTCCATGCCGTCTTAAATTTATGTGGGCATCCCTGCTATGCCACTAGTTCAGCCTCTTTACACCTATCCATTCCCCCCTGCCATCTGCTTTTTGTTGTCTCACCCAACTTTTGATGTGTAATAAGCATCTCAAAAGCATGCCACAGCACCTGCGCTATGCAAATGCCTCACTACTGTGCACTGCTGACAGAAGGTCTGTTCAGATATCGCGAGCGTGTGCATTGTAGAACAGTTACGCTACGTACATGACTTGCCAGTGTGTGCTACTGCCGTCCAGTGCTTATGCCATGCAGGTGCCTCATTGGAGTGACCTGCTGACACAGGGCACTGATTTTATGCACATGGCGACTCATACCACACAATTAGGTTATGTTGTTGCCTATTGTGAGAATGCAAAACGCATACTCCTCTTCTCCCAAGAATTGCGGTAATCCCAGCCTCGCCAGGTCTTTGGTAAAATATCTGAACAGCAAATAAGGCGCTTGTTCTGGTTCAGCAATGCTTATGCTATGGATGAATAAAAACATAGGTCTTTACAAAAGCCTCTACTCATTTTAGCAGGTTCTTACTACTTTAGAATTAGCCTATTGCGCTGTCCCGCTTCAAAACGGAAATGCATGAAAGTAAAAATATGAATTACAGATGATTGTTAGGCTCATGCATAGGGAAGGCCGAGATCTCATTCCAGCCAGGAGTCCACGCTGAATGCACTGCCATCAGAAGCGTTCAGCAATTGCACTGTGATGGCATCATACTGGACCAGCGCAGCACATGAAGACGTGTATGAAAAGAAACGGCATCTGTAGGATTCTGGAGGAAAATCAGATACACGTTCTATGAAAATAAAGACCAGATTAAACCTATACTCTAGAAGAACACTTACTTTTTTATGCTATGCAGATGTTTATTGTTACCCAACTCAATGGTACTCATTTTTTCGATCCCAAAAAGGCTGAGTGGACCCGCCGGGATTTGAACCTGTAACCATGAGGTCAAACACAGGCCCCAGCAGTGATTGCATTAGTCCACTAAGCCACCAGACCCGGCATACCCACGTGAGGTGTTCTGTACTTGGCTCGGGTCTTACTGCCCTCATCCTAAACCGTGACAGCTGCTGGGTACTATGATGGAACTTGTGTCACTCCAAGCTGCTGAAGTGTTTGCATGTCTAGGTCCGTGTTCCCTTGGTTTTTTGATTCCCCATCAGCGAGAGATCACCTGTTCATGCATCCCCTGTACCACTGTCTGCCTGCCATCTTCTTTTGCCAGCCCCATGATAGTCATCTTTATGGTTGCAATTCTCCATGACCCCTGGCCATGGCTCCCTGTCCTTCTAGAGACCATCCCTGTCCATCTCTATCCCTGAGCTCCTCTGCATAGACAGGTCCAAACATAGGTGGGCTTTCTTTCTGTGGAGCTGCATTCAGCCTACTCAGGACAGAGACTAATGCATGGGTTAATAACCCCTTTGAGAATCTGGTAATCGAGCTAAAGAACATCATTGGTTAAATAGGATTCACAAAAACTATTCCTAGTGCATTGATGCATTTGTTCATGCTAACAACACATCCTTGCCCAAGCAGCATAAATCTCCCCTTTCAGAATGATCATAGGCTTTTCAGGTTAAGGCTACCAGAGTTCAAATGCACTCTCTGAAGATAGACGTATTGGAGGCCTACCAGGAACATGTAGCAGCTTTGAGTCAGCCCACTACATACCTTTGGGTGGCTTTCAAGTCACTTTTATTTTAAGGCTTGACTTGTCATCTTCTGTCCACCCCTCCTCTGAAGCACTGTTCCTTTAATTAAGTCCTTCCACTGCTCACTTTTAGGGACATACTTTTTTTCTTTTTGGTAAGCACTCCATGAGGGTGTAAGTGTTTTCCAGCTGCCCTCCGCTTCTCTGAAACCCTCCTGCATGCGCTGAGTTGCTTATCACTACTCCCTTCCATGATGCACTGGCCCTCGTATTTGTGTCTTCCCACCCCACATTGCTTTCAAGCCGTGTGCTCCTCTACCACCCGCTCCATGTTTCTCTCTGCTCATTTGCTCTCCTGTGCTCCATATTGCTCTCTTGCCCGTTGCTTTTCCTCTCCACCCGGTCACCTGTGTTGATACTGCCCCATGTGTTGCTTTACCCTCACCCTCCGTGCTGCTTCCCCCCACCAAAGGCGCTTAAATAATAATAATCTCGTGTCATTTTGTAGTCATGTGCATGTGAGTGGTGCACGCGCCTACAAAATGAGGCAATCCCTGCCTCATAGTGCATTTTTTTCCCCTGAAGCGTTGGCTAGAAATCGTTGGGAAAGCCAGCAGGTTCCAAAAGCAAGGCCTATTGGCTTTGCCAATGCTTGTGGTGTTAGTGTTCAGAAATCTTCGTTCAGAGTCTTAGACGAAGCATCAGACTCCATTCCAAATGGGACCATTCCAAAAAAACGATTAAACCAACATAATTCACTAAAGACTAAAGATAGTTTTTACCCATACAGCACAAGAACAACCACCAATGAATGCATTCAGAAATGCAAGTGGGTTTTCAATTTTAACAACTCCAAACTCTTCAGACTGTATGGTATTCCACAGAGCTGTGTACCCATAATAAGGAATTTGGACAGGACAGGACAGAGTTGTTCAGTCCATAACACAATACAATTGGTACATTTTCACATTTGCTAAGCTTTCCACTCTTAAGCCATTGCCGTTGATGGGTACAAATGCAGTGGAGACTTGTAAAACTACATTCATCAGCAGTCATGCTCGCTAGTCAAAATTTGGGAAGTGCTCCAGGCACCCAAACATTCTTTGCTTTACAGATGATCACAGAAACACGTAAATAATGTGACCTTCTCCTGCTGTCTTATTAGGTTGAGCCTGCAATTGAGTATGCGCTGTCGCTTGCGACACGTATTGTCTACAATGAAGAGCTTGGAGCCTGCCCATTGCTTACCATTCATTGGCTTCATTGTCACTCTTCTTTGCTGACTCCTAATTGGCCTGCGCATGCCAAGCATCACTTCCTTTCTGTGGAGCACAGACCAAGCAGAGATTGATTCAACTTAATTAGCACCCATCCGCTGCTCGTGCTGTGATTAAGGTACTATTTCTTCTCCCTCCCACTACCGCTGTTCACAGTGCTTCTTTCCCCTCCCACCAACTCCTTATTTGTTTTGCTGCCTCCCCTCCCTGGAGCTCGCTATCTGCACCTTCCACATTTTGCTTTCCCCATACCCCCTCTTGCAGCTGTCCGTTACTGCCGCTTCCTTCATCCCTCGTATTGCTTTTCCTCCCTCCAGTTGTTGCGGCTATCCCACCCTCCTCTCCTGTGGCTCCCCTGTGTTGCTACCCCCTTCTGCTGTCCGTTGTTGCCGCTCCCACCTTCCCCACAAATCCGTCACTGAGCTTGCGCTTCGGTAGGTGTGCGTGTGGGACAGGGAGAGATGGGTGGGTATGTGCATGTGCACAGTCACCCTGGCCTCTCTTGCTTGCAGGTGCACGTGCAGGACTCGCTGCAGCATTCGGGGCACATCATTAAACAACTTGTCTGCCATGTTTTTGTCTTGATCAGAAACTGGAAGCAGCAGGCCATGCTGCAGGTGTTTGATGGGAGACACACAGGTCCTACTGTAAAGCAGCCAAGGGCAGTTTATGGGCTGCAGTCTGACTGGTTTTGTTAACGCAGGATTATATCCTGATGTTTAATAGTGAGAAAATCCTGCAGCTTACTGATGAGCATTTATGGGTGTCAATCTCGCCCAAAGCATTTCCCATGAAAACTCCAAATGCGCTATATTTCGGATTACTTTTCGTGCATGCTGTGTTTTGAAATCTGAACAGTGGCTGCCGTGTCTAAAAGACCACGCTGGCTGCAACAGTTGTTTAGAACGGACGCCCCTTTCTGCAGATTTCATTTTCCCTCACAGCTCTGTCTCTTTGCATCACCGCATGCACATCTTCGTGGAAGAACGGGTCAGAGTGGCAAGGCTGCATTTGTAAAGGCGCCATGTGATTGATGACGTTACTTGTACTTCCCAATAGGACATATGATAAGTAGGCAGGGTTACACTGTGCTAAATATGTGGGGTGGATGGAGTGGGCGGAGCTTTGGGTGTGCTTAATTTGTATGTAGTTGATAGCTCTGCTGCAAAGTGTCCCTGGAAATGTATTCAAATGTTGGCAACTATGTATTAGCTTAGCCTATGCTTGTTGCAAACATGGGTTCACACAGACCAGCCATGCACGACAGCCTCTTCTTTATAAATGTTAAATACTTTGTGCATTCCCTGTCCAGGGCTGCACAATTTGGAGATCTCAAAATACGGCAAAAGCATATGTTTGAGGCAATATGCAATTACTCAATTGCGAAAATCATTCGCCGGGCCCTCCACCTCAGAAATGTTTATCAAACTGAGCTCTATGCCAGGCTAAAAGGTCCTCAGATTTAAGTGGCCTATTATTTACAGTGAGGCTTTGAGGCCACGCTTGCATTTCCAAAGGCACAAAAGGTCAAACGAGTTCACCGGCTTTTCTGTTTCAACTAAAGGGCTAGAAATTTGGAAGCCATTACCTAGCTGATAGTAGGTATCATGCTGACATAAAGGCAGAGTATGAGAATCCGGCTGCGAGCAGGCAAGCAGGGTGCTACCTCGGTGTATTTCAAAGCCACCAACAGCAGAAGCAGAGGTGCATGACACCGGGCCAAACACATCTTGATAGACAGCAGGAGTCCTCTCTGGTCAAGCCGCCCAGCCTCCCAAGCTGCGTCACGTCCTGCACCGCCGCCATTACAGTAACAAAGTAGACCCAGGGAGACACTGTTAACTGACTGCTTCTCTCCAGCTTCAAGAACAACTTCTGAAGAGAAACACAGGGAACACGGCCACAAAACCTTCGTACCACGAGCTGCCCAATATGCACCCTGACACAGACTACACACTACAGCTTGTCGGAATTTCATTTTCAGTCACAACAAGGTGCTACCACTTTCAAAAACAAGCAGTGGCATAGCCAAAAGGTCTCGCTTTTGGGACCTTCTAAGTATTTAGTTATGCAGCACAATATTCTTGGTGCAACAACCACTGTTGCATGGCTAAACACCTAAAAGGTCCCAAAGGCGAGACCTATTGGCTATGCCAATGCTTGTTTCTTTATGCTGTGAATGGCATCCATTTGCAGAATGGAATGAGAATACTATGCCATGTGTGACTTCATGCATTGCACCCCTATACCTGCAGCAATATAAGGCTGTTTCCTCCCAAAATGCAAATGCTGTTTCCTTAAAAGATAAAACTATCCGGAGGTTTCACATATGTCTTCAGACCACGTGTGCTTCTGATAGCATTGCTCAAGGGTTATGGGTCTTATGGAATCCAATATATTCCAAATCTTTCAATAATCAACAAAAAAGTCCCATACTCTATCCACAGTTTCCCATGACCGCACCAATGGACTAGAGAAATAACAGGTGAATAGCCCGAGTCCATTGTTAAGGGTGCTTTGGTGAGGTGGGGAGGCTGCCTGCTAAAACCAGACTATCAATATGTTTTAATATGAGCCGTATAGTGCATAGACAGAGAAACCAAGGCAATAGAGCCAACCCCCAACCTTCTCATGGAGTCATAGTAATGGGCGAGAGCATGCGAGCTAGGGGTTGTGTGGCTGCATCCATCTAAATATATATGTTGTGTGTCTGTGAGTGCGTGTAGGGGGGGATATATTAATGTGTCACTATGTGCCCGTGTGTCATTGCAGATGTATGGGAGCGTGGTTGTTTACGTCTAGGAGCGTATTTTTATGTAAGAGGGTGAGTGTATGTGTATCATTTCTGCGTAAATACATATACTTGTCTGTCCATGGGTGGGCAGAGTGCATGAGGGGTTATTATGTGACTGCATATGGAGGTGCGTTTACATTTGTTTCACTGTTTATGAACAAGAGGCCTCTTTCTCCGTATATTTATGTGTGTGTGCATTAGATCGATATATATGTTCGCGCATGTATATGTGTCTGTATACATGATGCCTCTTCTGTGTCTCTTAGCGTATTTGCATGGACGCACAACAATGTGCATGTACTTATATGTATGTTTGTGTGCTTTTGTGTTGAGTTCTGCGGTACAAACTAGAGAGCCTGAAGTGTGTGTGTGTGTGTGTGAAAGTGAAGTATGTTCATATAGTACCTTGGTCAGCACATATATTACACATGTGTTGTGTGGAGCAATATGATTCATTGGACTAACTGCTTACCTGCACAACCATTAGTATATTGCTCAATGTTCAAACTGTCCAAAATGTTCATTCACTTTGACACTACCATTTCATTCCATATTCATCATGAAAAGTTGCATATAGAAAAGAAATAACTAATGTGTAGAAAGATTGTGGCCCTTTGCCACATTAGTGAGAATAAATAGGGCTTATTCCTATGACCATTGTTATTACTTAAGTACACTCTTGCAATTCAGACAACAGGGCCTAGAATAAGGAGGCCCAGTGCACAGGGTGTAGCACGGTCCTCCTCACACCCGAGGGCGTGTGAAGGACGTGCACACCCCACCCTCGACCCTCAATGTACCTGCCCCGCTCAGACTCCCTCCGCCGAGTCCCGGGCTCACGTGGCCCTGTCAGATGCGTTGTACATTCTACGAATAACTCAGACAGAGGGCTGGAGCGACAGACGGACGGAAGCTGCGTGCACAACGCTCGTCACTGATGCTTATATATCATATACGAACAGTAGCGTCTCAGTTGAGATAAGAAACCATTAATAACAGATCGGTTATCTGCACTTATCTAGACAGTGCATACACATTACCCATGATAGACGGGGACAGCTGACAGACATCTCTTTGTGTTGTGGGAAATGTTTGTTTCATTGTCTTTATCCATTTGTGCTTTGAAGGTTCCTATATTTGATCACACTCAGTACATTTTGTTTTATTTTAAGGGCGAAACGTACATTACATGACGGCTGTTGTATAAACGTAAACAGTGGCAATTGTGGGGTCGGTGTGTGTGCTTGTGTGGTGTGGGTCTGTATATGTGTGGTTGTCTGTTAGGGGCATAGTATAGAAATGTAAGAATGTGTGTGTGTGTAAGCGTGTGTGTGTGTCTTTGGGTGTGTATGTAAGTGCGTGTTTATATCTGTGTTTGAGTTTGTGAGAGCTATGTGTGTGCGTCTGTGTATTTGTCTGAGTGTGTATTTGTGTGTCTGTATTTGTTGGAATATCTGTGTTTGCGTGATTGTGTATCATTGTATGTGTGTGTCAGTGTGAGGACGTTTGTGCGTATCTGCGTGTAGTAGAAGGTAGGTGTATGTATTAGTGTGTCTTTGGGTGTGTGTTATGTACATGTTTATGTGTGTTTGTTTCTTTGGGGCGTGAGTTGGTATATATGTGTGTATTCGTTTTTGTGTATGTCTGAATGTGTGCCGATGTATGTGTGTGTAATATCTGTGTTAGCTTCATTGTGTACTAGTGTATGTGTGCGTGAGAGAGAGAATATTAGCGTTTGTTTGATTGTGTGTGAGTATGTGAGAGAATATCATTGTTTGTTTGATTGTGTGTGTGTGTGTGTGTATGTGAGAGAATATCAGCGTTTGTTTGATTGTGTATGTGTGTGTATGTGGAAGTGTATGCGTCTCTCCAAGTCCTTTCTGGCCGGTTTGCCTCGGCTGGCTCCTCTTATGCAACACCGATACATCAATAAAAGGCTGTGTGTTATATCAGCACTAGTGGTAAGGCCTTACAGTGCGGGGCAGGTGAAGGGGCAGTGGGGGGCCGTGTACAGTGTGGCAAGTGTGGCGCTGCGCCTGCAGCAGAGAGTGCCTCCTGCGCACGACCATGTTTGCGAGCCCTCGCCACCGAAGTTGTAACCACACAGCCCTCAAACAAGCCGCCCTAGAAATATTCATAACGTTGCAGCATCTCCGAGGGGCAGGAAGATGGTAGGAGTAGATTTCTACAAGTCCTGGCCCACGTGATTGGCGAAATAATTAATTTAGCACGTCCCTTAAGAAACACGGCATCGTCATTAATCTGCCAAGCAAAAAGGACTCTATCAGACTTGAAACCTGAGGAGATCCCAAGAATATAATATACAAAGGGTTAGCCGTCTCTATTCGCGGCGCTCCTGTCTCTTTGAGAGCAGCATCTCGGTACATAAAGATGTTTTACTTTATTTAGTGAGTTCTATTCTTAATGAACTTAGCTTTCATATGCTTGATAAATCGCACCCTTTGCTTCCTACACTGCGGCCGTACGCCAGCCAGAAGTCAGTATGGATGATATACCGACCTTCTCGCTATAAATGAAAAATTATGGGAGTGAGAGTGTGTGCCGCTCTCCACGTGGTTTGCATGGAGGAGGCTGCCGTTGGGGGGAGCTTTCGGGGGAGATGTGCTGTTTTTTTTTTTTACTGCGGACAATAGTCACTGTCAGGGCATCTGCCGTCTATTCTTGCAGCGCGAGAAAGGGCCTGAGCCTCTTTTCATGCCAGGGTTGTAAATTTCGCTTCGCGTCATAATAGAAAGGCTAAACAAGTCTTGCTGTACGGTCCTAGGGAAAACAGTTACACAATACGTACATACGTGGCTTTTTCGAGAGATGAAATAAGTTATCCGAAAAGACGTGGGTGATCGACCAGCAGTGGCCCCGAAAGTCATCACGATCATGATCGCTGTGAAAGCGAAAGTGATCGTGATGACACGCTAAACAAGCATTGTGTGACACGATCTGTGTGGGAGGGGGGAGAATAGCTGGTGTGAAATAGCAGCAGGGCAGGGGGCGGATAGGAGGCTATGAGGGAGAGCGACGTAAAGCCATATGGCTGCTTTGCGCGCGTGCACACCTCGTGCACTGTAGCCAGCAGTAGCGCTTTGAAAAGTCCCTTACAAAATGTCTCTCCGAGCCAGCGCATGCGCTGGGCTCAGCGAGACATAATAAGGGCTTGAAAAGATAGTGCTAGGGGTGTGGAAAATTAATGTAATTTGCATAATTACGCAGTGCCCAAAAAAAAAGACTGCCTGTTACCAGCTCTCTCTTCTAAAGAAAGTGAAACTGTTTCTTCCAGAAAGTGATTTCTGAACCAATCTTCAAGCCTTTTGTACTCTAGCATCTGGATGGTGGACGCACCCTGCTCCATGGCACTCCACACCAGCACCCCCAGCAGAGTTAGTGTTGGCGAGTGTACTGGAAGAAGATAGTTTGTAGGTATTCACATTCCCCTTGCGGGTCATATTCCAGCATGTAGTTTTTTCAATAAAGTGGAAAACCAATATGAATACATTTGTAAATGTTATACATATGAGTATTCTACGGCCACAAAAGTTGCAAATTTCCTCCAAATGAAGGTGTAGTACTAGAAGAGCAAAGTTACAACTCTTGCATGCAGGGCCTTGTGAATTAGGCCCTTTTAGGAACGAGGATGGTGGTTGATCCATAACCACTCTTATGATTACTGAATCATCTCACAAGCTACACTTGCCATAACTAAAATATGAGCAAACCTTATTATGCTGCAGATGGACGAGTTTCAGCAAAAAGATGCCAATTAAGAAGAGTAATGGGTTTTCTCAATTTTCTCTGGACTCCCCCTAGTATCTATATTTGTGAGTTATATAGTTTAGGGTGTGGATCATGAAGCACAATGTCAGACACCTTGAGATGCTGCTCGGGACTTAATTTGAAATATATCAGGAAAATGTTAGTTGGACGTTCCTGCTATAGAATATAAAATGCTATAAAAACAGAAGAGGAGTGTTCAAGTGATTCAAGCTGATGGGTAATAACAGATATGAGTAGTAAGCTATGAGGCTGGAATTACTTCGAGCCCTGGGTAGACAATGGTTTGATGAGAAGCTACGCACACAAAAATGTGTAAACTATTACAAATTAAATTGTGTTAATATGGACCTAGAGTTTCATTTTCGAAAAAATGATCAATAACCACGTTTATTTGGCACCCAATACTTAAAAAAAGGTCTATTTGCACCCGTGTAAATATGTCTCTTAAAAGAAGATTGAGTCCTACTCGAAAGCTGGAAAATAAAGCAGCTAGCGGTCTTAGATGTTCTGCCACAGATTCCCATAATATAGCTCCTTCACTGAAAAGGCTCTTCTTCCCCTGGATGCTAACTTTAAGCAGGAAATGGAATCCTGGGTGCGTAAGCTTCTAGTGACGGTGTATTGCATCATGCGATACCGGTTGAAACAAAATGTCCGAACATGTGTACATACAGCACCCCTGTTTTTTTATTGGGAACTACCCAAGGACCTTGCTTGTATGAGTGACATGATGACTCTCTATCAGGACAGACTACTGCATTCTGGGCCCTTTGCAATGGGGTTAATTGATAACTGGGCAGTCCTTCATTCAAGAAATTAAAATAATCAAGCCTACCAATAATAGAAGTGCTACCTTCTAATGTCCTCTGTGTGTGGTGTTTGTTTTCTTTTAGATAATAGAGGGAATACACATTTCCATTTGTTCAAATGACAAAAACCATTCATGGCTTTCCCCATCTAGTCATCTAACCTCATTTCCTCATCAAATGTGTGTTTTTAAAATACGTGGAAGCAGTGGATAGTGTTTTATCAAAAAAGGCCAGAAGTAGTGAGGAATTAACATAACTGCAGGTTTGTCCCTAAATATGGTAACTTGTCTTTTGGCTATTCAGCTTTAATGACTGAACTACATCAAGTTTTCACATTTTGTAAACAGTTTTTGTAGCTCCAAGGCTGTGGAAATGTCCTGAGGGAATCAGATGTACATTTGAGTATCATCTACATAATATATGGCCTAAAAGTTTCTCTTTGAAAAGATCAATTGGGGTTATATCGATGTTCACTAAAATAGGTGATGATGGTGAACCTGCAAAACCACCAATTGGGAGAAGTGACACGTGGCATTAATGGGCGAACATTGTATTACATTTTATTGCAATGTTAAGTTTTAATCTTAAATCATGTAATTGATAGTAATGGTATTTTGATGGTGAAACCTGAATAAATGCAAAGAACTGAAACAAAGGAGTGATTAACATACAATAGTTTCTACGGAGCGAACAATTATAAAACAACACCATCTCCATTAACTATGTTCTAAGGTCTACAAGTGATGGCTTACAGTGCTAGACAACATTTGGCGATCTAAGCTTCCAGGTTCCTAAACTTTGTCATATACTTACTACGGAAAGAAGGTGCTACAGTATTTCCCCCTTCTTGTGTTGAAACAGAAGAGGTGGCAGAATGCCCAAAGTCTTCTAAATATAGATAGGGGCGGTGGTTTGTAGTCAAAATGATCTTCAAAACCCAATGATGCACACCAGGGAGTTTCATATGTATCTCTCCTTATTGACTGCACCTGTCCTTGACATCACTGCTAAGGTTCTTGTGATATGATGGATTGCCCTACAGTGATGTTCAAAGATGGAGTATCTTATGGAATGTTGCACGCTTGAAGTTTGGGAGAGTTCGCCATTTTAGTATTGAAAATACGGAGCAAGAGAAATGTGAAATGTATTAAGATTGCCCCTACCACAGAAAAGGCGCACGAGTAGACCATTACAGTTCACATTAGTAACCCCCATGGTGTGCATCTTTGGTCTACCACAGTTGTGCCCACACTCTGAACTCCAGTGCAAGAGCAGGATCTCAACTAACACAAGCAACTCTGCAGCAAGGGATCTGCAATAACTCTGTGTTTTTCTTTTATCAAAGCATGTACAAAGTTATGGTGGGCTAGCCTTCCTTGAACAGCCACTCCAGGCAGTATTGTCTCTGCAGCGGAAGAACAGAGCAATACACTAAGTATTAGCTAAATACGTGTGACTTGTCCGCAATGCCAATACACAGCCTAATTACAGTGGACCTTTGGATTCAATGCATAGGTCAGGGAGGGGGGGGGGGGGGAATAATAATTTATAAATGAACAGTGTGAGCTGCTGCTGGTTCGGCGGATTAGGCTCCTCACCGCAGAGGAGGACTGTGCGTAGGAAGCTACCCTTGCGTTACAGAGTCAAATTTTACACTGTAACTTTACGAGAGGGCAGAAGGATGTACTTGATCAATACTATCATACCAGTTTATGCGAACAAAGGCATAAATCCATCACTCTAATCTTCAATTTTCAACAGCACTCTTTTAGGGATCTAAGCAAGTTTTCACTTTTTAAATAAAAATATCAGTATAAAATGTACAACTCATACTTTACTATACCACATCTCCCCAAATCCTGTTGCCATTGGATCACCCCCTCCTAAATTACAAGAATCTGTTTAGGGAAAGCCAAATAACCAAAACACACTGAAAACAGCCTTAAGGAGTAAAAAAAACAACCAAGAAAAGATCTGTGCTCTGGACCGTAATGTGTAAGGATTAAACAGTTACTGTCCAAAGCCAGAAAGTAATAGGAGACTCAGCCCAGCAGTTCGTTTGTCGGGTTTTTACGGGAATCTGTTGCCATGAAGGCAATTTCAGTTCGAGCTCTGTGCAACTAAAAAGGAGAGGAAAAACAATTGAAATGTATTCAGGTCGGACCGCAGCAAATCATAAGCACTGCAAAGCAGGATACACGGGGACTTTGTCACAAGCGCCGATGTCTTAGCAATATTTATCTGGTGGGATATATCTCACTGGACACCTCTGGGTCATGTGAATGTATAATCCAGGTTGGAGGGGAGATTTGAGTAATCTCTCAAGTTTTAACAGGGAGCGGGATATACTCTCCCTCACAAGATAGATCTTCACCCACTAATATATCATGCACACGTAGTCCAACTCTGTAACTCATTCAAGAACCAGTAGGAATGGGCACTAGGAACAATTGTTTAGTTGCTTTGTTAGACCCTCAAAACTTTATTAGAATCATGCTTCTTCATTTGGTCTCATCCTGGTCCCTGAAAACCAGGAAGGGCTCAACCATTTTTCAAGTACCACTTCATTTCATGTGCATGCTACACACCTTACTTTGGCTACCTATTGGGCGTCGAATCCACTGCAAGACTTTTTGCTACAAGCACAAGTGCCTTGCGAACACACTGCCTCTGTATTTGATACTGTTTGTGTGTGGGTACTGTCTAAATCAGACACTTCGATATAGCCATCAGAATCTGGCAATAGTTCCCAGGATCAGGAAGTCTTATCCGGGTGGCTGAGCATTTGCATTTCTTGGCCTTAAGCTTTGGAATGATTTGCAACATTCACTGAGAGCCTGCAAATCACTCAAAGTTTTTTAGAAGCAGCTAAAAACTTGCCTGTTTCCATCTTCCCTTTAATTGGTAAGGTTATGGCTAGACTGTCCCGGGCTTATGAAGAGGCTAGCGCTGGGAAACCTTTCCGGTACCCATGAACTTTAGAAGTCAAAACAACATAAAATGAGAGAGTGAATTAGGGCGTTTTAACAGTACATGGAATCATTGATTAGTTCACCCTATATCCTTTCTAAGCATCAATGCATGCTCAACTCATGAAGCAAAGTAAGCTTGCATAACGATATAGGTTTGTTATCCTTGTACTTGCACAGACATTAGGGACAGGACTAAGAATTAATATCTAACCGGATGTTTTTTGAACGTCCTGATGAAAGCCTAGGACTCTACGAGGCCAACTGAACCATCTATGGACACCTACAATTCATATCTTTCAACTTTACCGGAAATGCTAAATGATGAAGGGATTCCGGGGTTATCTCAAGGTATTATCATTTTCACTTCCCATTAGACAAAATCGTACACCATAAAAATGGTTGAGCCCATCCTGAAATTTAGGGACCAGAATGAGACCCAATGATGAAGCACAACACTAATAGTATGTGAAGGGCTAACAAAACAATTAAAACATATGGTCCAAAAATTACAGGGTTGGACTTTGGGCGCAGGATATATTAGTGTGTAAAGGTGTGCCCGGTGTGGACCAGGAACACAGACAGGAAAAAGAGAGCTAAGCACTGCCCACTGCTCTATATCATTGGACGATGTCGGTGGTAGAGTTGAAGGGAAGAAGTTGCAGCACCTTCCTAAGTAAAGGGAAGTTTGAGGGATAAATCGGTCACCCATGATTATTTTAAATGAACTGGGTAAAAATGCTTCCAAGCATTTACTTATTTTTTTTGCAATAAAATCTTTTTAGATGAAGCTTTGAAAGCCCTTATCATAATTGTTGTTTCTGTATTCTGTAACAGACCCTGGTTTGGCAAGAAATTGGAGTCATGAACTCTTTAGAATTGCTGCTTTTAGGAAATTTTGGGTAGGAGATCATACTTGACCACTTTTCAAAACCAAAATGAGGGCAATATCTGTGCGGTGTTGTGAACAGCCTCAGTGGGTCACAGGGATATGGGCAGAACGAGGAGGCAGGGCCAAAGAACAAAGGCCTGTTAAATGAATTGTTTTTATATTATGATATGTTTTACATTCTATGGCTCAATGGGGCAGTAACGATGGTGAGATCGGATGTAATACTGCTTGAAAGCCACTTTGCAGATGACTATATGAGAAGGGTTATGCAAATTGTAATGCACATTTGGAGAACAGCATTGGTCATAAATGATAAGCTTTAACCATCAGTGCTTTACTACATATGAGCTCTTATCTCTTCATCCAACATTTCATTCCCTTCTCAGAGTACATCATGCTCTCCTTCACCCCACCACTCCTTTCTGAAATCTAGTTTTCCTTCTCCCAGCTTCATCTACTGGTCTGAATTCCCTCTTTCACCACAGCTAATCTTACCTTCTTTAGCTCCAAATGACCGCCCTCTTCTTTTCATCCACTTTCACCTAGGATCTACTTTTCCTTCATCAGCCCCAGCTGAGCGGCTGCTACACTGTACCTCCTTCATGCCTTCTCCCTTCGTTCATCACAGGCTTTCTTTCCTTCCTTGTGCCTTTCCTCCTTCCTGTAGCCTCGCTCCCTTCTCTGTCCTTCACAAGATTTCCTCTTTCCAGTCAGCTCTGTTACATCCCTTTCACCATTTCTCACTTTTTTTCACTTCAGCTCCCCTTGTTTCTTTGCTCCAGCTTTCCTTCACCATAGCTCTTCTCCCACTTTAGCTCCAAGTACCCCTCTCATCCTTTCACCATTTACTCTCTTCCTCCTTCAGCCTTTCTTTGTCTCTTTTAGAGGCCAACCCCCAAACTTAGCCAAGGCTCTTTTTTCCCTCATCAGCCCCTCTTTCAAAAACACTGCTTTCCTTTAGCCCATCTCCTTGTCCCCCTCCCTTGCCCTAGTGCCCGGCAGCTCTTGTAGTGTAAGGTCCCTAATTAATGCCGAAGGCGTTGGTAGTCAAGGGAAGGCCCTATACTTGTGAGCTGGGGGAATGGTCATTTCGGCACCTCCTGCCCTTTTATTGCAGACACATTACTCAACCAATTATACAGAATGAAAGTGAACCGGGTCCTCCAGCCAGCTAGGTCACCTTCTGCACAAGCGCAGAGGCCTGCAAGGCTTCCACTAGAACTGCAGGTGAGGAGGAGGTACATTTGTGGATGTGACCCGCCAAATGCAGGTGACAGTCGTAGCTTGCAGGCGAGTTGACAGCTCCGGGAGATCACCGATACCACCTCACCCCTGCCACTTACAGTTAACACAACAATTTCACAAAACAGAAATCTGATTTGACTAATGAATCACAAAAGAAACATTATAAAACTGCATTCTTCCAGTCTTCCATCATAAAATAGTCATAAGGAAGAAATAGAACCATAGTTTGAAAATCAATTATTTTTAAATTAATCAGCTAGACCAGAAGATTTTGCCTCATTTGCTTCTTTTTTGGCTCAAAGAGCGGGATGCCCCCTGTTCTCAGCTTGCCCTCAGAATATATGTTTTGTAGCTAACTGCACATTGCGGGACCTCAAACCTTGTTATAGTGACTACTGTTCAGTGCTGGCATTTTGCTGACTGGCTGCTGCTACTATGGTTGCTCTTGTTCATCTTGTGCATTCTGCTTGTTTCTAAGCATGCATGCAGCAAATCAATCTGACCTGGAGCCACTAAAAACACAGAACCTCACACCTATGGCATGGTGTGGGGTGAATGTTAAGCAGCAGGAACCACTGATTTTGGCCACTCACATAGGCATTGCTCTTAGAGCCCGTTGACTCTTACCCTACAAATATTACCATTAGACAACTGTAGACCAGCATAGTGGCAAGGCTGTGTAGCCCCACGTCACTGAGCCAAACTGAAGATGGGAATAGACTGCACCAATGGCAGTGTGAGGTGTGGCAGGTGACAAAGGTGTTTTCAGTCTCACTAGGTTCATACCTACAAAAATATCCAAGATGGAGAGCCAGATACAAAAATGCAAGAGCACAGCCATCTCTCCCATATGCTGCACATTAAAGGGCTATGGGTCCAAAAGAGGTAGAAATGAAATGTACTTTTACAGGTCGACTGATGAGGAGCAATCTTTTTGTGAAACTCGGATTAAATCTAAGATCTTATACCTCAAGAACAAGGTTATCTATCCACCTAGAAAACTCTCTTCATCTGTCCAAACTGCTTCAAACAGCGCCACTTTGGGTCTGCAATGCCTTACTCAGGGGGTCAGTGACTGCTTAGAAACTGAAATAATATGAACATATTAATAAAGTTTATATACATTAAGAAACAAAATGTAAAACTGAACATTTTAAAATGTTCTGTAAATGTGAAGGAATATAAAATTGGGCGCTAAAAATTAAGATGGTATCTCCAGATTGATTAGTGGGAACAGTGCAAGCGCATTAAACGGAATATAGTTTGGACGATGGGTAGCCTCAATTGAATTCAGAAAAGCTCCAACCATCCCATTAAAATTAAATTGTTTTTTAAAATATTTATTTATGAATTAAGTAAAATATTTAATCATTTGTGTATTTCTTTGATCAATGCTCGTCTCCGAATATGTGTGTGTTGCTTTGCGGTTCAAATCATAGAATTTGCTAAGGCCAGGTTCCCCAGATTCCAGTAATGACGCAGTGGGGGCTCACAGAAGTCAAGGTTAAAAACCTCTGACTTAGAACTGCTGTGGCACGAGGCAGCCTTAGGAACAAAGCCTCCCTCCAACAGGAGACAGCAACATTCAAAACCTTTGCATGTTTTGAAGCAATTTTACACCAAAATTGCAACCAATCTATGGAACTCTGTACCATCACAACAAAGAACCCAAAGCAACCGTCTCACCTTCAATAAACTCCCCAAAACACATCTTTTCTGTTTTACCGAGATTAAATGTGATCCTTTGAGGCTTCATGAAACCGGCCAACTTCTAATCTTTTTTTGGGGGGGACTAATAAGAATGTTTCAACTTCTTGTTTTCTATAAAAAAGCACGGATACCTCTAAGGCGCCGCCATTCTATAGGAAACTATTAAGTCAAGCCATAAATAATGCGAAGGTCTCAGCTAGAAGTATAACCTGGAAAAGGATGGACTATTCAGACCAAGACAGGCTATGGAACGTTGCAGAAAGTACAAATCATGCCCCTGTGATCTAAACTGCTGCTGTAACACCTAGAAGATGAGTGGGGGCTGGTTCTTGATAAGAAATCCAGGTATTGAAACTATAAGGAAGGTTGGAACATGCTGCAATTGTAAACAAGCACTGGCAAAATCAATTTGTCTGCCATTGACAAACGTGTTTTTATATTGTTCATTGCAACAATATACCACAAAATTAGAAAGAAGAAAAATAAGTAAACATACCACCGCATTAACATAGAGGGCACATGCATGCAATGAAAAACCATTGCATATTGTTTTAATAGATCAGTATGAATACTTCCTAGCAGGCTGGTGCACTCAGAACACGTATAGAAACCCTCTTCAGATTTAACATAAATGACATCATAATATGGTTCCCACTGGCACAAAAAGTAGTACATGCTTTCAATTACCGTAACTTGTAGACATAGTTTATACACACAAGGATGACTTGGGGAAGAAACAAAAAAGGGATTATGAACGTAAAGAAAATAAGCAAATAGCAAATTAAAGTACTGGTACCAGCCCTACTACTGAAGTACACTACGTTTTAGATGGATGTGTATATGCGAGTGACTGCATGCGAGCAAGCCAAATGTCATCACTCACAGTGCAAGAGAGACAGTGGCTGAACTAGCATGACCTACTGCGGTGTATTTGTGGTGGGTAAAAACAAAATGTGAACAGCTGAACAGGCCAGAGGAGGAAAAGGGCTGATCCGAAGCCCTCTATATATAGCTACATGTATGTATTTCTTTTTTGTAGTATTTTTTTTTGGTTATTATCAGTGGCTTGTGAGGCAGCTAAAGGTGTCAATATGTCACACATGAAACAGTTTTATAATATTATATATTCACAAGTCCATCTGTAATTGTCTCCGAATGCATGGACTAAATCCATAACTACAAATATTCATAAAACACAAACTTATCTGAGAAGTGTATTCTACAGTTTTTTTTTTTTAATGTCTCGTGACACTCCTCTTTCTGTGTCTATTTACCACTTCTCATAAAGCCCAGTCTGTCCTTCTTCCTGAAGAGATGGACTCACGCATTCTCAAACATGCACACACATTTTGCAAATTAAGTTTAAACCGGCATCAATTAACTTTAAAAAAAAAATGTAGGTTTCAACTCGTCCTTAATTCATGATGTGTTGTATCTTGAGAGAGGATTTTGTAAATGCATCTTTGTGATTTTTTTCTGGCAATGTTCTACTAGTTTTAAGTTATTTTTTTTGCTGTGCTTTTTGTTTTTTTTCGGTGTCATGTAGTTTGACACATAGTATACAGACACGATGTATTTACCTATTTAACAATTCATTTATTTTTCACACTATCACTCATTTGAAGAAAGGTTTAAGTTTGTATTGGCACCTTACTTTTGAATTTCCCAATTTTTTCACTTTAGTATTACTCGATGGAGGTAGTGGCATTAATTATTTTGTTTTTTAAGATTTTCCTCACAAAGAAAACCATTGCTCCTGTGGGCAGGACCACTGCAATTATGCACATTTTCACATGTGGCGTTTTCTGCATAGTTATGGAGTTGTCGCAGTTACCATAGAATCCAGTAGTTGCCACATACTCCGCAGATTAACACATTTTTTCTAGCTCAAACTGATCAAAAGTTACAAGAAAAAACACTGCAACATGTTGCTGCGCAGTGGAAGGCCCTTCGCAAAGGTTGACTGGTCATCTTTCTGCTGCTTAGTGCTGTATTTGGGTGTCCGACTGGTACTAATGCGGTGAAACCTTTGTCTAGATAATATTAATATGTGTACAAATTATAAACTAATGAGGTAATATCACAAAATGTGCTGCATTATGCCACATAATTTGTCTTTTCTTTCTGCATAATTTTAAAACCCTGCCGCATAACATGGTCCTCCCCAAAGCATAATTCTAGTGGCCCTGCATATGGGCCACTGTGGAAAAAATCTTTTGGTACTGTGGGCATTGATCGTGCAGCGCATTAATTACAGTTGTAGTTTATGGTATTGTTCTTAATTTACAATTCATGAATCTACTCATAGTGAATCCACCTGTTGAGGAGTGTTAGTCAGGATGTTACACATACATTCACTGGCTATAAAATTAAGAAAAAAAAGGCTAGGGAATTAAACGTAAGTGATAAACGTATGATTAGTACATAAGTACACTCACTCTGGGTGACATCCTAGATTGCTCTTCTTACAGGTGGCAGCGGAACTATTAATAGCTTGCATATATAGGACAGGGAAGGCTACAGTATACCTGCAGGAGCCCAAGAATAACGTTAAGCGTCACTTCCTGCATAGTTGTAAACGTGTACAATCGCCTTTATTACTAGACTGTGAAACTCTTGACCTATTAAAAATGCAAAAAATGGACAATCAAAAAACGACATTCTTTTTATACATTTTAGCCGAACTGATCCGATCAGGCTCCTAATAAGTGTGTGCATCCGTTTTACCAGAATGGATTTATCTTGCATGACATATGGAGGTGTGCACATGCAAGCGTAGGAATGTGTGTGTGTGGTTAGTATGTTGGGCCGGTATGTATTTGGTCTTAGAGTTTAGTCACACAAGGACCAAGCATGCTGCAGGGTGAGCAATGTCTGGTGCACACACTTGTCTGCTTATGGGGCAGTTGGGTCGGATTTGACAGGGATTGCTCATATGCCCGTTTTTGAATGTCGCCTGGAGGTGTATTCGACCGTGTGTTAAGAGTCGAACATGTCCTGGGATGTTTAGGCGTTGCATTACTTCACTTATACCATATGGATAAGGTGAATTTGTTGATTGTGTCCCAGCGGTGGCTCCTCCGCTATGGCGGAGGAGTGTCACCCTCCCACCAGCAGCTGCAAAAATAGAAAAATAAAATGATAAAAAAACATGATTATTATAATTTTATTGTTCTCTACCAGGTGAGTCGTGGGGGCGGGGCCATCAGGTGAGGGGCAGGGCAGTCACGGAGGGGAGTGGTGAGCAATGTGAATCAAAGCGCATGATTGACGGTTTGGCTGGCTGTCTCGGGCCCGCCAAAGCGTCATGCGCACTGAAGCTCTCTTCAACCCCAGCTGCGTTGCTGGGTTGGAAACAGCAGTCACAGGCAACCAGTGTCCCTGGGAGTGCAAATTGAGGGCACTCGGGCCAAATATGACGCTGCTGTTATGGAAGAGAGCAGCATCAGGATTGGCTGCAGGGGATTCTGGGAGTCTGTGCTGGCGAGGAGAAGACTGGCGATGCAGCTGTGCGGCAGGACGGGCAGGTACGTTATTTTTATTTTGCTGCCGTTAGTCTCCACCCCCCCCCCCCCCACCCAATACCCCGCCAGTACAGACACCAGCCGCTACTGTCATGTCCTTGTTTCCATTAGTGGGACATTTCCGGAAGTAACCAAATGTGTACCATTCAGCTTGTGTTGGGCTCACTTAATTTGAGCAGGTGGTTGTAGGTGGGTCCCACCAGCAGGGGCATGACACCGGCCCCCTGCAGCATGGGGAGGGGCCTTCGGGGGGCTCTCTATCCCTTCAGAGGGACCTCATGCCGCTCGAGGCCAATGAATAGTTGAGAGGTATGGGAGACTCGGGTCCCTCTACGTACTTCGCAGGGAGGCCCCCCCTTATTTTATGTTACGCCACTGCTCGTCAATCATTTTTGAGCACCGGCTCTTACTTCTCCTCATCAGACTTTGACCCACAACAAGAGAGAGAAAAACGCAAAAGGGGAATGGTGGAGTAAGACAAAGATGGGAAAACAGTGACAAAGAAAGTAGAAATTATGCACTGGTAGGATTCGGTTCTTAGTGCGCATGAGCAAGTTCCATTCCCTCAGCCTGACCTACAGGTGTGTTATTTACCAGACGTGTGCAGCTGCTGCTTGCCTAGACAGAGTTGTAAAGATGTTTAATTCAACATGCTGTTGAGTAAAGATGATGTACTCAAGATGGGTAAACTTAGGAATAAGTTTATTTCCAATGAAGAAATAAAGGAAGCACCAGCGGTTACACGTCTTCAAGCTCCGGCTGGTTTTCCTCAACTGCCAACTCTTGATTCTTTAAAAAAAATCGTCGCCAAGTTTGTTGAGTAAAGATGATGTACTCAAGATGGGTAAACTTAGGAATAAGTTTATTTCCAATGAAGAAATAAAGGAAGCACCAGCGGTTACACGTCTTCAAGCTCCGGCTGGTTTTCCTCAACTGCCAACTCTTGATTCTTGGACCCGATCAGGTGTTCTAATCTAGAACATCCTGATCGTGCCAAGAATCAAGAGTTCAAAGCACAACACCACATGAACTCGTGCTTGCAAGCACGAGACAAAACACTACAATGAACATAACACATGCGTATATATTCCATATCTTTCGGTGGGGCTGGGCACGTATAAGTGTTCAAACATCATATGGACGCTCACACCGTCTGCGCCAATGACGTACGTGCGTCCTATTCCGGAGTGGGGCTCGCGGGCTTCTTGTCCAATGTTCGGCAGAGGTTTACTCAGCCTGCGTGCAGCACTGCGAGCTGGTTTCTGGGCTGAATCGGGCAAGGAGCGCGCATGCGTGCGCAAGTGTCAGATTGTCACATGACGCTCAATGGCGCACAGATGGGATATCTGGGCTGCGCACACGTGGAATCTTAACGATTGTCATATGGTGGCTTATTTAGTCTGTGTGGAAAAGTGGATCTCTGTTGGAATGTGAGTGTGGTTTCCAGAGATGTGTATTCATCCGGCGCGTGTTGAGTTCAGTTAAGTCTGTGCACGCACTGGTCTGTCTGTCCAACTCACGCATAGGATGTTATAGTCGAGAACAGGGAGGGTGCAAGCCCCTTTACAGATTGTCATGACAACGTATTTTTATGCGGTCTGTAACAGCAGTTTATATGTTGCATTGTCTATGTAAAATAGCCGCATAAAATACAGATTCACACTGACTGCATACAGCCCTGCATATGTCTTGCACATGTCCTCATTTGTGGATATAGTCAAAATACGGCCATCGTTCGGAGCACGCTCAAATTATAGATGAAGGCAGGTCTCGTCCAAACATGCTTCTCGAAGCTGGTTGGATCGTGTTCCTCCATTTTTTAAATACCCCCGAGTGACCACAGTTCCATGCTCATTTTTGTGAAAATTAATGTGGATAGTTGTGAGCTATTTCACTTCGTGTGCTCTCTTAGAACGAGCCCCTGGTAAAGAAAGGAGCGGGGACCGCAGGAAAGTGGCAAACAGGATTTTGATCAATAGTAATAGTAAAGAGTATGGCAGAGCAAATTCGATTTTCTATTAATGGCATTCAGGAATGGAGCAACATATGGTTGTTTTATAATAAATAAGGTTATAACATGAATCTTTTTTTACAGTTAGCAACATCTCAAAGGTGTGCTACCAAGGTTGTTGTGCAAGGCATTATGACTGTGTTTTTGTTAAAACTCACGTTTTATCCAACAGACCCACTATTCGAGATAACAGACTTGGTTGTGGTTTCACTGTTCAAGGATACATTTGCCTTAATATTTATGCTGTCCAGCCTAGTGTTTAGAAAGTACAATTGTTGTTTTTGAAACGACAGAAACCAAATATTTAGATAAAAAAGCTTGAGCAATTCACTGATGATACAATGTAGAAGGAAGCTATTTTTGCAAAATTCAGGAAATGAGAAACAAAATGGAAAGCAGTCAAAGTAGCACCACCTTCTTTTGCCTACTAACCTCTTCCTTTTTTGTTTCCTTTCCACCCTTCTTCCTCTCATCTTCTTCCTTCTACCTTCTACTTCCTTACATCTCTTCTTCCATTTTCCATACACCTTTTTCTTCTTCTATTCAAGCATACTACTTATTTTGCTCGGTCTCCTTTGCCTAGTTTACCCTCTCATGCCTCATTTTCTTACCTTTAACCCCTTCGCTGCGGCGCGAATTCCGCCGCAGCGCTGGGGGTGTTTTAAGTGTGCGCGGCGCCGCCATGCTCATGACGGAACCACGCCGTCATGAGTCACGGGTGAGCTGTGCTCATGACGGAGTGGTTCCGTCACGGCGCCGCCCACTTACGTTAGACGCCCGCACAGGCGGGGAAAAGGTGCCGCATGGGCGGAGCGACAGCCAACGGCCGCGGCATGACGGAACCACTCCGTCATGAGCACAGCGCGACCGTGGCTCATGACGGAGTGGTTCCGTCATGAGCAGGGAAGGGGTTAATATCATTTTCAGTATTGTATATTATTTGTACTCCACACAGCACCCATCAATAATCAATGCCACATCGCACCATCCCAAACAACTACTGCTCTAGGCCAAGGGCAACAACTGCAAAAAACAACTTCAACCAACACCGCAACAAAGCCAAGAAGCAAACTAGCTGGTGAATACTGGCCAATACAAAAAAAAAGCTTAACCCAATTCTGGAGAGAGAAGTTGGCCTAACGGTTAGGCCGCACGACCTGGACCTGGGGGAACTGGGTTCGAGTCTCTATAATGACGCTAAACATCCTGTGATTCTGGGCAAATCACTTAATCTCCCCGTGTCGAGAAAAGAAAAAAAAAATGTGTGTCCTCATGTAAAGTAACTGGTGCTATGTAAAGCGCTCTGATACCCGATTGGATTCGGGTCAAGTTCGCGCTATATAAAAAAACTCTGCAAAAAAAAATCCTGTGTTTTCTTATTTCTACAGGAGTATAGAAATTATCACTGGTGTCATTATTGACACCACTAGTGGCAAGGGCACAAATGTGTGGCATTAACAACTTACAATCTGTTGCTCTTTGTTTTGTAGTGTGGACATGGTTATCAACAACTCACAACCTTTTTTGATAGGGCAAATGCCAATTGTTGAGAAGTCATTATCTGCACCGATGACTCAATCTGTAAATAAAGACCTCCCCACAAATATAGTTAGCAAGAGAGGCATTTTTGCCCATATTTTGTTCCTTAAGAATCATGTGAGTAAATACTTACATTTCAGTGTGCCCCTCCATCTCCACACCTACGCATTCCAGCTACAGGGTCGACCAGGAACCATGTCTTCTTGTGAGCCAGCTGAAAACCACTATTGGTCTATGTTCAACAACTTTGACAAGGTCAGCTGACTCTCATTTTGAGAGCTAAATAGCGGTATCCAGTGCTTCAGAAAAAAACACATAATTGTAACAATATTCACATATGTAGAGAGCTTCCACACTCTGCCCTTTGTCTCCAGGGACCAAAGCTCAGGCTGGTACGTGTCGCCTTTATGGACAGTAGTCCCATTTTAAGAAATCAAAAGCAAAAGTGTCTCCTCATCTCATTACTAGCACCACAGTCACTTCATTGTCTTCTGTACCCTGAGACGGTGGTATTACAACAAACGAAAAGGCCCATCGTAATCTAGCCTAAGGGAGCTCGCGGGAAAGACAAGCAAATATATAGAAATCAGCAAGCATTCACTGCAAGACAACGCTATCATCTCCAAGTCTCTATACCACTGGCTCATGGTTTTCAGCTACTTCAGTCTTGCCTTGGAAAATATTTATTGTCGACTCTGTTCAGTCAGCTATCTGACCACACTGTTTGCCACAAGCCCACGCTCTTAACATTTTCACACACAGCTAGAAACCCGATTTGCTTCCACCTTGATGACCCACACACATCATTAGCAACTGCTGCCCCTTTGAGCACGCCTTAATCCTCATGCCCATCAAGATTCCACACTCTCCTACCAAGGAGGCCCAAGTGCCACGATGCGCATGACCAGTCGACCCAACCATAACTGCTGACCATGTGAACCAAATAATCAAAGACTTGACACCTATGGTACACATGACAAAACTTGTTTAGACCTACTGAACAGCATACCCTTGAAACCTTCTGTTCTAACAATCCCTCTGAAAGAAACATTAACCCTGCTCTCCCCGTTACCAAACCATTGATTACGTCAAGCATCTGGCGCTTCGGAGTATTAAAGCTCTCTTTCTTGCAGAGAACCACCCGATGCACCACTGCCTAGCCCAAAGTAATCACCCAAACTGCAAAGGCCATTCTGTGCCACGTGCATCAGCTTTGTTGAAAAAGCGGAATATTCCAAACAAATACAGATAAAATACTAAGCTGGACATGTATGCCAATTCACGCCCATGCCATGCTTACCGAAGAGTCCCATGGCTCATGCATGGAGAAGCCACAGGTGAGACACACATCTGCCCTCACTGAGCAATGAAACAAATGGAACTGGCTATTCCTTGAGATGCATATATTTTTAACATAATAGTTTCAAATGTTTAACAAGCACTGGCAAAACCAACAAATCTGGCTTACATTTTGAGTCCCACTAAAACATTTTTTTAAAAGCCTGTGGCACTGTACAACAAAAACTTCACTTTCTGTATATCAGCATAAGTGAGAAAAATAATTCAATGTGTGATGAGTGAGTGCTCTTTTGAGATGTAGAATAGTCCTTGGTGGACTGCAATGCAAGCACTCCATAAGAGGGTCGAATGATGCACCAACTGCCCACTGAATGAGGGAAGAGAGACACCCTCCTCTGGGTGGAGCCTATAGGCCGTGTATTAGATGGAGCTGGTATAATAATAGAAAACTCTGCTTATAAGCACTAGATCTCAACAGAATCCTTCCCGGGTATTCATTTAACCCCAAGAATATGGAAGAAGTAAGGAGAGAAAGGCCTGTTGTAGAGGGAAGGACAGATAGACTAGATGCACCCTGCTTGATCAGAGAGATGTGTGTCACCCCAGCTCTTTGTCCACACTTCCCTTTCGCTGTGAGCCAGAAAGACTTGGGTTTCTCAAGTGCATCTTGCAGCTAGGCAGAAACATGTTTCTGTCGGTTTTGGGCAGTTATAGTTAAACCGTTCATACTTGTGGTAAACATAACACACAGGACGGTAGTGGAGCATGTCGAGGCTGGTGCTGCTGTAAATGAAAACAAAAGTAGCGCGCACTTGTTTCTGTGGTGTCATTTTCCAACTCTGTTTTCCCTCTTGGCATGCAACACAAATACAAGGGTTTAACTACATGTAACTGGTTTTAAAACGTTAGCAACCACTCCTGCGTTATCAGGAAAAGGGTACGCTAAAAGAAATTAGCCAGTGCACCGTGCCTTTCACTCTCTGGTCACATTTGATAGGAGAATTAAAGATGGCACATAGTGAGATGACAGGCCAACTCCTGCAGGTACAAGAAATATCATCACTGGTAAGCAAAAACGTATGGTAAAGAACACTGTAGTTAGATGATAAAATCAGTAACTATCATTATGAAAAGAAAAAAAAATCGGCCAAGAGCTTTGCATGGAACACAGCCATCGCTACTAGTACCTACTGTGCAAGCTGTTCTACACTAAGCATAGCTTTTGACCACCTCCTAAGCCTTGTCCCTTTGTCCACAGAACTTGCTGAGTGTGGCCTTGGATATGGTAAGTATGGGCCTAATTATTTTTTTGGTCTACCCTAAGGCAGCGAGTGTGCTCTGCCAGTTGTGATTGATTCGGTTTACTAAAAGGGGCTTGGAGCTTGCCCCTTGCTTACCATTCATTCGCTTCACTGTCACTCTTAGTTGCTTCCTTCTAATTGGCAAGCAGGGGCCAGTTCCACTTACTTTTCTTTTGTATGGAGAATGGACCAAGTACTGTTGCTTTATTTTGATTAATGCCCTTCAGCTGCTCGCTCTGAGATTGAGTTATTATTTTTCTTTCTTCTTCCACTATTGTTCGTCATTGTCTGTATTGCAACTTTCCTCTCACCCGCCCCCCCCCCCCCCCACTGACATAAGAAAACAAGCATTTGCAATGCAATAGGTCTCGCATTTACGTGAGTTTGAGCTATCGGCATTGTAAATGACAATACTTTTTTTTTATGTTTTGGTTTTTGAAGCATAAATGAAACACATTCTCATTTACAATGCCAATAGCTCAAACTCACGTAAATGTGAGACCTATTGCATTGCAAATGCTTGTTTTTCCTTTGTAAGTGGTTTGTGCGTAGGTTGGGGTTTTCTGAACCATTTGCGCAGGGGTCAGAATTATGCGCTGGGTGGTACTTGCTGCATCAGGTAATTCTCAGGTGTGAGCACCAAAATCTGTGCTGTTCCCTAGAAACTCATTGCAGTTGACATTTATTGCAACAGATAAAGGACATTCCTCACGGCTTTGTTATTTATCTAGTGCGATAAACACCTGGATTCTGAAAAAATATTCAAAACAGTGCCTCAATCTCCAGTTTGATGGTGATCTGGCTACAAGTGTTCCCAGATACACTAGAGATTATGAGCTTGCCCAAAAGTTAAGCAGCTGTACTGGTCAGGGTGGCTTTGCAGAAGAGGCCTGTGGCTTTGAAGATGGTACAGGCCAGAAATGGAGATGGTGGAGCCAGAGCTGAGTGTAGTACAGTGTGTATGATACCCTTAAAAGAATGTCAGTGTGGAGTTTGGGAGGCCATTAAGCAGGGTGTAACTACCACCCAGATAAAAGAGTAAGATGATTTGAACAGCAGTTCTGAAGTCTCTTTGAGGAAAAAACGTTAGCTTTCTTTAGAAGTGAGTTGGTACAACGCTGTATCTTTTGCCAGTAGGCTCTTGGACTGTGAGGTTGGTGTCCAAATTACCCGACGTGTTTAAAGTTGGGAAGCCGTCAAGGTGTTGAAAGGCATTTGTGATTAGAGTCCCAAGAGTTGCCACATAGAGACTGAAGTTTGAAAAAGGCAGGTGTTAGCATCTTCTGGTACCTGGGAGGAACTCGTGTGAACAAGCCGGAGTAAACCGGAAAGGTAGGAGAACTAGGGAACTCTGTGCCAACCAATATTAAACTGCAGGACAAAGAGATTTTAAACAGTAACCTTACACTGGGATCTCCTAGAATGACTGCAGCAAAGGGCCCTTGTGCCTAGTTTCCACATCTTCTTCACTGAAGGCAGTGTAAATGGTACTTGATGAGCTTATGTATTTTTGTCACCAGTCTTCCTCTCTTTACGCAGTGTTCACCCAAGTACTGCAAATAAGAGTCAAGTTCTTAAGTTGGCATACTGGTGAGAACTAAAGATTCACTGTAGCTCTTGGAAGAGACTATGTAAGTCATTCACATTTGCACAACAAGAAAATCGAAAGAGCAGGCAGTTTTTTTAAGCAATGTGCTAAATTCTCCATTGTAATTTTAGTAGTTTGACATAGGAGGAATTAATCATCACTATTGAATTGTAGATCTAGTGTGCCTTTATCACCCAAAGCATGCATTTCCAGGTTTTATAAGCAACAGTCGTGTCCAAAGAGTGGAACCATACATTCAATTCGGTGCACAGCAATATCTGCCACCAATACTGTGTGCACAGAATTAAGCTGTTTGCAGGTTTTGTTCATAACGCATGCTCCCCCACCAACTCCTTTGATGGATATTATAAAGGTGTTTAGTAGCATATTCACGGTCTGAAAAGTATTACAACTGTACACGTGTGAACAGTCAGTAACTGTGTGTGAGAAGGCTTTTGCAGCCTGGATCGAGGATTCAACGATGTATATTTCTCGAGACTAATATCGCATGGAGAGAAATAATATTGATTTTTAATAAGGCCAATACATTGCCACCTCTAGTCAGTTTGCAGTGGCCCTTGATACCTTGCTTTAGACATAGCATCCCTCAAATAGCATTACGAGGGACATATCCATTTTCACATTTGTATCTCACCAAAGCCGATTCTAAACTAAAACGTTACTTTTTTATCGTCCGTTTGTTCACCAAGTACATACCTTGCATTCACCTAAAGGAAAACAGTGAACTTAACGTTCTCAGAGCAGAAATGGAGTTTACAAAAGAAACCGAAAACTACTGATCCCATTTTTACATTTAAATTAGGGGCCCTATGAGGCTAAGGAAACCTACTCTTTAAGCCACAAGTCAGAGCGCCTGGCAGAATAATTGTACCTTTGGAAGACTGCAATACTGTGGGCAGTATAAACAGACTGACGAGGGGTCTAAGTTCGATGCAGCTTTACAAGCAGGCAACCAATCTTAGTGATTTCGATAACAGGACTAAACACCTCTGCATAGGATAAAGGTGGGACCACTGAGACTTTCAAATCTTGATAAACGAAATGGAGATACACACGCACAAAGCCAACAAGCAATATTTTTATGTTCACGTAGACTGGCTAAAGTCCGTTGGCCTAGAAAAATATAAACAGTCCTGAAAAATATAAACAGTCCTTACGTGCTCTAAATTACACACAAACCCAGTCAAAAAATTAAAACAAGCATTGGCATAGCCAATAGGTCTCGCCTTTGGGACCTTATAAGTGTTTAGCAATGCAACAGTTGCATAACTAAACACTTATAAGGTCCCAAAAGCGAGACCTATTGGCTATGCCAAGCGGTCGTGCGGCCGCGAAAGTGAAAGTGATCGCGGTAAAGCGCGGCGCGCGCCCGCGCACATGCACTGTAGCTCTAGGCTGGCCTGGTAGCACTTTTTGGAGCCCTCTCAATAAGTCTCGCCAGACCAGCGCATGCGCTGGGTCAGGCGAGACCTAAACAGGAACATTGGGCCAAACACAAAGATCTGGCACTAACCGTCAAGTTCCGTTGCATGCAAACTAGGCAGTAGATATTCAGGGCCCGTGAACTACAAGTAAACAAGACACGTCGGCTAGGCATTAACTGCTATGGTGAAATAATATGCTGACATACTAAAGTCATAACATGAGTCACAGCAGTGCGTTCCTTCAGAATATGTACACGTCTTGTGCACTATGTAACAAATACTTTTTCTTAAAGCAGTGAAACACCTATGTCGATATATAGATATATACACACACACACACACACACACAAAAAAAACCTATTTTCAGTAAAGGTAGCGCTCACTAATATTTAGCGAGTCACTAATACTTACCCGTGGGAGACTACAAATACCGTTAAATAACTTTGCGCAGCGTTTTTAGTTGGGTGAACTTGGATTACCAAAGTATTAGAGCACTTTAATAGAGGTAGTTTCTCAGCGGTTTTGAACGGAGTCGGTTCGTTATAATAAAAACGCGGGGGGTAAACTTGTGTTTTTACCAGGCATAAGACAATGAACGTAACAAGACAGAGGATATGTCACATACACAAAAAAGCCGCCCCTCACTAGTCACTTGGAATTAAATAAGGTGGTAAAGACAGGACTGCTCCCACACCTAGTACTCCTACCTTGACCAACACAACGAAGGACAACATAACCCTCAGAACTCTGACAGAGTTGCTCCTCAACAAGTACAAGACAGCAGTCCTGTCTGTTCCAGTCCATCGCATGTTCCTGAAATGAAAACACAGAAACCCGCGAGTGGTGCGCGCGCGCCACACCGCTGCCATGTGGTTTCAATTATCGTGCCCGTGTCTGGGCACGATAATTGACACCACATGGCCTGCGGTGCGCGTAATAGACACCAATAGGCCATGGGCAGAGCAATGTGCCCGCCTTTGGCCAATTGCGTGTGCGGTCTTTAATAAAAAGACGCAAGCAATGGCCAATAGCGTGACCCAAAAGGAAAAGCACACCACGAGTGTGTGCGATTCCTAGCTCGATTTTGAAACCCCCTACAAGAGGTCTCTCGCTGCGCGAGCAATGCTACGCACTGCAATGCTAGGCGCGAGACCTAAAAAAGGCATCATTACCTGGCTTTCTTTTAAATGACAAGTGGACAGTTCTCATTTTAATTGTACTTTTCACAGTCCTACTCTCATAGGCGAAGCATAACATTTCTTATATTTTCCCCGACTACAGATTTTTTTGCCCCAGCCACTTGAGTGTATTTTCTTTGGTAAAAAGTTTCCTTTGGTGTTTTTATTTTGAGACTTCTTTCCCTCTGTACGTCAGACCCATGAGCATCACCCCAGGTGCATTTCATTCTAAAGCAAGAGCTCAGCTGTGCCGTTAGTTTTATGTTTACAGCAGAATTGTTCTTGCGAAGCAACGTCAGTGTTGCTTTTTGCGTCCCACTCTCCCATTTTCTGTGTTGTTTCTTCCCTCCCACCCTCCACTTGTCTGTTGCCACCCTCACCAGCCATCATTTTTTTAAAGTGCTTTGATGCTGCTAGCGCTGGCCGTGTCAGAGTTTTATTTACCCTCCAGGGGTCGTATTATGGGACGTGCCCTAGGGGTGCAACGGGCATGTGTGCCCACTTTTCACAACCCCCAGGGCACTTTGGTATTACAGAAAGGGCTGCAGACGGTTGTTCTGTGATTCAGATAGCGCTGGTGTACATATAGCGCCAGCACTATCACCAGAGGGTGTGCCCTAATTTGCGAGGGGGCATGGCCCCATGCAAATGAAGAGATCCCTTTGCCTCTGCGCCCGCGCCGTATTAAAGAAACGGGCGCAGAGGCAAAAAAGCTGTCAGAAGGTGCTCTGACAGTGCGCCACCTAAAAGGTGGCACACTGTCAGTGTGTCCCATTATGGCAGCCCTTTAGAGGGGGAAAAGTGGGTCCTACGGGCCCCCAGACATCCCCTTGCAGGGGGGTGCAGTCACTTGCCGCACCCACTTGCAAAGGGATCTCTCTCCTCTCTTAAAAATACATGCAGGTTACACTGCACAGTAAAACACGGAGTGGCTGCTTTAAAGTTTCTCTGTTTTTCACTTGAATGCGCTGCCCCCAGGCCTGCATGACTTTCCAGCTGTCCTGGGGCAGCGCATTCGATGTAACAGGGCGCACTTTCCCTGTTTGTGCTGACGCACCTGTTTTAAGATGCGCCGTGGTGCAAACAGAGAAAGTGTGTCCTATGTGTAATAGCGCCCCAGTTGTCCGTGCTGCTTGTTCCCTCACTCCCATTGTCCATGTTGCCCATTCCCTCCCATACTACCTCTCATTGTCCACGTTGCCCACCGGCCATAAGCAAAAAGAGCTATGACGAAGCCAGCGCTGGCTTTGTCATAACACTTTTTTTCTCACTTTTAGCCAAGCTGCACAGCCGTCACGCTGCTGTACAACTTGGCTAAAGGTATTGGAAAAAAACAATAGCCAAAAGTTTGTATTCGGCAATGCTTTTTTGCTTTGAAATATGGAACCTGCGACCCTGTAAGCAGTGATTGATCAGTTTAGTTGAGCTTAGCTGCAGGTCTGTGGTAGTAACATGGAATTTGATTGTTGCACCGCAGTAATGCGAGAATGTGCATTTACGAGAAGAATTGTTTAAATTAACACGTTTTATGGTCACACATTTATTTTCATTGGTACTACACAATGACAGTGCGGGCCCAATAACACGTGATGTAGAACAAGTGTACTATTAAACACACATTTATTATTACAGTGCTACGGCCAAATGCCAATGCTGCTACTACAGTACAGAACAATTTACATGAACAAACACAGCTTACTGCCTCAAGGATTGGATGTTAAAATGACTTCAAACAGGAACATAGCTCTGCTAACAGTCATGGGGTGTCTTCAATATTATTTTATCTCAATGCACAAATGTAACCCCGTGTGGCATGGTTTTATTAAAAAAAAAAATGATACGGATGCAAATAGCACAGCACAAACCATACATGCCGAGCAGCATCGAATAATATCCCATTTAATGTCACCTGTTGGATGGCTTATAACAATTTCACACATTCAACAATGGTAATAAACATCATATTACACTCTGCACATCTGCATAAATTGGGTTTGCATGTGCAAGATACATAAAATGTATATTGTGCACTTAACGACAAATAAGTGCTGAACAGCATTTCATGGGCAACGCATAAGCAACTCATTGTGGGGAACAGTGTGCGGGTGCCAAGCATGCTGCTCCTTAATAGAAGCTCTCCGGCCAGCCTACCTCTGAATTTGTTTTCAAGACAACATCCAAAATAGTGATTAGATATATTGATCTTACATGCGGTCTACGAGAAAGCGCCAATCTTGTCAGGCATCTGCATGCCATATGCGAAGGAGATGCTGTTCTTGTACATGTGTGGCTCTCTATGAATGGAATTGTGAATGTTCAGACCACCAGTGGTTGACAGACCGTGGTGGACCCTCAGAGATACGTTTGAGCTCTGGCTGTCTTGTCGTGCGGCCTAGGACTAAGTGCTCACATGGATTGAAAGGGTGTCAATGAGCTCTATATAACTTTCATAAGTGAACATCAATTTTCATTAAGCTAAATTTATGTATCCACCATTGCTTTGTCAGCGTTGACTGGAATTGTTATCTGCAAATTTGGCAACAGTGTATTTCTCGTTTGACTAGCTTGTGTGCAAAATCATTGAACTAGCACAGGTGGAGCCACCAAAAGGATTTACACCTGGAACTGAACATCTGTGGTAAGAACTCTACCTATGCGCCACCAAGGTCAGGGTGAAGATGGCCTTGTGCGTCACATAAGAATTCTGCCGCATGACTAGCTCTGCATTGGGTGTCAACTACCACAAGTACAACTGGAAGTCTTGTTGCTGCTTCAGCGTCAGTTAACACCAACTGAAACTACATAGTAGTACAATATGTGGGTGGTCTGTTGTGTGCACACACTTTAAGGGAATTCAATATTCTCCTTGAGCCTAAAGTATTTCACACATGGTCACTTCACAGCCTCTTCATGAAAACATATACTCTGCTTCCAGAGCTCCAACTGGTGTCCCCATTTCTGAGGCACATTTTTTTTTACTTCCCAGCATAACAACCGCAGGAGGACTGAGCACCTAGGAAATTTCGACACCCACTAATAGGCTTGTTCATTTCAGAGCTCACGAGCGTGGTGAAGCTGTCTGAAAACCTGTGAAACGAAAGCTACTTAGCATTCAAGAACGATACATGCTCCCTGACAGGAGAAACATGGTCTGCTGAGGAGACTGGCATCTCTGCGAACACGACTTAAAGGTACGAATCCACAAATACAAAGATTCCCACTCTGGAAGCAGCAGCATTCGTGCAGCAATACTGTGAATATAGAACTACTGAAATATAAATAAACGTAAAACATTGCCTTTCTTATCCAATGTCTGTGACCGAAGTGCTCAAGAGGTGTCTAGACAAGGTGCTGGAGTCTAAAATCCAGTGTCATTGGTTCTTCTTATTGCAAACATGTGCTCACATAGAAAGCATTGGGTCACATACATGCAGCGGTGCAATAGGGACTGTATGTCATGGACTGAATACAAGAAAGAAAAAAAAGGATTCTCTACCCTGATTGCGATTATAAAAATCAAAATGTGGGTAGTAGTGGGACCCCCCCTCCCAGTCCCCTTCACCCTGGGGATGTTGCACCTGTTGAAACAATTATGTATACACAGACACTGCATACATGCTGGGTGTGGCATTAATGTAAATGACGTCTTGCACGCTCACAGAGCCCTATACTACAACAAAACTGCATAAGTGAAAATAATGTTTCAAATGGTTATACACTAGAGGTGGCAGAGCTACTGAAAGCTTGAGCATGCACAAACCAGATGCCTGGCTCTGGTCCAGCTCGAGTGTCTCTTGGGCTTCAAGCGTAAAATGAGCCAAAATTTCATGTGGCCTCTGCCCGCCAGCCACGCTCTTGCCTCATGCACCAAAAATTAAAGAGAAAGCATTAACCTTTGCTGTAAAATGGGCGAGAGAAGGAGATACCCAACCTGGGCTGATCTGCACAATGTGGAAAAAATAAACAGGAATCCATTCCAGATTCTCAACTTAACCAAACAGTGGAATCCTAGGTAAATAGTTTATTTCTCCATCCCCCCTTTTCTTCATTATTACAAATGAGAGCACCTTGAAATACGCGAGTTCAGGATGTGTGGCGTACAAAAACCTCTTTTGTGTTCAAAAGTCTATCATGTTGTTTCAAGTATAGTAAGTATCAAGGCCACACATAAGGCGCACACAAGCAATAACCTCACTCTTAAGTATCCTAGTGGGATTTTCATTGAGGCAGAACATTTTCTAAGGTCACGTTTAAAAACTATCACTTGTGATAAATACATATCAATGCAGTTATATTATCTGATGTAATAAGATGGAACGCTCCTGCATGGTTGTTTGGTACATATTTCTAGATTAATTTTTAATATTTTCAAAATTTGAACATCAAAGGATCACAGTTCCTACGCCTCCGCTTGCTGAAGAAACACTTTTTTGAATGCTGGAGAGGCCTTGTGTGTGATGTTTGTTGCACTAGTTCCCTGCCAAATACTTTGACGGCTAGGCTCGTGCACGGGTTCTTACAGCCAAAACAGAAGCTTGGCTCGCCCTTCTCGGTTCCAAACACAACAACGAGGCTTTGACCTTTTGGGTGAGAATGGCTGAAACAAAAAGCCAAGCGTTGATGGAAATGCAAGTGTGTCAGCATCCAGGCACTACTTGGAACTGGGCTGAGGCCTGCAAACTCCCCTGTCACGGTCCAACTCAGCGCCCACGGACGGGAGACACTTGTGTCGCCCATGGCCAATGTGGCCTTAAAGCAGTGATTTGGGCTTGAAGGGTTGCCAGCCACTGTTCCAAAATAGCGGAGTCATCCTGCCGCCCATCCATTCGGAAATTGTGAAACGCCAGTTAAGTCAGGTCAACAAAGGGACTGGGACCTGCTTCAATAAAAGAAAAAAAAAAGTATCATAATGCCAACAGCACAGGCTTGCTTCACTGCCACGCACCTCGAGTGTATCTCATGCACATCTTTCCCAAACCCATGCCTTCACTACACGACTTTTACTTTGTCATGTTTGTTTACCATTTTATCCACTTTCTGTAACATCCTTTAAAGTGATCTGAAGAGACCTCCGGGCTGCCCGGAACTGACGCAAAATCAAACAAAAATGCAGGGAGGCAGGCGGCAGTGTCTCGTTAAAGTAGCGCTGCGGCGTCTAAAGCGCCGCCTGTGAAACAAAGTGCTCAGTGCCTTCACGCGAGCCGCCTCCGCGCGCGTTTTACACGTTCACACGCTGCCCGAGTCATATTTGTTCAGGCTGGCTCCTGGCGGCTGCAACTGTTTAGATGTGTCGTCGCGCGGCCGCCCTCCCTCTCTGCCTCGGATGGCGTCAGGGCGGAGGGCGGCGGTGGCCCGAGCCTGTTCCAGCCAGTCTCCTCGGCCAGCTCCGAGAGACACGCGCCTGCGCCTGGCAGCCCCACGACTCCCGCCGGAGGCCGGTGGGCCTGCTCGACGGCAAAGGTCGGCCGCCCTTTCCTTGTAAGGGGCTTCCTTGTCTGCTGTCCACTTGCATCGATTAGCTTCAATGAACGATTCGCCCCAACGCATCACGAATGCTCACATATTTATTTACTCAAAGTGCTGAAACAGACTCGGATTACGTTAATGCAATATGAAGAGAGAGTGCTTAATTTTTCCTAACAGCAATTGCTACCTTTTGCCAAATAAACAAAAATACATAGTAATGCAGATATTTTATGTTGCATACATTTAAAGAGTGCTATACCCCTTACAGATGCAACCAAGCACTCGCTAAGAGTTACCTCACGAACGTTAGTTTCTATTTTCGAAGGTTGGGGTGGGGGTGCTTGGGTTGTCTGCATCCCACCGCATCCAACTTCATTTGTGATCAACCTTTCACCAATCCATTCAAGATATGCACGTTTGGGGTTTTAATATCCTTGTTTCAAAAGCTGACGACTGCAACAGGGCAGGAAGCCATTCACACCAGAGTTTAAACAACGGTAGGAAACTCACAAGCATGTACGTCAATCCTACGGACAGAAAAGCAGCTTATGTGCAGATCATTAACTCTCAGAATGCCACTAAATATCAGATTAATTGTTCTAATGTCTTTGACAGTCTTACATTATTGACTGGATAGTTGAGAATGGACATGCAACAAATGTTTCCCCACACAGGAGTCCCCTGGAGTAAGTACCAATAAGGGCCTAAGAAGAACCCGCCGTGTCCAGCTCCAGACTGTGCAAACCAATTGCAATTCAGCTCACGCATGCTTCAAAGCCACTAGGGAGCTAGTGTTTATTCACGACCTTAGAACCCTTAAGGGTGATTAGCCAGGCTTAGTTTTATCTACATGCGTCCTAAGCTCTATCTGCGATGGAGGCACACTAGTTGTAGGAAATCCCGCCTGCACCATGTTCCTTGCCTGTCTTCTGGACCATAACCAAATTGACAACAATCTGAAGCGTATGTCACATAATGCTCAAACACTGGTAAATGCACAGCGTGAAAGCAATGTCAATCTTCCTATTCCAGTCGATGCAAACTGTGTACTGACAAGCAACAAGACCATCTTTTCCTACCAGCCGTCCCCAGTAGCACAAAACCAGAAGAGTGCAGCAAGTTAAAACATGCCATGAGTTAATTATATATATTGCACATTGTTGTGTTGCTTTGTATGATCAGCCTTTACACCATGACATTCTGAAACGCATACACACGTACACAGCTATATTGTTAAAAATAATTCATTTAATTTATTTTTTAAAGTAACTGACATTTGCTGCAATAGTAAAGACTCAAAATGTTTGTCAAGAGGTGGACTCGGGGGCATCGCTACAATTTCACCTTATGAACCGTTTTAGGGTCATGGTGTTGGGTTTAAAGATTCCAGGATGGTGGTGTGAAGCATCAGTCATTACAAAAACCTTTAAAACCTTGTGGTAGATGTCTTCGGGCTGTTGCTTCGAACAGTAATCTGTGCTGTTTTCATTATTGAAATCCTCCCTTGCTGACCTCCTTATGAACAGTTGACTTTCGGAACTGTATGTACTGGTGCTTCTATTTTTTTCAGAATCTTTTTGTTTGAATAGTATACTCTCACTACATTCTGATTAATTGAATTCAGTAGCTTAATTTTAGCAGAAGCAAACTGTTTTCTGAAAAGGAACCGCACACCACCACATTTTCCAAAATTGTTCCAGTACATTTTTGGATTAATCTGGGGAAACTGAAATTCTTTGAAATAACACCTTTTTCATGTGGTTGCATGCAAAGTCTAGAAAACGTGCCTAATGTTTTAGAAGCCTTAAGAGCAAAACATATATATGTTCATTTTGTATGGTTGTTTTGTTATCGCAATTCTATAAGGCATAGAACCTGTGAGGGAACTCCTGTATTGGAGGTGATGAGTTTCTAGAAAGCCCTTGGTGGAGACTTGTGGAACTGGTGTCTAAGCTACAGCAGGCGATTCTTGGCATGTTATTGCCCATAACTGGCTTTAAATTGTGACATAATCAGTCTAAGATTCATTGTATTGTACCTCAGGCGGACCAATGTGTTGTAAAACAAGAAAATTCTGTACACAATGGAGGCCCCTGCGCTGGTTTGATTGAGGTAAACTGACATCCCACAAAAGACACTGTGGATGTGGGTCGGGTGTAGAAAAGGAGATATCTGCGTTAGTTTCTAAGTCATATCTGGATGACAGAGGCAAAGAGCCCCGTGGAGACACTGGGGTGGATTCTGGTGGAAAAGTCAGACAGATGGAAGAGGTGGGTGCAGTTTGCTACACTACAGCAGTCAGACCCATCTTATAAAGGCTGCGGCTAAATGAAGATCATTGCACGCAGTGACCTAAACAGCGCCTTGTGACTGTGTGCTAAAATGAGCAGGGATATATATATGTATGGACAAGATTGTAAGCTACCTTTAGAAGAAGTTGTGCACTCAGACGTGTAGAGAGCATAGCGAGCTCGGATGGGGGTTAAGTAAAGGAGAAGTTTAATATTGAATTAACTCTGCAAATTGTCTTGGGACTCAAGGCTGTAGTTAGGTTTATGAAAAGAAAATTTCTAGTCGTGCCATTAAAAGACATATGAATTATTCTAAAAAAAAAAAAAACACGCTTAGGAACAGAAAGAGCCTCAAATCATAGACAGCAGAGTGGACAGTGATGATGTCTATGTTGTGTGTGAATGTAGCTTAAGTATGAAGAAAAACCAATGGACTACACAAAACTGTGTAGAAGGGTTAGGGTTCACAACATATACATTAATCTGATGCAAAGTAATGAGTGAGAGGACGACTCCTTTCACATCAAATCTGAACTGGTAGAGAATGTGGCAAAATAAACTGCTAAGTACACTGGATGTTAGCGGGGTTTCAAGTTCCCCTCTTCCTGCAGGAGAGCGGTACATCCTGTTTCATACTAAGAGATTGACATGATGCTTCTAGCAGAAATTGGCCAGGGAAATCTACCTTCCCTCAATGGCCTGTGCTGGTGAACAGACCAACTGTTTGTAATGCAGAAACAGGAACAATACACATTTTCTTCCACGAAATCCGAGACAGCATAGTGTGCATAGGTAAATGCTACGCACCGATTAGATCTACTACCGATATTTAAAAATGTGTTTGTTTCAGGTATGTAAAAAGAATACCCAGATTTCATAATGTATAAAAAAAGTTTGAACGTGTTTTATGCAATGCCATCTACCTTCTATACTGGCAGAATTCCAAGGTCCATACGTACCATACTCAAGCCAGAAAAGATCATTATCGCGAATAACGGGCAGATCCAAGAATATGCAAACCAGAAGTAGTTTGCGTGATACCACTGGGGGTGCTCTAAAGAGCATGATTAGTGCCCCTATTGCGAAGGAGCTGTAGAATAGTGACCTTCTTTACCATGCAGAACCTCATACTGACGAAATGGGCTACATTGGGTAGCAGGTCCTCCCAGCTACATCTTTTCTTGTAATCACACCAACCCTTACCAGCTCTGAGCAAACAAACAAAAAAAAGAGTCAGTTTCAAAAGAGGGTTGTGCTTCTCAATACAAGTTTGGCGGTGTGCCAGCTCGGACCTCAACCTGGCAATGAAGGAAGTAGCTCCATCTGAGAGTAATAAAGAAGTTACATTTTCTTCGGCCATTTCAACCTCTACCTGTGCAGTGCAATAAGCGTCAGCTTTGTTGGCAATACACTTTATAAAGTAAAGCACTCGAAGAGAAAAAGGACCACCGGTCAATGGTGTTTCACCCAGGAGTGAGACTTGTGACAGAAAAAGATCTTCACAAGTACTATGAGATAAAGCAGAATACAGATGTCTCAAATATCATTTGTGCATTAGGGTAAAAGTTTGAGCTGTACATTCTCGTACACATTCCATCTGGGCATGTGCAATTCTTCATGTATGACTCCAGATGCTTGTGCCCCTGGAGCAAGGTGAACAAGCATTGGCATAGCCAATAGGTCTCGCCTTTGGGACCTTATAAGTGGTTAGTCGTGCAGCACATTACCATGGGTGCTGTCCCGCCATGGATTGAAGCATTATCAGGGTTATCTGCACCACTTTTGCCTTTGCTATATTATGTGGCAGATATCTGATGTATTTCAGGTTTGAAATTACGTTTTAGCTTGCTAGCTCAGCTTGGACTGCATTGACTCCTTGCAGTTGGCAAAAGTCTTTGTTATGTTGGAATTCCAGGGTAGAGAAAAGGCGACACCCTCAAATATACTAATGGCTGCCATCACCAGGTAGTCACCACTGAATGAATTGTGGAAGGTTCACTCTCTTGAGCTCACATCTGTATTGCACTTTTGGTGTGGCCCACCTCACCCATCCTCTCCGGATTCAATATTACAAGCTAAACGGAGAACACTACACCAGCTTCTTAACTCACTGCACTACCTACCTAACCAAAGACAGACAGACAAGTTACCTAACTAACCAAAGACAGACAGACAGACAGACAAAAGAGACAGTATGCGGAAACATAAGAGGAAATAAATGTGTATCATTTGTACAGCCCAAAAAACATGTCTTCGAATTGTGTTTTGAGGAATTACTGATAGTTACTTTTGTTACATACCTCAATGGTACTCATTTTATCCACCTTCGGATGATCACAGTCTAAGCAGAATATTTGAATGTTTAATCTGTTGGACTCGTACGTGTATATCCATCACACCTATATCCATTGAGCCACCGTAGCAATATACCTTATTTTTATTTTTAAAACGTGCACATTTGATTAATAGATTCCGTATGTAGAGAATATCGTTACCTTATGAATACTTCGGTTCGATAAAAATATCACTTTTTGTGTTAAATATTTATCCAATCAAGTGGTTAGATTTTATTTTAAGTCTGTGTTTGACCAACATTTGATTTACAATAGAGTCCAAATCTTTCATAGGCTGACAGTAATAGTCCCTGATGACCCTATAAGGGGCCTACGTGCACACACAGCCTTCCCACACTCTACAAATGTATACACTATGCAAAAGCCACAACGTCTGCCTTGGCTAACACTTGCCTCTGTTTCAGTCCGAGAGTGTGGTTGACTTCATAGAAACCGATGATGCTGGCTTCCCAAAAACCTTCCCCACATCTGTTCTCTGGGAGGAAACAGCAGCGCCAGAAACCCCGTGACCCGCTGGCCAGATGCGCGCCAACCCTGCACACACGTGAGCCGCGCCCCCAGGGCAGAGGTGAAGGGAGAAGGGAGGGGCGAGAAGGGAGCGGAGAGGAAGAGAGAAGCCATGCATGGGCGAAGGCAGTGGAAAAGGAGAACTGGATGGAGGAGTGAGGGGTGGGGATAGGATGAGAGAGGATGAGGAAGGGAGAAAGAGAGAAAATTAAAGTGGGAGGGACCACAACTAGCAAAGAGAGCACAGCAGGGCAAAGGAGAGAAAGAAAATGGTTAAGAGAATCAAAGGGAGGAGAAGATGAGGAAGAGAGGAGAAGGTGAGGAAAGAAGGGAGAGGTGACAGAAGAAGACGGCGAGAGAAAGGAGAAGAAAAGGGGATAGGAAAAACTAAGAAAGAAAAGGAGAAAAGGAAGAAAGTTAGAAAATGGGAAGATAATGTGGCTGAAAATATATAGGAGAAGGGTGAGACTATGAAAGACTGCAGGGAAAAAATAATGACTACAAATTGTACTAGAACACGAGGACTTGGTGAGGAAGGTTGGTGACAAAATCAGAAAGATGCAAGGAAAGGAAAAAAAAGAAGGCTCTAGATGGATGAAAGAGAGAGCAACGGATGGGAAGGATGAAAAAGAGCAGGAGATGGGGAGGAAAACAGAAGTTAAGAGATGATAAAAAAAGAAAGATGGAAGCTGGAGAAGGGGTTGGGAGAAATAAGGGGCAAGATATGGCTGAAGAGAGAGCGACGGACATGGACAGATTTAAAAGGAGAACATACTCATGAAGCAGTCTAGCTATAGTATTATACATTTAGTTAGGACCTCGGGTTTTCATCCAGATGTTTGTCCTGCAGCCACAATTCTAGATTGTATGAAACTCCTGGCTCATGCCCTAGCTATGCTGGTTAACGTGTCCCTGGAGGAAGTGGGCTTGTTCCAATAAACTTGCACCGGCACTTGGTCAACCTGTATCTATTTTCTTAAATAACACTCAGTCCAACTAATCAAACAATCTTCTGGCCTGTATCAGCTCTCCCTCACAGCTGTAAACAAGCGGTCTGCACTTTTCAAGCACTCGTGCTTGTGGCGGCATCCACCTTGCGGGAGCGAGCAGTGGCTCGCAGGGGCCATCTGTTGGTAATTAATATGGCCGTGCCGCTGCTCGCTCCCGCAAGGTGGATGCCGCCACAAGCACGAGTGCTTGAAAAGTGAAGACCGATTCCTAAAGGCCCTCTCCTAGAGCAGCGCATGCGCGCTGCCTAGGCGAGACCTAAAAAGCAGAGTGTGTGTAAGAAACATCTAACAACTTGAAAAACAAGGCCGGTTTGAAAGGGGAGGTTCTGGTGCAATGCTTAAATGGCAAGAAGAGGCTAGATAAAGCCCTACAGTAAAAAGGGCACAGATTAGAAGGGTACACAGTCACCTCATATTTCATTGCATATCTGACTCAAAATTGGTCAGTCTCGGGAATTTCTCTTTCGTTTTTTCTCCTCATTTGTGTTTTATGAATTGTGTTTTACTGCTTTTTTTATTTTAATTCCTGTAAAATTGAAAGTTTATTTTTAAAATGATGCCATGTTGGGAGACAGAGCCAGTTCTTCTTGGATGAATTAACACACACTTTCCACAGTTGTATCAGAACAGCCGTGCCAAGAGTGTAGGCAGCAGAAACCAGTTTAAGGAGGAGCCAATCTCTTTAGTGCACCATACGGGTTAGCTAGTCTTCAACACAATCCCATTATAACAGCATACTCGTGGGAATGTGCAGTTACAATTCAGTGATCACTCATGAAAACTTAATGTGCATGTTAAGAAAAACTACCCATTGTACAGTGTGCAATGTGTGACACCTGGTGATATATCAAACTGCGTGCAATGTCATTAGCAATTGCAACAAGACTGAGGTGTGTTTCATTGTAAGATATGAATTTCTCATGTTTTCAAAGGACTCAAATGTGCCATGATTTCACAGTGCCTATTGTGGGAGCTATGCCCAGCAGCTACAGCCTGTTGGTGACATTATATCTGGTTGCTTTGATAAGACATGCTTGCTTCATTGGACATCAGACGTTTTATTGCTTTGACAGCAAAGGATTTGGTAGACTTGGTCAATGACTTAAACCTCAGGGACCCTTACAAATGGACATTTTTTGAAGCAGACAAAGATGACTATCACTTCTCTATGTGCCCCTGAAATCCGCGTGCACGACTTGCAATGCACATCTTCCTTAGATACCAGCAGTCGCACTTCTCACCCCAGTTTTATCAGTCACATGCTGGACCGTCAGTTCCCAGGCAATGTGCATCCTTTCATCAACTCCGCTATCTGTGGATTTCATGTTGTTTGACATGCTCAGGATCGAAGACCTGGTCCAGAACAGATTTGTTGAGGCCAGACAAAAGAGTGGGCGCATTCATTTATTTGAAATACAGTCATCATTTTGGCTACATTACATATCTAGTGCTTTCTAGCTGCTGTCCTACTGATGTGTAGACAGTGAGAGGCAGATGACATGTTTGATTCCCAGTCACAGAGAACTATATCAGTGGGCTAGTAATGACTCATTCCTGGGCCGGTCAGGCGAACCACAGCGCCCTGGTGCCGTGAACATATCAAAAAACCTGTGCAATCGATTCGATGAATTTATATCCCTTAGATAAATATAGAGAAGAAAAACAACATCATGCAAGATTGATCCTAAACCTACTATTAATTTTGACAATGCCAAGTAAATTCGCATTGATTCTGGGAGTTAGGATCCCTGTTAGGACTAATCTACAATGACAAAACTACAGTATTAAGCAGAAAATGCATGTCTGAGGTCAAGAAAGTATACACTGGTTACCAAGGGCGCGCCAGGGGCTGCAAAGGGAAGGAGTACAGTTGAAGGCCACCTACGTTCATCACTGAGCCATGCACCTGGTAATGTAAGTATGCAACTACAAGCATTACCAGCCAAGAAGAAAAGTGCAATCACATGACCACTTAAAAATGGTACCCTACAAAGCAGCCTTCACTGGACAGGTGGCCCTGACCTAAAACTGGACCATCTCCATTTAGGGGCAAAGCTAAAAAAAAAAAGATGCTCATCTAGCAAGAATACTATTAGAAGAAACCAACACCGAAGACAACATGTCCCAATTTAGGTCTCCAATGGTTAGAAATGCATCCATCAATTGTATACCTTCCCAGGCAAGCAATGAGTGTGCTTGGGAATGACAGCATATAACCACTATTTCAAAACAAAACTTAAAATAATGGGTGACCTTGTCCAGAAGTGCCAGGGGGTTGTTTTCGGTATTATTGGCAATGATGATTCAGGGCTTGGCCTTGTACACATTTACTGCACCACTTCCAGTGTCCCTGTAAATAATAGTTAAGAACTAATATTTACATAGTTCTTGATACCTCATGTTTTGCTGTCTCCTTGCACTGCAAGGTACTCTATTTATCATCATCGGAAGGCTGAGGAAGCCAGATTGCGCTTTGAATTTGTGACCTAGAGGCCATGCTTAGACGTCAGATCGTCTGTTTTCTTCTGCCGGAGGAGATAGCGGTGGCGGGGTGATAGAGGTACCATGCACCCCTTACTTTATCAGCAGCTTGTCTTTCGGGATTGGATCATGTTGCCCATCGTACTCGCATCATACTGGAGGGAGCACCACTGTTGGGCCCTTACTCGCTGCGGCGGCAGGAGGCACCTGCAAGTCAGGTCTGCTGTTGAGTATGGCCTTATAACTGATCCAGAAAGGTGCTTGCCAGAAGAACTCTAGCCCTGATGGACAACGCCATGTTGTTCAACCAGCGTTGACAGCTGAATTACCGACAACTCCACCACCAACAGATAGAAGCGTTTTAGGATGGGATAAGAAAGCTTAAGTAACTAGTGATAACCCTGTAAATCTAATGTAGCAGATTGCTGACTTAAATCCTTCTGTGGTTTTGCTATTGTGTCGATGATGTGTACACGCATCCTCGTCCCCGCGTGAGCACTGTGATAATGAAAGAAAGTCGATAAAAAGGTCCTTGGTGTTGTGAGAGCTGCATCAAACGAGAAACTTAGTGAGATGTGTTAAGAGGGAAGCATTCCAATTAATATGTTACCGCTCCTTTAAAGAGAGAACACATGATAAGGCTGCTTGTAACACTGGAGGCTGCAGAGCAGTAATTGTCACTTAGCCACTTAACTCCCTGCTGCACTGCTTGCTCGCTCATTGTGGTTTATCTCTTAGCCAATTACCGCTGTCATTTGCATTTCAATGCGCGCCATTAGGAGCCAGAGGAAAGTCAAAGCCACCGCAGGAATCATAAGGGCTGTCTAACTAACCACTTGAAGCAACTTGAGCACAGGGCACTGAAGGAGCCGGCTGCCTAGCTAGCAATGGCGGGCACCCATCAAGCTTTGCGCTACAGGGGGGCTGGTGTGATCACACTCTACGTTCCATGCTTCCAAGAAGTTAACGTTCGTATTTGGGAAACATTTTGGAAAAGTTGATGGCTGAAAAAATTGTTGGGTCTCTAAAAGAGGGAAATTGCTAGACGGCTGGCAGACGGGTTTTAGGCCAAAAGAGTCCCAAAGCCTACCCTTGTGGCATTGACTAGTGGCATCGATCCATTTTGGATGAAGTCGACGCACTGCGAGTGATCTTACTCTATCTTTGCACAACATACAATATAGTACACCATTGAGTGTTGATGTCAAGATTTATGGGGGGGGGGGGGGGCTTGAACGACACACTTTGAAACTGGTTCTCATCAAAGACTAGTGACTTATTGATCAGATAGCACATCAGTAGATTGGGACAAGTCGAAGAGATCTTAATTGTCCTCTGTTCTTGTCAACCTGTACGTCTACATTTTCTGGCACGTTATTTGATCATTTGGTATAATTTTCCTACATTGAAGACACTCAGATATTGTTAATCTGAACTAACGAGCTTCTGTGACTGTGCTCAACCTGAATGCCTACCTGGGCGCCATCCACCAGTGAATGGACACAATCTTCAGAAGTTTAACCCTGATTAAACAGAGCTCCTACTTCTGGGAAAAGATAAGAGTCGCTGGAACAATGGTTTATGGCCCACCTCCACGAACAGGCCAGCAACAACCTTGTACAAGGTTATCGCTTTAGGGGCAATCCTGGATGAGAATTTAGCCTTCGACAAGCATATCTTATCAATGACAGACACCTGTTTGGCCTGTCAAAGGCCCTTAGGAAAATTCTGGCATTTTATCTCGGGGATGCTCTGGTTTCTGTTGCCTTTTCATTAATTATGCCCACAATTGATTATTGCAAGACCTTTTATCTGTGATTGCCACAGATCCAAATTCATGCCATGTAAGTACCCACCACAAAACACATACAGAGACATTTCAGTTCATCACATGACCACCTCAGATGTTAGCAATGGACCCTCTAAGTATTTTCTTTGGATATTGCAGGTCACAAGATGACTGTGAAATGAAGATAAGATCCGGGAACTAAAAGCCATGTACAGGCACCTGCTCAGACTACGGCACGTTGCTCTGGAAAGCTTGTCGATTGTGAAGGGCAATTCCTGCTTGAAGAATAGGCAGCATCTTCGACAGTCTATGGTATGCTTCACCCCTCTCTTCTGTATCATGTAATGCAGCGGAGTACTTCAAGCTGTCCACGGAAGACCTACCCATGTTCCTAGTCCTTAACTAACTATTGTGTTTTTAAATGCTGCATAGGCACAATCACTGCACACAGCTCCTCGAATCCTTCTAGAAGTGTAATGTTGGATGTGGGTCCTGTAAAAGGCAAGCAGGAGATACAGTCGAGTACACACTAGAGGAATAAGTGGACCTGCCGAAAGACAAACAAAAATCACGATCAACAGCTCATATTTACTTTGCCTGTCTTAGACTGAAAGTGACCAAAGCTCTTAGTCGAGACACACAATATTCCAAGTGGATTCAAACCAGCCCTACCATGCCCGCCTTAGCGTGCACCACCAGGTAGTTTTGGTACAGCACATATACAAGAGTGCTGAAAAAGAAAACAAAACAGAGATTCAAGCAGTCTGTTTGCTCACATGACAGTAGTCTACATTCCCTTTGTCTAGTTTTCAAAATGTTGTTTTATGCATTTCTTGGCTAAATGATCATCTGGAGCTTGTGCGTAGCTTTTCCAACGATGGAACCCAGCCAATGAGCTGCTGTTTTACTCTTTTTCCTGTGCCAAGAGAAAAGGCATTGTTCCTACCGACAGTCCTTCAGCAAGTCAACACACTAAGAAAAGCTCTGCAAGGACGGTAAGGTCGGCCTTTGTAGGGGGTGCAGACTACACCAATTTCTCATAAAAAGTGGCCCTCCTACTACTTCCATCGGTCTGCTTATCTGAACTGGGATAAAGACCCACCTTCCAAAGCTCGACAAGATGTCTCTATCCCTCCCTCTCGCTCATTTGGCAGATTACATGCAGAACAGATTGGTCTTGCAGAATTGTGTACCAGAAGCACAATTTACCGCACAAAATACAAAACAGGTGGAATTTTAACAACAGCAGCACCTCATGCCAGTATACAGGCCACTGGGACCTGGAGCAGAACCTACTCCATTGGGAACTAGGAGACAGAGACAAAACTTACATTGTCTATCTATAAAGCAGCAATACAATCATTTAGTTCTGTCCGCCAATTTATTATCAAACCACATTTACTGTTTCAGGTTCAAGTGAAGGTTGAGAGCATCATCTGGGGCTATTTGCACTAGTTGGATGTGTGGCAGCTGTCACCTCAGGTCTGACACAGTCAGTCAAATGTGTTACTGGGACCCTTTCTGTTCTGCAGATCCTGCACCACTGAAAACCAAAGCAGCCAATAAACCAGGTAGGATTAATAGAGGAGCTATGGACAGGCAGTTGTCTCAGCGCCTAGAGAAGATTTAGTGGCTAAGCAGACACTATGGAAATACAAAGTTTAATAAGAAGCTTTACGCTATAATTGAATTATCCTGGAAGTCTCAGTTGCTGTAATAAAAATTGCTAAGCAGTCGTAAGGCTTCACACGCTGCGGGCTTAGAACGCTTCAAGAATATACCGACCTACCAGCTTATGTCCCAGAGACAGCACCAAACATTTTCAAACTTTCCATACACTAGCCCTCTTTTAGAGGGGTACCCTATTTAGAAACACAGACACACTTGTTTTCCCTGCATGTGTTGAATACACACTCTACTCAGTACAGGGGCAGGCAAATTGTCTTTGGTATCCACAGTGGCAGCTGCAGGGCAAGAAAAGTGTGTGTTGGGCGGGGACAGCGCTGGGGAGAAAAATAATAAAAACAAACATAGCACTTACCTGTGGCTGCTGCCTCGATGGCCTTCTGCTCCTCTCGACTACGCAAGTCCAAACACAGACTCCCCATCCAATTTAGATGCCGCTCTCATGTTATTACCAGGCATGACCGCAACTCCAGGATTGGCATGAGCGGGCAGGTCTGACACATTTCTTCAGGCACAGGGAGTCTGTGTCATTTCTGGGTTGGAGAAACCTAAGCGCGCAAGTAGGTTTGGCTATCCTAAGACAGTCGGCCAAACCGACACAAGCACTTGTAACAGTGCCCACCACTCCTACTTTCACAGTGTCAACCAGAATGGCCCATCCCCACCCTTGAATCGGCCAAGTAAAAAAAATTATAATAATAATAACCTGTTTTATTATCATTTTATTTGTCCTTTTTTCACTTCCTTGAAAGCAGTGGGGCTACGCTCCTTTGCCTCAATGGAGGAGCCACCGCTGGGTATCCATCTCTGTGCCTCTTGCCATCCTATCACCTCTCCTCATTTAATTTACCCTTACTCCTGCTACTCATTCAAAACATAAGTAGATGATGTCTAACTATACATACATATCGAAGGGCTCCTCTCCCACTGCCTCGATCTCACACACTGGAGGCCCCCGTATGGGATATCCAGCTTATGGGTACTACTGATTTCCGGACAATACTATCTCTTTTTCTCACAACTTTCTTACACTATTGGCTGTAGCACAGCACTTATCTGATACCCCACACACATTAGCTTACCTTCTTGTCTCACAGGTCGCCAGCTGCCGTCTCTCCTCCATACAGGAAGCAAGTAAGCAGTGTTGCGATTGGTCGGCGCTCAGGCGGGGAATGGGAGCCTGGTTATGTTCTCCACCCAGGCTAGAAGGCAGCCTGGGTGAAGAACATGTAAAGTGTGCATGGCGGTTTGGCCAACCCAAGAGGGCCAGCCAAACCTTCAAGCACATGTAAGGTCCTCCTCCCTGTGACGCGGGGAGCCGAGTCCTGCCCCGCTGCTTCAACTGCAAGTTCAATACAAAAAATCAAATGATATTAACGGAGAACTATTATCATTTTATTTTTTGTGTTGAGCTTGCAGTTGAAGCAGTGGGGCGATACTCCTCCGCCTTAGAGGAGGAACCGCCGCTGGTTAGGTTCTTTACACAGTTACATGCAGCAGGGCGGGCCATTTTATTAGCCGATGGGGCAAATCGGATGTATTTTGCAAACTTAAGTACTTATAGGGATGAGCTGACTGCAGGTGCCGTGCACAGAGGTCAAAGGTAGACAATTTTATTTGCATTCCTACTGGTGTGGCACTGCAGTGCTTTAAAACCAAGACAATACTGTTATTTGCCTTTCCTCTCAAATAAAAACTATGGAGAAAGAAATAGACTGAAAGATGCTCTTTACTCCACTGAGATCATAAGGAAAATGGCACACTTGAGTGGGCTCATCTCGGTCACGACTGCTTTGTGTGCTAAACATAGCAAGAGGCTCACTTGGCATTCGCTGCTGACAACAGCGCCATTACCTTGCAGTTCCCACCTACGACGGCTTAATGCCTACAACACACGCTTTCCCAGGAGAACAAAAGGGTGCTTGGGATTCATCTTTTTATTAGTCACCTGCAGCAATTTAGAGATGAGAAGTCGGGTTTTTTACACTGGTAAACAAGTGTCACAGGTTTAGAAATCATAGGTCGTACTACAAAAGGAGCAAAAATGGGAACGACCACAAGGGTGGCACAAAAAACTGGCACAGGTTTACTCTACCCTGCGAGCCATCTAAAACTTACTGCCAATCCGAAACTGAAATTACACGTGCCCATGAACACGTTCACAAACACACATGCATCTGCATACAAACATGCGCATTTAATCAACTATGGCCAATCGGAGAAGTTACCTTCACCTGGGCTGGAAGGGTGCAGAGGAATCAGTAGGGGGGATACGTCCTCCCAAGTTATATACTTAACCAGACCAAAAGTATCCCTCCTGGGGTAGAGACAGTTGGACGACTATCAGGGTTCCTGAAGTACCAACCGCTGAAGCGCGGGAAAGGAGGCAATTCCATTTTTATAACATAACCCTCACACACTCTGGTAGTGTCATGCATCATCATCGGGTTCACCCTGACTCCTAAAGGTCAGGGTGGGCTCGACCGCAATTAAGTGCTCCCTGAGATACGGTTGAGCCCTCCCTGACCTTTAGGAGTCAGGGTGAACCACACAAGCAAGCACTTCCTAGACGAATTACTGCCACCAGCAACTCGAGTGGACGATTGTGTGTCATTAATGTGTTGGTAGACCTCCAATTAACTGTGCTTACTTATACCCCTAGGGATTGTTCGATAAACTGCTTGTTTACATTTTCCCATTTATCCACCAGGGAATTCCCAAGTAACTGAATTAGGAAGTAAATTTTCCTCCACTTCAGACTCCAAAGCATTATTATCAAACTCTTCATGCCACGTATTCCATTTTCAGGCTGTGGGTGAATAAACGAGCATTCTGGATGTTGTAGTCTGGAATATGTGGCTCCCTGTTGACAGAACATCTAAAAATCCAGCTTGAAAAATTCAGAAGAACAAAGAATCTAAAACTATTTTTCTGGTGCTAGTCCACTTCTAGGTAGTATACCCTGCAGAGACATGAGCTCGGAAAAGCATTCTTGTAAAAAAATATATGTAAAAAAAAAAAAAAACTCTTTAAGAGGTATCTCAGGATAGGGAAACACCAATTGCTGGATTTAATATGATATAATGAGTGTTTGCTTTCAGTTTGATTTGATTTTTGTGTCGGTCATTTCTTGTCTTGCATAATTTATACTTTAATCATTTGATGTTTTGTTTTATTTTATTTTTACCTCCATTACTTCTTGTACCAGGAGAATTCAACTGCAATAAGGAAACTCGCCTTTGAGCTGTCCTAAATAACATCTTAACCCACAGTTCTGGATGTATTGCAGGGCAACATAAAAGTTAAAATAAGTTAATATTTAGATAGCTACTACCACAAACAAATGGTGGTTAATAATTAAGTGCAAAAACACTACATGACTTGCAATGACTACTTATCTCAGAATTTCGGAAGGATGAAAACCATAACTGACCCTACAAGATTTAAAATCCGGGGTTTAAAGCTGGTGTTCAATATACTGTGCTATCTGTACCAACACAGATAGTTCAAACCTGCCCCAGCTATAAGGCACGCAGGTATGATTTCAATCGGGACAGGATATCAAGAATGCTATGGAGGCAGAGTGGAACAGCACCACATATCGTCAGGGCCACTGGAATTATGAAGCAGAGGAGCACCAAATTATGCAGCAGGATTTACTGAATTATGCAGCGAGTAAAAAGCAAATTATGTGGCTCCATTATTTTGTCATTTTTACACACAGCAATGCCATTTTGGCAAAGATTTCACTTTATTAGTACCAGTTCCACAAACAAATACTTTAAAATGCAGCTAAAACATGATCAGTTAAACTTTTCGAAGGGTCTTCCAATGTGCGCAAACACATATCGCCACGTTTCTGGTAACTTTTGATCCGTTTGTGATAGAAACTTTTTAAAATAAAATCTGCAGATTATGCAGCAGATGGTGAATTATGTGTCAAATGCAGCAATGCCTTGTTTATGCAAAAAGAGCAGTGGCGTATGAATCGCATAATTCCAGTGGCCTTGCATATTGTTAGGGAAGTGTAGCGCCTAGGCCTTTGTGTCCGTAAGGGCCAAGAGCTCCTCTGTGACCACTACTAGTAAGACACTGGTGATGTGCAGTCAGATGCACTAGTTTATCCCACGTTAAATGCCAACAGCCCTGCATAGGCTAAGGTGGTCCGTCCTCACCACGACTTCTGGCTGAATTATCAAGGGAGGTGAGCTCATGCAGGAGATAGCCAAGCTTGCCTGGTAGACTAAGTCTTGCCCTGCAGTGCCAGCTCCCTCCACTGCAGTGTAACCCCCTTTTTAGTAAATTAACTTTCAAAAACATTAAGATGCAAACATCTGGACACTAAAAACACACTTCCATTACCATAATTCCCCTTCTCCTCATATGGCAGAACTTATTGGCTAGCAGCCAAGTGCTATGAAACTAGAAATTAAGGCACATGCTGTTGAGACAGCTCAGGAGGATAATGCACCTGTGGGTGGAATTCAGATGTAATCTCAAATTTGAAATGATAAATTCGAGTGGGGAGGTCACAGCCTTCCATGCGCCTGAGGTCGGCAAACAGACTTCGGGGAATAAGACCAGCTGTCATCATGGTTCAAGTATGAGCTAACAACATACCCACTGTTATTGGTGCTAAATGCGAACGGGGAAAGTCATTTAGGTAGTCGCAACCACTGTTTGCAGCTTCATCGGTGCAATTAGTTACATTGAAATGAACCAAAACTATCCTATAATAACGCACAAGGATGCTACAGGAAAACCCAGCCATATAGTGGTGTGCTTGATGGCATGGACCAGCTTGGTAAGATCACATTTGTTCGTCTATTTCAAAAGGCTGAAAGACTGAACTGGGCATGCTAGGATTTAATCGAGTGACTGGTGGGTTACCCCCAGATCCCGGGAGCAGGCTTCAACATAATGGCCCATATGTAGTGGTATGTGATACTTAAGGAGTCAAACTTATGAAACAAAGTGCACCTTCCTGATGTTTTTGGATTTAAAAGATGAGAGACAAACTACTGACTTAGGGCGGTGGAAAACTCCGAGTCCTGGGATGTGAAATACGCGACGCTGGGCCCTTTCAAGAAGGAGCTGATGTGGCACCTACGCCATTTCCGCCTCTCCCCCACAGAACTCCTGCTAAAAAAATCGCACGGCTCTGCTTACGGAGAGTCCATCACCACCTCGACTTTACCTACTAAATCGCCTTTACTCTTTGCTTCCCAAGTGTGCCCCGATTAAAACGTCTGCTAATCCCGCCAGTGTCTGATAAGGCGTCCACTAAAGGGGCTTATTAAACCCCTCCCAGGCTCGGCCTCTTCTCTTCTCACTGCCGCCCCTCTCCCTTTGTGCTGCCCGAATGGCACTCTGTGGCTCGCGGGACCCCGCTGAGAAAGTTACATCTCCCGGGCTCCAGGGCTGACCTGAAGAACTGAACTAATAGGAATTTCAAGGCCTGGTAGGCCTGCAAGGCCCATGCTGGGCACCTTCACACACAAGGGCGATGCATTAAACTCCTATTTGCTGCACACCCGGGGAGGCCATGATGACGGTGAAAGGGCCAAGGCTTAGAATTTACCAAAAGGCAAATCACATCAGCAAATGGTAATTTACGGAAGGCAAGACTCGACGCACGAAAGCACAACTCAGCCGACCACTAAAGTGATGTTAAACATGTTTTAAAAACATCTTTCGGATGCATAGTAGATTCGTTTCATGCATAAAGTGAGTGGAAGCTTTGTCTACGCGATAGAGGTGGGCGAGCCAACAAGCAGGGGGAGCCAAGCCAGGGTTCTGGCTTAGTTAGGTAACCTAAAAATGTCTGCTATAAAAAAAAAAAGAATACAGCAAGACTCACATAAAATATGAAAACTTCTCTTCAAAAAAGTGTATTTCTTTAACATGAGGAAGCTTTGGCATTAATATGTCACATTATAACACTGCAGTTTTTAAAAGAGATAGTTTTTAAACATGAAACATTAGTGACCTAATCACAGAACAATATTATAGTCTTATAAGTAAAACACCACAGGTTTTGTACAATTGGTATTCTGAACTATTTGAAAGTGCTTTTATATGCAATAATAGAGAATCATGAACTTTGGTGGAACAAAATATTGGCCTAACATCACACAATTCTAGCAGGCTAGCCGCAATGTATGCAGGTTTTCTGGTTTCCCTTTGTACAAAATCAGCCACTACATGGGTATCTCTTTGTATTTCTTTTTTTATGTTAACACATTATTTTCAGCTCTTTCTGTATTTTCTGCAGTTTTCATGTAGTGCAAACTTAACACGAAGGTACTGGAGCACTTTAAATGAGCATCAATTACAATACACAAGGTCACATTCGTTTTTTTATAGCCACAGGGAGATTAAGTGATTTGCCCAGAATCATAGGATGTTGAGCCAACGCCGAGACTCCAGCCAGGTTCCCCATTTCCAAAGTCGACATCTGCCCATAACACCTCATCCTGGGAGGAGGGAGGGTGGCAGGCAGTAGCCACATGAAAGCTCGTCTCGTTATGGGCCTGAGATTCCATGATCTCAAGCTGAGCCGCAGCCAGGATTCAGGCTCGAGCCTGGTTTGAGCTTTCAGTGGCTTGCTCACCTCTAATACACAATAAAAAAACATCCAAGCCCAACTTCCACAAATCAACAAGCACTTGCAAAGCACATAGGTTTGACGTTCGCACACAAAAGCTGGCCAAAGAAATAAAAAGGTGTGCAGCCATTGAAATAATTTAATAAGTAATTTTTTATGTACACAATGCATGGCTATGCTAAAGAATTGTGATGACAGAGTGTACTTTTCAGATGTAAACTATTCACTCAGGCTTCCCAAAGAGGCAAAATTACGCATCCAAAAAACCAATAGAAAGCAGATGAGACTAAAAAATGTCCTTGTGGGCTGATCCATGATGTGATTGACAAGGTCTCAAGCCAATGGCAAAAAGAGTCAAAGAAGTCAAGTGCTGAAAGAGCCAGAACCAAAGCCCCTTTTGCGTATTTCAAGAACCAATGTTTGCTATGAATGGCGCAAGCACCATGACATGTCAAACCAAGGTTTCCTGAGCCAAATAAGCCAATGGCTGACAGAGACTGAACCAAAGCATCATTAGAGTTATGTATGGAATACACTATAAATGCCATGAAGGGTGCAAACACCATCGCATCTAAGTCCCAATAACTAAGCTGCCCATGTAGGGTGACAAGGTCAGCAACTTAGTGCTGCTTTCGATGCCACAGAATGCAGCTCCAGCCTTATGCTTCACCGACACAGCAGAGGACCACGGGAAAGGCTTGGCCATTCGGCACCTTCGATGCAGACTCACGTGTGAAGCCAGGTTGGGAGGGGGTTGGGTTTTCTATTCTTTTTGAGGACCAGCCTGCAGGAAGGCAATCTATTTGTGCTTTTGACAAGTCCCGAAAAGACAACACCAGACACTAAACTAGTTGATACTTTCAACCCTGTAGGCCATCAGCTTACGTCTACCATCACTACCTGTTCCGGGTTGCCCGTTTAGTTAACCCAAACCTGTGTAAAATAAACTTGCAACACGTTTTTTTACCTTCAACAAACTGTGTGGTGTCATTTAATTCAGGTAACCATGTTACATAACTACAGTCGAATACTTTGCTATGAAATAACAACGTTTTGTGAACAAGAAGGAAGATAAGTGCTGGCGTAGCAAACAGAACCGGCTGTTTGCCCCTGTTAAAAAGTACTTGTGCAGAGTATAGAACTGCAACTAAACAGGCACAATCTGGCCACTAGCACAAAATGTTCCGTACATTGTACTGTATTGTGTTACAGCATTTATTTAAAGCATCATACCCCTATGTGTCACGCGTAGTGCATGTTCAGTCAGGTAGCAGCACACTACACAGTACAGCAATGCATGGCTGCCCGAGTGTTTGTATTTGTTGTGATCCTAAGTGTGAAGTGTTTTGGTGTTACAAGTGGGTGACCAGAAAGGTGCTTTTATCTTGTCATGGGGCAAAGTGCCTAGCAGTGTAGTGGGGGTACAAGGTGCAAAAATTACAAATATAGGTAGGATTAAACAATGTGTGGGGTGGGCGTTACACATCATCATCCTAGCCGTTGACACAGAGTACTGAGTGAGGGTACACCCAAAAAAAAGGGAGTGGATTATCAGAGACGACATAGCATACATATGGAAACATATGCACAGTAGAAATGTTTTCAAATGAGTACAAATGATTCACTATGGGCAAGAATGAGAGTTAAAGACATGAGTAGCAGCTATGCACTTTTTTTTAAAGGCAGGAATATTTCCTACAGCTATACAAATACACTTCATGAGCAAGGATAGAAGTGGAAGAGTAAATAAGCTTGGCAATTCGAGCAGAAACCTGAAATAGTGTACATTTCACCACTCCTGGTAGGGAGAAAGAGGCCACCATTTTGAGCAGGGGTTTGCGCCCTAGCCCCCTTCATGCACCCAAACGCTCCTACAGGTGGACGAGCACCAGTCAGGCGAGCCCTATTGGGATCATGCTCAGACCCTAGCTAGACCATAATGTCTGGCACGTGCGCAGCGCCTAGAGGTTTGCAGCCAAGACAGCACAAGAATGGCCAATGTAAGCCAGCCACAGGCTATCCCTGGCTTTATTAATCATAGATGAGGTAAGCCTTTTGCCATACTCTGGCTGTGCTCACTGCCACGGCTAGGCTTTCCACAGAAACGATACAGGCTTCTAAATCCTACAAGTGGCTTACAGCATATTTTAGGGAAACAGCCTTTACAACGCACGCTTAAGCATGCGTGCGGTTTCCCCACAAGCGGAACAACTCTTGCCTTAACCACGCATACGCTTTAGCCGTGCATATGCGTGGTTAAAGCAGTCAGTGTTCCAGCTGTCCGAGCAGATGGGCGGAGAAAGGAACCGGAAGGATCGTGGCAGCAAGAAGGACCACAATTCGGCTTGGTAAGTTGGGCTGGGACCGGGGGGATGTAGGGGTAGGTTTTAGGGGTAGGGTCTGGTTTTAGGGCTCAGTGCAGGGGGCCGAATTTTAGGGCTCAGGGGTAGTTTTCAGGGCTGGGGCCAGTTTTTAGGGCTCAGGGTTGGGGTGGGGTCAGGCTAGTTAATAGGGGTGGGTAGATTACAACGAAGGAGGGCTGAATTATTGGGCTCAGGGTAGGTGGGGCTGGGGTGATATCTTTACCACACATATACCTTTACCAAGCATGCCTTTAAAAAGACATTTGTAGTAAAGACAAGCGAGGTAAAGATGCATTTGTTGTAAAGACCGTGTGCTTAAGGCATGCATAGTTGTGTCTTACAACCCATAGTTTAACAACACTGAGGCAAAACACATTTTACATCATTTGAGTGGTGTTTCCAGTACTCTGCAGTCACACAAAGGTCTGTCCATCCACGTGCACCGCCATTTTCTCCTCCTGCAGACATCTTCCAAACGAGGTCGCTCCTTGGATGCTCTACACACAAGCTTGTAAATTCTGGGGCTCTGCCAGCGTTGGCTGAAAGAGACCCCGGTTCGTAGGACACACCTCCTGCGCATTCCCAGTCTGTGCTTCGGAAGCTGAAATGTATTTTTACCTCCCCGGAGAAAAGAACGCTCGACTGAGAAAGAGTGTTAGTTTTATAAACAGATGCATTTGCATGAACACACACTCTCAGGGGATCACAAAAAACCATGTGGTTTCGGGACACACTATAAGAGATTATTGGACATGGTGCGCCGTAAAACACTGCAAATAAAAACAGAAGCACAAGTGTGCCAGCCAGCCAGGCTCCTCTTTGTAAGCCACAATAAGAGAATAAGGTCACCATAGCGAGCCAAACAATAAACAGACTAGGCTCGTTTAAGCCACAGTAAATGCGATTCTTGATCCTCGGATTCACCTCCCTGAGAACTGATGTTTGTTGCCTTGTTTCATGAGCTGCACCCCCCTCCCGCATATGGGCCTGTCTGTTGTCGGCAATGCAGAGGCGCCGTTCCACTGCTCCAAATGAGGGGTCCACAAAAGGAAACGTCAAACAAGCATTTTCAATGCAATAGGTCTCGCATTTACGCGAGTTTGAGCTATTGGCATTGTAAATAACAATGCCTTTTATTTATGTTTTGGTTTTTAAAACATAAATAAAAGCCATTGTCATTTACAATGCCAATAGCTCAAACTCGCGTAAATGCGAGACCTATTGCATTGCAAATGCTTGTTATGTTTAGTAAGCATATCACTGGAAAATGAATGTGCCTTAAGGCGCTTTAAGACGTATCCATATTCCCCTAAATTGGCCATGGATATGTTAGTCTTTGAGAGCTTTCTATGCGCTGCTCCGGGGGAGAGAGTGGTGATGGGAAAATAGTGCGAGACTCACAAGCCCCAACCGGGACCAGGTTAAACAACAACCTGGAACCCTTGTCAGTGTCGGTACCGGACTACGGAACGAGTTATGGTTTCCTCATTTAACCCCTCAGAGTCCACATTGAGAGTCTGACCCGCCGGTTCGCGCAGAGCAAATTGGGCAGAAACAGTGTAACAGTCGGTGTCAGGGGGTGGGGGGGGGGGGGACTTACAGTGCGTCGTGCTGATCACCGCACTGTGTGACACTGGGACCAAGAGTCGCTGGTTACCTGCCAAACTACTTCTCTAGGGTCCTAAAGAAGGATCCCATAATGGGAAGGGCAGACCGGTACAGACAATAGCAAAAAATATACCCGTAATAAGCTGATTTAATCAAAAAGTTTTTTCATTTTATTTTTCAATTTTCAAGATCCATAAATAAAGCAGTGAAGAAATAAAAACATACACAAATTACATCCTACATAGGTGCAATCATAATACAATGTCCCGCAAAGCTAAATCAAGAAGATCAGTCATACTAACATACACTCAAAACACACATTCACATTATAGAACAACAATCCGTGACAGAGTCAAGGAAACCCAAGTATCGCATGATGATAGGATGACAGAGTTTCATAAATCATCCAAAGGGTGAGGGTAGTTACAATCCAGCTACCCGACACAGATTAAACGCCAACGCGCGTTTCGGTGTCACGCCCTCGCCGGGGCCACACCTTCATCAGGGCGAAGATGGTCACGCAACAATGGGACAAACAAACAGACCTAGGATCACAGAAGAATACACAATCAGTAGGTGAAGTAAACATATAGTAATGACATTGGTTAATTATAAAGACCAAAATGGTCTACAAGCAAAAGTCAGTACTGGACCAATCTAATAATTTATATTTAGCTTATTAATTAAACAGAGCCAAAAAGGCTAGAATAAACGGAATAGGGTGCACCAAAGACTGATAAATAAAATAAAGTCCACTGGTGTCAGTCACATGTTAGGTGCCTCGAAGCCCCAGCCCCCGAGCCGCGCCAGTCCGCCCTGGTGCCTGCTGGCTCTCTTCCGTGTAGGGGTCTTCCTTGAAAAGGCTGCTGCCTTAACCCAGAGAAAAGAAGGCTCGGCGCCCCTCAGGCAGTGCGGAGCAGGCAGTTAAGTGTGTGTGGGGGGACACTTTGTTTTAGGTGTGTGTCGGAAGTAGAGATGTGTTTAAAAGCTACACATCTCAGGCAGGAGTCGTGACAGGTCAACGTGACCTCGCCTCCATCCGAGGAGGCTGCAGTCACCCCACACTGGGCTGGGGGCCGACAGCAGACATGCTGAGTCCGCCGTGTCTCCCAAACATGGTCATACATAAATAATTTGTACGCGTTTTCGCAGCTTTCCTCGGGACAGGAGGTCACCGGCCGAGTGCTACTCACGGCAGCGGCTGTTCCTGCCAAGGAGCTACTCCTCCGAACAACGCTGCTGTGCTGTTTTAATGTTCAGTTTTTGGCAGGACTGAAGTCCCTCCAGGTGGCTCAGCTAAGCGGTGTCGCAAGGCTCTAAGGTGTCGGTACATTTAAAAAAACAAGCTAGTGCGGTGTGTCCGTGGGTTAATGAACCTGTTGCAGAAGCATGTGAGCACCCTGCAAGATACCGGCTCAAACAGCTACGTTTCGAGCACGTTTACCCTTGCCAAGTAACCATTTCAAAAAGGAAGGGACTGAAAGGCGGGCGGCTGTCTGGACGAAGGTTTTCCTGTGGCGCGCCTTCTAAAGCAAGCGGCAAGGAAACCTAGCAAATGTGAGCAGATTATTTAAAAGATTGCAGTGGCCAAAAGAAGGTATAAAGCGCGCCATGCGCACGTTGAGCTCAAACGATGCGAGCCATACACGTGCACATCTCCTGTCGCCCCCCTTCGGACACAAAACCCACAACAATAGATCTCGCCAAGGCGAGTAACCCATGTGCTGCGTCGCTAGGTGAGACCTAACAAAAAACGTGGAATGGACTAGGGCAACTAAGCAGAAAATAATGTATTGTTTATAGTCAGGAAGGTGCTCAGAATTGGTGCATCAAGCTGGGAGGGAGCCTGAATGTGCATACATGCAAAATGTTAATTTTGGATAAAAAAATCATTTTGGTGCCCTCAAACAAAAGTATGGATTTTCCATAAAAGAACATTTTGATCCAAAGAAACAGCTTTTAATTTTTTTTTTTTTAGCAAATATACACTTGGTTCCCAACCATCAAGTTGTCATTTTCATTAATGCTAACACGCACCGCTGCTACACCTGGGCAGATTCTGCATAGGTGTCCGTATATCATCATAGTTTTAAAGGGATTTCATCGAATGTCAAGAGTTTCCACTTTTATGTCATTCAAGGCCACAATTGTGTCACAAATACACAAAACATCTGCAGGATTCCAAGTGCCACCATAATGCCTGGGAGGCACAGAATAATGCCAAGGAAGCACAATATCCCAAGAATTACCACTTTTATGGGACAACCAGCCCGTTGCCTGGGATAGGCACCACCATGCCAAAAATACCCTAAAAAGGCAAAGGATTACAACAATTATCCCACAGGATGCCTACAATATTCAAATTATGATCATGGTGCTTACTGATCTGACCAGCAAAGACTGACAATCCCAATGGCGCTGCATAACAAAACAAAAAACATAATAATTGGCAAAACCAATAGGCCTCACCCTGTAGACTTTCTGGCTATGACAATGCTTTTTTTCCAATGCTGTACAACATCAGCAAAAAAAAGCATGATACCTATCTTTCCTTATGCGCATGCTTGTGTGAGGATGTAGGGTGTTGGCACCATTTTCTTTTTTTTTCTTGTTAATTTACCAAAGTGCACAAAAGCAGTTTTTGTCCAGTGGAACGCTCAGCGGCAGATGACGGGATGCCACAAAAAATTAAAGTTAAAAAGAAAATGGCTGTGAATGAAGGGGGGAAATTGAGGAGAGGGTGCAGGGTGGGCAGAAGTAGAATGGGCAAACAAATTAAATGAATATATTTGAAGTACCTCGAGGAATAGGGGAACAATAGAGGAATGGTTAATGGGAAATAACAGGGGACGAGGGAGCCAATATCTGAAGACGTTAAGCAGTACACGAGAAAGAGTAAGAAAACACAACCACTCTCATGGAGTGCTTGACTAAAAGAAACATTATAATCAAAACATGATACCTCTGACACAGTTAATAACAATCTGCTTAGCTTCCAAGAGGATTTTTTATTTATCCCAGGATTGCAATTAAATGCACATCAAACGTATTTTATGTTGTTTACACCTAGACAGGTTGTCCCTGTGCAGGACCTACTAGAAAACTAACTTGATGCTTAGAACAATGTGTGAAATAAATACAAAAAAGAAATCAGAACTTGTAACATATAAAACAAAAGATGCCTGAGACTTACATCTATACATATAACAAGAAAAGAGAAACTGTAGAATTTACACAAAGCAAAAGGCTATACAGTTTGCAAGCATCAAACAAAAGAATTATACAGGCAAGAAATAGTCCCACTTATGTCTTCAATATGGGTACGGGTACTCCTGTCATTATAGTCCTCACAGTACAGTAGTGTTTTGTATGCCAAATGGAGGTCGCCTCAAGATTTTGAACCCAGATTGGAGCCGTACTACATGGGCTGTAAATTGTCAAGAAGTCTAGACGTAAATTTATCCTGGGTTCTTTAGGTTCGCCTCACGAAATAATATAACCAACACGTTTCGACCTTCTGTGTGGCAGTTCTTGTATCACAGGTCTTCATCAGGGTGGGTATTTTGACAAGGAGGACTGGTGATACCAATTCTATCTTTGAATGGCGTAAAGCTTCTTGGCTCTTCAAAGGAGAAGGTTCTTTGAACTGGAATTAATGGCAGGTAGCTTTTATCGTGGCTTCTGGGGAAGTAGTCCCGTTCGCAGGCTTCCGCTCAACCCTAGACTTTATTGAAACGGGGCACGGCGGAGCGGTATCTTTCCTTCGGACGCTCGAGCGTCTGTACAGCTTCGGGCAAACAGTAAATCAATATTTCTATTCGTGGTACCGAAACTTCACTATGGTCCTCGGCTTTTAATGACTAAAAGAAACAAGCACTTGCAAAGCCATCGGCCAGGTGTTAGCAGCAAGCCTTTTGGCTCTGCCAATGCTTTAGTTTCGCCATGGTTTTTATAAAACATTGTTGCCATGCCCAGTCCAACTTTAAAAGGAAAAAAAACTAAAATAAAGCAAAAATTCTTAGGTTCAAGAAGGACACGCCACAGTAAGCAGTGCCTGGCACCAGAGGGAACAACTGTGTGTGGATGTGCTCCTTGTAAAAGGGCAGAATGTCATCACTCACAGTAAAGCTTGCCAGTGTCTGAAGTGGGCTGACCCACTGCCCCAAGCTGTACGCTGCAGAGGGCTTAAGAAAAATGTTAATAAAAGAACAGACCTGTGTCCTTCCTCTTCCATGTAGAGAACTAAAAGCCAAGACCTTTTGGTTTTTGTAAAAATGGTATATGATTTGAAGGAGACGGATCGGAGGCCTCCAGCCTGTCGTCGGCCCGTATCAAGGGGAAACTGAAGTTTTCATGTCAGAAGGATTTAAACCATAGCGGATTTATGGAATGAATTACTACATGTCTTAAAGGAACTAAGCAGAGAATAATAACGGATGAAGCTATTTATTTAATAATTGGAGCACAGGAGTGAGCAAATAATAAGTTCCAAGACCAGAACTTAAAGCCCTGAAGAAGCGCAGAGGAGCGCGAAACACGTGTTGGCTTTTGTCTGACTGTTTACAATATTTAAGACTGTTGTGGATGTATCGACATGAAAAATGAACTTGAAGAAAGAATAAAAACAACTTATGAAACCAATCAAGAAGAAGTATTGTGAATTGCTTCTTCTGTGGATATCTCAGTACTTTGTTGCTTTTATATGATTGTAAAAAAAAAAAATAGTGGTGGAGACCAGCAACTGGGATACTTAGCGCTGGGCAACATTTCTGTTACAAAAAAACTGAAGATGAAGGCAAGACATGGAATAAGAAGAGAAGGTGACAAAGTCAAGCAACGGTAGACAATAGATGGGCTTTAAACCCACTCTAAGGTTTTGGCATGATCCACAAGAACTAAAAGCTGTCTGGTAGGTAAGACCCCCCCCCCAAAAAAATCAATCCTCGCTACTCCGAAGTGAGGTCTTCCACAATGACCAAGGAAGGGAGCACCTGATAACTTAAATGTCAGCTTTGTAGGCACCCACACCTTGCCCCATTAACTCCACCACCATGTATGTGACTTTAGGGCAAACAGAAAGGACATATACAGTGCGATAAGTACTCAATGGTGTGTACTGATGACTCAATGGAGGGGTTTACTGGGCATCTAAAGTATTGCAAAGATGTTGGGTTAAATATTCTTGCCTTAGCTCAAAAGAGCGAAAGCACTCTTTGCACTGCAATAAACACACATTGGTTTAGACAGTAGTCAGTGTTCAGAATAGGCTATGGAAGATGGACATGTTAATATCATGCAATAAAACCCCACTTTGAAAGGAATGACAACTTGCATACATAGGGTTTTGTTCAAAGTATGTTGCCAGAATTCATAGGTCATGCATTCTCTTTGGTGTTATTCCATTGACAATGAGACTTAAAAAAACAGAAATCCACATTCAGAAGCAGCTACAGCAACTCTCATGTTTGCCATGGGGCAGGAATCGGTGCCTCCCTAACAATACTCCTCTGTAAAGCCCCTGACTAAAGTCACTTCCTGAGCACCACTCTCAACACGCACGGGCTCACAGTGGAGGTTCTGCACCAAGATGATGGCGTCATCTGTTGTTATGAACTCTTGTCTGGTCATAGTCTAGTGCAAACAAATGGTGCATGTCCACATTACAACCAGAGAAAGGTAAGAGGAAGCGGAACGTTTGGACTACAGGTTGTGAAAGTGGCTGCTACCTGTTTTGCCGTGTTGAAATGGCTGTGAAAAACACCCTGGCTTCTTCCATTTCCAGCCCAAAGGATAATTGTTCAGGCCCTCCTCCTCTCTAGATTAGACTATGGAAATGTCCTTCATTTAGGAATTAACAAAACTTCTGTGAGAAGGATGCAAGTGGTCCAAAACTGGGCAGCCAGACTGCTTTGTAGGCTCCTCAAAAGTGCATCAGCCTCCTCTCTGCTGAGGGAGCTGCACGGGTTGAGAAAAGGATTCAATTCAAGGCCCAGTGCTTTGTGCACAGAGCCAGAGCAGAAGCGGCCCTCGATATCTTCATGATATGGCGAGACTCCATCAACCGACTCGCGCCTTGCGATCTAGTGATCTGCACGTGCTCGGTTCTGAGAGTGAAACTGACCCGTAGTAGGGGCCATTCTTTTGCCTCTATGGGCCCTTAGCGCTGGAATGAACAGCCGCTTGCTTTTAGGAAAGTGTGCTTCACTATCCGCTTTTCAAAAGCAGCTGAAGGCTTGGTTGTTTTAGATGCACACTTTGGATGCAGTCTATCTGGCTTCAAGCGCTGGAAAACCCTGTGTAGCTGTTACGCTACATAAGCGTAAATAATAATAATACAACTCATATAGCCACACCTTCAAGGACAGCGATATCTAAACCTGCAGTAAACACTGTGAGACTTTTTATAGCCTTAGAAAAACAAGGAAGCTCACAGGTACCAAAACCTTGAGGACATTTTATGGGGATCTACACTGCAGAAGAACAACTCAAACAAGTGCCTTTCCATCCCTTCGAGGCTTCCAGCTCTGTGGTAAACTTCGTGAAAGACCACAACTAAGTATAGAAATGCATCTCGTCTCAGTCACTAGGGTCCGGTCGCAGGTCACTCAAGTAAAAGCTACCTCCAACCTCCGACAAAACCTACTTAGGCGATGGATGAGAAGTATCACACTCAACATGCATTTTCACAATCAGGCTTGGTAAGCTGAACTGGCAGGATGACTCAGTGAGTTAATTGCTTGGAGCTGACAAATCAGGTCATGAGTGTGAGTCCCAGCAAAGGGCAACTTAGTCTCCACGCCTTCGAAGGTTTGCAAATAGAGTGCCAGTACATTGGGTTATCATCCTGCTTGCTAAGACTGCATTCTTAAATGGCAAAAGTGTTGAATGACACACGACATAAAAAACAAGTTGCTCTTTTTATCTTTGAAACTGGCTATTAGGAGTGAGCATGTAATAGCCACATCAAAACTAACTGCCTTCCGCTACATCTGATTTCACCAACAGATCCTTGAGATAAAGGTTTCTTCATGATGGACATATACGTCTTTGAAGAGCTCTCCGATGTAGAGATACAAAAAACAGTGTGTTGTCCAATCCTGCATAACTAACAGACACCAACAACAGAAATTCTAGAATGTTCCTTTGTTTGACGACTTCAGCTGAGACTCGGCGCCATTTTGTGACTATTTTGTTGTTGTACTTTTTATATTAAGGGCATTAGGGTAGGGTGCTTTACATTAGCGCCAGATTACATAGAGGCTGGTGAATGATGTCACAATGGATCTCAAAATCAAAGTGGACGTCATCAAACAAAAGCAATATTCTAGAATATCTATTATTAGTGATCACTAGAGATGCAGCACCAAGCAAAGAAAACTTGTTTTTTCTCTGCTCAATGGCCTCTTTGAAGTGTAGAACGAATACAGCAGAGGATCCTTGCGGCTGAGCGATGACTCCTCTATTGATCATCTGTACCAGATGATGATCTTCTGAAGTTGGAATATCATCCAAGTCCTTCTAAGAATTATGAGTTAGTCAATTATCAGGAAATTGAAGGAGAAGCCAGTATTTCTGACGCAGACGACTAATTCTAGAAAGTTACCACAAGAACTGCCTTTTCCTGAAGAGTGCTTTGACTCAGAACTCAGGTGAGGAACAATGTAAAACTCTACATTATCCTCAGGGGTCCCATCAACGAACTCCAGCAGTAGGACGCTGGCTATCCCAGACGTACCCATTCAAGGCTCTACGGGGAACCTCCTCTTGGTCTCTCTAAAAGCATTATGCTAACCGAGGAGGCTGTTCTTTATTCTCAGAACACGTAATAGATTTTGAGTCAGCAATCTGCGGGCATAACATTGACGCAGTTCCTAAACAAGCGTGTCTGCTTGTGAACTTGTCTTTGCTGACGTGTTATTTTATCTAGTTTCCCCACATTCTCCCTTCTATTTTAAACTTTTCAAATGTTTTTCATCTTTAGGTCTGGCGTTAGCCAAGACCTTTTTATCTTACTAAAACTATACGTATAATAAACTTATTTAGAGGGAATTACAGACCGACCTCTTTATTCACTAGTTAGTGATTGCGTATTTCACTTTCTCTTCCGCCCACTACAATATACAACATGGGGCAAAGGATCGCCCACTCCAGTCGTCAGCTAGCCTCACCGTGAGTGACCGCATTCTGCGCTTCCACAAGCAGCACATTTGCAAACAAAGCTTTTCCCTTTACTGCCAAATACTATAATAGCAACGTATGTTTTTTGAGTCCCAAAACTTTTTTTGCTTTTAGCCATTTCTTTTAACCTATTGCCCATGGCCAGGCACCACATCCATCAACAAGTGTTACAAAAATTTGTTGCGAAACAAACATTAACACAACCAAAAAGCTAGTAGCCAGCATCAGACCTACTGACCACGCCAGTACTTGTTATTCTTGGCCAATGTGCCAAATGCATAACTGAAACTATCATTATATAGCTCATGTTAAAGATTCTAATGCGTCTGTGCCCATGGGAACACTCATTTGATCAAACAAGGGTGAAACATGAAGGACACCGGTTCTAGAAGGTGGTGCAAAGTTACATGCCGGACTGAGACATGCACCAAAGGGCTGCCCTTAATGCTTCAAAAAGTGGGCATAATACAAGAGGGCTAAAACAGAGCAGGATAGCAACACACTGAAAAACTGTTCCTCAACCTAAAACGTAGCCGCAGTGAGAAGAGAAATCCTCACCCCTCAGAGGCTGAGGCCGAAGAGGAAATTCGTGTTTCGAGTTTGCTGACTCAGTGCTGAGCACCGCCTCCGGTTGGGTCTCACCCTGCTGGCGCACGGCAGCTCTGGCACAAGGGCCAAAGTGCAGCACTCGGGGCGTTAATGGGTTACAGTTTAATAGGTAGCCATGTGCTCTGCTGGAATAACACTGGAGGATTCCAGGGCGGCGTGTAACCATCCAAGGGGAAACAAGGCAAAAACCATTACCAGGGGTCTCCAACCTTTTCTGTAATAAGAGCTACTAATATTGTTAGAGTTGTAACAATGACCGCAACAGACAAGATTACATTGGTGGATCCCCTATGTAAGATTACTGGTAGTGGTCACCTCAGCGCAGGGATTCCAGCAATGATCACTTCAATGCATCACATCAGGCAGGGTTTCCAGAAGCAACATAAAAGGTTTTGTCAGTTTGGAATGCCTTTACATTGGTAATACATAGAAAGCCACGGCTGCAACCCCTGGCACAAAGGTAATAACTTTAGTAATATGTTTCCCCAGGTGCCACGTGATTTAGCAATTAAAATGATATATATATATATATATATATATATATACACACACACACACACACACACAAAAGCTCTCACGCTGCCGCGCAAAGAAGGTAACCGTACTCCAGGATCAAGGACATTATAGTTTTATTGACTGACGCATTTCGACCTGAACAGGTCTTTGTCAGAGTCACTTTCCACATCCGGAAGTGCTCTATTTTCTACAAAAACAAGTGAGTAAGCAATAATAAAGGAAGCAAACAGACTCAAGTAAAACACAATATAGTCTCATATTTCAAAAAGGAAGAAAGACTGCCTGCTGCAGTCATTGTTAAATGTGAGAAAAAACATGAATTACTATTCTGTGATGCCCATATTTATTATTAAACAATTTTTTACTTTATCAAAAGTTAATAATAAGTATATAGACAAACAATGCATGATTTTTTGGTCAATGTGACAGATCCAAAATACATATATATGTATAAAAATCAACCATTTATCTCCAAACAAGCTTAAAAGTTCTGAAAAAGACACTTCTTGTGTCTCAGATGAACACATTTCATTCCGTTTAGGTATACATAAATTAATCAAAGGTTTCACATTTAGTAAACTGGACTGCACACAGGGGAGCTACTTTTAGGTAGCCGGAGTAGCTGAAGAGCTACCAGTAGCTCACGAGCTACTCTTTGGAGAAGCATAGAACGCGTGAGGGTAAAGAAATCGAATTAACTGTAACACAGACCTACACTTTTGGCGGCTTTCTAGGTAGCAACTGTACTCGGTTAGTTGAGAATATGGGGATCCGGGTGGTAAGGCACAGTTAGCCTGGGCATTTTAACTACACACGGACATGATGATAACATTAAAGCACCCTGCAAGCTATTCAACATTTTAGGACGCCGCAGGTTGTACTTTGTCTCCACTCCCCAAAATAACTCAAATCACCAATGCATCACCCTGGCCTCTTTCAATTAATTATATAACAAATTCTTCAGTCTTGAGTTATTATTTACAGTATATCACCTGTGGACGGAGACACTTTTAATGACGTTTTAGAGGTGCAACACTTTATAAATTAGGGATGCTGGACAAAAACTAGGCTAGTAATTAGAAATATTTCAAGGAGGCATACAATATAACATTTTTCTTGTGCAGCATTTGACACCGCTATTTCTCAGAGCTGTAAATACCAATATTACTATTACCAGGTTAATGGTATTAAAATTGCCGACCTTGTTTGGGTCATTGGTAGAGGGCGAGAAAGGGAAAAAAATGCTGCTTTTCTCAAAGTGTACAAACGAGACATTTTTCAAAGTGGTTGCCGAGTTTAAGTTAAGAAAACTGGTACAGTGCTGGGAAGTTGAAATATTTTACATCCATCAGGTAAGGCCTTTTTCTGACACGTTCCTGCTTTTCCAACTAGGACCATTCCTGATCTGACAGCATCCATAAAACATCTCAGAATCCCACCAGTTCTCTTAAGCAGCATAGTTCACTTAAAGAACATTAGTTTCCTAAGGCAGTTTCTTTATAAAATAATTATATAAATAAAACGTTCTGTAATTTCACACAAATAATTTTAAAAGCACCTGAAACACGTTAAATGAAAAGTCCCATATTTAAATAACGTACCAAAGCGACGTACTTTATAAATGGGGGTTTTAAGAACTTCCCACATGAAACTGGACAATTAATTAGATGTAGACTTGTGCATCTACAGTAAATCCGAAATATGCAATATTTATCATTCTTTTTCACCTTCGCACTTAAATCTGCTATTTAAGTACCTCAGATCTTAATTGCCGGTCGGGTTCAATATAAGGAAGTGTTTTCAATTTCTAACATGACTAAAGTCAGGGCGATTTTCAGTCAAAATTATTTATAATTGATAATTAATGAGGATGTGTCTGGTGTGCCAGAAGTAAAGCCTTACCAAGCATTCAATAAATTAGCACCTTCCTGACAACTAAAATAACAGTACTTGCCGGCCTGCACCCCCTACTTTCTGCACATTCCCAAAAATACTTACCAATACTTTTTGTACCATACAATGGGCAGTTTTTTTAAAGCTTACATTATTTGCAATAGCAGCAACGTTGTTTGTGGCTATCTTTGAAAAACGTATTATTTTGACTGAATGATTGTGCAATATAATTTAGAAATTCAATGCAACAGTAACGGAGGGTGCATCAGTGGGGTTACGGCAACTCTACAAAGTCTTCAAAATTAGCATTTTATTTTAAGGCCACCTTCCCATCATCACCCAAGACCGTAACTCATTAATAAACCCATTACAGCAACACCCCATTCCAGCACGAAACACCACCATGATCATAGGTGCTGGAAGCAAAGGGTGTGTCAGAACCCCCAAAATAACCATGCTTGTTCAGAAGATGAATGAGCAATGCAAAGATGCCTTTACAATTTGTTTCTATCTTGTCACATTAGTTGTGCTTTCAAAGAAAGCGATCAAATGTCTGGTTATATCTGACAAATTGCTGCTTATTCCTTTAACAAGGAGATTGCTGTTGACTTTTCTTTCTTTGACTGCAATTTTGTAGGATTTTGTAAAGTAAAATCCAACAAATTTTCCTGGCATATACGAGTGTGAAAAGAAAGGCTGTAGGAGGTCTATTTTCTTTTGTACCACACCACAAATTTAAATATCCGTAAATGAACTGCACAAACATTTCAAAATACATTACCCATTAGGAAATCACAAATGACACACGTTTTTTGTAATTCTGAAGTGCAATGGAAACAAAAGTTTTAATACCATCAAGACAAATCAAGATACTGCCTGAAACATAGCATGATCGATTGTTTGTGCCCTCTATAGTTTTATCAGAAAGAATGCATGTCTGTGCACATTTAGTGGACATTTCAATGGAAAATGTACTGTTTGTAAACAACAGTGGTCTACCACACCATGCTTTAGTAATATATTTGACACAGTGCGCTCTAAAATGCACCACAGGCTGCATACAGCACCCTTATCACTCTCCTGCTGAATGGGCATGGCTCATTTGCTGCACTTGTTCTTTGTGTGACCTTGGATTTTTACAATCCCTATGATGTCAGTGATGTACCATTAATGGCAGCACCCCACTCTGAAAATTGTTCCAGCACCACTGACCATGATCTCATGATGTATCAGCTAACAGCCTAGCTCTTCCACAACAGAAATGGCATAGTGCTGATCTGTTAGTGTCCAGCCTCCAACATTTTTTTTAATTTTTTTATAACTTGTTTTTATTAGCAACATTCCATCATATCACATATTAGACAAGCAGCATATACATTTAGCCTCCAACATTAAAGTGGGATGGCAAGGCGTTTCCACTTCTAGCCACAAGGGCACAGCATCTACCTCGGTGTGTGCAACAAGGATAACGATGCGATACAGAACTTACTCCGGTACAGTAATTAGACTTGAGGAGATGTCTCCACTTGCCGCCATGGCTATCTGCTCCGCTGCTGCAGTAGCCATAAGCGTATCAACATCAGCCTACCACCATGTGCCACATATGCCAATTCCTCTCGCTCAACCACAGCACCAGTAATCATTGCGAATTTAAAACAAGAAAGGTGTGTTTAAGCCCCGTCTAAATGCCTCCAAGAACAGTTCAAAGGACTACAAACATATTGAATAAAGAAACCTATTTAATGTGAAATTAGCGTGCATAGGCAAAATGAGTTCCTAGATAAAAGTTGGCAAAATACAAACTTAACCAGTAGTAGAGGACTGCAATCAGAAACAACTGAAAAGTTGTAGAAGAGCAGGTCAGGAGTCAAAGTTTGTGAAGGTGTGGAGTCAGACACTTCTTGTATGTTGATACCAAAAGCCGATACATGTTTCGTCAAAGACGACTTTTTCAAGGTTTTGAAGTGTACATACATGATGAATAAAGTACTAAAATGATAACATCATAATATAAATGAATGGTGCAAAGATGTTAATCGTCAAGAAGTACAACACAGGAAAGGCAGATAGAAAATCGCCTTAAAAAGTGGGTGATGTTAACCTGTGAAAACCAATGTGCAAAGAAAAACTACCTTGGAAAAAGAGATGCAGTGAGAGAGAAAGACCGCTCAAGGGAACAAGTTTCATAGTCCGCTATTGAGAAAACCACCATCAATATAAAGAGTGTGTACTCCCCAGGCAAAGTCCAAGCATTATATCATGCGCTCGATCACAGCTAGTGAGTGTGTAAACAATAGACATAGTTCCAGATTTGATACCACTTTCCACTCACTTTCTCGCCCACGTTATAGAGTGATCTCACTGGTGGGCGTGGTTTATCCCCATCGTCTGCCATGATGAACCCGGAAGAACAAGTGCACGAGAGCTTCTTCCGGTAAACCTGCTCGGAAGGGGTGTCCCGGAAAGGCCAGAAGCCTCTAAGCTTGTCTCAAAAATGAGTGAACTAGATACGATATCTCAGCTACTCTAAGCGCTTGCATCTCAATTCGAAAGAAAACGAGAGCAAAGACAACAATGCAATATTTGCTCATACTGAGGCACAATAAACCCTTTAACACCCCTTTCACAATAGGTTTGAGAGTCTCTAGGATGGGCAAAGGAATTCTGTGGAAATATTTCTGTGTCCTCTACACTGCTCGCCAAGAAAGCCATCCTTACACCAGGCTCCTGATCTTCACAGACACTGCTGGCATTCTCCCCACCTCCCCTCCCCCTCCCAGCGCCTCCAACATATTTTCACTTAGCACCAGTTTGATGTACAAGATCTGACAGCCAGGCAGTTACAGGCCACCTGCATCACTGTCGCCATGGCAACGGCGAAAGACAATCCATGATCCCCTGGCCTGGTCACACGTTTCAATGCAGCTTATCTGTCCGAAGGCAGGGTCTAATGGAAGGCAGTAATTACAATCTCACACTCGGTGTCAATATTCTCTCATACGCAGCTCCGCGGAATTAGTTCGTTCCGCGCGCCACTTTTAAATAACTCTGCTACTAATAACGAATTCAACGTATATCAAGGAAGAGAGGAAAACTGACCCAGGAGAAAGTATGTGAATGTTTCCTCAGCAGTGTGACAGGATTTGGACAAAGCAAGCAATGTTCGTCACATAGCGAGATGCAAAATAGGTCAAAACAGGAGTCAACTTTTTTTTTTTTAAACAGTCCAACATCTCATGTCAAGATGTAAATTTTCGAAATACTGTGGTATTTTCATATGTGCCAGTTTAGAATGTGCAACGCCCAACAAGCTGTAAACCGTTCATTCTGGACAGAGAGCTGCTCACTTTCATGATCTGCCACTTACAATAAATTGTTGCTAATCTTCTCCACTGCTGACGCCCCTAAAGAATTTATGCAAAAACGCAAGAACTGACAGGTTGTAAATTACTAATTTTCAAATAATATAGAACAGAACTTAACACTACCTCGTCACGAGACACACACAGTTCTACTGAGTTAGAATGTAACAGTTTTGCGGGGCCTGAGACCGAACACGCTAAGAACCAAAAAGTTTCCCCACCAGTCTGACATCTCAACTGTGCCACACACGATTTCTTGTTCTCTACTCTACTGTCAATGACTCCACCTTCAAGTAAAGCACCTTGGTCTGCGCATCCCAGTGACTTGGGCAGTCATAGGCCCTACACTAGAGATGACACCATAATACCATCAACAACCTGTAGACAATAGTACAGCCAGAGAGGGCAACAGAGCAGGGAAGTAAGAGACACATATATAGTAGATGCATAGTGAGTAGAAACTGGAATTACTTCGCCATAAAAAAAGAGAACTCGTTTATCACATCTGTACTCTCAAATGGCAATATAACACTCGGGCAAGTCTCACGTATTCTATTTTATGACTATTAAGACCTCAGGGGAACGTAGTCCCATTCTGAAGAAAAGATTAACTTCTTAAAACACGAAGGAACAATTCACAAGATGAGCCTTGTATGTGACAGTATGTGCAGCATGAACACATAACTAAAGAACCTGCAAACAAATGAGGTACGCATTCACCGACACACGAATGGCACTTTTGTCGACTAGTAATTGCAGTGGAGGCCGCCACATACAAAAAGTGGGGGGCAGATGGAGAGGGCACAGGGGAGCGTGGGAGAGAGAGCGCGGGGGAATTTAATGAGGATTTTAAAAAAAGAGACTTACCTGAAGCTGTGGCCCGCCTCCCGCGCCGCGCGCTTCGGTACTCTTCTTCCTCGTCACAGCGAACACTGGGGCAGCATCAGGCTCCCCGTGCACTCCCCACGCTGCTCTCCTTCTACGAGAACAGCACAGGGATTGGCCTGAGCGGGCTGCTTTGACACTCCGCTCAGGACAGGAAGTGTGTGCTGTTTCTCAAACCCGGCTGTACAATACCGCTGGGTTGAAGGAACCGAAGTGCACGTGTGTTTGGCCGGCTGGTGAAAGTGCTTCTTGAAAAAAATTATGGACAAGGGAGTTGCGGATAGGGAAGGTGTTTCGGGTAAAAAATACACAGCGGGTGGGGAAGCAACAACCGTAGGCGGGGGAGAAGCAACAACAGGGAGAGTAAATGGGTAAAGAGCACGCACACGGGTAAGGGAGCAACACGAGTGCGGGTGGGGAAGAGAAGCACATGAGAAGAGAGAGAAGTGGGATAAAAGCACACAAGCGAGACAGCTGTAAAACATATGCACTTTCACTGAGTGCTTAAACAAAAAGAAAACGTAGTTTCCTTAAAAGTGAGCAGAGGAAGCATAGAAGCCAGCCAAACAAAGATTTGGTAAAGAGGTTGTATTCCAGGCGAGAAACAAACAAAAGAGTGACAAAAAGCCATCAATTATAAAGCAGCCAAATAAGAGTGAGAAGAAGCCACCCAGTGCCAATCAGTAGGTGGGCTTCAAACACCTGTATGTTCTTGGTAAGCCTCCAATATGTATTTTGCAACCACATAACTTGCACTGTCTGATAGGCTCCATCTAACAAGCATTGTTAAAGTCAACAGGTCTTGCCTATGCAAGAGCTATTACCTTTACCAATAGATTTGAGCCCTTGCTGCTCGCCAGCGTGGTAGCTGTTTAGCATAGCTAAAAGTTAGTGGGGTAAAGTAGAGTGGAGTGTTGTAAAATGGAGTAGAGTGGAGTGTTGTGAAGTAGAGTAGACTGGAGTAGAGTTGCATGGAGTGATGTGATGTGGAAGGAGTAGAGTGTCGTGGAGTGGAAGGGCGCAGAGTGGAGTAGAGTTGAGTAGCATAAAGTGTCCAAATGGAGCTGAGTGTTGTAGGGTGGCATAGAGTGTAGTGGAGTGGCACAGAGTGTTGTGGGGTGGAGTGGATTGGAGGGTGTTATGTAGTGTTGTGAAGTGGCGCAGAGTAGATTGTCAGAGTAGCACAGAGTGGAATAGTGTAGGAGAGTGGAATGGTGTAGAGTGCTGTAAAGTCGAATGGTGTAGAGTGGAGTAGTGTGTTGTAGAATAAAGTGGAGTAAAGGGGCATGGAGTCGCATAGAGCTTCGTTTAGTAGAGTAGTGCTAGAAAGTGGAGTAGAGATTAATGGAGGAGAGCATCACAGAGTGGACTATCAGAGTGCAGGGCTGTAGAATGGAGTGTTGTAGAGTGGCCTAGATTGAAGTGGTATAAAGTACAGTGGTGCAGAGTAAATTGGCACAGAGTGCAGTGTCGTAGAGTGAATTGGTTTTGAGTAACATGGTGTAGAGTGCTTTGACATAGAGTGTATTGACATAGAGTGGCGGAGAGTAGAGTGGCGCAGAGTGAAGCATAGTGCAGTGGCATAGAGTGAAGTAGCACAAAGTAGATTGTTTCAGAGTGGAGTGGCGTAGAGTGGAGAGGTCCAGGGTAGAGTGGAATGATGCAGGGTAGAGTGCAGAGGTTTAAGTGTAGAGTGGCACAGAGGCAGTGGTGTAGAGTGTAGTGGTGCAAAATAGATTAGAATGGCATGGAGTGATGCAGAGTGTAGTAACGTGGAATGCAGTACAGTGGCATAGAGTTGAGTGGTGCAGAGTAGAGTCAGTGGCGTAAAGTGGTCTAGAGTAGAGTGGTGCAGAGAAGAATAGGGTGACAGAGCACAATGGTGTAGAGTGGCGTAGAGTGCAGTGGTGCAGAATGGACTGGTGTGTTCAGTGACAGAGTGCAGTCTTGCAGAGTAAAGTGTCAGAGTGGCGAGGCGCAGAGAGCAGTGGCACAAAGTACAGTGGTACAGAGTAGAACAGAGTGGCATAAAGTACAGTAACAAAGCGCAATGTTGTAGCCTGCAGAGTGCTGTGGAGTGAAGTGGTGCAGAGTAGAATGGATGAGAGTGCATTGTTGTAGAGTAAAGTGGCATCAAGTTCATTGGCCGAGACTGCAGTCTTTCCAAATTGAGTGGCACAGAGTATAGTAGAGTGGTGTAGAGTGGAACAGAGTTGCGTAACGTGCAGTGGTGTAGCATACAGTGGCGCAGAGTTCAGTGGTGCAGAGTTCAGTGGTGCAGAGTTTAGTGGTGCAGAGTAGAGGGGCGTTGAGTTAAGAGGCCTTCAGTGCAGTCTTTGCGAGTACAGCGGCGTGGCGTAGAGTGGTGTAGAGTAATGTGGCACAGAGTAGAATAGAGTGGCGTAGCGTGCAGTGGTGCAGAGTGCAGTGACGTAGAGTGTTGCAGAGGAGAATATAGTAAAGTGGAGTGCAGTGATGCAGAGTAGTTGGCGTAGAGTGCCGTGGCGTAGAGTGCATTGGCTTTGGGTAGTCATGCTGAATGCATTTGCGGAGACTGGCATACAGGACAGCGGCGCAGAGTGGTGCAATGTAGAGTGCAGTGGCATAAAGTGCAGTGGCGTAGAGTGCAGTGGCGTAGAGTGCAGTGGCATAGATTAGATTGTTTCAGAGTAAAATGAAGTGGCATAGGGTAGAGTGGTGCAGGGTAGAATGCAGTTGCATAGAGTAGTGCTGTAGAGCGCAGTGGTGAAGAGTGGTGCAGAGCAGGGTGGCATAAAGTGAAGTGGCTCATAGTGGAATAGAGTGGCAATTATTTCAGAGTGGAGTGGTGTGGTGTGGAGTGGAGTAGAATAGAGTGGAGCAGAATAGAGTGCAGTAGTGGCGTAGAGTGCAGCAGTGGCGTACAGTGATGTGTTGCAGAGTAGAGGGAGATAGAGTGGAGTGGCGTGGAGTGGCGTGGAGTGGCGCAGAGTGGATTGGCAAAAAGTGCAGTGACGCATAATGGAGTAGGATGGAGTGTATTGGCGTGGTGTAGGGTAGAGAGGCAGAGAGTGAAGTGGCGTAGAGTGTTGCACCAGATGCAAACAGTGCTAAAGCCAGCCCTGGTGGCAGGCTATTGTTGTTTTAGTGGAACATGTTCACCTATTTTATTGTGGACTTCACACACATCCACTAAATAGTTGAAACACTATGTTTTGACATGGGCAGGATGTTTAAGACTGTAGTGTAAATAATGTAGTGGGTTTCTGGGCTCCTGTTTGTAGTTTTCTGGAAAGCAGTAATCTGTGTGCTCTATGTTTTTATGGCACGGTGCTACTGCACGTGTTGCACATACTGAGGCTATTGCTCATTAAGTTTGGTAATGTATCCTACACCTTTATGCTTGACAATGTGCGTTATTGTAATTGTATTTATATAGCACTTATTACTCTTAACAAGGCGTAAAAGTACTTTTCGGTGAGTAGCAAGCTACTCTGGAACCCAAAGGATTAGTGGGGGATTAGTACAGGAAAACATAAATTCTTGATTTTGAGTGGTTGACATGGGGGTCTGTTATTTGGATTGAACAGGATAGAGGAGGGAAGAGTCTAGATAGTGTTATTTGTCAGATGAGGTTTAGGATGAGATAGAGGAGGGAAGAGTCTATTAAAAGGGTTTGGTATGCTGTCTCCCCTACTGTAAGCAGAAAGATCATTAGGCATTAACTAGAGGGTCACATTAAGGAAAAGCCAATAGAAACTCAGCATGAATATTTGTTTAGAACCACGCAGAACGTGTGTGCACCTCCTCCCTGCAGACCAGTTATATTGCAGCCTCGTAAACTGCAGCGTAGGAGGGGCACAAGGGGGGCTCCATGGGGAGAGTAATCTGCATTCCTCTTGCTTTCCTATAAACCTCTCACTTTGAAGTCACAGAAAGAAAAGTAAACACCAAGCTCCCTCAGAAGACGGAGCTGGGCAGTTGTCATTTGTGTTTAAATGCACATCAAATGTGACAAGATAAGAACAAGATTTACAGGCCTGTGTACAGAAAGTGAGATCTTGGAAGGATGCAGTAAACAAGATTCAGGGAAGGGAAGGGACTTACTCAAGCTGGACAGCCTAAAACAAATAAAGCCAGCAAACAGAAAGCAAGTTAATGGGAGTTGAAAACCACAATGCCAATGGTAAGCAAAGGGCAGAATGCATTCCCAAGGAAGCTTTGTGAATGTCCCCAAGATGTCTTCAGCAAACCAGACAGCTGTGTTGCCTGGTACGCTTCGACCTAAACAGAGTCTAATGTGCTTGCAGTGCAAATCAGTAACTGAGAACATGAGCGCAGCCCTTAATTCTACGTCAGCAGGACAACAGGAAAACACATAATTACCAAAGCAATACAAAACCCCAACCTTTGTACTTTTACCCTTTAAAAACATGTGACTGCCATCGTCAAATAGAAAAACAAGCACTCAGGTTTTTGACTTTACACTAAAGTAGGCGGAAGCTTCATGTGCAGGCGTACGTGGCCAGTTTCAACGACGTGTGCACGCCTAAGGACTACCCTCATTTACTTACATTTTGAGATGGCCTGAATGCATGCAGTCTGAACTTCTCACCTATGGTGTCAACAACAAGGTGACCTCTCTGTAAGGCGCCTCCTGCCTACCACCTTTCAGGCTCCTTGTACCCCTGCGGTTGTCGGCATAATCGACAAAGCTCAATATCTGGGCAACCATTTCCTTTCTCTCCCTCCCCGCCTCGTCTTTTGGAAATCCCAAAATCCCACCTGTGAAGGCTCTTACGAGTCTCCCGGGCCCCTTGTGTGTGGAAGAGAAGCCCGCGGCCTGCTCTCGAGGCCTGATGGGGATTGCCCAAGACTTCACGCGCCGTGCGGCCTAGCTGCTGGCCACGCGCCAGCGGGGAAAGGAGGCAACGCAGAAGGGCCTGCATGGCAGCACGTGGCGCCTCGGGAGATGTCAGAGCAGAAACACTCACTTTTCCATGTCAGCACTTCTAGTAATTCCACTTATCTCACGTTCCTACAGAAGTGAGTGATCTACATACAGTGTTTGGGCCTCTCAGCAGTTTGCCGGGCAGTCGAACGCATTTCAGCTGACGCAGAAGCCTGCTACCTGGTACTGCCTACTTTAATGCGGCACCCTGCCTGCATCTTAAAACCACAAGCTGGATAGCGCGTACAAACACACACATTCTGGGCCGGATTCCGAAAGCAGTTTGCAGATGTAAAAAGTTCAATTTATGCCGGACAGTATTCCCAAAAGGATGCTCCCCACGCATGCGTAGAATTATGCAGTCATCAGTCTCTACAAGGGGTGGAGAGTTTGGTTGAGGAGTTTGTAGAACAAGATGTGGTTGGCCATGTCAGTTTGAGAAGGGGCACGAGTTCTCATCTCACCCTCTCCCATCCTGGATCTGGTGTGTTTTACTCCAGCGCAGGGCTGGTGCAACTCCCCTTCCAGGGAGAGGAGGGGATTGGTTCACACCCAAAATCGCCTGGTGACATTAAAAGGGAAAAGAAATGTACATCCGTCCATGCGCCACATTTTAACATTGCAGAATGGTACATATTGTATGCACATGAGAAAGAGCACGTTTACATTTGCAGATTTACGATTACCTTTGTGTATCAAGCTCAGTTCATCACTGGTTGATCTCAGTCCCCCACCCACAGAGAGACATCAGCCCTGGCGCAAAGTCCAACTGACCGCCTGCAAACAGTTTCTGCTGGCTCCAGTTTAGACACATGAGTTTCTGGACATGGGACTACACGTGATCAGCAGAAAAACAAGGTAAATTCTGTAGCTAAAGAAAACGTTAGCTCAAACAATCAGACAAAATCAACATCCACCTCCAAGATGCAAATGGAATTTTATTTATAGCTTTTATTTAGTCAAAAACACTAATCGATACAGCTGTAGCTGGTCAAAAGGAATTTTCACTACTACTCAGTGCCAATTTTCTAAGGATCAGTTGTATTATTGTTTTTTACGCAGTTCTCTTGAATTTTCAACGGCAGTTTGCAATCATTCCTGATTATGACTGCACTGACGGAAGCAGCGCTGAATATTGAATAAAAATGTGAATCTATGTGTAACGAGGGTGTGGCAGTTTTATTAAAGGCTTGATTATGCTTTAGTCGCTTCCCCTTTCTGGCCAGTCCACCCCTTAAAGCCTTTCGGTCTTTTCACTATTGCAGGGAACACACGTCACCATTTGCATTAATTTTTTCTTTTCGTCACGTAATTACTGTTTAAATGCAGGAGTTGGTTTCTTTCTTTGCACTGAATACAACCAAGCAGAACAGGAACTTAAGGAGTTAAATGATAATTAGTACTTTCAAGTATCCTCGAAAAAAAGAAGTCGGAAAGGCTTCTCAAAAAGTGTTGTAGTTACTGATTCCTCAAGGATGCCTCCATTTTCACTGGGAGAGGGGGAAATCAAAACCCTCTGTCTGGGTTATTTCAGCACATAGTTGGTCAGTATGAGATTTCACTGTGCCAAATGGATAAAACGTGCAGTTCACATCAATGAACCGCACAGACAATTTGCATTGTCTCTTTAGTGTAGAAGCCAGGCTGCAGAAAATGCGGCTAAAGGTTCTTCTGCCTTGGAAATAAAGGGGTCTAGCAAACCCACAAAAAGCTCAATGGATTCGTCCCCGTGTCAAGAAGGTAGCAGCATCCTGTGGTATGCGTTTCGTATTGTCTGCCCTATCAGAGGACTTGAGTCCATAAGTGCATCACCTCTTCACATGAATCGCGCCTGACCCGGAGTTGCATAAGTACAAGATTCCTTAGACACAAGATAAGCATATATTAGCATCAGCTTTATGTAATGGCTGTAAAATTGTATATATTTTTCTTCGTTTTGTATACCTCTCATGCGACCATGCCAGTGCTTTAGACTTCTTTTTATACAGCTGGAACCTTAAAACAAAGACGACTGGACATCAAGTAACACCGCCTGACAAAGAAAAGACAGCACAGTCTAGCCAGGAAGCTTGTCAGAATAGGAGGGGGTTGCAGACCCTTACAGAACTTTTGTAGGTCTTGTCCAGGTACAGCAGGGAATTCCTCATGTTTGTGTCTTGCAAATGAATGCACCTCTGAAATCATTGGCATCGCATTGGGCAAGGGAAGAGTGAGTCTGGCAGGCTGTCCATAAGCATCTGGTTACGCTACACAGGCGCAGTAGTGTTGCCAGGTACCCAGGAGTAGGACAGTGTAGAGCACTTTGAAGAGGCTTCTGAATATTCGTAGTGCAATTTTCAAACACTAACTCAAATTAATAAATATATTTGAAATGCAAAAGTTGCATACTCCCCAAGAAGGATCAACAGGAACAAAGCTGACGGAGGCCTAGAGGGTCTTAAGGTTAGCTGCAGCCACTCGTGGAATGCCCTTCAGTGGAGCAGTATATGATAAAAGCTAACATTTGCACACAGGTATTCTTCAGGGGGATACATTCTGAGAACCTAGGCTTTAAATCAATAAAGGGTCCTTGGAAGTGCTCGTTCCTGCAGAACAATCCATTTCTATGATGCCGAACCTCTATTGGCGATCTCCCGTGAACATCACAGCCCACAGCAAACCAGTTATACCACCTGTGCCTAAACCAATGTGTCTGTGCTTACCATGTCAACATTTACTCTAGTACACCAATATTCTTACATATCCATTTTCAACTACAACCAACAATGAACCAGAGCTATAAACATGCACACAACAAGCTCCCTATGCAATATAGAAGAGCTGGATTAACTAAATTAAATATCCAGCCCCAAACACCATAAATCTACATGCTACGACTACAATAAACCAGACACATTATTTACGCCCATTCCAAGCCACACTTGCAACACAAAGTTGCTGTAATAATGTCACTTGCCACAGTTTAACTCCAGTGCACTAACAATCTATTATGTTTAATATCTATTCTAAAACTACCCCTGCTCAGAATATTCTTTGCGCATACCGATCAACATGCACTGCATATCAAAATGTTTGCATGGCCAAATCCTAAACACATATTCATAAATTACACAAACTATGTCCATTTTAATCCCCAACACCGGTGTACCGAATTTGTAGTATCCACTAGGCACTACGCACACTACAGTTCTGTTAAAAGTGATTAAAAATAACCAATCAATGGACAAAGCATCAGGGCTTTACTAATGACTGGCACAACTATCACTTCCCTCAACATATCAGAGCTCAGTTCCAATGCCAACATTTCTTCTGTGCATCAACCAGCAACTTTTCAGTCAAGTACTACAGACGATAAAGTCAGTGACTACAAGCAATCAATCAACAGTTCATACCAAACGCTCTAACAGTGTAATCTAATAAATCAAAAACACTGCAGGATAAAATGTCTGTGACTCTACATGCCTGGGCAACACAAACCGAACCAGACAACACACACAAAAACAAGTTCATCAACAAAGCCTAAACAAGTTTCTCAAAACATTTAGCAAGAGGCGAAAGGAGCATGAATGCGGTAGAACAGAGAGGAAAAAGTGTTTTCATTGCAAATAATTCATGCCATTTCTCTACTGTTTCTCATCAACTGTGTTTAACTGTGAGTTTAAACTGATGTACCTCCTTCCCAGAATCCATGCATTTGTTGTCTCTTTATGGATTAAGTTTCATACTTGCAAAGGCAGGTTTCCTGCTCAGTGGATCTAATGACCTAGCATATTTCCATATGCCAAAGATACCAGCTAGGGCAACCTTGTTCAAACGATATCTGCGGTTCTGATTATTAACCCAAACAGGGTACTTCAAGGCTGTGGTTCCACTGAGTATGTAAAACAGCACTCGAGAAAAGTGTCTCCATTAATCTTATCCTTTGTTCTTAGAGAAGGTGAATTTCTTGTAAATAACTTCTCCAGTGGAGTGTTAACTGTAGGCAGTGCAGTGTCTTCTCAGATTAAGAGGCGAGTGGCTATCGTGAAGCATCTCCAATGATCCAACCATAATCCATCTAAGATGTCAATACCCTGTTCCATTTTTCGTTCTTCCCTCATGGTTGAGGTTTTGTTTGCTTGTAATAATGCAAGGCACTGCTGGGAGATGACTGAAGCAGAGATAAATGGATGCATACACATGTTTATTGGATAGATGTCTGTTTATTAAAACTGGATGTAACTGCTACTGAAAAGACTTCAAATATTCAAAATTACTAAATTTCAAAATTACTAAACCCATCAACCATTTAAGCAAAGAAAAATGGCTTAAGACAAGCTCTTAATTTTGTCAAAATGTGTGCTCAGTAATAGCCTGCTCAATTAATCGTCCATATTATTAGCATGTTGCAAGGTAAACTTGAATAACATGAGGAGAGAAGATGGTTGGCTTTGTAGACGCAGATTTCTCATCACATGAGATATATCAAAAATATGTATCAAATATGCATCAATGGGAGCTCCCCCACACACGCCGCAACACTCTTGAGCTTTCTTTCGGCAAAGATAAGAAACATTGAAAACAACTTGGAATTCAGGAAGACAACTAAGAGCCGCCCAATCCCTTCCCCAAAATGACACTGCGATCATTAGACCTAACCACATTCTAATACTAGGGTGGTATGGACAATACAGACATGAGTATGCTATACTGGGTCAAAAGTGGCACCAATAACCCATGGGATAGAAGGAACAAGCATGTGGATAACTAACTCTCCTTTGCTTCACTCATGGTTATGCGTAGCTACACATTTTCAGTCTCACCGTACATAGCAAAGCTTTTCCTACACAAGTCACACTTCGTTCACATGTTGTTTTCCATCAATACACCAGCAATTTATAATCCTAAATGTCCTGTCTCTCAGTCTTTTAATTTCACAACATGCTAACGTGAAGATTTAACACAAATATGAGCACAGCTCTGGTTCTCATACACAGCAAGAAAACATTACTGACATAGGCCACATGGCAAACACATCTATGAAGCAATATACTTATTTTTTTAAAGAATCTTTTATACAAGTAGCTATCGAAACATAAAACAAAATTATCTGAGAGCTTTGCTGAATAGTCCCTTACTTCCAAATTCATGTTTACCTAACTTGTAATTCAATTAAGCAGTAACTCCACAGAATTACAGAAATGTAACCTACGTCTATCCATGTATGCTGTGCTGGTCTTGCTGAGAGCAACCTGAATTAATGTGGATACGACATAAAGCTGCGTGAAAGCGGCTGCTTCCTTAGATTGAAGGCAGTATGTGCAAAAGGAAGGAAAAAATAAATTGTGCCCCAAATGTAATATGTTGTTTAAGAAAGACAAAGAGTCAGAACTACTTTTAATGTATGTTAGCTCAACATAATGCAAATTTGAATGTGATCGACAGTATATGTTAATCACTGTAATGTAATGATATGGAAAATCTGTATTTGAAACTACAAATAATACAATGATGTACAACTGGTTTTGTGTTAATGGCTAAAATTCAATAAAACATTACAAAAGTGGTATAGAACTCTAAATTGAAAATATAAGACTGTACTCCTCCAAGTTTTTCAAAGCATTTGTCATACATATATATATATATATATTTTTTTTTTAACACTCCATTCGGAGTTTCCTACATGCACAACTGGAAATAATCTACGTTAAGTTTCTCCTTAGGATACATTTGCAGTTCTCATGGGGGGGGGGGGCTATTTAAATTATTAGCGTGAAATTATTCATCTCATGTCTAATGTCAATCTGATTTCTTGTATTTAAACCATGTCTCTCATATCGAACTTTCCACAAGGATTTCTTCACACTCGTGAACATATGCAAACATTTTTTTCATTTCTCAGAAATAACCAGTTTTGATTACATGGGCCAGTTGCAAAAAATCAGATAAAAAAAGGCAGCAGGAAAAATAAAAGTAGAAAAAAAATCTGTCTTTGTGTTAAAATGAATAGATGAACCGGTTGCTTCTTTACTTCCGATAGTCGCTCCTCTGTGTCACCTCTTGTTATCAGTATGCACTCTCCTGGTTTTTAATGTTACGCCCATTTTGTCTGTAATTGAAGCTTGCCTTTAAGGCATGTTTTCCAATGGAAACTTTGAATAGGTATCCAAGGTCTGGCTTTTTATGGTACAATGCACAAGAGAAACGCTGTCTAGTAGGGCATTTTTCACATGCATGATCATCTTTTTTGGGATCTTTGCTTCTGTTCTGTCATGCAATAGAACCCCGGGTGATAGTTGGATTTTCAAGCCCATGCCTGCTGGCAAAAGGTGTTTTTGGTACAGCATACAGGCATTCAAGGTTTAATCTTACTGGGGCACTTAAGGAACAGTGAAAATCCTGAGACTACAGCTCGACCTTTCGTTTTTGCAAGGAAGAAATAGATTTGTGGTTACCAAAAACAAAGCACAATTTACCAGTGTGCACAGTACACATCCTACCAAGTGTACCTATGGCACATAATAAACACAATATTCCAGAAGCCATAATCCTTCCAACTATGTCCACACAATTACTCACAATACAATAGAGAGGTAAATGTGCATAAACCAAACACTCTCAGTTTATGGTACACTTGTAGCAACAATGCCAATACTCACTGACTACGTTCACTACACCAGATATGCCCACGTACGCCAAACACACAGAACACCAGCACTATAAAAGGAGACTCGCACAAACCCTAACAAAGTATATCAGGGCTGCACCAAAAATGCCCGTATCAACCTGCACCCACACCACACTCTACCGCCATTCCACCTATGCTTATCCCAAACCCTACCCCAGCACACTAGAACTGTACTTTCTCCTACCAATCACTACTCACAGAACACAGACATGCTAATAAAATTTGCCCTAACCAATCCCCATCCACTTTGTATAAGCATCCTACAAACTGTGCCTTTCATTACCAATAGCATATCAACATTCTAGCCATGCCTGTAACAACCCTTGCCTACTGAATACTTTCTCTGCCCATGCCAACCCCTATGCGCAGTGTCAAAGGGGCACATACAGGCAGTGGTGGCTCCTTGCATCCCCTGCCAGCAGCCTCAAAAGTTGAAAAATAAAACAATAATACAACAGGTTTATTATCTTTTTATTTTTCAACTTCTAAGTGCGGAAACTTTGCGGCAAGGACGTCGCGGGGGCAGTTGAGGAGGGGAGAGTGGTGAGCACTGCTAGCAGTGTGCATGTTGGTTTGGCCGGCTATCATAGGGCGGCCAAACCAACATGCGCACTGAGCTGACTCCAACCCGAGCTGCGTTGCTGGGTTGGAAACAGCAGGCACAGGCTGCCAGTCTCTCTGGGAGCATACATCCAGGCTGCTCTGGCCAATCCTGACGCTGCTCCCATGCATGAGACCAGCATCAGGATTGGCTGTAGAGGAGCCTGTGCTGCAGTCAGAGCGGTGATGTGGAGTGTAGCAAGCAAGTTCTTTTTTCCCCTTCTTTTTATGTATATTCGTCGTCGTCCCCCACCCTGCCACTCTGCCCTGACACCAGCCGCTACTGCATACAGGTACGGATAACAGTAAGATGTTGCACAATGTGTTCGAACCCAGTGCCTACAGCACCCAGGGGCGTTTCCATGATCTCCTGTCTCAGAGTGTACATGAGACTCACTGTCTTTGAACTGATTAAGGCAATCCGGATTATGACTTGCCAGACCTAGTATTCTACATGTCCCTCACTCACCCGTGCAGAATGCCCGAAAGCAGCACTCCAATAAGGTGCGAGAGGTACCGGTGCGGGTACTTCAACAAGGCTTATTTTGCGTGCACACACACACACACACACATAATTATGTCACACAGCCTCTTGTGGAGTAAAAGCACCTTAAGATGGTGGTAAGTGGCTGTTACATTACTACACACTAACCTTTCACGTTTTAGCTTTATCAGTGAATACTGAGTTCAGCTACTGCATTGCCCTGCTTTCTTCAAACGTGAAACAATTCATCGGTGCACTGCCAAGCATTTGAACAGGGAGTTCGGTGGCATAAACCTGTTCCTTTCTAAATGGCATCAGGCATGTGGCTGTTAGATTTCAGACCACAAGGAAGATTATATCATTCGTTTATAAACATAATCTGTCCTGCTCCTCGCCCTACCGCCTTTCCTAGCACGCGCTGGCAGGGCCTTCTGAGCAAAAGTTAGTCTAGTAAATCAAACCAAAATGCTTTTTGTACTGCGGATATGCTAAACTTGCATATTTGAAGGTGCTGTATTATGTGATAAAGAAGAAAATGGCGGTTCAGTGAATTAAAATATTTACCCAGCATCACATAATTTGAAACCAGTTTAGGGGTCCATAGCATTATAATTAGGTCAAGTAGATTATTTTGGAATAATTATTTTGCCTTCTGAGAGCGCAGGGCCCTTGGGAGCTGGCACAGCGGTGCCACATCGGCCCTGCACCTGTTAGGTGTTTGATAGGCACCCCTTCCTCCGGCGGGGTCTTGTTGGGTACTGGTTGTGCTGAGATGACAAAAAACGATTTATACCATAACCTCTCATTGCAGAGCGGGGAAGAAATACACACAGTGTATATTCCTCTGTGTGACATGTTCAAAGAGAATCATGTGAACCACACAATTCTTTACAGCCAAGCCTACATCTCAAACTGAATGTGCTAGCCATCCGTACAATGTGCTAGGTTTTAAAGGGACCAAGATGTAAAAAATAAAACCAAAAAATAGTTCTCTTTGCCCACTCCAGCTGCTTTAACAACCACCATTGGGCATTTTCAAATGTTTCTTTGATTACGTCATCTGGAGTATTGAGATCTATTGTGACATCATTCACTAGATGGTACCTTTAATATATTTTGCTGACGAGTCACTAAGGACTACTTTGATACGAATCGAGTACAGCCAGTGCTCCGGGGACAGCTGATTTGTTGAGTTCTGAAAAGTCTTAGAAGTAGTAGTGTTGGTAGGGTTGGATACGCACAACATGCAGATTGCCTCCGCTTGTTAAAGCCCAAGTATTAGTTCGCAAAGTAATGCAGATCTTCCGGTACACATTCTGCTGGGTCTTCTAAGCTCCTACGTCTCCAGGGGTCTTGTGGAATAGGACAGAACCAAATAAACACAGTCCCACACAATCTGTGTTGTATGGCTCAGATCTTTGGGGTGGCTTACTAGCAGTCGCAGCCGGCATGACACAGAGGTGGGGGAGAGGGGGGGGGGGGGGTGCAGGACATTGCGCGGGTGGGGGGGTAGGGGAGGTTAATAAAAACAATTTTTTTTTAACTTACCTTCCCGGGTCCCATGCCGTCTGAGCTCCTGGCTGGGTCCCACGGAACAGGAAGCAGGCAGCCTCCCTCCCCTCCCCTAAGCCAATCACAACGCTGCAATGGCAGCGTTGTGATTGTCTGGGATGCCGACCACACAGGTGTCTATGGGGAGGCCATTTTCAGGGAGATTGCGCATGACTGGTTTGGTCGGCCCCAGAAAGCCGACCAAATAGTCAGGGCCCGCAACATTGGGCTAGCCACTCCACTCCTCCCCTGCCCTTGAGCAGGACTGCCCACCCGCCCGCCCCCAACCAAACCCTTCTTCTGCTTTCTCCCAGTGCAAGAAGCAGAAACATAAAATGGTATTTATACCATATTATGTTTCTGCTTCTAGCACTGCGAGAGAGCAGTGGGGCAACACTCCTTCGCCCACATAGAAGAGCCGCTCCTGGTTACTACTACTGCCTTCTGTAGCCCCAGGTATCCAGTGGTGAAATGGGCAGAAGCTGCAGCACCATGTCCTCTCCCAAGTTCAAGCCCTGGGGGAGAAGGGACTTGGGGTGGATGGAGGATGACCAACAGAGGCACACGCCATGGCGGTCTAGGGTGAGGCTAAGAGTGGTGGCAGCCTGTCTAATTCACCCAGGAATCAGAGGTCCAGGACTGCCCTAAACCCCACCCCTACCCCCAGCATCCTGGGGATGTTTCTCCCTCAAATCTTTAAGTCTCTGTTCTCAAACCTAACTGGGCATCCAATGCGGTCTTGATCCCAGCTAGACCCCTATTAAAGACATCATCCTAAATAGGCCTCCACTGCAGACATAAACCTACTTCGGCGTCTAAGTCAGAAACAGACATAAGTGGGACCTCCTTTCAAACACGGTCTTAGTTGTGCATCCATTACAGATTTCATTCTAAATGAGCCACCTCTACACAGATATTCATAGCTGGGCTTTTGGTGCAAATAAGACAAAACTTGCATCCTAATCTCAAATTCCCACAAAATCAGTGAGAGAATCATCAAGAAATTTGACGACACTGACACCCACAACCACACTCTACATAACTACTGCCACAACCCTCATCAAGCCTCCACTGCAGGTGTAGTCCCAATGGGCCTATGTTGCAGAAGCGATCCTATCAGGACTTCCAATGCCGCCTGAATCCTAACTGGATCGTCGTTAAATAGATGTCCCAAAATGGGCCTCTCCCACAGATACAGTAACACATGCAGCCTCCTCTCACCACTAAAGAACACAAAGCTGAATATGATCAAGTAATCAGAAGACACACACATATCACATTTCAAAGACAAAGTCAGTAAACGCAACGCATAGCCCCACTTTTGCATATTCGCGGATGGATAGTAGTCACAAGACCGGCCTCCATTCCAGCTGACGACCCACCTCTAATGGAGAACACTAAATCTCAACATAATAGGATTCATAATCGACAAACATCCTGCTTGATTGTAAACAGTTCAGAATAGTAACTCAGGGCTGCTGCTCTTCTTCAGCGCACCACTGCTATCTAGTTGCTATGTGTGCACTCTACAAATACCTTCACCTACAATATGGAGACAACTGTGGCAATAAGCCACAATTAGAAGTTAGTTGTCGAAAGAGCAGAGACCAAGAATTCAAGAACATGACAGAATACAAAAGTATAAACAAGGAAGCAAAGTAATTGCACATTAGGAAAATTGGGATAAAACACTGATGCTTAGAACTACACAACTAAAATAAAAGTCTCAAGACCGAGAACCGGGTTAAAGCTCAACCGAAAAGACCTAGTCCCCTACAGGAGTACCTTCCAGCTATATCAACGATTCATCAGGCATTGAAACACCTAACATTACAAAGAGGCTCTTAAAAAACTGGTGCACCCCAAGGAAATGGGAGAAAATATGGAACCACTGGGTAGGATACAGAGGCCTTGGGAACCCAATGGGGGAGGACAGGAGGGGACCCAGACTAGCAAGGGTAGATGAATCAAACACCACCTAATAAGAATCTCACAAGAGTAAGCTATGGAATGAACATTGTAATATGTGCAAGCAAACTCGGAACGTAATTCTGTTTGAAACAATAATTATACCGGTGTAACCAGAACACTGTATGTTGCAATTAGTAAATGTTCTATAAAAAGATATATATATATTTTTTTAAACAGTGCACAATGTGCTGTATAAAAAATGTTGTAATTTAACTGAGAAACGACATCAAGCCACCGCGGCTAAATAACGTGAATTGACAGGCCTCGAAAAGTCATAAAAATCCTACTAGACCTGCACGTCCATTGACCAAAATAATCTACTTGACCTAATTATAATGCTATGGACCCATAAACTGGTTTCAAATTATGTGATCCTGGGTAAATATTTTAATTCACTGAACTGAATACTAATCTAGCCACATGTAGGATATACCTGACCGCTGACTTGCCACATTGTCATCAGGGAGGGGGAAGGAATATTTCCCAAATCGTTTTTAAAAACCATCACTTTTAATAAATGCATACCTGAAGCATGAAGTGGTAGCAAATTGAAACATTTCCCAACTGACCTGTGGTATACAATGTTAGGGAATCGAATTTCTGCAAAAATGTGTCATTTGCAAATCACCAACCAAAGTGTTCTGATTTGTTTTGCTTCTACTTAAATCTTTGTTTGCATCACACTTGTGAATTACAAAAAATGTTCTTTCATAATTCCCAATATGTTTTGAAATAACTGAACTATTCATTTACAAGCTGTTTAAATGTTCTTGTGTTTGAAAAAAATGACATCTTACAGCATTTTGTTTCACTATTGTCAGACAGCTCACTTGACAAAAACTTGCAGGATAAGATAACAAACAATTTGTAAAACCAAAAACTGACATCTGACCTTAGTCCTTGAACAGACAGCAAATGTATCAAGATAAAAACAAGATTTAAAGGCATCTTTATTGCTCATTCATGTAAATCAACAGAACACCTGTTCCTTACAGCTTAAATTCACTTGCCAGAACAGAGGAGAAGGTGCTAAAAATAGCAGTACAAAAGTGGGTGGTGATGGCCAGAGCATCAGAACCAATCAAACACTCACACCCAGTCAACAGATCTGGGTTTGATCCATCACCGTTCTTTAGCCCACTCTGCCACCCCAGTTCAGACATGGCCATATGCAAATCAGTCTGACCCTGTGCCTCATGGGAACAGTCCAGCCCCAACTGCCAAGCCATGCCTTCCCTGGACCGGAAACAAGCTTCAAATAGCAGGCCTGATCAAATCTGACAGGAGTGGGTGAGTATATGCTTTTCGAGGCCTGATTGGTAATAAACAATTATCCCCAATTTGGGGAGGGAATCCTCAGGCAATCTGAGACTTTTGAACATCTCGATTAAACAGCAGGGATTCTGCGCTGTGTAGTTTGTGGAAGCACTAGTCCATACATGCGAGTTGTAATAAAACATACATATCTCTGCAATGTAGGAGTCTGGATCCAACTTGTGAATATTTCATAGAATGCACAATTCAGACTTCGACATGTTCCCCCATCAGCAGGGACTGTTCAGATCTGGAAGGCGATGCACGCCAAAGACTATTGGCAGAGCGTCAACCAACACTGCTCATCCGTTATTATAAAAATAGAAGCATATCATAACTATCCACGTTATGGAAACATCAAAATAATCCTAATCTACAGTAATGTGCAAAGGGTCAGATCGTGCAATCAATGAAACCAGACTCAACAAGGCTTCTGCACAAAATGCAAGCGCCTCAAACCACAGATCACGCTTCCAGATTACCGGAACACAAACTGACTAACAGCACATACAAAAAAAAACAAATAGGAAGTCATTTGCACAGCTGTTTGTGCTAAGCTTTGTATCAGTTCAGATCTCCTAGGACTGAACTTTTGTATTCAACAGAATGGATCTTATTAAGAACTGGAGTATGTGGCAAAACGGAGGTACCGGCGATTGGTGTGGCTGTGTCCGCTGCAGGTCATGCTATGCTGAATGTATCTTCTCAGGCTCCAAGGACACCTGTTGACCACAAAGTCCACAGACTGAGCTTCAAGATAATCTTTTACAAAGATATCCACTAAAGGATCTCTGATGAGCATCCTCCCGCTCGAAGTGAATGCACAAATATTGTGCATCTTTGACTACAGAAGTAATTTATTGATGGGAACAACACCAAAAAGCAAACTTGTCTGTTCCTCAGCTTTTGCTGTAGGAGTTCCAGCAAGCGAATGCACATCCATACACAGACAGCGAGCCAAGGCTTGATTACAGCCCATCGATGCCTAAAGGTCAATTCATTACAAACATTACATAGCCAAAAAGAGCTCGCCATATCAGGTAGCACAGGCACAAACATTAAAGCAAGCGCATCCTTGCACGCAGGAACCTGAAGTAATGAGAAACGAAAAAAGAAGAAGAATGCATATTCTGGTGTGCCCATAGACTCCGGAGTGGAACTCAAAACACTTGTTTTTTAGCTGCAGCTTATCAACCATGGCCCCAATCATACTACCATCCCTGGCACTGTCACGTGACGGACTCCAGCATGCCTGTGTGATTTGAATATTTAATGGTACAAGGCATGTAGCCTTATCCAACTCAATGGATCTTAGTAGGTTAGGCACTAGACCTCAATCAGGACTTGGGGGGGCAGCCAGCCACAGGGAGGTCTGTCCACTCAGGGCTATTGGGAGGGTGGTGCAGTCTAGCGTCTGTCATTTTGTGTGGGACTCTTCTCTTAAGTAATATTGCCCAAGGGTTTTATAATAGGCTATTTTAAGCTCCCTGCCACCATTTTAGGTATAGGTGACCTGCTGACTGGTGGCAAGGAGTGAGGTCTGGATATAATTTTGTCCCGCCCACCCTCCCTCTTTTTTCCGAATTTTGGGGTCTTGTTTACTGGCTAGCTTTTTGTTTCTGCCCCTGTAGGGCTTCTGGTTGGAACAGGTGCAACATTTTGGGTCACTGGTTGTAAAAAGATGTTTGTTGCTTGAGATAATTGCTTGGCAGTGGCCTGGAAAGTTTTTCATGAGTTTACAGTTTGATTGGCATTGCCATTAGTGAACCACATGGAAAGGGAGGTGGTGAACAACCTCTCATCCACATTAGGCAGGAAGTTAAACGTTAAGCATAGGAGGTTAAGTTGGTTAGATGTGAAGACATGCAATGATAGGTTGTAGGGAAAAATTAAGGTTACAAACTGTAGTACTGCAGTACAAAAGGAAGTAGATTGTTGCGGGGTTAGGAGTGTGGGGGGGACGATAGAAGTGGGGGGTAGGAGGATGGATAGTTAGTTTGATGTTTAGCAAGGCTTTAGTTTTGTAAGGCGGAATGCCCAGGAAAAGATTGTGATGTGCACCTGTTTCTTTAAGATGCCTTTTTTTCACACAAACCAAGTGATCAGTGGCCTGTGCTGAGCCGCTCTCTCCCAAGGACTTTGTACAGAAATCTTTCTGTGTCACTCCTGTTTAGAAACCAGATCTAGCGCACCAATCTCCTGGAATCAGAGATGTTCCGTGGCCGCATTCCCTCCAGGTGCACTCCTCTGCCCCGGCCCGCCATCTCATAGCTTTTAGTGCTGACCACATGACGCAGTTCCCTTTCAGAGGCGTCTCTTCACTTTCTCGTCCTATTCCCATAGTCCATTTTTAGAGTTGGTATTTATAGTCCATTCAACGTGCTATCTTTTCTTTTCTGCACAGAAGGGGCGCGGGAGGATGTTCACACTGATATCGTTCATTTGTTCCCAATTTCAGCTGACGAAGGAGCAAAGCAGAACATTATGACAATCCGTCTGGAACAATGACAATAGCTCGTGGCGGGAAAACAACAGTGTCACGTGCAGAAACCGTCGACCGCAGTCAAGGTAGAGCGGCACTTCCGGACAAAGCCCTGAAGGAACTGCTCATTCAGAAAACACCAACCGGGACTGCAAACCTTGACCCCATCTCGCAGTGCGGTTTCCTTAGTGTTTTTATAATGGAGTCAAATATTATGTCAACGCCGACGGGGCAGTGCTTTGGTGGAGATATAGGCCTTGGAATCAGGAATCCCCTTTGGTTACGGCATTTCCAGGCGTTTATACCATAGGGTCAGCCATATTTGTACAATCGTTATTAAATGAAGATACACAGCGCCACCTTGAAACATGCAGATTAACGAATTTCAACAGAGCTGATTCAGCCTTTCATCCTTCCCCCTTTAGTAATACAGGAATGCCATTAATTAGGGTAAAGAGAACGACTATGAATTAGGTGCGAGATGACTAGGTCGGACTGGAAGTTCTGGTTTTCTTAAATGCTGTACTGAAATGTGCTCTTCATTTGTATGAGTGGTGATCCCTTAGGTGGGGATCTGCATTCCTTGTACTCAATTTATTTTTAAAGGCATTACACTAGTTTCATTTTATTCTCACTATAAATCCGACCATGGTTGCGGATGCTATTCAGAAATTGTAACCACGTGTATTAAACCTTCATTTACCTCAGCGCGGAGTTTAATCTTTGGTCAGAGTCGAACCTTTGCGGCCATGGGGCATTATGTGGAGATCTCGTTCCTGTACACGCCATGCTCCGTTGAAACGAGTGATACTGGTACCTTTAACTCATTCCAATTCACTCACATGTGCCTTATCTTTTAACAGTATTTGTTAAGTGATGGGAAGGGTGAGATCCCCGTAACTAAACCATTAAAGTCAATAACACATCCGCTGTTGTGTTAGTCCATTGTGAATGTGTACGGATCCACGACAGAACCCGAAATTTAAGGTTCAAAGACACAAACCCACAAGACTAAACATGTACATCCCTGGCCGGACAACGGGGAGTCCTCCACCCACTGCGGGCGGGGATATCCCCTCTCCCTTCAGGCCCTCCCTTGCTCTTTTCACCCCCCACACTCCTTCCTCTCAGTATTTGATCCTTGCATACAGGAGAATCCAGCCAGAGTTGCCAGTAATAGGATGGATGGTTGAGGGCATTTTCTTGTGGCGTCTTCTCCATTTGTGTAAATTCGACAATATCTCAGCAGGATATATTGGAATTATTTAAAATGGTATGTACAAGACATTACAAAAAGCGCTTCTCCTGCGCCGCTTGCTGTGGGTTTTTTTCACGTTGTCACTTGCGCCGTTGTTTCACTAGCACGAGCACTTTGTACACCTTCTCCACTAGGGTTGCCTGAGTGTTGTGCTCTTACTACTACTTTTTGAAATTCTTTTGATCTTCTAAATATAGCCTATTGGCGCTTTGTAAAAACAACCCTATAGTCTCCTCTCTTTTGTTTTTGCTTTTTGTAATGTCTTGTACATACCATTTTAAATAATTCCAAAATATCCTGCTGAGATATTGTCGAATTTACACAGTATTTACCCAATCTCAGTTGGGTCTACGGGTATTACTCCTGTGAGTCTTCTCCATTTGGGCCTGTTGGGATTCGGTGGGACTTGTGTGGCCTTGGGCCATAGCCCTTTTCTCGTCCTCTCTGCGGTCCCTCCCTGAACTCCACTTCACTCAATCCTAGGGCAGAACCATCCATTTGGGGGTTAACAGCACCTCCAATGTGCTGCTCCTCTGTCACTCCTCAGCAGACGCCATATAATAATAAAGCCATAGAAAAGCGACCAGTCATCCTTTGCCATGGGCCTTCCACTGGGCGGCAACCTGTTGCAGCGTTTTAGTAACTTTTGGTCGGTTTGAGCTCGAATTTTTTTTTTCTACTGAAATGTGCAGCTTATGCCACAGATAATGGATTATGTGGCAAATGCAGCAAATCCATAATCATACGGAAAACGTAACAGCTGAGAAATCACATAATTCCAGCAGCCTTCTATATGAAACTAGGCAAGTGGATGTGAACTAAGTAACACTGGTGATAGTGTGGCATTTCACGCCCAGCAGCTGCAGGTGACGGAGCCGCCTGAAATGGAAGCGAAAACAATAGTTTGAAAATAGGCCAAATGCCTGGCAAATAGGCCAAGGTACACTGCAGTGAAATGTAATCATTCATTAATGCTCTCAGCTCAAATGTCATACGAGGGAGTCACACTGCAGCACAGGTAGGTCCAAGGGCTGACATCAATGTTGAGCCAGTAAAAGAGGGTCGTGCTTCACGCCATTTTCTGATATTTGGAAGCAAACAGGACTCGAAGAATTGTGCAGACCCAAATATGTGAGCAAGCAAAAAATATAATAAGGATAAATCAAGTGGAAAGGACAATTTATTCACCACCATAAAGCTTAAAAACAGCAGTCCAGAAACCAGTCTAACGCCGAATATCATATTAGAGAGTTAGAAGGAAGTGGGTGGAAGGGAAGCGAGGTGAGAAAAGGGGAGGGAAAGAGCGAGATAGGGAAAGAGAATAGAGGGCAGAGAAGGTGAAGGAGCCAGAGAGAGGACTGGGAGATGCAGAAAGGAGGAAAGAGACGGATAAAGGAAGAGAGGGGGGCGAGGATGAGAGAAAGGGGAGGAAGGAAGGAAAGAGCAAGCAAAAGAGGCAGAGAGAAGGTGAGAAAGGGAAGAAAGAGAGGGGAAGAAGAAGTGAAAGGAATAAAGAGTGAGAATGACACTCAGTGGATACATCTCTGGGCCCTGCTTTTCAATGTTTATTCGAACATGGGCACGCACTGTGGCAGCGCAACTGCGATGGGAGAGTGAACCTAGACATGAAGACCAACCCCCACCCCCTTCCACAGTGGCACACTTGAGTCTCAAGAGCCCAGCGAATGGATATACTAAATGATAGAACACATGACCTCACGTGCACAGCTGGAGGCGTGCGCCACGTCACACCCTGAATTAGGCTGTTGCATGAAAACCTCACGTGCACAGCCTTCCCGCCATTTCTTTAATTGCCCATTCTTCGCTGAACTCGGACTCCTCAAGGGGTGGCTCTCCGGCCAGGAAAACTAACACCTACCAGCCTTCGGGGGCGATGGCACAATCCACACCTGAGCCACGGACTAAGATGGATGCGCCGCGCTCCACGTGTGATAAGGCACCTGCTCCCGGGGCCCAGCGGACCAACAAAGCCTGTGCTCCGGTCGAGTGAACTCCAGGCAACCTTTTAGTGCAGCTTGAGAGGGCAGGCAGTGACAGGGAAGCTCCTCGGTGCCAGCGGGTCGCTAAGGAAGCAGATTTCCTTCTGCGTCACTGCATCACTGCTTTTTGACAGACTGTAGTGGACCAGAATGTGTGAAATACAGCATGCTGCGGGCTTCTGTGCGCATGTACAGTCCGGCCAATATCATAGAAACAAAAACTCAGCCACCTAAAGCGTTATGCAGCCAGCCTTAAGAGCTGCAGTGTGGATGTTATGTATATAAACAGAACACATTACACAGCACTCTCAACATGTGTGAATAGAGATTTAACGCCAACGCAGGCTAAACATGCAACTAACTTAAGGGCTACTGATTAGCTCAACAGTACGCACTTCTAACAGCCGCCTAACACACACATCTGCTGTGCAGTGGGCATGCGCACTGGAGTTTGGTAAAACTCTTTGGCATCACCCTTCAAACTCACAACTAATTAAAGCAGACACATTCTCTTAAAAGAGGTCTACCCCGGGGCTGGTTGCATTCGCAACATGCTTGCAATGCCTAATGGACCACAGAGGAGTTTTGCACACGGTCTGTTTTTTTTTTGTAAACAGGATTTTATTCAGTAATATCCAAGCATGTAGGAGCAATACAATGGAATTCTAGAGCTTACATTGTGTGTTTTTGACAACAATTATCGATAATCATGTCTGACGGTCGCACATTACCATGTGTGGTCCTTTCACAAAATGGAAACAGTATTTGTTGGTCAAATCAGAGTTTTCAGGGGAGCTATGCTCTACATCCCTGTGGTGGGAGATCGACATCCCAACAGTTCGTTCCAGTACGAACTCGCAAGAATCACATCAAACAATAAAATAACGAAACCCTCTCTTCCCCCCACCCCCCTTGCACATGGTCTGTTGTTGCCCTATCCTGGTGCCCTTTTTAGGTCTCGGCTAGCGAAGGCTGCACTTGCGCAGTCTCGTTCGCGAGATTTAACGTTTTAGGAGTGGGGCTTTAACCCGCCCCTTTTTTTCCCTCTTCTCCATTGGCTGGCCTCTTAAATGCTGGGTAGCCATTGGAGAAGAGCTTTGTCTCTCCAAACAAGCCCCGTCTTTTTCGGATTCGGGGGCGTGTTTTTTACTTTCTTTCTCTCCTCTGAAATGTAAACTTTCCAGCCAATGGCAAGAGGAGAGAAAGAAAAACACGCCCCCGAATCCGAAAACGCCGCTGCGTTTCTCCGAGGCATTTCTGCTTGACCTCGGAGAAAGGCGGCGGTGTTCATGGCTTAGCTTAGGGAATTTGTGATATTTCGGGTTTTTCCATGCCTATTCTATAGTGGACAACTGGTATAATGGGCGCCATATTGGGTGTACTCGTGCTACGGCATAAATATTGCTCTAAGTACATCAATTGAAAAGTAAAATCACATTATAGGTACCGATGTTGATTAATCAATATGGAAAAGAGCGGTGCGTGCGCTTTCATCTGTTCGCGGACAGATTCATTCACTGCGGTCACCGTTTTTTGTCTGCGTCATGGAAAGTCTCCTTCTGTGATATACGAATTTAATTGCACTTACACCTTGTTAGTTTGTGTAAGTGCGCAATATACAGTATTAGTTCACTGGCGTAACCATATAGTGTATATGGTCCTGAGATGTCACATAGGAACTACCTTTTAGTAATATCTACAAATACACAATCCCGTTCCAAGATGGCTTCCAACCAGCCATGCCCGTTTACTGCCTGTGCGCTATTCTCACTTCCTCATTTCGGTGTCACGGGACGTCCCGTGAGCAGCCTCCTCGTGACCCTTCAGAGTGAACAGGGAAATCCTGCTGGTAGAAAGCCGGCGCCACGGGTTGGATAGACACACATCTTAACCCATGGTTGACCTCCGCGACCGAATCTCGCGCTGCGATTGGCGCAGAACGCCTCGACAATTTATCCCGCCCCTCTTCTTTTGGATCTAGCTTCCTAGTTCCGGTGACACTAGGGACAGGTTGCTGAAGGGGAAGGAATGCATGGGGATGGTGGGAAAGTGAGCAGTTTCTGAGCACTGCTGGATTTGCTTTCCGGGCGGAGCCACAGAAGAATCCAGGAGGGGGACGTTCTGCAGAGGGGGAGTTTCGGGGCATCCTTGATACCAATTTCTTTCCCTGTAGCCCCAGGACAGATGAAATTATCACTTCTGGTCTGAGACCATACATTGGGCATCACTTTTCATTATAGGGCAGTGGCTGTTCCCAGGTATGTTATCTTCCAGCAGTTACTGATTCACTCTGGATCCTTATTTCTTGTCACTATGACTCGTGCAGACCTTGGGGCATTTATTCCTTTATGTAAAACACTTTCTTGCATCTTAAGGCATTCCATCAAACCAGTGCTTTAAATTGGAAAAAGCAAGTGCAGGTACTCCTAAATTGATCAATGGTCTGGGGCGGGGTTACGACGTGCACATTTAATGTGATGGAGGCTTTCTTGATGTGAAAGTGTGCATGATGAGTATAATTTATTATTATTGTCCTTACGTGTATATGCTCTTCATATGCTACACAAAAGCCGTTGTGGTTTTTTTATATTATGCACAGTAATCAGTAGAGTGAGAACTTGTGATCTTGTCTTGTTAAATAGCAGTCCCACCTATTTAACAAGTATCCTTTTCATATGTTCGGTGTAATAAAACTATAACATAGATCTACTCCATAGCCTTTATATTGTACAGTGGCCCCCAACTCAATCAATCAGATACACCACCAAGAATGACCTGGTCCTTTTTAGGTCTTGGCTAGCGAAGGCTGCGCTTGCGCAGTCTCACTCGCGAGATTTAATGTTTTAGGAGTGGTGTAGGTGGCTCTATTTGCGTGTGGGTTGCTCTATGTGAGTGGCTCTGTGTGTGCGGGTGGCTTTGTGTGTGTGGGTGCAAATGCAATAGGTGAGAGTGATTAAGCTATTGACATTGTAAATAACAATGCCGTTTCTTTAAATGTTTTAAAAACAAAAACAAACAAAAATAATGTCATGAGCAATGCCAATAGCTCTAACTTTAACAATGCCGAGACCGTTGCATTGTAAATGCTTGTTTGGAGGGAGTTTTTGACTGTTACGAGGGGGTGCTAGGCCAGACGCTGCCATGAACCCCGCAATGCGCCCTACTCCACATTTCTGAGGACACTGACGGGAATAGATATGTGCGGGCCCTGCTGTTGTGGCTGGGCCTAGTCATCGCCAAACGGGACTTCACGCAGGCGTAGAAAGAGGCTGCTGCTCCCTCGCTGGAAGGCAGGGAGGGGGGGGGGGGGGTTGTACCACTGCCTAGGACTGGAACGCCCCATTTATATTGCTCAAGGTTTCACTAGGAAGTATTATAAAATATGGGAGGCGTGGGCGCCTATTGAGGGATCCACCTGGAGCCATGCACTGAGCCAAAGATGACGTTTGAGGAAGAGATCAGAGCTTACACTGCATGACCGCGTTTGCGGGGGTGGGTGGCAGGTGAGGGGGACAGCGGAACGCTATTTCGGGTGTTTACCCTTGACGTAATGTTCTCAGTGGGTGTTTCTTTAGGTTTTTTTTTTTTTTTGACCATACGACATTCATGATCTACATGTTGTCATTGCTGATCACGATGTATAGACTGTTGACTTACATGGTCAACGTGTTTCTACATATTTCTAACTTCCGTCGGTGGTAGGATATTGTTGTATGGTTTTGTTTGCTTCCAAAAACTAATAAGTCTTTGGGGGGGAAAAAAGAGGTCTACCCCAAAGCACTTTGTTCAGTGTATATACCCACAAAATGAATCTGAGTCCAGTCTTCAATTGTAAGCTCGGAATCACCTAAAAACTCATCCCCAGTCTGTTGAAAGCACTTTGTTGGCATTCTAATGGCACATTATGTGCTATAAATATGCCAACCAACAATAAGTAAGATGTGGTCTGTGTACCAAAGTGAGATTACGATTTTGCACACACAAGGCGAGCCATGCAAGTGGCTAAATTTGCCCTGCAATTGCTTAGCTCAGCAGATTAATTAGATCGGGCCTTAATAAAAATATATACATATCTTTATGTACATGTGGTCTTTTTGGTCAGCCCTCTTCATCCATTGGTCTGCAAGTGTCATTCACATTTTTCTTCAGCCTACCACAGCATACAGCAAGGAGCAATGGGCCAGCCCACTTTAGCCATCAGCTGTCTCCACTCTGAAGGAAAGCACTTTGCTTGTGCACACCCACCTAAACTAGCCCATCCTCAGTCCAAGGTATTGTAGGCCACAATCTGACTTTATTCCTGCTTTTATGTTTTTCTTTAGGTCTCGCCAGACCCAGCGCATGCGCTGGTCTGGCGAGATTTATTGAGAGGGCTCCAAAACGTGCTACCAGGCCAGCCTACAGCTACAGCGCATGTGCGCAGGGGCGCGCGAGCCTCACTTTCGCGGCCGCTTTGATGTTTGATCGCGATCACTTTCACTTTCGTGGCCGCACGGCTTAGCCAATAGGTCTCGCCTTTGGGACCTTATAAGTATTTAGTTATGCAACTGTTGCATGGCTAAACACTTATAAGGTCCCAAAGGCGAGACCTATTGGCTATGCCAATGCTTGTTTTAAATATATTTTTGCAATGGGTCATTTTATTTGCAAACATACTATATCATCTTTAGATTGTTGCATTTTTAGCTTTTATTATTTTTACACTTTTTAACAAAAAAAAAAAGTTTTCTGGTTTTAAGAGCATGGGTATAACTCAATTACCTTACAGTGCTTTTTGGGAAATCGCCTTTCATCAATCAAGACTTCATTAGGCACGTTGTAAAACTGTAACTCCTTTTACAACTTCAATGCCTCTTACATATATATGTTTGAGCAATAAACCATTGCAAACTTGCTAAGCACGTATCTATCTGCTTTCTCGTTAGTTAATTTAGCAGAGCTTTTATTGTTAATAACGCTTTTGGAACAATCTCAACATACATTGTCATTGGTTGAATTCTATAGGCTCTACTTAGAAATCAGGTTGCCACTGCAAAAAATGTTTTACAAGGGCAGCTAAAGAGAACAGGCGGACTGGGATTCACAGCATGGGTGCAGGAACAATGCATGGTTTTCAAAAAGTCACAATTAACATGGCAATAAAGTTTATTAACCAACACACTGAACCAAACTGAAGAGAGTGTATATATATATATGTGTGAGTGTGAGTGAGTGAGTGAGTGAGTGCATCATGGTCAATATCTTAAAAAATACCCTGTTATGAACGAGTTAGCTAGAATAAATGCTATTCCAACATAGACGTGGAAAGAAAATTTGATAAATGCATAAAGGATTTGGGGATTGACAGTGCAAACCAGAATTTTCCATCAAAAATGACTAAAGACCTCATTGTGGGGACACGGCGAAAGTAGAAACCTTGATAAAGCAGATCACTGTCAAACATGTGCCGACAGATGGAAGTGGAAATATGATGACATTGTTAAGATGGAAACGAATGAGAAGAGGTGAATGACTCATGCTATGGACTATTGGAAGTAACTTTGAACTGTATTTTTCACAAGTCTACTAAACAAGCAGTTGTTTAGAAAGTCACAGTTAGTAAACAGGATGACTTGTTAAAGTTCTTTTTTTATGGCCTGCCATATTTTATATGCATAGTTTTACATTGGAAACATTTGTTAATGTTTAGTTATGGTTCAGTGAACAGAAAATCAAAGAACTCATGACGTGTACATTTTTTTTTTTTTTTTTGAAAACCTTTATTGACCACAGGTGCATCAATTGGCAATGTACAATCCTGCGCCAGAGCATCAGGTCGGCAATGTTTGAATATACACAGTCAGATGATGAGACACAGCCATTTAGCCGACAACCCGGAGGTCCGGCGGCGGAGGTCAGCTGAACATATGTAGAGGAGTTGGGTGTGTACATTGCGTATAAGCGAGTCAATGGTGCTTTTCTGCTTTTTGTCGCGTCGCTTCTCCTCTAAAGCGCATTGTCTGCGAGTGAGGGGGGCGCTGTGTGCCAGCCCGCAGCGCAGCGTCGTCAACCAGCCCCTAGGCTCATAGGAGGAAGTGCGCTGGGCGCCGGGTTGTCCGTCAGGTGCCCTGATTTGCGGGCATCGGAGTCCCTGTGGCCCGTGTGTGTCGTGGGCTGGAGCGCGACAAGGAGGTTGCAGCATAGCTCGCAAGGATGCGCGTGGCGACCGTCGCTGTGTTAGAACACGGGGTCTGCCAGGGAGCTGAGCCAGTCGCCAAACTGCTCCCCGGGTGCGTAACATAAACGTAGGGGTCAGGGCCAGGGTCGAGAACTCGGGCGGGGGCTAGAATAAGAGGGGTGGGGGGGGGGGGGGGGGAAAGTGGAGATCTGCCTGCAGCAGTGTGAAAGGAGATAGGAGCTGCCCAGCGGGGCGAAACCGGGCCGTGTGGGAGGTGCGTCGAGTGGCTGGTCGCGAGGGGGGGGGGAAGAAGAAGGGGGGGGGAGAGGGAGGGGGCCAGGGGGCCATCGGAGGGGAGGGCCTAGGGTCCGCAGCGCTTTGTGTTCGCAGTCTAGGACTGCCCGCTCGCGTGAGGGAGGTGGTCCTCCGCGTCTAGTGTGGGGCATCTGTGCGGGGCGGAAAGATTCTGGCTCCTTGGGTGTGCCCCTGACCCAGTAGTGTGTGCGCCCTCTCGAGCAGCAGCAGCGGCAGTAAGGCCCGCGCGCGCGCCATAGCACAGAGCAGGGGATATCTAACAGTAGCAGCCTGCCGCGCAGTATGCGAGGTACGCCAATGACGTGTACATTATGGTGTGCAACACACAAGCAACATCAGAACTCACATCACACCATGTTTAGCTTTTTTGGTTGTTGAACCAAAACTAATATTTTGTTTAGTGAATTTCATGTTTTAAAAAAATAATTTTTATGATGTACTACTATATTCACCTTCCATGTACCTATTCTGTGCTGTACACGAACACTGGCCATGCTCTGCATTCAACCCGCTTCGGCTGTGCACACCTAAGTTGATCTCCAAGGGCCCACATTTCCTTGCACTATGCTTAACATGCTAACTGCTACATTTAATACAGATTCATTTAACAGTGCCAAAGTGAACAGTGAAAGAAAGCTTTACTGCCTCCCGTTCATCTTTCATCCCTCACGGATATGCAACAAAATCGTCATAGCTAACAAAGTTAAACCAGCTAAATACCTGCCAAATTCTGTGTGGGTTTATCAAAAAGTGCCAAATTAAATCAGAAAATTAACACTTCTTTAATCCCCCTTTTAAATCTGCCTCCCTCTCTTTGAGGGACATGCATGAAATTGAGAAATCCACGAGTAGTCTAAACATTCTAAGTCTTTGCCAAATTTTGATTAAGGTACCAAAGTTATTAGTGGATCATTTTTTTAATGAATCTTATTATTGATACGCAAGAACACAACAAAAGAACATGCACACATCCGTTTATCCCGTTGAGTGTTACAAGATGCATGCTGTTGGACACTACAAACCGGATGCCCGCCACATTTCCCAGACTCCAACAACTGTCACCCCACCACACACGACTCTCCTTGGTTGAATGGGAATCATTACCTAAGGCCATCCAAGGCCTCTAGATTTCAAATAAAAAATGTTTTGATCCACCTTTAGATTTGTGACCCCCCCCCAAACACCCAACGTCCTACTGGATCTACACAAAACCTGAAATACGTGCACTGGGTGTAACTTTGTAACTGCCTGCCACATTTGAAGCAGATTTATGAAACCGCGCTAACGTTATAAGCAAATGAAAATCATAATCAATATTAACTAATGTGTTTAATCTTGCCTCTCTACCGTCAATGGATTGGCACAAAACATACCAATAGAAAAACAGTTCTTCCAAACTTCCGGCACATTTTGTGCTGAAGTGTCGCACAGCGCCAATGAGATTCCCAAATGAAAGACCCCGCGGTTTTCAACTGGGCAGGCCTTTGTTGGATATGCAGGAATTTGAAAATGCCAATAGTAAACTAAATGTGCCAAGTCTCTGCCAAATACTATGCAGATTCATCAAACAGTGACATTATTAGCAACTCAAAAATGTTTTGTCCACCCATTTATCTTCGCCTCCCATCAATGGATCTGCACAAAACATACAATACCTGCCCTTCCTGTAACCTGCTAACTACATGCCAAGTCTGATGGAAATGCATCAAAAGCACCAAAGTTATAAGCAAGTGGTATTGTTTACCAGCCCCTTCTCCCCGTCCCCCGATGAGTTGGCACAAAACATGTCACACCAATAGAAAATTAATCCTTTGAATATTCAGCCAAACTTTGTGCAGATTTGTTACACAATACTAAACTCATTATCAAATGTACACTTTTGCTCCTGCCCTCTGCTTTTAAATGAACCACTTTTGGATGAATTTGCGTCCATTGGAAAATACCAACAGTAATTTCAAGATACTTTCTCCCAAACTGTAAGCATTTTTGTCAAATAGTGCAAAAGTTGAAAGTGAACCAATAAATGGCTTCTTAACAGAAAAGATATACAAAATTGCTAACACATAAGCCCACTCAGCACCTTTTTTAATTCTAACATCTTAAGAACTACTCTGGGTTTCAAAGCATTGCTTGCACTGCTCACAGTGGTGCGATGGTGGTGTTGTCAAATTGTTAATACTAATGGGATCTGCTTAACCCCTTCCATGCTGCGCAGATTCCGCCGCTGTGCTGGCGGAATCTTGCGCGGGCGGGGTCATGACGGAATGGTTCCGTCATGAGCACAGCTCAACCGTGGGTCATGACGGAACCATTCCGTCATGAGCACCGAAGGGGTTAAATGTCGCACTGCTTCTAAAGGGGTCTCAATAAGCACTGCTCTTTCTTTTTGCAATGCAGGAAGTCTCTGACCCCCTCTTAAGGGCATCTAGAAAGACTGCAAATGCCACATTCTTTTAGAGCAAAATGTAAAACTGTTTCTTTCAAAGGGTTTACATCCACAGATTGCACCTAAAAAATCTTCACCTGATATATTCCTTAAAATCCTGCATGAAAAATTGACCTTCAGAGAGACTTTTACTTACTTTTTCTAGTCTTTATTTTAAATGCACATCTGCTTTCCTTCTGCACGCCTCTCCTGTAAATAAAAGGTACTCTAAATCTCATGCGGGTCTGTCTTTTTTTTTTTTTTTTTTTTTTTTTTTTTTTTTTTTAGAGTTTACGACAATATCCATTCCAGCAAGCATTTGCTTCTCACATAAATACAATTTCAATTTCAGTATACCTGGTGAAATTCAGTGCTTTTTAGGTCTCGGCTAGCGAAGGCTGCGCTTGCGCAGTCTCGCTCGCGAGAGATAATGACTTGGAGAAGAGGGGCTTGAACCCGCCCCTCTTCTCCCCTGTTCTCCATTGGCTGGCCTCTTGAATGCTGGCCAGCCATTGGAGAAGAGGTCCGTCACTCCGAACAGGCCCCGTCCTTTTCGGATTCGGGGGCGTGTTTTTTTCAACTTTTCTAATTATCTCCTCCAGCCAATGGCAAGAGGAGAGAAAAGCAAAACACGCCCCCGAATCCGGAAACGCCGCTGCCTTTCTCCGAGGCATTTCTACTTCGCCTCAGAGAAAGGCGGTGGTGTCTTCCGGTGCCCTCGGCTTGTTAAGATGTACATGCTTGTGCTTGCAGTTTGGCAACATTTCGTCCCATTGGAGTGGTTTGTCGGAAGTTTTTGTAACCACGCCTTTTTTTTTAACCTTCAACTTAACTTTTCGACTGGCCAAAAGAACAGAATACCCATTGTTAGGTAAGTGACTGAAGTCCAGGAGAAAATCGCTCCATCTCTCAGCAGCAGTGAAAATGCATTCTTTCCGTCCCTCCTCTTGTATGAGATGAATAGTTAGATGTTTTTGCCTTTGGTTTGGGTCTTCTAAAGAAGCCGATGGAGGTAATTCGCATCCCTTTCTACCAGGGTGATATTTTATCGGGGAGCCAGCCGTACCTTCCCTTTGTTCATCGCTTAACCTTGCGCTCACTGTCCGCATTTTATCTCTGGGTCTGTATGCTGGCTTAAACAAGATTGCGGCCATGGTCACGTGTTTATGCTGTTGTTGTATTTAAACCGCAGATATTGAACACTTAACAGATTAGCTGGTTTGCTCCTTTCTTCGAGAGTAAAGTGCACGGAAGCGCCTTTTCATTTCATGTCATAGTAAGGCCACATCACCTGTGTCGAGTCCTGGATTTGTGTGTGATAGCCTAGTGCATTCTGGGTGTTGTAGTCATGTGTTGCATCCATTGAACTAGGCTAACAAACCTGAAATCACAGATGTATAGATGACACTATCAGGTCCGGGGACAGTGTCTTTAGTTACCAAGATTGAGGCGGCTGGCCACCCTTGGCACAGGCCTGTGAGCCACGGCCGTAACTGAGGCGGCCACGTGCAAACCATGAATAGGACGAGCTGCACAGGCGTTACTCATACTGAGGGACTGGAGGGTACAGACAGCCCACACACAGACAGAAGAACCTACCAGGCTCACCACTCTCAAACAGAGGGTCCCCATACACACTGGGCACTGTGTGTGCCCTCTGCGATGACAGCACTCTGATTTTGCAGTATGTTTAATTGGAAGCGCTCTCCTGCTTGATTACCCCCAGTAGGGGGTGGGGAGTCCGTGGAATCTCCTGGGACTTCACACGCCTCTGCATCTCCCCAGGCCCCTCCTTACCTCACCCACCCCCAATTTACATTGTGATGCAAACCCCGGCGAACGAAACCACCATTTACGAGCCCGAAACTTCCTAAACTCAAAGCTGGGCGTCCCCGCTGGTGTCCTCTTACAGCTCATGGAGGAGGGGGGTGACTGGACGGTCGAGTCACACTTTGTTCTAGTATAGCACACCGATTGCTATGTTGGCAGTCTCGTAGCGCTGCACATAAAGCTTCAGGAAGTTGCTGTTGCTCCCGCTGTCCCGGCTCTTTAGCTTCCTCCTGGGTCTCCGAGTTTCACCAAACGTATATGTGTGTCTCTAGCTCCTTGCTTTATTTGCAATTGTATATAGTGCGAACTCGACCCGAATGTATTGGAGCGCTTTAGGTGACTTTTTGTTACCTTACACATAGACATATTCATATATCAGGCATGGAGATTAAATGATTTGCTCAGATCAGGACGCTGAGATAGACTAGAACCTGCGACCGCAGTTCCAAAGGCGACAGCCCTGGCCGTGACGCCAAACCCTGGCCTAGGGCCGCTCTGGAGCTGCAATGACATCACACCTTGAACTCGTTGTCATTTTTAAGCGACTTCGCTTTGCCTCCTGGGATGCATATGTCAGTCCTGACTCGAAGTTACAATGGTAGACACAAAACTTTGAAAAAAGACCTTATCTGGGGCATCTCCCGAAACTACGGAAATTCCACCCCCGTTTCCCTCAGGAAACTCCCTTTGCTGATACCGTGACCGAAGCCAGGCTCCACAGTTTTAAAAATCCGATATATATATTTCTGAACAGTGTCCCTGGTTTCGCTTTAAAAAAAAAAAGTAAAATCAAATGAAAAAAATGAAACAGACCTCGCATAATGTGATCTGGTGCTCGCGTAAAGCACTCCAATGCTCTTAGGACATGTTCAAGCTATATAAAACTGACAAAAGGGAAGGGCAAACCTACAAGTCCCAGAATGCAAAGTGCTGTGGGCATAAATGGGCGGGCAAGTTTAAAGTGCCACATATGACATGGGATTACTGAGGTGACGTGCCTAAAAAATGTGGTCTGTAATTTCGCAATAATTTGTACCCCCTCAGCCAGTGCCACCAACTGCTCCAGTCCCTGCCCCTTTTCTTCACCACCTCTGATGGGCTCTTGCAGATGAAAAGAGTCAAACATCCCACCACAAATTAACAGAACAAGCATTTACAATGCAATGGTCTCAGCATTGTTAAAGTTAGAGCTATTGGCATTGCCTCATGACATTATTTTTGTTTTTAAAACATCTCTCTCTCTCTCTCCCAAAAATAAGTCTTATTTTTGTGAGAGAGAGATGTTTTAAAAACAAAAATAATGTCATGAGGCAATGCCAATAGCTCTAACTTTAACAATGCCGAGACCATTGCATTGTAAATGCTTGTTTGGTCTTAAAACTGTAGGGTTTTTTTTGTTTTAGTACAGAAGATCTACATATAACTCCACTTTAACCTTTCTTTTTTTCAGTGAATTTCTAAGCTGTTTTCTTTAGCAAGGTAAGCTAAAATCGTACTACCCTACTTATGTATAACTCAAAGTTTTTGAATTTCTATAGATTTTTTAACATAAATCGAATGGTTCAGGACTGTGACAAACCAAAAAATAGAAAGGGGGGGGGGGGGTGTTGTTCACCCAGTCACTAAGGGCTAAGGGGTCACGGTATCCTTACTCTGGCCCCTTATTTGTTTTTTCGAATCGGTTTTTCAGATCTCGGGGACACAAGACCCAAAGTCCTGCAATGGCACTGCAACATTTTAATTCATGGTGTAGCAGCAATGACATCGCTTGGTCCCGTGGGACAGGTTAATCAGAATTTCTTTTTTTTGTTGTTTTTTCCGTGGGAGTCCTGCAGCAACAGATATTTCTTCTTTCTTAAAAAAAAACCTTAATTTCGCTTAAATGGCAGAACAGATTACATCAAATAACAAAATGCATACTTTCTGCATAAATATCTAGCTTTCTGCCAAAATTGTCGTAATTCGGTTCAGCTGTTTTCTCTGTATCAAGGTTCAATTGTCCCTATGGAAATTGCATGAGGGAAAAAGTGCTTTGGGACCTCCCCTTTTTCTCGGCATCTGCTTGTCGGTTACCACAGCAGCTGAGGTGGATGAACTTTGTTATGGAAAGTTTGTGAAGATTTGTTAAACGGTGCCAAAGTTATTAGCAACTCTGACTCACATACAACTACACAGTGGCTCCTGCCTCAGTGTAATTTATATATACAATGCCATTTCATGTTCAGCGTGCCGTATAAATTATTCAAAAAAGGAAGTAGGGGACCCTAGGTAAGTTCCCAAGTTTTAGGTGGAGAGATGTTCCTTTATATTGAACACTCCACAACACTACGGTATAAAATATATTATATATACATACATATATATATGTTTACATATTTGTGTGAGGAAATGGTCTAATTAAAAAACATCTTGCCTGATATTCCATGGGTCCGTCTCTCCTTCATCGTTGCCAGGACGTTGCAGGAGTGTATGCTTTATTGATATATATATATAAATTTTTAGCTCACGTAGAAAAATAGAAATTCACTGGCGAAAAAAATGTTACAGCGACGATATACTCAGGTGCTGTAACATTACAAAAACGAACATTTAAAAAACAAAGAACACTGAAATTCACCAGTTATCATTTATTGAGCCAACTATAACCTTCACCCATGCCAATCACTCATTGTGACATCATATATTACATCACTCATGACGATTTAAATGACATTATTGATTACATCACTGATAACATCATTGGGGATATGACTGATCACATCACTGGTGATTTCCAACAGATTTAATAGTTTCCGTTTCATAGTGGAAGGTATTCAGCAAGCTACAAGTCGACCCAGCCCTTGCAGCCAGGCCCTGCACACAACCAGCCAACCCCTTCCGTGCACGTCCATGGAATTTGCCCCAGATTCAGTCCTGTGCCCAACTCCACACAGGCAGCCAACCCCATGCCATGCATGGTCTTCCGCCAGGCCATGCACCTAAACTCCCATGGGAGGTCAACCACCCACAGACCCACACCACACATTTTTTCCTGTATATTTCTTTTCATTATTTTTTTTCTGTACTTCCGCAGTATCGCAGTTGAAGCTCCACCCACGGTACTGCACAAGCTTCACTTGTTGAAGCTTGCATGGTCCCGGAGTACCATGGTTTCTGCAGGAGTCCAGGAGGAGTATATGGTGGAGCTATGCTGCGTCCCACAGGACCACACACGAGAGTACTGCGGGACCTGCAGCACAATTTTTTTTTATTTGGGCCCATCTGGGATCTACCCCATCCTCCCCAAGGGGCAGTGGGTCAGGGTACCGCTAACCTGCCCACTTCTATCTTGTTTTTTTAGGAAACTCAGGACACAGGGACCAAGTCCCTGATTTCTGTAATGCCAGCCACAAAATGTTTCTTCTTGTTGCAGCCAGCCAATCAGATCGCCCAGTCCCGCGATACCAGTCCAGCTGGACTGAAACAACGAACATGAAAAAGAAAAAACTCTGAGCTAATTAGATCCCTCTATTTTTACAATTATGGTACCAACTGTCCAGCTATCACTATAATTGTAACCCCTTCATACTCACTCCGAGTGCCTCTGTGAATGCAAATTTCTTGAAAACAGTTGATGGATTTACAGCAAATAATGAAGTGGATGTTTTTTGACTAAAGTTGTAACTTTCTGCCAAATTTAGTATAACTGTTCAGATCTTTTCTTCTGTATAGCTTCCCAGAATTTCCTTTGTGAATTAAGATAGGAAAGCAATGTTTTGCCCCCCTCCCCTTTTCTCATCCTCGACTTGACATACCACCCCAAGAGGAGTTGAGGTGAATGAACTTCTTTGGAAAGTTTCATGAATATTTGTCTAACAGTTGCAAAATTATTAGCACAACTAGTAGTGCTCTTTCTACTAAAATAGGAACTTATAAATGACGCCTGCAAAAGCCCTTGATGCTCAGATGACAATGTTCTAGCTGTTACTCATGCCTACATGTACGAAATTGGGTTACAAGTTGCGAAGGATGTGAGTAATTCACAAGTAAGAAGTCCGCAACTTCCCTTTACTGGGAACCAAGTACCTCATTGAAGGACTTTACTCACTTTGGGCAGCAAAGCACAGCAATTCAAGGCCTACTCAGGGGAGGTTGGGATAGTATCCCTAGATCGCTGGAACGCAACAAATGAACTCAATAAATCATAGTCCAGTAAGTGCTTTTCCATAAAAAAGGAAAAGAGCTTCATTACACACAACACTACTATATACTATTCATTATTTACAAATAGGCAGATGGAAATACATATTGTGACACCCTCATAGCACATTACTCCCATACTGGGACCTGAACCCTATAACCACAATACCCCCAACTATATTAGACACAATATCAGGGGTGTTATCAAAAAGGCAGGCTTGTTGGCTTTAGGAGGCTGCCACACAAAAATAAAAGCAAAAAAAAGGCATGATAAAACAATACAACACCACTTAAATCAATAAGGATGGTACCACCTTACAATGACGTTCCATTAAGACTTGTCATGACTCACTGTTAACCTTGAGGTTATCAATAAAGCACTTTAGAATAGGTCAGTGACTATCACTGAAACGAAATTATTAACTGTTAACATCCTGCTTATCAATACAATCTTTTCATGACCTTGACTAAACCATATAACACTGAAATGTCAATATTGTCATTCCAAATATAGCATAATGCAATTCAATGTGTGCATGATTCTTTCTTCTGCTTTTAACATGCTGCCAATACAGCTTTAGGACCAACCAACAGTGGTCCTCACACTCCAGAACCTTAGTGCAACAGCACAGGCTCCATGACTGCTAGATAATAGGGAAACCTGTCCTGGGGTCATGAATGCAACTGCATTATTGGACTATGATTGCTTGGTATGTATTTTGAAATTGTTGAAAATTTAAATTAAGATATTTAAAAAAAATAAATAAAAAAAATGAATGCAACTGCGTGGGAATTTTATACACAATTATTCTGGTGGGGGATGCTACACACCTGCAGCACCCAAAATGTTGTTTGAAATTGTTGGTGGTGCCCCTGGCCACTCTTAGAACACCGCAGAAGAAAAACACATGGGTCTCTGTTACACTGAGAAATAGAAAAGATGTCAGCCTTTATATAATACCCACCGCAAAGCTGACCTAGCCCTCCCCCTTGTTTGCCCCAAGCAGCCAGTTATTGAAGATTTTGTTTAGGTCTCAATTAAGAGAATGTATGCTCTGTTGCTTGCAAGACATTTTGCTTACTTACAGAGGGCTTAGTGCCGGCATAATGCTTACCACTGGTTGGCTTCATCGTCACTCTAATTTTCTTGCTTCTCTTTGATCAGCACATGCTGGCTTGACTTCCCCTTCTTGTGTTTGACCTTCCTCTGGAGCATGACCCAAGTACTGCTTCCACACTCAGTGTTCTTACACTGCTCTCACCTTCAAAACTTTTTTCTTTCTGTGGAAGAACTCCATTAGAAATCATGTTTCTTGTCCCCTTTCGCCTTTTTCCTACTGTTTGTTGAGTTGCTTACCCCGTCCTGCCCTCCTCCCACTGCCTGTTGTGTTGCTTGCTCCCTCCTTCCACTGCGTGTTGTGTTTCTTCCCCCTCTCCCACTCCGACCGCTGTCCCTCGTGTTGCAAACCTCCTCCAACTCTCCGTGTTGGCCTTATCACCCACCTGCATTGTGTTGCATGCTCAGTCCCTCCCCTACACTGTGTTGCTTGCCCCATTCCCCGCCCTTTCTTGGATTTTTATTGCCTGCCCTATCCCATGCATTGTGTTGCTTGCCCCATCCGCCTCGCCACCCCTCCCAGGTTGTATTTCTTGCCCCGTCCTATCACACGTTATCTTGTTTGTCCAGTCCCTCATAGTCCTTCGAAGTTGTGTTGCTTGCCCTGCCCCCTCCCGTGTTGCGTTACTTGCCCCACCCCTCCTGCCAGAAAAAACCCTGTGCTGCAGTATAACATGACGAAAAGACTTTGACAAAGCCAGTAGCTGTTGCGAAGACGTGACCTATTGCCTTTGCTAATGCTTGCTTTACTTTGACACCAAATAACTACTGCTCTGTTGTAGGCACGTACTTGTATGGTGCCTTGATCCAAAGCATGTATCATGTTTGCATTCTGTAAGTTAGTATGTACTAAAAAAGCTAATTACTATACACTGGGCTGTTTCACTTCTGCAAAGGGCAGAGGTGTTGAGACCATGTGCAGATCACACAGTAGGTACAGATGATGTACGAGGGAGTTCTGCTGAGCTGCAGTTTTCAAGTTTGTATACGGAACACTATGATCAATCCAAATAGTTTCTTTTATTTCTTTAGTACCTCATGACAGCAACTCATTTTTTGAGGCACACTTTTTAAGCCTTATTTATGCGTCACTCACCACAATGCAAAAATAAAACCTTCCATAATGTCCTTGTGTCCTAAAGCAAAGTACAGCAGACATTTTGTGCAACAAAATACACTTCTGAAATGCTTGGAAAGAAAGTTTTTCAGAAGTTATTAACAACTTGTGCTTACGAATGTCGCCTGTTTCCGTTTGTAGTGCTGTAAATAACGAGTGTTACTATTGGCCAATGAATAGCTTGCTTTATTGTGTTTGATCCCGCACTTACGTTGTTTCTAGGATCTGTAAATGACAAGTTTTACTATTACTCCATTTAATGGTACTCAACTGACCAATCTCAGAAGGATCGGAGGGTGACCTGGATTTCTCTTGATTTGAACTCACGACCTGCAACCTTCAGATGTCAGCTGTGAGCATTTAACTCAACGAGCCACCTTGCCATGCGGATTTTCTCAACTTACGAAGCAGGAACTGCGGACACGGCCCGCAGGATTCAAGCCTCAGACATTGTCCTTACAGTGGATCACTGCAGAAGCCACATTAAGCCCCTGAATTATTTGAATGGTAGATAAAATTGTGGCACCCTTGGTGCGCCTGTTGCGGAAAGCAAAGGTTCCCATGAAAAGCATGTTTACACTGTGAGCCTCACACACCACAACCTGATGATTACGCAGTAAGTAACAGGCTCCTCTTGCACCCACGTGAAGCTTCTGGAATGGATAGGATTGTGAAGTGGTGTAGGATATTTGTGTATCTGAATCCATAGGAGGCTAGTCGGCAGCCGGCACTGATCGGGGGTGGCAGGACAGTAGGAGGGGGGAAAAGGGTAAATAAAAAAAAATTAAAACGTACCTCCTGTCCGCCTTATCACGTCTCTCTACTCCTTCCTCTGCCCGGAACAAGTAGGACACCAGAAACACCCAGGCTCCCCTGAGACAATCACAATGCTGCAATGCGTTGTGATTGGTCTGAGTGCCGTGGTTCGGCGCTCAGATGGGGAATGGGGGCCTGGGCATGATCTCTACCCATGTAATGCAGCATGCTATGTGAGCATGAATGTTTGGCCGGCCTGAGACGGCCGGCCAAACATCCATGCGCACGTAGGGAGTGAAAACCACTACTCCCCTCCCCTGTTCCTTCAGCAGAGCAGCCCCGCCCCGCTTCCCAAAGCCGCTGCGCCGCAACAACAAGAAATAAAATGATAATAACATTGAGTTTTTTCTTACACTGCTGAATAGCAGCGGGTCAACGCTCCTCCGCCTAGGGAGAGCCGTCACTGCTAGTCTGGTAGGGTTCCTGTATATCCTCTTGTCCCTGGAACATCACGCATCCAGCCATTGGTTCTCTGGATACGGCCCATTACATTTGGGAACTTTTGTCCACTTGACTAAACTGAAGTGCCCTCAACTGATGGGCCTGGTAATGTAAGCCGTAGTACAGTTTTCTTTTCTTGGATTTGTTTTTTTTTTTGCTGAATACCACTGATGTACAATTTAGCACCAAATTAAATATTTGAAAGTGGCTTGCTGTTTTAGTCAATTTCTTTTTACGGTGTTTGTATTTTGATTAGGACTAGGCATCATTACGTGCGATCATCAGCGTGACTGTCTGGTACACACCTCAATGTCCAACGAGGCACTTCTTGCAGTAGGAGCACGGTCTCTTCTCCATGTGAAAGTGTATCAGCTCCGTCTCTTATACTCATGCACGTGGGCAGACAGCTCAAACTCGTGCACTCGAAGTCTCAGATCCTAGAAGCATCGTCATTTCCAATCTATTTTCCTACAGTTCTTCTACAACTCATTAGTTAAGTGCTGTGGCTCTCAGTGGCGGCTGTTGGGGAATTAAAGTAGTGGCAGCGTGGGATAGGCAGTGTAGGAGGGTGCAGTGCGGGGAAAAGAATTTAAAAAATGCTGTCCTGCATTCTGCAGCGTCGGTGCTCGTCTGACCTCTGCTCCTCGACTCACGGCATGCCACAGGTTCACCTACGCCAATTCATACGCTATAATGCAGGTATTACCTGGTATTACCCAGCATGAGAGCAATGCCGTGAGCAACCCTAGTTAGACGCTCACTAAGAGAGACAACAACCCTGCACTGGCTCTCCACCTGGTTGTACAGCACAACTCGGTGAAGAGATCAAAGTGTGCATGACGGTGTAGCCAACCTTAGACGGCCGGCCAAACTGTCATGCGCACTTGAAGCAATGCCACCACTCCTCCTTCTTCCTGCAGCTGTGTCATGTCAGGATGGACGGCCCCGCCATTGGCTCGGCTGCAAGAGGTGAGAGAGGAAAAATAACATGATAACTTTTGCTACTATCATTTTATTTTTCACTGCTGAAAAGATGTGGACAACGCTTCTCCGCCTTAGTGGCGGAGCCGCCACTGGTGACTCCCCTCTTACCATGCGCTTCTCTCCCGTGTCGACATTGTGTCGGGCACTCATGGACTCGAGCCCCAAAAACTGAACCTCACCACTGGCAGTTTTCTGTGTTAAGCATGGCCTTGCCACGCCGCTGATGGCAGAGTCTGTGCCACACTGTGGTCTGGGTCTCATCTAAGGCTTGCATAGATGTTCAACCACAACATCGAATTCCTATTATCGACTGTAGAGTAGCGACTATCACTATATCGTCATTGTGCATTGGTAAAGAGCTTTACAGTTCTCAATTCTACATACCTTGAGGGTGTGTGTGTGTGTATATACATACACACAGTCCAGAAGATTTGGAGTTAATAGTTAATCTACACTTACCCTTTTTCAAATAAAACTTTTGGAAAATTACATTTTAAAGTATACAATATACAGAAAGCATACAATATACAGGACCCACTGGAATTATGCGCTTGTGCAGCTGAGGCATTTTCCTCATAATTTTAGATTTGCCACATAATTCATCATCTGCTACATAATCTGTAGATTTTACCCCCAAAAATGTGTTTCTAGCTCAAACGGTTCAAATGTTACTAAAAACGCGAGGCTGCGAAGTGGAAGTCCCTGTGCAAAGGTTGACTGGTCACCTGTCTGTTGCTTTTTGCTAAATTTGGAGTTTAACTGGTACTAATGAGGAGCAACCATTGCCCAGGCGGTGTTAAAACGTGTACAAATGACAAAATAATGAAGTAATAATATTGCTAAATTTGCCGCAATACGCTGCATAATTTGCCTTTTCTTGCCGCTTAATATACTCAACTCTACCGCATCATTTGGCCCTCCCATGCCACATGATTACAGTGGGCCTGACAATAAATCACAGTCCATTGTCTGCAGTCCATATACATCAATGATACAGAGGCAGTCAACATTCTACAATTGACATCCTTTTAAATTTATATTTTTGAGCTCGATAGTCTGACGTACAACCGCACGATCCGTTGAAGCAGCTTACAAATCGTGGTCGGACTTCAGCAGCAGTGCTGTGCTGCCTTGCATAAGGTCCACTATTTAAAACAAGCATTTGCAATGCAATAGGTCTCGCATTACTGAAAGTTTGAGTTATTGGCATTGCATTATTATTTGCAACGCCAATAGCTCAAACTGACAGTAATGCGAGACCCAGTGCATTGCAAATGTTTGTTACATGTTTCCCGTGAATGCAGAAGCAATAAACCGGGGACCTCTGTCTGATTTTTCACTAAGCAGAAGTTTAATTTCAAGACTACACCTCACGGGGTACCCGCTGAAGCATGTCTGTGCATTTAGCCACATCCGACCTCTTCCACCGCAGGTCATTAGGAAGACAGCGCTACAGACTAGCACAGTGGTGTGTTAATGTGGAGCGTGGTTTTGCGCTCTCTCTGACACACAGACACGCTGTCTTGCTCTCTATCCCTCCAGACATTACTGCCTCTTTCGTTGTTTTCTATCACAGACATGATTGTAACACGTTGACAATGCGACACACACGGTTAGCATGACGACCCACGACACTGTCCAAGGAGTCCCTCGAACCGGTCACGGTGCAGCCTCAAAGGGGGGGTCTGGAGAATGAACAAATAAAGTAATCCAGAAAACTGCACTCACTTAAAACACATCGGCTTCAGAATAAGCGTGAGCACCGGGTTTTCATTGACCGAGCCTGACTTAAGCTGAAGTATTTTAGAGGCAGAAATACATCAACAAGAAAGACAACGAGGTCAGGGGTCACCGGCAGCTTGTTAACAGCGTAGAGGTCTTCTGTAGCCTTATCTGCAGATACAGCCTCGCTGGTTCCTTCTGCGTTTAATTTATTTCTTTTTTTAAGACATTTTTCTTATTTCCTCTTTGGCAGATGTATAACACACACACGCGCGATGCGTGCGCTGTGAAACGCCAGCCTCCGGGGACAGGAGATGTGCACGCGTACGGAGTGAACATCTCCTGTCCGTACGCGTGCACATCTCCTGTCCGCGCGTGCCATCCCCTGTCTCCCTTCGGCACAGAAAGCGGCAACAATAGAGTCTCGCCAAGCGAAGCAGCTGCGCTGCATTCGCTAGGCGAGACCTAAAAAACACACTCGTGGGCAATACAGGTTGGAACTAATCTCCATTGTGTGACCTTCTGAGGCACTTGGAGTGTCTGGCACTAGTCCAGCAGTTCCCCCATTCTGTTTTCCTGCAGTGTTCTGCCATAAACCAGGCCTTCTTAGAAGCCTGAGCAGACAGGGGGCCCTCCTCAGCAGTGGAAACTGCTGGATGTGCGCCCTAGATAGCGCGCGCCTTGGTGACGTTCCTGGAATAATGATCTAGCTATTAAGGTGGTCTACAGGGACCCTGCTAAAGCCTAAAGCGTTTGGACATTTGCATGAGAAGTGCTCGTTCATTTGCTTAATCAGATGCTACCACCCCTTCTTCTTCCTCCGAAGAATAATTACCGGTGGCGCCTGGAAATAATGCAAACATGATTGGTGAGTAAGGGGGTCCGAAGAGGACATTTCAATAGTTTACGAGGGGTCTCTTTGTGGCTACTATTGTGTTTTTAGTGATGCCTTACTGTTGGCCATGATCCTGTTTTGGTTGAGTATAATAAACAGATTTAAATACGAAAAAATGCTTCGTCGAGAAAGGACAACTGAAGGGAAAAAAAACAGGGCATAGCAAATACTGAATATTGTATTAGGAGATAAATGTTCCCGGTTCTGGACAATTCAGTCCTATGGCACATGAGAATGGAGTGATTAAAAGTAAGATGGCAGCGAACAGGAATTCTACCTTAATGCTCGCGCATGATATTATTTACACAAAAAGAGTTGGGGTGGTGAGGTATAGCCAGCTGAATTAGCAGAGATCTGTTTTAAAAATCCCAATTTTCCCATTAGACTAAATTAAGTTATTTTAGCTAATTTGCTTTATTCTTATGTGCCATTGATACCTTTGCCAAAAAAGGAGATCCTTAGAGGAGGTGCGCCCCACTATTAGCGCTCGATAAACGCTAAATCCTTTAAAAACAAGCACTAGCAAAGGTAATACGTCTGGCTCGTATTTTGAGCCCTGACTAAAATATTTAAGAAAAGGCAGCTGCAGGAGGGAAAAAAAAACGAATACCATGGTGTTAAGCATGTAACTCATCTATAGGATAAAGAATTTAATGTGATTATTTGAACGTTTGCGATATACAGAAGTCTCCCACGCATTGCAATGCCACTCAAATTACTTTCATATTTCACCACACTAATTCACAACTAATCCTTTATGGGCCCCGGAGTAGCGTGCTACTCGCCAAAAAAGCGTTTTGACGCCTCATCAGGGGTTTTAAGAGCTATATCTGAATGCAATTACTATACAATACTCCACAGGGGGTTGAATGATATGCCAAAAAGCCAGAAGAGAGGAAATAATACTTCTGTGGGTGGAGCGAAAGCCCACGTAATGTATATTTGAAAAAATTGGGAATAGGTCAAGCTAGCGTCTCAGACAAGCCAGACTTAATAACGAACTTTGGCAAAGCCAATAGGTCTCGCCTTTAGGGCCTATCAGCTTTGTCTATGGGTTTTAGCCTTGCGGCACAGCATCCCTGAAGAGGAGGGGAAGCAACATAGGGTGCCCTGATGCTATGCAAACACTATGTGTACAACATACGGCAGTGTCAGATAGTAGAGCAAGCTTTTCCTATTCCGGCAGACAGCATCACACAAAAAGAAGAACTGTTAAGTTAGAGCTTAAAAAAGCAGAAGTGTAAAGGCGAGGGGAGGGGGAGATTGAAGGGGGAGGATTCGAATTTGAGCCATATTTGCTTTTGACCTGGACACTATTTGAGCAAAGACCGGATCTGGCAGTATTAGACTGTATCAACAGACACTACCAGAAAAATGTCCCCTTTACGCAGTAAATGCAGTCCAACTGCAGGAGCCGTGGAGCGTGCAATACGTTACCTCGCCTAAGGTAGTACAACCCTTGCACTGGTTCAGACCAAACCAGACCAGCCATATCGCCTGCAGCGTCTATTAAGCGCACTGTCTACAGGAAAAACAAGCATTGGCAAAGCCAACAGGTCTCGCCTTTTAGACGTTGGCTCTTCTGTTGCCTTTTCTTCAAGCTGTACAGCATGAGCATTGTGGACTTTGGCAATGATTTGTAGCCAAGCTGTATGGCAGCATGGCTGCTGTACATCATTGCAAAAAATAGTAATAAAAAAAGGACTATGATGCATCCAGTGCTAATGCGCGTTTAAAAAAAAAGTGCATTAGCCCTAACCTGGTCATAGAGCTTTTTTAAATGAGTTTTAGCCACACTGTAAAGTATCTGCGCTTCTGTACAGCAGGGCTATAAAACATTGCTAAAGCCAACGGCTCTCATAGGCAAGACCTATTTTTGCCAATGCTTGTTACACCACTGGGTCGCTGCGCCAGTCTAGGTAATCAGCTGCGACAGATGGACGTGGACACGAGCCTAAGAAAGAGAATGAAGGTAAGAGCAACAGAGAACGAGAGAGAATGATAGAAAGAGAATATGGTGAAAGTAGAGACAGAGCGACAGATAGATGCGTACACACCCTTGTTGGAGAGGACCATGCAGTCACGTGCAGGCAATATCTAGTGGTGTATTTAGTGGTCGAATTTACACCATGTCAGCCCTGTCCCTGTCATCTGAAATGCAAAAAGACATCCCAAATCACCAGGATATCATAGCGCACACCAAACACTCCTCTAGGCACTTGCATTCTGTAATTGTAGCCATCATGTTCAACTGTACTCATGTTATCGACCGGCAAACATGGACGTGTGATTCTGGTATGCAAGTATGTCCTTTGATAGGCAGGTGTTTGGGCTGAGCTGCCACACAGCATTACAAAGGACAGGGGTGTTTCTTGGGCCTCGCTCTCGGTACGGTTCGTGCGTATCTGGGAGGCAGAGGGGTAAGCAAGCGGTGGTGGAGCACCGAGAGATAATGAACTTTCCCAACATATGGCCCATGAGGAGCGCAAGGTCCTGGCCAGTGGAAGGTGCCAGTGTGGGCCACGTGACTGCAAAGGAGGTCAGTTCACACGCCGATCAGATTATGGAGCATAACTGCCGTTTGGGTAGGGTGACCAGGCGTCCCGGATTTGCAGGGACAGTCCCAGGTTTTCACCAACTGTCCCTGGCAGATTTCAGGAAATTTAGCTCATGTCCCGGTGTTTTGAGAGGGTCGACTGAAAACGGTGGGTGGGAGGTGCCTTTTTATGTTTTCCAAAGCAGGGATGGTTAGCAGTGGCTATAATAAAGCAATTTAATTAACAGTCATGCTACTGATTTTAAAAATTGCATTTTATTTATGTTCTTACTGCCTCTCCTGAAATGCTCTCCTGAGGAGCCCTGTCATTCTGCGAGCTCGGTTGGAGTAAAATTGTAGTCCTTCTTCTATTTTTGTGAAATGTCCCGGTTTTTGGCTTTCAAATTCTGGTCACCCCACCTTTGGGGCCAGATGGTATCCTGCCTGGCTGAGATCAGCGTGCCTGCACCCCAGTCATGGCATTCTGCCCCAGGAAATGACAGCCTCGCCACAAAGGAGCAGCCAGGCTACGGCACTTCCCCCTTACACCCGCACATAGTGCCTTTGCAACACAAAAGCAGCTTATGGCTGGCTACAGTGAGATGTGCAACACAGGTCTGCTATTGACAGCATGAGCAGAAGAGAGACGATGGGGGTGGGGGGGGGGGAAGAGTAGGGTGGGCAGCAACATGACACAAATAAGTGGTGCGTGGCAAGGGAAAGAAGCAACTAGGGGAAATAAAAAATAACGTAACTCGAGAGGGAGGGTGTTAGCGGGGAAGAAGAAACAGTGACGGGTTGGGGAACAGGAGAAGAAAAACCAAGATGGGGGCGAGTAATAGAAAAAAAAGTGGTATTACGTGGCGAGCATTGACCGAGTCATAGCATTATTTTTCTTAAATAAATAATACCCGAATCGTAGAATGAGCAAAGAAGCAACATGGGCAAAAAAACACAAAAAAAAAAAAGCATGTGAGGGAAGGTGTTATTGGGAAAGAAGAAACCGGGACGAGTTGGGAAAATAACTAGAATGGTGAAGGTAAAAGGGAAAAAAGGCGCTGTGGCCAGCGTTGACCGCGTCATAGTGCTTTTTAGGTCTCGGCTGCGAAGGCTGCGCTTGCGCAGTCTCGCTCCGAGATTTAATGACTTGGAGAAGAGGGGCTTGAACCCGCCCCTCTTCTCCCCTGTTCTCCATTGGCTGGCCTCTTGAATGCTGGCCAGCCATTGGAGAAGAGGTCAGTCATTCACATTAGGCCCCGTCCTTTTCGGATCGGGGGGCGTGTTTTTTGCGAGAAGTCTCAAGGAGGAGACAACAGCAAAACACGCCCCCGAATCCGAAAACGACACTGCCTTTCTCCGAGGCATTTCTGTTTTGCCTCGGAGAAAGGCGGTGGTGTCTTCCGGTGCCCTCGTCGTAGATGTTTAAAGGCTTGCATACGAATTGGATACAAGAAGCGGCTGCGTCTTGAATAGATGTTCCTAAGCGCACTTATTAATTAATGAGGCTGGAGGCAGAAGGCACAATGGCCTCGGGTCTGCGTGCTGCGTGTCTCTTTAAGAGGCTGACACCCTCTAGCCGCTGGAGGACTCTTCCTCTATGGTGAGCCCCGCCTCCCTGTGCCTGTTCATTACTGGTAGCTTGAACTTGCTTAGAAGGCATGGTCTGGTCGTCGAATCGGCGCTGTTCCGGGGTACCCAGCACACACGGATGGAGTGGACCTTCGTTAGCTTTGTCTGTCTGTAGTAAGTGATGGCTACTTATTTTGCTTAGTGTATGTTCATCGAATGCTGTTTAGACCATGCACATGTTTTCACCCAACCATACCTCGATGTGTGATGCGTAGCGGGTGAGAATAGTGCACGGTCTCCAGGACCCTCGCATATTTTCGGTTTTGATGTCTGGTCCTGCAGCTTCCTTGTTACAGGAACCATTCCACAATCTGGTCTAAACCGGTCCATGCTTTGGGCGGTGAAAACGATGCTACTAAAACAACCATGTGCCTTTCACGTTTAACGTTCAGTCGCCATGCAGCGTTTTTCTGCGCTGTATCAAGTGCGTCTGTGAAGGTAATGTACAAGATGGCAGCTGTCCGTGCACAGGGTTCGAGGATGCAGGGATGGTAACGCAAGCGGTGCCCCTAGTGACAATCGTATTTACACAAGATGGCTGATGCATGTGCTCGCCATTCAGTTTGAATGGGAGACCTTGCTTTCGTCTGTCCCAACCATGGCAATCGCTGCGTATGATGAGGACTAGGGCAGCGATTTTGTTTAATTTGTCTTTTAACTAAACGGCCGGTCAAAGGCAAGCCGCTTTTTTTTCAGTACGTGTTTCCGTGCTATCGATCGAAAAGTGCTTTTCGTTTACATAATTTCGGGAGGGGGGTCGCTACGCTAGACAAAATTATTTAGGTCTTTGAAATCGCCCTTGGGTGCTCTCCTGAAATGCCAATTGCCAGGGAATAAATTTAATGCGGCTCTGCTTATCACTGTATTAGACCGTTTTAAAAAAAAAAATAGTTTGGGAACCCTAGTTTGTTTTCAATACATCATGCTTAAAGGCCCCTTTGAAACAAGGCCGCCCTTCAATTGCATTCCTTAATAATAATCACTACCACAACTCCTATTCTTCATCAGTCAAAGTACAACCTTTTCTTGTGGTGGAGGGGCTCAACCAATTTAATTGGCAGAGGGGCTGGGTGGTTGATAGCTTTACTAGCTGGGAAAACTTAAACATTATGAAATTGGATGTGTCCCATTAGTTGACAGTTATTATCACTAAACGAAGGAAAGGTTTACTTTGACAAACCCTGGTACATCCACATAGTACCAGCCACGGTTAGTGTTTACAACTGCATGCGTAGAGTTTTGTGATGAAATGAAACGGTAGGACACTAGATGGCCTCTTGGATATGGAATGTAGACTGTGCGTCCTAATGGCCTTGTTGGGGGCCTCCCTCGTGCCCTGGATATGCGTCCTCCTGGGGATGTTCTGCCCGGGCACTACGGACGTCAAGATCCTGGAGTCTCCTCCCTTCAACTGCTCTCAGGAGGTGAGTGTTATCGCTCTGGCCTTCTGATCTTCGATATGTTATTCACTTGCTACCCTGGCAATAATGTCACTAAGTAAATATCCCAACCTCTTATTTTTATGGCCAGCGTTCCAGGACTCTTATATCCCATCCAAGTTTTTTTTTATTTTCCCTCCCTCCCTCACTGCTTTAGTGGGGGGGGGGGGGGGGGTTTCCTCAGATGTGGAAGGCTGAACTCCTTACTGACGACCAACTACCTGTAACCCACACAGCTTACAACTCAGACCTTGGCATGAGGGGAGCAAGCTGACCCTTTACATTGCAACGGTCTCGGCATTGTTAAAGTTAGAGCTATTGGAATTGCTCATGACATTTTTGTTTATGTTTTTAAAACATGTAAAGAAACGGCATTGTTATTTACAATGTCAATAGCTTAATCTGTGTGTGGGTGCAAATGCGAAAGGTCTCGCATTTGAGAGTGATTAAGCTATTGACATTGTAAATAACAATGCCGTTTCTTTAAATGTTTTAAATACAAAAACATAAACAAAAAAAATTTCATGAGCAATGCCAATAGCTCTAACTTTACCAATGCCGAGACCATTGCATTGTAAATGCTTGTTCCTTAAATATATAGTACCTGAATCGCAGCACAAGCAGGGAAGAGACACTAATTAAATGCATTTAATCTGTGCTTTGTCCATGCACTGCAGAAAGAAAAGGAAGTGACACATGGGTAGAGTTGCTCTCCAATCAGAAGTCATCAAAGAAGAATGAGAACTCTGCAAACGAATGGTAAGTAATGGGCTGGTTCTAAGCCCATTACAGAACACAAGAGTCTCGCAAGCGAGAGCGCATGCTCACGCATGCGAGACCTAAAAACTGGAGCTGAACTTCACATGTGCAGCAGTTTCCCAAACTGATGCCACGACCCTTATTTGGCGAAAATAATCTAGAGTGATCATAGATTTTTGCAGCTGTGTGTGGCCTGTTTTAGTACTCTGATCACACTTGGTGTGCAGATATTCAGGGCAGCCCTGGCACTGGTGCCCCAGCATCTCAGCCCTTTCCTCTACTATCTGAGAACTGCACAGACTTGTTCATACTGGAGTGCGCTTCCTGTTTTCTAAAGCACTTTGAAGCTCTGTCCTTTTACATTACCCGGGCTGAATGACTAACCTGCTGGCACCTCAAACCAATGCAACAAGATTAATGCTTGAAAACCCTCCAGTTATCTATGTTTTTTAAAAGATTACGGTACATAAAATCTAACTATGTTTTAATGTATTTATTTGTATTCCACACGGAAATACAACCCATGTAAGTGATATGAAGTTACCCAAAGACACACAAAAGATTGGTCGGGTAGGCTAAGACCCAGACATGCCGCCTAGGCTCTCATTACAAGATCCATGTAAGAGGATTTTTTGCTAGACTGGGAATGGTGCGTATATTTCATAGACTGCCTGTTTTTCTAAATGCCAGTTTTACCCGGTATAACCTGGCGATGTCTGTGGGTGGGAAAATACACAATATTCAGAGTTTTACAGCTTGGATCGAGGGAAAAACATGATAGTACCACATTATCTCCCATTTCGAGCTGCAGAATTCAGAATGGTAATAGTGCACTAGTGAAAACAGAAATGTGCGGTATTACCATGGGCATAGCTACCACTGGTGCAGCAGGTGGGGTGGCACTGCGAGCCCAGGAAGGGACCACTGAACCTCAACAAGTGCTCTTCTTACTACCCCAACAGCAGTCAAAGAGGCCATTTTCCTTTCTTGCACCAGGGTCCTCAGCATCTTTGCTACGCTAGTGGGTATTACCCGAGTTCAGGTAATGAGGGCCATGGCTGGCTCTCATGGTACCCAACAACACTCACCACCAAGAAACTCCGCCCACGTCTCCGTCATCCAGGCAAAGAGCTGGCCTATTTAGTGTGACGAAGTGAAAGCAACCATCAGAGCCCTCTGCTCCAAGCCATTAAATACTAAAATCATAAACCCACAGCCAACTAACTGAGAACAGCACCAAACACAGGACCCGTGACATCACAAGCTGAATGACACTCCAGTCTGCCATGGGATGGGAACCATCCTACAGCTAGAAAAGCTAGAAAGAAAGGGACCGCTGCTAGCGCTTCAAGGTCATACCAAGGATAGAATGTGCGCTATGAACATCCATAACATACAAGTTGGGACCTAGGGGAAGGGAAAAAGTACATGTTAAGAAAGCATCACTTCTTAGGAGGTAAAGCTCTGAATTTATGAGGGAACACCATGTCACTGGAACACCGTGATTCCAGTCCAGGTTTTAATCTGACACCAGGGTGAATTCCGAGAGTTGTAGACTTACTTTGCTTACAATGGTTTATTAAAGAAAAGCCCCGGACTGGGTAAATACGCGTGTCCCGGTGACATGGATTCGTTGGGTTATCCAATGAAGGCCGATTTAAGCTTCTTCCTCACATCAACAAATCCCTTCAAGAGAGGCCTGCAAGCAAAGGCGCTGCGTCCCTAGCTGGAAATGCCTCTTTCTGCAACGAGTGCTCGCTTCCTGGACTCCCTCCAGATCGAACTCACTCAAATACCAGAGTGGATTAGCAAAGCTCACACGAGCAGAGGGCGCGGCGGAGGACAGGGCCTGCCTCTTGTCCCTTGCCGCTGGACCGAACCACCAGATATATTGTAAGCTGCACAAAGAGGCGCTGTGCTCATAATGCCGGTACCCATCTCACAACACATCTTCCTACAACACAAGGCATACAGCAAATCCAACACTGCACAAATGTACAACTAACTCACTACCCAACAGCACCTCCTTCGGTGGGCTTACCCAATCCATACACATTTGTTGAGGAATGGGCACGTGTACCGAAGGAGAAGACACCAAAGCAACCTGGTACAGCGCTCTGCTCACCGCTAGCTAAAGCCAGGGCCACTGGAATTATGCAACATGAAAGGGCCAAATTATGTAGCAGGGTTGACTAAATTATGCAGCAAGAAAAGGAAAATTATGTGGCGCAATGCAGAAAAGTTTGAGATAGTATTACGACATTATTTTCTTGTTTTTACAACTGTTAACACTGCCTGGGCATGGGTACCACCTCATTAGCACAAGCATACCGCTCAAATAAGCAAAGAAAGGTGACCAGTCAACCGTTACAAAGGGCAATCCACTGCCCGATAAAGGTGTGGTTGCGTTTTTAGTAACTTTTTAACCATTTGAGCTACAATTATTTTGGGGGTAAAACCATCAGATTATGCAACACATGATGGATCATGTGGTAAATTTGGCAAATCCATAACTATGAAAAACGCCTCAGCTGATCAATTCCAGTCGCCCTGGCTAAAGCATACTCATTCATTCACGCTGCTATCTGCACAGTTTAACAAGCCATCAGACTCTGCGCTGTGATAGTAACCTCACAACTACTGGGAAGGTGACCTCTGGACTACCGGAAGCACTACAATGCCCAACTAATGATAACATATTGTGTGCTATATACATGTTAAATAATGTATCCTGCGTACCAATCTGCTACTCACCCCAACCCCCCAAAAAAGTGTAAAGCCCCCCCACAGGCTCAAAGACACCTCCCCACCAAACCTGCTTAAACCAACCCAAACACCCCCAGCCCACTGACTTCAGTACAGTTGCCTTCTCAGACATCTTACTTCGCGGCGGAGGGGTCTATAGCAAGCAACAAAACCGGGGAAGAGACATCCGATGTTTGTCTCATTTACACACAGTATCTTGAGTTCCCAAAGGTACATTCTGATGTGAGCTAAAACGTTTTACCGTCTAGGGCAGGGTTCTCCCATGTCGGTCCTGGAGGGCTGGAAGATAGATAGATATTTGGAGTAGAACTATGCCTGATATATATATATATATATATATCCCCATTTAGATAAATGTAGTTATCTACAAAATCTGGAATGGATCCGGCCCTCCAGGACCGACTTTGAAGAACCCTGGTCATGGGCAATACACAGTTTAGCAGTTCGCTGGGTTGTCAACTAACAACGAAACTAATCAACTTCCACTGGAAGAAAATATCAATGATTGCTAGTAAATATAGATATACATGGTTAGTGGAGAATGGACACGTAGGTGTTATTGAAACACATATCCAATTATTGAATAGAATGCTTAATACTGCCACTTCTAACCATTTTAATTACAAATCTGTTCAGTGTAATCAAATGCAGAAACTAGTCCACAAGGACATCAAGTATTTGTCCAGTTTCACAGGGAAGCCGGCATCAGAATACAAATTCCCATCGCCATTGGCAGTTTCACCACTCAAATCCAAAATTATGAAAGGTATAATCCAATTTACGTTAACACTCTGTTCCAGTGCATTTCGAGGGACAACCAATATGGATTTAGGCACTTCTAAACAATGCTTTAATGTATAGCCAATATCAATGAAGTATGAAAAACTGGGAGTAGATGTGCACAGAGACACACTCAGCTAAAGGTGTATTTGTAATGCTGTACAAAAGGGGGTTTGTAATGCTACCATCATAAAAGCACCGTGGGGGGGGAGCAGTGGTGATATAGTGATCCCCGCTTGTGCGATGCAATCCCCAAGCAGTGGCCACTGCATGGCTATCTGTGCTACAACAGCACTTGTCAAACTAGAACCAGCCATAGCTGTTAATGCCTACAAACACATTTCAAATCCGTCAACGTAAATAGTTTTAATACCTACTTGGCATCTGGGCCACAATCACTTCCATGCTTTACAGGCTGGACTATTCTAACCATTTATATCAGGGTGTTCTCCTATTCATGCTACAACGGGTAAAAAAAAGTTGTCCGACTTTTACGCAAGGGATGATGAGAGTTCATCACTCTGAACCGTCACGCCCTCCAATGGCGCTCACTGGCCGGGACACATCCTTCAAGGCCCTCTCCACATCTTTTAAGAACTCTGATCCACCTTCATCTAAAATCTCAAACAGACCTTCCAAGGAGCAATTTCGATCCAGGTTCTGCAAGAGTCAGATCAGCGGTTGGACTCTACCATTGGAAACAGCTGGAATTTCCTACCTAGGTGTATAACAATGCTTTTTTTCAGCTTTCAATTTCGCAGAAATATAAAAGTCCTGGATTCCTTCCTGCTCCATAATGCACAGTTTTCTACACTTATGGTCCAAATGCTTGCCCAAATCTCTAGTCAAAGGAGGATACAACACCATCTTGCAAGCACCAGGATCCAGTCTACAGGGCTTAAACAAATCCAGAATAAGAATCAAAGCCGTGTCTCTGTGTCCTGTATGTCCAGGCGAGCGTTCTTCCCAAATCATTGTCGAAAATGAGAAACAGGTCCACACAACGCATTGTGGACAGGCCACTGAACAGGCCAAATTGTGGAATCTGCCACCAGTGGGTGTTGTCAAACTGATGAGGATCTTTGTAACCCAAAACTAGAGACTGTCCCCAAGACAAGTGTGAGGGAGGGAAATCTCCATGGTTCTCACAGACTCCCCCCTCCCCCAATTCTGAACTCGGTCGTCTTTCTCTTTGCCCACTGGTTGACCTGCATTTTATTCACAGCCTGGTTGCACTGCAAGTACAAGTGGGTGACCGATGCATGCTTAGTACAGTCCATTTTCCCATTTCCTTAGTATGATACTACTGATTGGGTGTGCATACCCAAATCCCTTTACGTGAGAGCCTTGAGAAGGACTGGCCGTTCCCGAACCCTTTTATGATGGGTTCACGTAGTAACAGGGAACCAGAAAAGGATCTCTCACTACAGCTGATGTGTCCAATGTTCACTTCCCTCTCATAAACTGCCTTCTCACTTTAGCTGGGTGTTCATTTGATAGATTCAGCCTCTTTGATCTCAAATACGAGAAAGTGGCGGCTCTGTATTAATTATGATTTCGTAATAAGTTGGTGGAGGTGGGCTATACCCACAACACAAACCTGGGAGGTAGTGGTACATACATCGCTCGCATTGCATACACGAGTAAAGGTTTAATAGTACTCTTCAGTCTACCCGCAAAGGTGCACTCTTGTACCAAAAAGAGCCAGATAAACTATGCCCATCCCTTGCTTCCAGGGAGGCCACTTTGTGGAGAAAGATCACCAACTGCTACTCCAATATCCGCTTAAAGGTACTCGTATAACCTCCATTCCCATCCATAATGTAAGTACCTTATACATGTAGGTACTAAACAAGCATAGGCAAAGCCAATAGGTCTAGTAATGACTGCTAGCCACATGGATTTGACAATGCCTATTTAGCTTTGTCATGGTTTTTTGCAAAACATTATAGCTGGGGAGCTACCAGCAACAATAGGTTTTTGGTCTCAAAAAACAACCATTGCCATAGTAGTCCCAGGCACTGAAGGGAACTACTTTGTGAGTGGATGTGCTCCTTGCACCATAGTAGTCCCAGGCACTGAAGGGAACTACTTTGTGTGTGGATGTTTTCCTTGCATCATAGTAGGCCCATGCACCGAAGGGCACTACTTTGTGAGTGGATGTGCTCTTTGTGAAGGAAAAGAAAGCCATCACATAGAAGTTGGCCTGTGGGTAAAATAGCCTGACTCACTGACCCATGTTGTATGCTGTAGAGGACAGAAGAAAAATGTGCATGACACCTGAACAGGCCAATGGATGAAGAAGGCTGACCAAAAAGACCACATGTATATGTAGATATGTATAACTTTTTTATTAAGGCCTGGTCTAATGAATCTGCAGAGCTCAAGAATTTCAGGGCAAATGTATCCACTTTCCGGCCCGCCCTGTGATTAAATGTGTGCTATGGACTAAGAGTGGTAGCTGAAAGCCCCTATAAGCATATTATATATAACATTTTAATCAAATGTGTCCGGTTGGCATCTGCGTTTAAAGCATGCCGTTGGGTGGTGGGTCGAATGAGACTTTACCTACTCACTTAAGGCACTGAAATATGTGCACCAAATTTTTTGCCAATGAAAAGCAATACTTTATGTTATCTTGACGCACAGTGAGGTGCTTCAAGGCACTGTTTATGTGCAGCACTCCGTTACTTCATCGCCCTTATTAATTTTGAGAATAAGTTGACTTGCATTCAGGAAATATTTTCCACCAGCGTGCAAAACGGGCGCATCTTATACAAACGTAACCTCAATTTCGCAAGGCAGTTGTCAGCAAGAAATGTGTAAACATGGATTTGACACTGAATAACGCTAAAACCAACCCACTGCCGGTTATGAAAAAAGAAACCGAAACTGCAATCGCAAACACCCGCCCCGCCCTCCACGCTTAAAGTGCTCTCTCTTTTATTGTTTTTTTAACTCTTTGATTAGATTCTAAAAGGAGCACTTGCAAACAACACCTCGAAGCTCTTCAAAGTGACGCGCTTCCTGAAAAAAAGGACGGCATCGGCACTTCCAGACAGACACCACCGCACGTACCTCTCCACACACGAAAGTTTACCAAACAAACGCTTGTATGATCTCAGTTCAACTGAAGCGTGGTTGGAGCCTGCTGGGGCCAGAAAACACATGCCTTGGATTCCGCCCGGCAGTTTTCCTTTGAACGACATCAAAACACGGCCTGGAGGGACACGCCCCATGGAAGGCCTTACCAGCTGAGCGTGGTTCAGGTGGGAAACGCATGGGCCTTGCAATGTTCAGCGCGCACCAATCGTGCCTGATCTATAGTCAAGTGGACAGACTCACTCCGGCCACAAGGGGCGTAAGTATCACTGGTGCAGCACTCCGGTGCCACCAGAGACCATGGCCCTCCAGTAACAGTTATCTTTTACGACCCACACGCTATTCCGGGGGTAAAAAGTGGGAATTTGGTTTGTCCCATGCCATCTTGGCTACTCTTATTTACATCCAACATCCCTCTTACCTAGGCACCAACTGATAAACTGTGAAGGCAATATACTGATGAAAGTAGTAATTGGGGATTGGTGGAGTGCTCCAACCGTAAGAATGTTGGATGGACACGCACACCTGTATAGTGTTTGTGTGTGTGAGTGCTGGAGGTTTCATCTTGACATTGCCTCGTCCTGGGGCAGTATGTGGTCCACTCAGGGGCCCCTTTAAATATTCAAGAGATTCTGTATAGATGGGTGAAGCTGAAAAATCCCTATCCATCTGCAATTATAGTAGTTATTTGCAAAGCGTCAGAGGATTCTTGGTGTAGATAAAGAGTTACGCCAATAAATACAAATAAATTGTCAGTAAAAGATCCAACTGCTATGTCATATATAGTGTTTTATAAACAGTAGCTAGTAGCTTCTGTAACATTTTTTTCATTCTTTCTGCAGATTTTTTCCATTGTAAAGTTAGCCGATACACGTTTGCCCCTAAGCACTAATTGGCTTGAGCTTTCTCAATGCTGTATGGTCTTATATGGCTTTGTCCAGCACTGTTAACTGTCCAGTTGGGTGCCAGAGGGTTGCATTTCGCCAGCTGATATGGTTGTTCCTTTCTGTGGTCGTGTGCGAGGTCCATTTCTGAGTCCCAACAGTAGCGCATTTCAAGGACACGCAGTCTTTGCAGTGCATCCTGGGAAAAAGCGGGCAGCGAGTTGAAATGGAGGTGTGTTCAGTCCCAGGCATGACGTCCAGAGATCAACCACACCAGCTGGTTAAATACAGGCCGCTGGCACCGAACTGGACATCTGATATTACAGGACAATGCTAAAAGGTAAAATGTGTGTTGGTTACCCCTACAATGTAAATAATTTATTGCAAAAATTAAACAATTGCTACATAAGCTACTTTTAATTAAAAAAAATCTAAATACACCACAACAGTTTGAGCTTTTATGTACACAAGAATCCGGTACGCTTTGCAAAAAAAATACTATAATCTATACGTGAATTGAATATGAATGGGTGTTCTTGTCCTAAACTCATTGATACAAGCATGATTTACTTTATCCTACAGGAACAACCGATTTATATAGAAGACGTCAAATTTAGTAATTTTACTTATGGTCAGGCAAAAAGAAGTAAAGGCAAAATGCCTGGCGCACAGTCCTGGTTCACACTTTGGGAAGTTCACACGCTACCCATCATCGGATGGTTAGCTGATCGTGGGAGTTGAGTATGGATCTTGGGCAGATCTCAATGATCAATTTACCAATACAGGAGGAAATTTATGAAATGATGGTTAAATGAGATGATTTTGAAAGACTTAATGGAAAAATGGTTACAAAGCAAGACAGCACCACTAAATGAATGTTGCAAGGGTGACTAGAAAACTTTGAACACATTTTGTGGCTAAATTGATAGTACTAAGAAATTAGAAGGAAAATCGAACCTCAAGTAACAAAAACAGCAAATCAGAGCATGAAAAGAGACTGCGTTGAGCTACTTACAAAAAAGGGTAGCAACAGACGTAGTGAATTTTATAATAATATGAACAATAGAAAAGAAATACCATTAAGATTTATTTGCATGTTTTCTGACACTGTAATACTCTGCGGCAATTCAGTATGAAACCTTGCATATCTGCTTTTGATTTAGCAGTTGGCTAACTAATGCATTGGGACTTATTAACTCCTAACAAAAGCAGAATTGTTTTAATAAACTAATGAAATGAACATACCTTGTGTTATTTTTTTCGTCTGAATTGGTTCTTTTATTATTTGTTTTTCTCTGTATAAAAACACTTTCTATATTAATATTATAAACCAAATAATAAAACCACAACGTGGGCTTTTACTATAAAGTAAAATTGAAAAGCAAAACGTAGCAGTAAATCAAAACGAAACTCGAACTTAAAGCCAACAAATGAAATCATTATGAACAGCTGCTATCTCTATCAGGGCTCCAGGGCTACCAAAAATGATTCTGCCAAACACGTGGTTGATATTAAAAGATAAACATTGGGCCAGACATCTTTTCAGAAGGCTTTTGCAATTCTTATTCAAAATATATGTTACAAGTCATATTTGTCGAGGACTCTTTTCACACATCTGCTGCTGGAGTCTTGTAGTTGTGAACTAAGAATTCAAGTAATTGCATTTGTCGGACACTGTACATTACTTCTTAAGCTGCCACCTATAATTCCAGAGGTTTTAGTAAAATCGCTACTGATGCCTGCAGGAGAACAGGGCAGAAATGACTGACTTCTACAGGCACTGTTACATCTGGCACTCCAAGGAGGATTGCCTTCATCAAGTTATAGGTGCTTTGACTCAGTTACTGGAATAATGTGGCAATGGAGTGCAGAATTGTGCAATTCAGTGTCCATACTAGGTGGCAAATAAAGCCAGACTGAGCGGCATATTGAGTCGCACTGTTATCTACCTGTGTTTATATTATTACAAACACTAGTACACAAAGGGTGTCCCAATGTGATTAAAAGAAAAGATACAGCTTCATCAGATGGTATTCAGAGTGTACATCACCAACAATTACGGATTTGGTCTTGCATGGCACAAAAGGGACCCCGTCCTATTACCCCCAGGTCCCTCCGTCCTCGACACCGTCATGGACTAGTGAGATGTAACTATCTCGCTGACAGAAAAAGAACGAAGGAATGCTGGACCTACCCTTCCCCCTCCCACTGGGAGTACATAAGGAGTACCGACCCAGCATTCCTCCTGTTGACGGTGTAAGAGGACGCGGCAGGAGCGGGGGCGCTCCTGCCTTCTTTCTGGATTTATCGTTGTGGCCGCTGGTTCTTACCTGGTGCCGGCGGCCCTTCCTTGTTGGCCTCTCCCTCCCTGCTGGGCTTTCAGAGTAAAATCGAGTGTGTAAAACACACACACTGTTGGACTCTGAAGAAAGGAAGCAAACAAGTAAACTTTTCTTGTAACAAATGAAGACGTGACTAGTTTGTTTAACTCACACTAGTTAAGCTCAAAACCTGGTCTTCAGCTTTTTTGTGTTCGGGGCACCTGAAAACACCTCCTTCCTTTAAGAATCAGCACCACAGAACACTATGGTGAATTTCATTTTTTTTTTTAATTCATATAAGACCAGGAGATTCCTTGTGATTTAGGGATACAATGACTCAAGAATCCTGACCTCAAAAAGTGATGGAACATGTTTATACTGCTTCTAAACTTTTAGCTACACCTTAGAATAACTGCTATCTAAAGAGCACTCTCTGTGATGCATACATAAGCGTGTGTGTAATGAAATAAACATTTTCATGATAAGCAGACTTGTTCTTTACATGCAGCTGAAAGTACAATCAAGGTTACTTCAGCTTTTTGTTCTCTGGTTCCCATAAAAGGCCACAGGAGCAAAAGTGACACTGCTTTAAATGCTTGAATACAGCAGTCAACAGCTGAAAGGTGAGGAGGTAACTTTTGCAAAGAGGCCTGGTGCGTGTGTACCCCTGGACAGTGATTTTACAAAATCTAGTTCCGTATTTTTTTTAATTTGCAAATTATTCTGTAGATGGTGGCATATGTGGAAAGTATGGAAAAAGCATAATAACGAAAAGTTGTGGCATGGGAATGGCGCTCTGCAGTTAATCCTGCTCATACTAACAAGGTATTAAACTAGAACCAGGATTTAAGGGGTTACATTTTGGCTGAATGGAAAATCACACTGAAGATAGCTTGTGACTATTAGGAGTGGAGAGGTGTTCCTCTGTGTAAAGTAATTGTTACATGCAATTTAGTAGACATGAAAATGTGTTTTCCAATGTCAGTTGTGTTGTACTGTAGCAATAAACTTGAATGTTGTTTTGCACAGTAGTAATAAATGTGCATTTAGGAGTAGGGTCGCTCTAAATAATGTGCTATTGGACCACATTTATTTTCACTGCCACACAATTGGTATTAAATACATGTCCCCATTATAAACAAGTGTTTCTTTTTAGTTTATGTTCTTTATTGGTCATTACTGTTGCATAAACACGAGCAGTTGAGGCAGGTGGTATGTACTTTAAGCTTTTTGTTTTCCCTCCCTTGCACAGGAGGCAGACTTTTTGCTTGTATCTTCCAGACTTTACCTCCTACAGATGTCCCTCGGAGATGCCTCATCTTTTCTATTGTGTTCGGCTGAGTTTTATTATTGTGTGTTGATGAGACTCGCATGTCTAACATTCTGCCGAGACCTTGATTATTGTTGCTGTTTTATAAAGTAAAAATTCCAAGAAATAACTATTTAAAAAATAAATAAACGTGTTTCTTAGCACCCACTTTGTTAACTGTTACTGTAACAATGACTTCATGGCAAATTGATACTTTAAATACATTCTGAAACGCATCTATTATTTGGTTTTTGAAACAGTGGCTTTACAACACAACTGGACAGATATGTATAAAATCCATTATTTCATCTGAGATCTTAGTTTGAATGAGCACTTACACCTCCGTTTGCGCGCTCATTTACCTTGAGCAGAAACCATAAACTCATAAGGAGTACATTTCTATGTATTGCATGGCATGGAGTAATCAATAAGAAGTCTGAAGTGATTTGGTCTACTGTAAATACATTGGAAAACCGTAAGGAAACTTTTCCACTAATGTATTCCTAATCACAAGCAAAGGCAATTTCATAAGATTTTAGAGTAAAACCTTTTTTCCCAAAACCATTAGTGCCTCTACCAATAATACTTTTTCAGTATTAAAACAGAATCCACGGTTTTAAAACCAACCTCTCTTTCTCTAGCTATATAATCACAGAAAAAGCAAAGGTTAAAGCGACATTATACTTAAGTGCTGAAATGACACTAGAAATAACTTTTTTTTTTTAAACTACTGACATAGCCAGCTACAGCTAGTCAATTAACTAACTTGTGTCACATCATGCACTGCGTTACTCATAAGTAATTTTAACAATATTGTTCTTCAAATCAAATGAGTGATGTCAGTTATGTCATTTAACAGTCATGGGTGATGTAATGTGTGACGTCATAAGAAGAGCACGATGGAGCACAAGTTATAAGTGATTGAGGTCAGTTATGTCATTAAAACAAAAACCTGGTCTCAGGATGCTTGTTTCCGGGTCCACGGAGGACCTGGCTTGGCAGTTCGGGCTGGACTCTTCCCATGAGTAACAGGGTCAAGACTTACTTGCATATGATTGGGTCTGAACTGCAGTGGCGAAGTGAGCTAAAGAACGAGGATGGATTCAACCCAGATCCGTGACTGGGGGTGAGTGCCTGAAAAGTTTCAGTGCTCCGTCCATCTCCTTGTGTTTGCTATGTCATTTAACAGTTATGAGTGATTGTGATGTCATAAGCAGTGCAAGATGGGGCACAAGTGTTAGGTGAGTTATGTCATTTAACAGTCATGAGTGATGTAATGTGTGATGTCATAAGCAGTGCATGATGAGGCACTAGTTGCAGATGAGTTATGTCATTTAAGAGTCACGAGTGATGTAATAGGTGATGTAAAACGGTGCATGATAGGGCACAAGTTATAGTTAATTGGCTAAACTATAAATGGCTTATTTCAGTGGTTTTAAACATTAGTTCTCGTTTTATTTGAACATCTAGCTATAACATAACTTTAATCTGTTTTTCCTCATGTTAATTTGGCGTTTTTTGGATGATATTGTAAATTGGCCCATCACAGCTGCGCAGGGCCTTAGGTCTTTTGTCCAGCCAGATGCTATCACTGTTGCATCTGATCCCCTCTCTAGGGAAAAGGTAGGTGTGTGTGTGTGTGTGCGTATGTCCGTCTGTCTACCTACTCTGGCCTAGTCTGTTGTAGCAGGAGTGGCAAAGAGCACTACCTGGGGTTGGGTTGACGACATTGCTGGAGGTCTCTGGTCGTTTACAGGCTCTCTACAGGGTGAGTCTGGCACAATCAGAAGTCACAGGGCCTCCGAAGGCATTTCTCAGGGCACCTGTGCAGCTCTGCCACCGCTCACGGAGATGGGACAGCGTCTTGAGCCACACAGGTCTGGTCAGTCATCAGTGCAGTCCACTTCAGCCACACTTCCACACTTGTAGTGGCATGATCCGCTTTTGGCAGAAATTTTCAGGGTCGGGTATAATTCAGGAGAATAACACAGTACAGGCCCTTGCATGGTCACAGTGGTGCAGTCTGCTTCAGGCACAAGTAATAATAGTGCAGTGGTACAGGCCGCTTTCAGGGTCATGGCAGTGCAGTCCATTTATGTGCACTTCGGCAGTGCCATAATGCAGCCATTTCAGGCAAAAGAGTCGCATTCTGATTCTAGAGTACACCGCTCATGTTCTATCTCAAGTCCTTCTGGTCGGACAGATTCTCTGCTCTGGGGTCAGCTCCATCTGCTCACCCTGGTCACATTTTGCTTCTGTCCATTACAGCATGAGGCAATGGGCCACCCTACATCAGCCACTGGCTCACCTGTGTGCCTGTGGTGTCATTTTGCTTGTGCACTATGTGCACATCCTCCCAGAACACAGTCACCCTTCAGTGCATTGGGATGGTGAGGTAATTTAGTTTACAAAGTGACTTTTCAGTCAGTTTTGGAGCGCTTACACTAAGAATGAATTCCGTAAAAGATCTCCTAAAATCGCACATTTCTCAAAACTGCATAAAATTTCACAAAAGTGTGAATTTACAGGATTCGGTTTCAAATGTGTGCGTGTGTGCGCACTCGTTGGCCATCTTGTGTCTGACATTCTTTGTTATACCTAAAGAATGCCAAAGCCCCGTTCAAGATGGCCGCTGCTAGCAGTGCATGCATTAGGAGTTGCACACTGTAACCTGCAGCAAGGAATCAGCAGCAGGGTCTGGAGAGCTGTCGGGTCATCAATAAAATAAAATGCAATACATTCATCATCAATGTTGACACTTCATAAGAGATTATTCGAAAATTGGAAAAAGTTTAGCCGATAAAGGATTCTGACTGCCCCATTGAAAGTGCAATTTATCCTCACATGTAAAGGCCCTATTGGCACCACAATAATATGGAAATGTCTGTGCGTATAAGTAAGCTAAACAATGGGCAATTACGCATTATGGCTCTCTAGGGGAGTATACGAAGTTGTGAACTTTGCATACTTTCTTCTTTTCAAGTCCAGGTTTGTGAAGTGCAACGCTGCCAAAGTTTTAAGAAAAGAATAAAGAGCAGCAGCAAAACAAGTGACCCAACACAGCTGCATGAACATTCCTCCACCACACAGGTCTGTGAGCATGCTGGGTTTGACTGGTTCCAGGAAGGAGTGTAACCGTCGTCCCTTATGCCACAAGTACCAGAGCTGGATGGCCAGCAGCAGGGAAAGGAAAGCATGCAGCTTGTTAGGAACGGCTGTTGTTTTCCCCGCTGTCATTTATGGCTGGCAGACAGGAGTAGCAGTGGGGACAACAATGCTCCCCATGGACTTCCAGCAGCAGGGAACAGGATGGGAATGATGCAAAACTCCATAGGCAAAGTTTAGAAGTGACACGTACGTCCCTTGTTCTTTAATGCCACTGTGTGATGCTCATGACATGATAATCAACCATAAGTCAGAGCGATTTGTATGTCATCAGATCCCCATAACAAGATATCTATTAAACATTTTATATTCCATTTTTTTAAGCAGGAAGATGCATATTTTAAACTACCATATATTCCTGCTGTAAACAGCAGCATCATGTACTCAGACACTGGAATTAATAGATTCCGAGGCTGTGGCATTTTTCACATCATTATGGATTTGCAGAATTCGCCACATAATCAGATTTTTAACAAAAATATTGTGTTTCAAGCTCAAACGTATCCAAACTTACTATAAAATACTGCCACATGTGTGCTGCGCAGTGGAAGGCCATCTGAAAAGGTTAACGGTCACCTTTCAGCTGCTGAATGCTATATTTTGCTGTTAAACTGAAACTAATGAGGTGAAACCTCAACCAGCTAGTGTTAGCTTATATTATAAAAATGTCAAAATAATAAAGTAATACTGACATTAAAAAAATGCCGCATGCCACATCGTTATCTTGCCACATAATTTAGTGAACACTGCTAAATAACTTGAGCCTCCTCTGCCACATAATTCCAGTGGCCCTCACTGTACTCCTTTCCAGCCTTCTCGTTGCAGAAATTTGTAATTCACAGTGATAAACCCCCCCCCCCCCCCCTTTACGCACCCTAAACCCCTCCTACGACTTAACTAATTCACCATTAATCCTCTATGGGTTCCAGAGTAGCGTGCTACTCGCCGAAAAAGCGCTTGACGCCTCGTCGGGGGTAGTAAGCGCTATATAAATGCAAATACAATACAATAATGTATTTTTTTGCAAATTATGCAACATAGGTAATTTATAGTTAAGGCATCATCCCTATGAAACATTGGTGTTAAAACTACATAAGTATTTACTAAGTCCTAAAAACATTCATTTTATCCATTTACAGTTGCCTAGTGAACCACCTGCGCTCTAATTCACTGACCATGCAGTTTGGATTCCCTCTGACCAAAATACCCCTGTCTGTGGCACTCACTAGTCACGGCTATGACTTGAGGACTTTGGGCACGGGTAGCCTCCCTCATAGCTAATGAGCACAATCTGCAACAGTGCATGGAGCATGCACCAGTGCCCCACTCATTGTAAATACTGGGCCCAGGGAATAGGACATGGGAAATGGTCTTATCCTTTAATAAAGATATTTAACTTTCACTTCTTAAACATGTTAAAATTGTCAGTCTAACAGATCTCATCTCCCAAACCCTTTTGTTGTCTTTGCTCACCACCCGAAAGCATTTTTATGGCCCACCAATTCTTCTTCACAGCCCTCCCAGACCCAAAATCATGGCTCCAGGCCTGCTTGCGACGCTATATAGGTGTCCATAATTGACACTCAAAATAAAGCTCCGTTGGTTAAATCACACTACCCGACAGAAAAACAAGGGGCCAAATAAACATATAGGTGAAAGAGAGAGAGAAAAAGAGAGACATACCCGCAAGCGGAAGTGGAATTATTAAAATAAAGGCTAGAAGCTCAAGGCCGCCGTGTGCGACTGAGAGGGTGAAGGAAAGGCGGTGTGCGCGCCTTTAAGCAGTAATCCCTTCAAAGCTCGACGACAACAGCCATCGCGGTGGGAGGAGTATCGCAAGAGCCTCTGCCCTCCCAGCTGCACGTCCAACAGCTCACAGACAGCAGCGGTACACGCCTACAGGGACAGGCCACAGACACCAGCACTAATTCCCCCCTCTCTCCTACAAGCCCACCCCTAAAGATACAGCCCACAGGGAAATACGCGGCAAGCCGATGCACTGCTTAGCATGCAAGAGAGGAGGCGAGGCCTAGAAGCTTGCTTGCCAGGAGACGCGCTTTCTCATCTCACGCTCCCGCGCTGAGTGATGCCACCACACATCACGCCATACCACCCACGTCAGAACACCACATAACACCGACTCAACACAGAATATGCCTAACAAGACCAAGGCACACTTTACCACAGCAAAGAAATGCACACGGTACTACAGCCTGAGGCAGAAACAGCCAAAAGGGTGGAGCCAAGGATGGATGGGGGTTGGTGAAAATAGATTACAATTTATAGGTATTCCAGAAAACAACCAAAAGAGTGGAGCCAAGGAAGGATGGTGGATAAGGGGTGGGGGTTGGTCGAAATAAATTACAATTTATAGGTATTCCAGCTCTTCTAGTCTACAAGTAAAATTATAAGGTTTAGGAGTATCAAATACAACTGCGAAATAAAAAAATAAAAAGAAGTACAATATGAATTAACAGCAAAAATAAAAAATAACCTAATTATAGAAATATTTGTATTAAGTAAAAAGAAAAGCAGCCAAACTCAATATACGGCCGCCTCTAACATATCCTATAACCACCCACACCACGTCAAAGACCACAAAACCCAATACAACAAGATACCACATCACCTAACACCACCTCACACCATCCTCCATCACACAAGCCCACATAGCCTTGTTCCTCAAAACAAAATTCCACACCGACCAAATACCAGATCGCATCAGACCACACTACATCCCATCACACTCTCCTTCACACTGCATCATAACATATGAATGACATGGAACCATGATTTTCCTGACGTTTCTCTTTGTGTTTGTTTTGTTCGCCCTAAGTTGGCAGGGTATGCCCAGACGTGGGTCCCTTGCTCACTTTGCCACTGGATTAAAGCTAGCCTGGCTGATGAGGGCTGTTAGCCCGAAACTGGTCCCAGGATGCTTGCTTCCGGTCCAGGGAAGACATGGCTTGGCAGTTTGGGCTGGACTGTTCCCATGAGGCACAGGGTAAAGACGGATTTGCATATAACTGTGTCTGAACTGGGGTGGCAAAGTGAGCTAAACAATGATGATGGATTCAACCCAGATCTGTGACGGGGGTGAGTGTTTGAAAAGTTTCAGCACTCCATCCATCATCTCTTTGTGTTTGGTTTCTCCAACTGCCCCATTCAAGGCCACAGCAGTATTTGCTATTATAACTATTTTTTCTGCCTGAACTACACACAATAATTTTGTTGCTCATAACTGCCCCTGGTGGGACACAATATTCTGCACCACCCTGTCCTTGCCCCCTTCACTTAACCAATGCCATATCATACTGCTGTATTTGCCGCCCACCAATCAAGTTCATTTGTTGTTCAGTGCTATAGATGTTCTCCCTAATTTGCTGTCACAACAAACAATGCCGTCTGCTAAATATAACCTAAGGTACTTGTTAACAACATTTCCAATGTTCTCTCTCTCTTGCCTCCCTGTGTCGCAGACCACACCACATAACACTGACCTTAGCCAGTCTATGGCATCTAACATATCACTCTGCAATGCACAGCGCACTAACCACAACAAACCACCTGCACCACATCTCCCAGACCAACAATACAACTACCACATCACACTATACCAGCCTGCCTGCCATTTGGGAACACAGTGGGACCACCAGCTGAAAAGCGAGGAGGGAAAACTCATGCAACCAACTCCTACACCACACAGCACCAGTGAATACCATCACATACCATAGATAAATCTATTGGCACACCATGCATCCTTTCCTATTCACATAGGGCAGTACCTACATTGGTCCCTTGCTAACTTTGCCACTGAACTCAAGCTAGCCCACATATGGCTGTGTCTGAACTGGGGTGGCGAAGTGAGCTAAAGAACGATGATGGATACAACCCAGATCTGTGACTGGGGGCGAGTGTCTGAAATGTTTCAGCACTCCGTCTCCTTGTGTTCGCCCTAAGTTGGCAGGGTATGCCCAGACGTGGGTCCCTTGCTTACTTTGCCACTTGATTCAACCTAGCTTGGCTGATGAGGGGTACTACCCCCAAACCGGTCCCAGGATGCTTGTTTCCATCGGAGGGAAGACCTGGCTTGGTAATTCGGGCTGGATTGTTCCCATGGGGAACAGGGTCAAGACGAATTTGCATATGGCTGGGTCTCAACTGGGGTGGCGAAGTGAGCAAAAGACCGATGATGGATTTAACCCAAATCTGTGACTGGGGGTGAGTGTCTGAAAAGTTTCAGCCCTCCGTCCATCATCTCCTTGTGTTTGCTTTACATTGCAAGGGCAGCATCCCCTGCTCACAAAGAGTTTGGTGGAGGTAAACCTCAAGCAGAAGGTAGGAGGCACCGGGACAGGGAGCACATGGAATATGTGAGCAAGAACATAAACACCTACCAGTCCCTAAACAATACAAGCAAGATGAACACACAAAACTAGTAGGGACTAATGATCTCAGGACCAGACGGTACAAGTAACTTCTGGCTACGCGCTCTCACTTTGGCAGCATCCCCGTCCTGAACTTGTCATATTCGATCTTCTGTTGCTTTATCAGAATACCTATTGTATGACAACTTTTGCTTTATGTATGTATTTCTATTTATGTTCTTATTTCTTCATGGTGCTGGACCTATAATCAATGTTGTTGACAACCTTGCATTACTCACAGTCTTGTATATTTTGCCATCTACTCTTATCGTCTCCAAGTCTTGGCCTTTGTTGTAATGTTCAAAAATTCTCTTCTGCCTCATCCTACCAGTCAACTTTTCTCTCTTTTTCAGCAATGTTAGAACTCCCGGCACCACACTTCCCCAATCCACATCTTCTTATTCTCCAGCCTTTAATTCATAGTTTTCCATTGGCACCGCGGCTCTAATCCGGCCACTGCTTGTTGGATTAACGTACTGTCTACCAAACGCCCTTCCATATTCTTATCTAGTTAATTCTTACTGATACACTAACAGTACTAGTGGCTGTTCGTAGCCATTATGTATTTGCCTGCCCTTTATTATTGTATACCTCCCATACACTGCAATCCTCTCTACCTGTGGAATTCATTACCAATACCGTAACGACAATGGTCTGCAATGTTATGCTGTCAGTCAATGCATATGTTGACCTGGAGCTCACACAACTTTCTTCGGTACAGTGCTCTGAAACTCCGTCAAGTGGAGTTAGTGCTTTATAAATCAATAAATTGTGAGTACAAACATACAGATTATGCCTGTGGGTCATGAAACGTAATCCCTTATGGTGTACCTTTAGGGTCAACCCACCCTTATGGTTATAGATATCAACAGCACCACGGAGGGAGGAGCTAAAACTAGAGAAGACTGTGCTTTATAAATACTGCAAACCCTAACCATCATGAGCATTGAATGAAACACATTGTATCTAGGGCCCCACAATGCACTCAACTTGTTCCACTACTCCAACATTTACATGAGACCCCCCTGCTCATATCATCTCGCTTTATAAAGTACAATTCCAAATGTATACAGTCTACAGCGCTTAATTTGAAGGAAAGAAAATTAAAACTACCGGGCAAAACATATTGTCACAGGCCCACAGCCGCCGCAATCAAAGCTTGGTGCGCAGAAAAACCAAGATTGTGTATTCCTGATTTCACCTTAGGCATCTTTAATCCACCACCAGACACTTGCTGCCTCTTTCAGGTTCTTTTCATTTTCTTTTCCCTTTGTCACTGTTTTCCCCTAATTCTCTCCCTCCTCCATCCCCCCTTTTGTATTTTTCTCTCTCTTAGTCTGGATCATAATTTGTTGAAGGAAAAATAACTTCTGGTTCCTAAACATGGCATAGGGTGACATTTAATATTTAGGTCTGTCCTGACAAAGATCGATATGATATGGGGTGGCGTGGATTAAGCAGTGTGAACTGACCTGAAAACATGGCTGTAGGTGTCTAAGCAACCGGTATGACACTGAAATGAGTCATTGAGCTCTAAAATAGATACCTTTTATAAACTTCACTGGTTTTCATTACGACTGGTGTACATACAATAGGAATGGCAGATATAATTTAAGATCTTGAAATTGTTATTGTTTTATTTTGTGTAAAAGTTTTAAATTAATAAAAGGAACTTTAAAAAAAATCCACCTCCACCACTGAATGAAGAGATACAGTCACTCGAACAGAACAAAAGCTGAAATCCTGATCACTGCCAATATCCTGACAGGTAAGTCTCCATTTCGAACAGTTGAGCGAGTTAGGAACCACCCCATCCCCAACTTTATCAGTGTAACATCTCTGGATATGTCTCAACACAGATCCCCACTTCGTGCACTGTATCACAGTACTCTCCAAAATTATTACTCGTCACCTCATGATGATTAGAAGGATCCTACCATGCCTCCGGTGAAGACATCGGATAAAACTTGCTAGATCCCTGGTCCAATCCCAGGTCAACTACGGATATGTCATCTACTCGGCAACACACAAAGAGGACATCCTCAAACTTCAGTGAATGCAAAATCAAACAGCTAAACTACTCCTCATCTTGAAGGTCTCTTCATATTACCCCTGCTCTCGAGAGCGGCGATGGTTCTCACATGAAGTTCAAACCACTATGCACAATTTTCAAAGCTCTAGGGGATTTTAACCCAAACCCCCCTCAGATCAGGCAAAGAAAACTGGATTGTTCCAAATGGATTCATTTGAAAGACACAGGGAGAACAAACAATCAGAATCCTTTGGTGTCCGACTATGAAACTCACTGATCCCAGACCCGAGAAACCAACCGATGTTATCCTTAAAACCAAATTTAAAGCAAGCCCCTCAAAGAAAGGTCTTCTTGGTCTTAGAATATGGCACAGATCCAACCCCTCCCTCTAAATAGAGCACATGCTCTTAAGAAGGGCAATACATTCTACTATGAGGCACAGCAAACAATATTCACAACGGGGGCTTAATATATCTGTCAATAATAGACTTTACTATTAGGGAACACAATTTTTTGCTCGTTTTACCAACCTCAGAACACAAGGCATGACTCAGCAGTGTTGAGATGTAAAATTCTAGAATACACCCACATTTCTGCAAAATGTGCATTAACCCATAGGGCTGTCTTTTATTATTAAAAATGGTGGAGTTACACAAAGTGGTGGAGCACAGATGGTGCCTCTGCGTTCGGTGAAAGCAACACAAGGTACCTATGCTCAAACTCTTATAAACCACGGTAATCTCAGGACAAAGGTAATTTTAACGGAAGGTAAGAAGGGGAGAGTTTTATCATTTGGCACACAACATTTGTAGAATGAGAATAGTAGCAACTGGGAGAGCAGATGCTAGGATTACCATAAGCAGTGTTGCTCACTCTATCAATCTCGAGTGAGTAAAAAGGGCTGACGCGCCTTGCTGGACTTCCAACCTGTAGGGTGCACAGAGATCCCATAAAGGACTACAATCAATTTAGGAGCAATTATACCAGCTCCGATCGTGGAGTCTGGCAGAGATTGGGGGAGAGGGCAAAAATGGAGCACACTTCTAAAATTACAACTTGAGAACAAGGCATGCCATGGCATCGGAGATCACACGCTGTCCCGTTCACATTTCATCCAGATCTCGCTAAACCTAAGAGTGCAGAAATGCTGACCATGTGTCCTCGACTAGCAAGGACAGTCCAGGGTTATTGAGATGGGAGTCAAGATTCCTACTCTTTTCAACAAATTAAACATGTCTTGGTTTTGCATAGAGGGTCAGGTGAGCATGAGCATCAGAGTTAACATGCCAATGAGGTGCCCAGTTTGGGCCCGCCCCCTTTTAACTGAAACCGAGCCCACAACATGATTGGACAATGTTATTGTTTAAGGAACACGCAGATTATGTTAGTTCACCAATCAAAACACAGACAAGTCAATATTAGAAAGCAAAAAGTCACAAATGTTATGAGTAAACATGAAGCATACAGAATCATCTAAACACACACTTTCTTAAAAAGATCAATTTGAGATGCTTCTCAGAATAATATTGCATAGCCATCATAACCCTCATAGCATACCATTTACAAATTGCTGGTTGCGTGTTTGCCTCCCACGTCGCTAAAAGTTTACATTTTTTTCTTTCTACCAAACCACATAGGTGAAACCCCACCACCCTGGCAGTCGGAGAAAGGCAGAGGGCAAAATGGCCCCAGTCTAAATACTTGCATCACTCCTGCGACACACATATCGTGCAAAACTTCACAATCACCACAGACCAGAGTATTGTGAAAAAGGCCACTTTATTGGGTCGGGTCTGCAGTAAATCAACCTCATAAAACATAATACATGTATGAAAAATCCCCATGTCTCACTAATACATGGTAACAAACCTGACTAAACCCCTCCCTGAAGGTTTACTCCCCCACATAACCAATTCCTACCCGCAGCTCTCACACACCCTTTCTTATTTTCCTCTTCAGCATCGCATGTCCATTCTTGCTACAGCCACCTCACCCAAGCATGCCCCCAAACTCTTTGATCTCTCATGCTTAACCAGCTAGATCAGTCCCTGCTCTGTGCTCCCCCGTCCATGAGGGATGGATACACCTGCTTGTGACTCACCATCCCGCCCAACTACCTCCTATAGGCAATAAAACTGCACCTGTCCTGCTGTGGCGAAAAACCCAAGCATACCCCATCCCAACCAACCAACAAACTGCATTGTTCCTCTCACAACCCTGCACAAGTGACAAGCCAGACTATGTGGGTGGATCAAAAATTCATTTGTGACCCCCCCACCTCCCCCAGCTTTCTAAAACTACCTACACTACTGTCCACTGGATCAAGGGGCAGCCGAAGGGTGGATGGCCGCGTCCCCCACAGGGGGACTGCCCCTCGGTGTTTCCTCACTGCCCATGGGAGGGGAGGGGTTAGTATTTTTCTGTGGCCATCCGGCCGGGAAGTTGGCAAGGGTGAGACCTCGCCTCCCCAGGGAAGACGTCCCTTCCAGGAGGCAGCTGGCTATTTAGGTAGGCAACAGACCTAGACATTCCTCTTTCATCGGCCAGCAGTAGAGTTGGTATCCTGACAGCTGGGGGTTGCCCTTACCTTGCTTCGTAGTGGCACGAGTGCAGCAACCATATTTAAAAAATACTTATAAGGTCCCAGAAGCAAGACCTATTGGCTATGCAAAGCGGCCGTGCTGCTGCGAAAGTGAAAGTGATCGCGATCACACATCAAAGCGGCCGTGGGGCCGCGAAAGTGAAAGTAATCGCGGTAAAGCGCGGCGAGCGCGCCCGCGCACATGCACTGTAGCTCTAGGCTGGCCTGGTAGCACTTTTTGGAGCCCTCTCAATAAGTCTCGCCAGACCAGCGCATGCGCTGGGTCAGGCGAGACCTAAAAAAGCATTGCGCCACAGCCTCAATACGAAATGTACAGCACGGGATAAATAATGAGATGGCAACGTAATGCCTGGTGACTGGGTGACAGCGGTTAGTCCTAAACGGTGCTACACTCGTATGATCACCCGTAAGTACCTGCATAACAGAATGTGAATAAATTTGCAATTGTTTTCCCACAAGAAAAATGTGTTGGTCTTTTGTTGATGCTGCAACTGTATTTTGGCGCACAAGTATGAGTATCGACATGTCAGATAACAGAGGGGTTAGGGGTGGAAACGCTAAGGCTGGCTCCTGACCCAGGACCCTATTATAAACTTGCTATAAATCCTGCCCTCTCTTACCTCCCTAGTTCCACTTGCCTGAATCACCACGAGGGAACCGGCCAGCAAGCATAGGCTCCCACCGGAGACTCCAGGCTACGACCGAGCACCCTTAAACGGGGTGCCCTTGCTCAAATGTTGTACATGGTCTCGATTTTATGGGCCCTCTTCTGTGGCACAATCAGAAACAAGCATTTACAATGCAATGGTCTCGGCATTGGTAAAGTTAGAGCTATTGGCATTGCTCATGACATTATTTTTGTTTATGTTTTTTGTTTTTAAAACATTTAAAGAAACGGCATTGTCATGAGCAATGCCAATAGCTCTAACTTTAACAATGCCGAGACCGTTGCATTGTAAATGCTTGTTTTTAGACTGTACACAAACTCCCTGAAGGGGTCTAACACACTGAGCTATCCTACACGTAGTGCAATGTGTAATATGCGAGCGTCTCATGGATTTCCGCAGCAGGCACACGACCCACTGATCTGCCTTACTGAGTAGCCTATGGCGTTCAGCAGCATAGAAGACGGAGATCTGTACAGTAGGCACCTACAACACCCTGCTGGAAGTACTGAAACACGTGGTGTGCATGTGATAGGCTGATCTCATCGGCAGGCTCAGTCCGAGTTTGGAGCGCGAGAGTTACAGCAGATTAGACACAGAAAACGGAAGCAGGCGCCTAACCCGCGGAACTATAGCACCAGCTGATCGTGAACTCGGGTTGCAGTTTGAATAGTTATTTCCTCCTCGCTTTCAAGGGATTACATCGTGATCCAGTCTGATGGGTCGGACAGCTCTAGTATTAGAAGCCAGAATTGTAAGAGTTCTGAAATGGATATGGAGCTAAATCCCACAACAATGTCAGGGAGTCTCTGACAGGGAGTTAGCCTACATTATTAAAAGCGCCCATTGAGACCACATATGACCCGTGTCACGGCCGTTAAAAGAACATAGGGTTGGTTACAGACAGAGATAAACCTCCTAGAAATGGAGGCTAGAAAATAAAGAGTCCGTCCTTTCGCGCCTACAGTTCTACAGGCTATCTTTGAACCGGTGCGGGGTGGCAGATCTGAGGCTTAACTCACCCGCAGCCAGGAAACATGGTATATCCCGCTGATCTATCCACATCCAGAAATAGTGCTAGTTCTCACTGCACATACCTCCCTGTCCCCTCTATCCCGCCTGGAGAGGTGTGAGGATCAACAAACATCACAGGGGAGAGGCCCGCTGCTCCGGCTCCCGGGCCGGGGCCCCCCCGCAGCGCTTCTCCTCGCCTCCCATGGCTTTCCCCTACTCATCTTGACTTTATCTCCTGTCGACTGCAGGAGGGGGTGTGGTGGTGGAAGTGGGAGGCCATGAGGCAGCAAGGGGCGTGGCGCATCTGCGTGTGACACAATGACGGGGCACTGGAGCAGGAACCATTTTCGAGGGGGAGGTGTGAGGGGAAGGGCAAGGAAGGGGTGAAGGTACCCGCTCCTGGGGGAACATGGGTACAGACAGTAGCTTGGGCAAACCCCGGTACATCCTCGAATTCTATACTTTCTAATGACTATCAGTTTGGTGCGAATACCACCTTAATTTGCACTATATTTACAACCTGAATACTAAGAAATAAAGCAAAATTGGTCAAAACCCTGGAAATTATTGCATCCAATTTTATACCAGCGCAAAACATGGAGATAACTGATAAGTCCATGAAATACCTCGGAATGAGAGATGCGCCGGAGGTATGTCGGAATGCTTTTCTGCGAATGTCTTTGTGCTGCGGGTATATCGGGAACGGAGCGCGCCTGCTTTAATTCCCTGTTAACGCCCTGCTGTTTTAGAGCGGAGCGGAGACTCCGGGTTACGGAATGAGCACGGACGCTGCCCATGACGCGGGTCCGTCACCTCAGCGGCCAAGCACAGAGCTCCTGCCGTACAGTAGGAGATCAGGTGAGGGAGCAACGCCGGGACACCACCGCCTTTCTCCGAGGCACAGCAGAAAATGCCTCGGAGAAAGGGAGTGTCCTTTTCGGATTGGGGGGCGTGTTTTGCTGTTGTCTCCTCCCTGAGACTTCTCGCAAAAAACACGCCCCCCGATCCGAAAAGGACGGGGCAGGATTAGAGTGACGGGACCTCTTCTCCAATGGCTGGCCAGCATTTACTAGGCCAGCCAATGGAGAACAGGGAAGAAGAGGGGCGGGTTCAAGCCCCTCTTCTCCCAAGTCATTATGTCTCGCGAGCGAGACTGCGCAAGCGCAGCCATCGCTAGCCGAGACCTAAAAACTGATGTAATGAGCTGCTCCAGTCCAGGTTTTTTCTTTGACTTCTAGGACTTGTAGTCCTGGTTCTATAATGGAATAAACAAAACTACAATTGCCAGGATTCAAAGAGAAAACTTGTCTGGACTTGCTAATCACACATGTGACACTTGGCAGGGCTTACCATCCTTTTTAAACTTTATTAAAAAGTATTCTTCATCTCCAGCAGTTTATCCCGGCCTGTTTTATCGTTTGCAAAGTCCTGCTAGTTACACTTTCGCTTTTACATGTGTAACTCTGAATACGAAAAAAAGTATTCAATGAGCTGCAGAGGTAACATTGGTTTTATGCGCAAAACAAATAAACCAACTGTCCAATTTATGTCGGGCCTAACCCAGTTTCAAAATCTGGTCACCATACATGAGAATACATATTTAAAGAATCGGGATAGGCTGATCAACCAATGGCGTAACACTAAACGAGGGCGGTCCCTGAGACTTGTACATTTCACAAACATTCATGGGGGCATATTTACACGGTGGCGATAGAAAATTATCGCCGCTTTTGCGGCCGTTTTCGGCCGAAAAACGGCGATAATTTTATCGCCTTATTAGCAAGGTCACGCTAACGCGTGAAACCTTGCATTAGCGCCCAAATTCTAAACGCCCAGCTTTGCATCTCTAATGAGATGCAAAGTGGACGTTCCTGACCTGACATGACAGGAGAAATGTCGCTAAGCGACATTTCTCCTATCATCAAGCCCCACGCTATGAAGCATAGCGGCAGGAAAAGTAGCGATAACCCCTGTTATCGCTACTTTCCTTACGCCTGCTTCAGGACTGACTTTGCCATGATATCCTATGGAAGGTGGATATCATGGCTAAGTTTGTGGGGCCCTATCAACAAGCTAACGCCACATTGCGTGAGATAATCTCACTTTAGGCAGTTAGCGCTAGGATTTTTATCGCTTTTGAGATAAGCGCTGCTAATAGCACGCTATCTCAGCGATAAAAATCCACGCTAGCCGGCGATAATTATCCTAGCGCTAAGTGCGCTTAGCGATAATTATCGCCGGTTGTTGCTGATATGCCCCATGGTTCTTTGGCTGCATGGACCCCAGGAGGGTCTGCAGCGGGCCTGTGTTCAATTCTAGCTGGCAAAAGTCAACCTGGAGCAGCTCTGAGTCGTGTGTGCAGAAATAGGTACATGAACGAGGCTCCCACGCGCTCTCACTCTGAGCCCCAAAGCCCAACTTTTTTTCTCGACTCTCTACATTTTAGCCAGGCACGTGCAAACTCGGCCCTCAAAGTATCCCTGCAAAATCAGTATTGTCCCCAGATGACCAGCGTGCACATCACAATGAAGGAGAAAACAAGTCCTAAGGGGTCTGTTTTCACAATCGAGCCAGGGCTCAGGTTTCACTGAAAATACACACAGCCCCTGGACTCCTCCCCCGTCCCCTCCCACACGGAGCACGTCCTCCCCCCAAACTTTGGAGAAGGCGGAGGGAGGTGGTGGCTACAGCTCAGTAGACAGTAAACACAGCCCTAAGACCCGCCCCTTTAGCCAGAAATCTAGGAGGCGAGGCAGCATGGCTTTTAAACTTTAGTGCGTTCCACAACTTTCATTTCACAAAAAGAACCAGCGTAAAGTTAGTAGAGCGCGTGGTTCGCTCGGGAGGGCACACGGTCCCATCTTCAAATACAAACAGAGCTTGTTACAGGAAGTTCAGGCACACAGAGGATCCGGTTTCGTTGATCGCCCAAGGCGGCCTCTTCCCCCAGCTACCTCCCCTCTGCACAGGAAATGTTTGTGTCTGAAAGATCAGGAGTGCAGATCCCCTGCCCAGGGTGCGATACCACTCAGTGCACCCAAAACACTCGACTAAGTTGCCTAACTGTATCACTTTACATTAGAGACCGGAAGTATTTATGTAGCCGATTCAAGGAGCTACAAGAAAGAAGTTATGTCACAGCGCTAGATCACAGAAACGTCTTTCGGAAAAGCTGTCAACAGACAAATGCGCCCCAACCCAGTGAAAGCGGAAACCAGAGAGGGCCAAAACAAAATGGAACCAGGCCAAAAGACATAGATACTTCAAAATTAAGCCTCAGGACCCAATGGTGCCATCGACAGGGCACTGGAAAGAATACCAAGTTTGTGTTTCGTTTAGATCTCTTCCCCCTCTCATTAAATTGCCCTTTCACTTTACCTCCATGTGCAACATCTAATGAGGTACCAAGTGGAGCAGTGACATCTGGGCAACCCTCAGCCATTCCAGTTTTTTTATACCCCACACAACTCTGCTTTGCAGGGAAACACAATCGAAAGGAAAGTTACACAAGATAATAGCTCAACAAAAAAACACGGACTTGCAGAAGGTGTTTATAACGTCTGCACTGGTTGAAAATGTCGCTGCAGAAACGGGCAGATTGTTCAAACGATCTTGCCGATGTCATTCATTTAAAAAAAAAAAAAAAAAGTACTTTACCCCTATGCTTAATAAGCATTTCCTTCTGCAGCTCCTAGTTATGTATTTTTAGTGACCGCGCTGAGTATTTGGGTTTTGAACACCTTACTAGCAAGCTCTGCTGCTTAGCTTTAAAATTCTAAAATAAATATATTTAATTTAACCCCACGCCCTTTCTTCTCAGCCCCCTTATGCAGCAATCAGCGCATTGCTAACCCTGCTTTGTGTGTAGCGTGTTTTGTTTATTGCTGCTCTGAGTGAACTGCAGTGGAGGCGCTGTTTGCTTTTCTTTCCCCTTGATGGTTAATTCAATAAACCACATTTCCAGCTTCTCTTAAATGTGTATTTGCATGGAGGGTGGCTACTGCTGGAGTTTAAATTGAAGAGAAACCTGCCTGTCACTGATCAAGCAAAAATGAATGGACCTTCGAAGATGTTTTTCTTTGTAGTTTTTAAAATGCCCCATGGGTGATAAGGCGGTACAAGTCAGTGGCTCTCAATAAAAATGCATCTGTTTCACCACGCTTTTGAAACGTCTATTGCTAAGGTACTGGAAAGGCGGGCAGGGATGTTAAGCATCGTGGTCGTGCAGGCTTGGGTAGAGAGGGCAAAAGGCACACAATTGATGGAGGGAATGCAGAACAAACCAAAACATTCACCCTCTGTCCATCAATTGTTCTTTTTGCATTTGTCACCCTGGGTGGAGAGGGGGCAGGGACAGGGGCTGCAACCCGACCCTTGTCCAAACTGCGACTGCAAACAGAGAAAGCAAGGGGGCTGGCTGCGTCCTTGATAATTCCAGTGAGGTGCGGGGGAGGGAACTTGGCGACTCCCCCCCTCCAGATGCGCCGACCTGAAATACACAGCCTATAAGGCTGTGCAGGTCTCCCAGCCAGTGATAGAGGGGGCGTGCAGAGTGAGTACACAGCTGCAGCTCCTCCCCTGGAAGCAGTGCGGAGTCACCAACATCACCACCGTATTTTTATAGTGAAACACACACCCCACTTGTGGGCGCGGAGATTGGTACACCTAACAGGAAAAGGGACAGAGACGGTTACACTGTTCAAGAGGGCATTGTCAGGGATAGGCCCACCCACGAACCATCTCGTGCACCACTCAGGCGGCAGTAAGGAACTAGAAATAAATGAAAGGTGTGTGCGTTAATGTGACTGAAAACCCAGCAGCCATAGGCTGACATCCCGTATGTATGTGATACTTCGCAAACAGGGAGTCAAGCAAACAAATGCACCGAGGGCGCGCCGAAAGCATGCTTATTTATAAATGTGATACAAATGTGTAAAAATCTAGTTTAGATACTTGGTAAAAGCATATAAAATGAAACATTGTAAATGTGCGCGAACTGAACACTTCCATTCGTAATTTGTAAAACAGTGACTACACCTCAATGAACGGTGGGACAGGAACACGTTGAAAAAACTTAACTGTGCAAACCCTGAATATTCCCTAGCACCGACACTAATGGTACTCAAACACACACCACTACATGTCACAACAAGGTTATCAGTCTCCCACAGAGCAAACACACATTTGCCCAAAGTTTTCACATCCGTGGCCCGTACACTGTAGCCCCGCCCCATGGGACACCCCGCCCCACCTCCACTTTTTTAATGTAAACACAACACCTCTGAACCATGCCAAATGAGACGAGATTCTCAGTCGTGGTTGGATCGTGCAGCCTGGGGTGAACTTCCTCGGGGGCAGCAGAGAGCAGTGCTCTGCTACCCCCAGGAAGCGCTGCACATTAGTGCCACAACTTACGCATCCTATTCTAAGACATTTTTTGCAAAGGTAGAAACGACGAGGGGAAGGTTCGTTGTATTTTAGAACTGCAAAAAGAGGAATGCGAAGCATTTAAAGACACGGCAGACAGCGTGGGAACAATGTGACAAAGATAATGCACAAATGTACAAACTTGCTTATCAGACCCTAGCAATTTTGAACCACCTCGATGCGCTTTGTGGCATACAAGGATGCAAGGGCAGTCCCTCGTAGAACCTATACAGGTGGCCAACATATATTAATTTGTTATTTACTTGAGATAATGGTATACACCATTCGATACAGAATTAATAACAGTGCATGGCTAGAACCCACCCCAGGGGTGACTCTTACAGGGTAACTTTGTGTCCATGGACGCCACCCGGAACGTTGTTCATGGCTGTGCGCCCCCCTTTGTGTCCCTGCACCCGCCCCACCACAACTCCCAAGGTCTTACCATGATGAGTGTGTGGTTCCGCTGCTCTGTCGCCTCCGCCTGCTCCTTGCCAGGCTGCGGCTTGTTACCTCCGGGTCCGCCGCCTCCGGGGCCCCCTGATCCTCCGGGGCCCTTCCGGTTGCGCTGCTCCAGGCTCCGCTGATAGAGGCTCACCGTGTCCCGGCGCTCCATGTCGCGCTGCTCCGCCTGGCCGTGCTGGTAGCGGCTCTCGCAGTGGCCATGGTGCCGCCGGCAGCCCTCGATGCGCTGCCGCAGCCGCTCCACCACCGCGCTGTGCTTGGGCACGGCGCCGCTGCAGCCAGTGCCCGGCGCATGGGGGGGCGGCGCGGGGCTGCCGCTGTCACTGCCCAGGGCACCGAGCAGGGCGGCCCCTCCGCCCACCAGGCACAGGCTGGAGGAGGCAGCAGCAGCGGGGGCCGCGTAATCCCCCATGCCGCTCCCCGCGCACACTATTTTGGAAGAAGTTTTCTGGGCCACCTCGCGAAAGACCCCCAACACCACCCCCACTCTTTCAGTCCTCCTCGCCTCCTCTCAAGCCGGGAGCTGCTGATGGGGGTTACACGAAATCATGCCCCTCATGCATGACGGCGGATCTCCTTCCAGTCTGGAATAAAAGCGTGCACTAGTGAACCTCCAAAGAGGGAAGGGGCAGGAAGGGATCCCCAGGCAGTTCCAGTGACCCGGCGGCAGGGTCTCAGACCTTCGCCAGGCTCCCTTCCTCCAGGAGCTGCAGTGGGGTCAGGTTGAACACCCCTTGTAAAACTGTCTCCTTCCAACCAGGAAAAAAAAGTGACTCTCAGAAGAGTAGGAGGCTGGCAGGAAGAGGGACTGTAACTGCTCCTGTGCCCCTTCGCACCTCACTCGCTGCCTACTTTCTTCCTCTTCTTCATGTTTGTGCATTCCACTTTTTGGGCAGATGAGCTCCATGGGGGTTGGGGCATTCTTTCCAAATGCAAAAATCCAGTGTGTTTACGAACAGCAGAGATCTGCGGGTCCAAGAGTCCACTGAGGTGCGATGCGCGAGAGTCAGGGAGAAAAGTTGATATTTTCAAAGAAACATTATGATTCCCCGGTGCGAAAGTCAATTAAGACATTGACACACTGCTTCTGCAAGGTGTAATAAATACTCTTAATCTATAAAAGACTCGTGGTGCGTAAAGACGAGAGCAATGCCAAATTGGACCACGCAAAGATAAACAGTGGAGCGTCCTCAGTAAGCCACGGTTCTTTCAAAACACCGTTCCCCTCAAAAATAAAAAGTTTGCATTCGACCAACCAAGCGGGTCTAAAACAACTTTCAAGACTCGGTTTAATTGTGAGGTGTGAGTAAATGCAGGGGGAAACGATAGGAACAACTTGAGGGTAAAATCATCACGGTGAACGAGTTTAAACTGAACACATTTCTGGAGACCAGCACAGAGGTTTCTGGCAGAGCCGCCTGGTGTGCGTGTATTATGCTGCTGTTCCTCCCGCTGCTGCCACCATCACAATGAGACGAGGCTGGACGCCGCCTCCCACAGGCAGGCGGAGGGATACCACCGGCACTACTGTAAACACCAGAAACAGGAGGGCAGGTCTTGCGGAAACGCATCATGCCGACCTACAATCAAAGAGGCAGTATCAAATGCGGCGGCCATCTTATAGCTAAAAGGTGAACTGTAAATTAGCGGGCAAGCGGTCTTTCCTAAACATGCGACAAGTCGAAATCGCGCAAAATTTGAATAGAAATGTTTGTCTTGCAGAGTTATATACCATGTACAATTAAGAACGTTTATTAGTAGGCGTCGTATTATTAATACAATGTCAATGCCACATGGTTTCTTAGTACATTTGCGTAGAAACTTTTCTGAGTCAATATGTTTAACACTTTCACAAGTGGCCAACTACACTGAATTTTCTTCTCTTCGTATTTTATTGCTGATTCGTATTGGATTGAGAGTCTGTTGCACGCGGTGGGCGGGACGTCCATCATTCCGAAGGGCACACAATTTAAAAGACAGCAGATTTTAGAACATGAGCGCCTCCTCTTAGCTTTCCTCACCTAGGTTTTCAGCTATTTAGCCTGCGAGAAGGAAGATGCGAGCCCAAGGGAGCTATATGGACAAGAGGCTGCGCGTGCAGTGGTCAGCTTTCGATCCACATTCTGTATTGTTTGTTTATGGAACGCTCGATTCTGAAGGAGGGTGAGATGCGATGTATTTAAGAGCTAGTGCCACACTTCATAAACATAACTATTTGTTTTCAGTGATAGTAACACATAACAGGATTATTATCGCTGATTGATATGTATAATGTACAGTTCACTACTACTAGATGGCAACATTTCGAAGCCGAAAGGAGGGCACTAAATTGTGGGAATGACCGAATTATTAACCGGCAATCTCCATAAATAAACATTTAAGAACTTTTTAAGAACTTAAAAATACAATAACAAGTGTGTTCATTTGGGGGGAGACTTTACAAATAATACATTAACTAATTATATACTTTCATTTCCTAAAAATATGCCTTAAACTTTGTTGTTGATCAGCAAGTGCCTGGCACAGAAATAAAATGTGACCCAAATTGTTGCTCATCTTCGTTAGAGAGGGAAGATATCCACTGATCAAAAGAAAGCCTCTTGCATAAACCTAGTACTGCGTCATTAGCTTTTTTGGGACGCGGGGAACCCAATAATTTTGACACTCAACATTTTTCTCAACAGGACACCCCCAGTTTCGATTAATCAGAGGCCATGTTATACTTCAATTTCCCCAGGGTAAGGCATCTCCCCATACATTAAAAATATCAGAAATTTAATTGATTAAACGAAGGGCCCATTCAGTAAATAAGTTCTATATCAGCAAAATGGTTAAAGAGTTTTATAACTAAATTCAAAAGTAAGGCAATACAGAGTCCATGCAATGAAGGCTCTCGGTAAGTAGGTAATACAGAGGAATACAAAAATTAGTCTAAGTCCCTAGTGAGCAGCAAGGTCGGAAAAGAAACGGACAGCATCCCGAGTAGAACAGGAAAGAGTTTGACTCACCCCCAAAATCAATATTTAAACAAGCATTGGCATAGCCAATAGGTCTCGCCTTTGGGGCGTTATAAGTGTTTTGACAGAGCTATGGGCTTTGTTAACATTTTTAATATGTGTTGTATAGTATTGTGAATGTTGTGCAGCATGTTTAAAAGTTATAATACAAAAGTTTTATAACCATTTCTGGCACCTTATATATAACTTAAAAAAACATTATATACAACTGAAGTATCGTAGGTTAGGTTTGCTCTATAAGCATCAGTATTAATAATTAAGTGCCTTGGTGAGTCCCGGAAACCACCAGCTCAAATTAAGCACTGTAGGTTACAAAATGCAAAAAGCATATTAAACGGCATGCACAATAACAGCATCGCAGTCTATAAATAAAAGCTTTATCAGAAATGAGTTTTACTTGTGGGTTTTATAATGCGTTTTAATATATCTTTAAATGGTGCTTATAAAAAGCACTCCAAAACCTTTGGGTCCAGTTTGCACTGTAAGCGCCGGTGTTGACAATTAAATGCGGTGGGGAGTGCAGGAAAACACCAGCTCAAATTAGCACTACTATAAAAAAAAAAAGGAGCAGATTATGAGACGCAAATGTCATTGGGGAAGGCTATCGTGTAACAGGCAAAGATGCCGATTTTAGAGCTGGGAAACAAAGTTCGACTCTTGGCGTCGGATCAACATCCTGTGATCCTGGGCCAATCACTTAATTTCCATGTTTGTACCAAAAATTCTTATGCCCTTAAGTGGTATTTATACAAATAACAGTGTTTGTTCCATAAAGTAATATGTCCTTAAGTAATGCTTATAAAAAGCACTCCAAAAACGCTGGGTCCAATTTATGCTATAAGTGCCATTGTTTGTAATTATGTGCTGTGGTGAGTTCCGGAAAACACCATCTCAAATTCAGCACTACTATAGAAAAAGTAACAGATTAGGAGAGGCAAATGCCATTAGGAAAAAGCTATAACATAGCACTGAAAGGTGCCGACTTCAGAGCTAGGCAGCAAAGTTTGAGTTTTGGCATTGGCCCAACATCCTGTGATCCTGGGCAAATCACTTAGTCTCCACTTTTGTACCAGAATATAATATGCCCTTAAGTTATGCTCATAAAAAGAATTCCAATATTTGTAAGTCCAGTTTGCTGTATAAGTGCCAGTGTTGTTATTTAAATGCTGTGGTGAGTCCTGGAATCCACCGGCTCAAATAAAGCACTGACAGTTACAAAATCAAAGCACCATATTAAACACAGTAAAAATTAAGAATATCAAGATCTAAAAATATTAAGTATCTCAAAACCCCGAACTCTGACTTGCTGTGCCTCAGTTCCGTCGGCCTTTCAGAAGCAAAGTCCTGTCCTGGTTTGCCTAGACCCCCTGTATCCGCCGACAACTTTCACTTTGGTTTCAAGATCCAGCAGGGAACGGTTGGGCTTATTAATAAATAGAAAATATGAGTGACAGAGTGAGCGAAGGGGGAGGAAAGGTGATTTCAAAGGATGAATACTCAAGATTTTATGAGGAAGGGAAAGTAGTAACATAAGCTGTGTGGTGATATAGGTAAGGATAGGAGAAGCTACAGCATCATTACTGAGCCTGGACAGAGGAGAGCGCGACTGACCTATCATGGCCGCAGGCCAGATGAAGAACAGGGAACACTGGATGGTTATTACTGCTGAGTGATTATGGACGGAGTAAGATTGACCGCGAATGGAAGGGAGTGAGACTGACTGCTTATTACTGCAAACTTAACAAAGGAAACTGAGCACAAGTGACTGGTGAGCACTACAGATTGCATGAAGGAGGAGTAAGAGAGTGTCACATCATTCATGCACACGGCACAAGCAGCGGGAGTGACTGATCACTACTCCAGAGTACACAAAAAACAGACTGAGCACCAGACTGCGAAAAACACTGATGGGGGGGAAAGTGACCGATAATTACCAAGTAAGAACTGCCAAAGTCATTTCAACGGCATGCGGATCAGGGTAGCGCACACTGTACAAACACCAAACACACAGCAGCAAGGTGGGAACAAAAGCATTTGAGACAAGCACAGCCGCGAAAGTGAAAGCGACCATAACATGATCCAAAACAGATGGCACCCTGCGCGCCCCTGCTCACTCCAGTAAGCTGGGTGCTGTGGGAGGAAACATTTACTAGAAAAGGTGGGACATGCACCCTCCTTTGGCCAATTGCATGCTTTCATTTTTTAAAGCCACACACAAAGGCCAATACAATGTGTGGAAAATCGAAACACACACGCACACGTTTTCAAAAAAGCTGGAGTGATTTCAAGAGGCCCTCTCCTAGAGCAGCGCATGCGCGCTGCGCTAGGCTCAACCTAAAAAAAGATATTATGTACTTATATGAAATTAACAGAACTGCCAAATCACTATGGTGGGAGCAAATGTATCATTTCATTAGCGAATCAGCAGAGTCTCATTAAATGTCATATTGCCTTAGCACCTAAGCACCTTCCCACTACATGAATAATTACTCTGCACCCACTGTGCTAATCACCTGGTCATGCTAGAGCAAACTAGATGCATGAACAACAGCGTGTTAATTGAATCAATAGGGCATAGTGATCTAATGGAAATACCTGGAAGAAATAGTTGCAGTTGGTGACTGAGCTGGATAAAATTCATTAAAAACTGCATGAACAATGACATTAGAAATAAATAAATACTATTTTATGTGACTACATGGTGCAGAAATTAGAGCCCATGAGATGTATGGGGAAAACAAGGGTGACATCCATTTTTAAAATTAATGGTGGGAAGGCCAAATTAAGACCTAGTTGACAAGAGTCAGGAAAATACACTTCTACTCATCAGAAATAATTTGTATCAAATGCTTCAATACTATAGCAGTGTGTACATGTGTATTCAAGTGTGAAAATACATTCTGCATGTACTTAATGATGCACCAAAAATATAAATGCAAATTAATCTTTTTACAACTTCCCCCTCTGATTTTTTTATAATCACAAAATTAAATTAAATTAATCATCAATTATAACTCAGTCTGCATCAGTTTCTGAATCTTTCATATTGATTCCTCTATCAATATTAACTGGTTGTAAGCACAATTCTTGGCATCTTCCATCTCAAATTCTTCTCTCTTTATCTTGAACAATTTTCCTTTGTCTTTACACCTGCATTTTAGGAATAAATACTCAAAAAATTTGAACAAGAGAAATGGGACAATCACATAAATCAATATGTTTATTACAGGTGTTAAGATTAGCTTAAATATTCCCCCTCCAGACTCTGAAACGATGTTGCAGCACCATCTGCAGTTTAATCACCAGTTTTTCTAAGGCCAGCCTGAAAAATTAGGGAGACATTGGGCACCTGTTTCTTGTTCCTCGTTTGTTTTATATCCCAAGGAGCAGATACCACACCCCATAGACTCACCCTGGCTGTGGGGGTTGTAAAGAGAAGATGTTTCCACCACCTGGAAATTGGGCCCAATCCCAAGCCACACAGTACCTTAAACATGTGATTCCACTCCATGATGTCAAAGTTGTTTTTCAATACCTAGTGCCACTAGACCAGAATTTTGAGTCAAATGAGTGAGCCTTCGGAAACAGTATATTGTACTTCTCCTGGGTATAAAACTGAACTGATCCTCATTAGTGGCGTAGCGGGGGGGTACTAGTTTTGGGGGCGGCGGGTTCCCCCCATCTCTTACCTGCAGTGTCAGGGCAGCAATCTCTCCCCCCGCTCTTTGGTGCGGCCGTCGAGGGGGATGTAAGAAGCCGAGAAATCCGCAAGCCAACCCCTTCCCTGCTCCTCAATGCGGCCGCCGCAGGACGGCAAAAGCAGGGACTGCCCTTGGAGGTCTAAGGGCTAGGTACGCCACTGGCCCTCATGTACCAGCGCACTAACAGTTTAACATCAGCATTTGTTGTAGAAAGAGGGCTATATGACACCATCAATGCAAGATCCTTGGTTTAGATAGCATTACTATTTACTATTATCGCTTTTCTCCTGGTGTCCGGGAATTTCCCCATCGTAGTGGCCTCCCCATGTACATCTAATAATTTATCAATAACCAGGTGTGCATATGTCTGATAAAACTCAGGAGGCAGCCAATCCAAACCTGGAGTTCTATTATGCAAGATTTCAATGAATGCCATCAACAGCTCCTCTTCTATCTCTCTTTATATATGTCCTTCCTTTGTTCATCTCTGTGCACAAGAAATATCAGTTATATTACTCGAATCTGCATATAATAACCCTACTGTGCAAAACTCACTTTCCTTCACGAGGATATCTAGAGCTATTTGGTTTTGCATTATCATTGCCTGCATAGCAATTAAATCAGAGTTAATCTGTGTTATAGCGCCAGTGGTATTAGAAGCAAGCTCGTCCATAAGGATAAACAAACGACTATTCTTCGCATCATTCATAGCCACTCATATAGTTGGAATCATATCTTTTAATATATCTAATACTATTTGCCAAATCCACGTTTTACTCTCTTGAAACCAACAACATCCTTCACTCACTCATGCGATAGAAGCGCTAAAGCAAGATAGCATGAATCTACCCAATTATGTGACCACATACCTATTATATCACTCAAAATTGGTTCTTCACCAATCAGAAAATCATAATTTATAACATAACCTCTTTCACATTCACTCTCACCCACAAATTCAAATGACCTAATACCTGTGGTTTCACGATGTGCCATACATAATTTAACCTTTCTCTCATGCTCCATCTAAATCTAGGATGCACATTTGAAAATCTAAAGTGTTCTTCAGCCTTCATCTGCTCTCTTAGCTTCTCATCTGTCCAATGTGTCACAATTCTCAATCTTCCCTCATTATATTCCCTAACAAATTCTCACTCTTCTTCACTCAAACTGCACACATACTCCCTTTTAGTAATTTAACCTGTTCATGACATCGTCAGAGACAGGTAGGTCTTCCAGCGAGACGTTGAAATCCGCCAGATAAGCCGACAGAATTCATATTTATTAAAAATACTAACAAACACTTTACAAGAAACACTAAACAACATCAGAAGTTGTAGGTAGCTTGCACCTCGAACCTCCAGTAGAGTGGGGAAAAGTACATACAAAGCAATCTTGACCCTTGATCCCCAGTTACAAGCTGTGGCGGTTATGTTGGACGCAGCCAAGGCGTTTGACTCCATCGAGTTGAGGTACATGTTTCATATTTTGAAACACATGGGATTTCCACTGATCTTCCTTGGTTGGGTGCAGACGCTGTATGCGGATCCATCGGCCAGAGTCCCAGTGGGTGGATTGACGTCTGAGGCATTCCCTATAGGGCGTGGTACGCGGCAGGGATGCCCTTTGTCGCCTCTGCTGTTCACAATAGCCATTGAGCCCCTGGTGTGTGTGATACGTCAGAGACACAGAGAGACAGCTTTACATTTTAATCACCGTCCGGTTGGTATCTCGCTATACGCAGATGATAGGGTGCTCTTCATACGTGAACCTGCTAGTTATCTTTCGCAGGTACTGAGGGAGTACATCAGATTTGGGCACGTCTCAGGTCTTAACCCCTTCAGTGCCACGCCCTTTCCCCGCCCTGTGCCGGGCGTTACATTAGCGGGCGGGGTTCATGACGAGATAGTCTCGTCATGGGCACAGCGCAACCGTGCTCCATGACGAGACTATCTCGTCATGGGCACTGAAGAGGTTAATATTAATTGGGATAAGTCGATCATAGTTCCCTTGACAGCAGTCACTATTGCGCCTCCCCTAGAATATCCGTCATATGGTCAATGGACCCCGTTAAATATCTGGGAGTTTGGGTGTACCGTGATCCGGAAGTGGTCGTGCGAGAAAATTATGGGCGAGCGTGTGGGAGGCTTGACGGACAGGTGGACACCTGGATAGCACTGCCTGTGTCACTTGTGGACCGCATTGCTCTTGTGAAAATGGTTGTGTTGCCTCATTTTCTTTATCTGTTTACCAATATCCCCATTAAGCTAAACCAGGGATTTTCCCCCACGTTGCGGGCTTCGCTGCTAAAACTGATCTGGGGAGGCAAGCAAGCGTGGGTCTCTTGGTCGACTCTGACTTTAGATTATGACCGAGGGGGTTTTGGAGCACCAGATTCATATGTCTATTACTTGAGTGCCCAGGCACAATACGCATATTATTGGTTTTATGGCCATGATTTAATACCACACATAGCGGTAGAGGATGGTGATGCCTCACCGGTTCCTCTGCGTGCCATTATCACCCACACGGAGCGGAATACTCCTAGATCAGAAATAAACACAATAGACACTACTGTAGTGGCGTGGCAGGCGATAGGCAAACGGGCGAATAAACTACCTCTTTATGCACCAGTACTTCCACTAGAACATCACTCGGGGCTCTCAGTAACACAAGAAGCTAGGTCTATGCGCCTACTTAGAGAGGCAGGGTTGAGCACAATGCAAGATGTTTCCCCTGGCGGTACATTCCTCACGTCAGAAGATCTGCAGTATATGTTGAGAATCCCACACTGCTATTTAGTTTCGCTATACACAGACTACGACATGCTATCAAAGCGCACTATCACACAGTCCCGGCTGAGCCTCGATCCTCCAATCTCTGCAACTAGTGATCACGACTCCCAAGCGGAAAAAAAATAATCACAAGGTTATATAGAGCTATACGATCGGATGTGGCGAGTGCACCGGACGTCAGCTTGAACCAGTGGAATACTGTGATACCCCCCCTAATGACGTTGCAAGAATGGGAACATGTTTGCGGTCTGACGGGAAAACTCCGTATCACACACTTCAAATACCTACACCAGATCTACCACACACCCAAGCGCTTACACAGATACGGATTGAGAGATAATAGTAGATGCAAACGGTGTGGTCAGACGGATGCTGATTATATGCATCTTGCATGGGAATGTGAGGGAGTGGCTCAGTATTGGGGACAAGTGGTGCGAAATATCCAGGACATGTCGGGGAAGGAGATTCAGCTCACACCACAGGTCTGTCTGTTATGTTAACGTTCCTCAAGCTAGGGGGGTTTTGGGGAAGTTCATACGTATTGCATTACTACTAGCCAAGCGTAGAGTTGCTATAAGGTGGGAATCAAAACAGAAGCCAAAAGTAACACATTGGATAGAAGATATGGTCTATTGTAAAGAAAAGCTTGAATTGTACTCGGAAGAATTACCAATATCATCAAAGCCTAGAGACATCTGGGAGCCATTGCGACAGTTCCTGCTGAGACAGGATTCGGCTGAGCCGCAAGACTAAAACACACTCGAGCTATATATCAGGGACAACCTTGTTTACCGCCGGATCACACTGTGCCCATTTGATTACCGTGTTATGTAACTGATCCAATGGTGTTTATTGATCATAATTTTCCAGTGGCTATCTGGTGCAGAACGCAGTCGGAATGTTGATATTATTGTTTTTTTATGTTTGTTTGTTTCAAAATGCAAAAAAAGAAATATTTAAAATTTTTAAAAACAATTCTTGACCCCTTTAATATCCACATATTCACTCAAATTTTAGTATAAATATTATCACAAGAAACACTAATTAAGATTTCCTTATGTGTCAGTGAATTAGATTTAGCTTCATGATGTATTGTAGTCAATTCAAATTCTGTGGGGTCCTATCTCACCGGAGAAAGGAGGTACTACAATAAGCCAACTAAGGTTATTAATGTAATCATCAAGGAGGTTAAGCCAATAACTCTGCAGCATTTTCTTCATTACATTTTCTATGGAAATAAAAAACAAAAAGGAACGTGGAACTATAAAAACTAAAAAACGTTTTCTTTAAAACAATAATAGAGCATTTCTTCTATTTCTTTTGGATGGGATGGGCGTGTCCAAGATGGCGATTGAGTAAGATGTGAAAATCGGTCTCTCCAACCTCGGCGCTGCCCGGCTTGCCCACCAGCCTGTCTAGCTGTGGAGTGGATCTAGAGTGGGGTAAACTGAGCAGCTGAGAGGCGGTGGATACTCCCTCCGGATGGTTAGCTGATCTCTGGAGGCGCTGTACTCTCCAATGAGTGGAGAGCGGAGGAGCCCTGTGGTAGTGGGCCCAAAGAGTCGGAGCACTGTGCAAGCGACGTACGTGGGTGGTGAGAGACTGATTTTCACCTGTAACATGCCACCGGAGTCGCCAAGAGAGGCGTAGGGCTGACCCCTGCCTATTGGGGAGCTGACAGGGACAGCAGGCGGAGGAAGTGATCCAAGGGAGACACGGTCAGTGGCCTGCCCTCAGGGCACTGTGGAAGAGGCGGCATTGAAGGGCGAGCCAGAGAGACGTGAGGGGCTTACCGCTTACCCCGGGGTCCCCGAGACGTTAGGAGGAGGCCACGAGGAAATGAGATCAAAGCAACACTGTGCCTCACCCCCGGAGACCATCTGGGAGTGCAGGAGGACCTGGAGGCCTAGGCGGCGTCGGCGAGATTCTCCTAGAGCTGGCAAAGATGCGAGAGGGCCTGTCTCTGCCGACGGTCCCAGCACGGAACGCAGAGAGCAGCTGGGCCCATAGAGCAGCAGAGGACACAGCAGCGAGGCATGGGCCAGAGAGGTATGCCTGGCCCGCTCTAGAGGCCTTGAAGAGTGCAGAGTTGGTTGAGAGGATCACAGGACCCCTCAAGGAAGAGAACCTGCCCCCCCTGGAGACAGACAGTGAGTGTGGGAGACCTCCTGGGCATACGCGATTTTGGCAAATTTCACCTGCAGGTGGCCGAAAGCAGGAGGACCTGGGGCCACTTTCCTGTTTGGAGAAGGACTTGGGGAAGAGGAGGGAAGTAACACATCGGAGTTAGCCATAGCCCAAATCAAAAAAGCAGCCCTGGGGGTGCAGCATCCTCGACGAGGTCAGTAGGCCTGGGAGGCCCGTGCATTAGAGAAAGGAGAGGGCAGTGCCACCACATTAAGCCCCGTGTGGCAGTGGGTTTGGAGGTTAAGTGGGCCTACCGACGCCCCGCCTATTGAACAGAGCAGTGAGGAGAGGTGGCTCATCAATAAGGAGTGGAGGGCATGAGTAGGAGCAGCGAGGTCCAAGGTAGAGGTACCCTGATCATTGGAGCCCAGGTGAGACGCTCTTGGGAGGACCCCACTTGGAGTTGGAGTGGAGTGGCCCACAGGAGAGATGGTGTAGCGGGTAGGGCAACCCCTGGAGAGGCAGAGCAGACATTGTTGTATTCAGGATGCAACCTGAGGCAGAGTGTAGAGCACTTGGACCACTGCATGGTGGGAGAGGGGGCTTTGCCCCGAAGGCATCGGCCTGCGCAAAAAAAGGAGGTACATGTTCACAAAACCGGTTGCCCCCCAAAGACAGGGAGACTCAGAAGGTTACTGCGAAGGAAGTGACTCGATTAGAGTCACCCGGGTCATTCGCGACCACCTCTCGGCCTGCCATACTAATGAAGAGTCGGTCAGACAATATAGAATACAAACCAAGTAAGCTTTATTCAGGATACAGTTGAGTGGAGTCTGGTCTGACCAGCCTCCTTGGATTGCTGCAGAGGGACTGACTTCAGCAAGCATGGATATACATAATATACAATTCAGAACCAATAAAGACACGCCCTGGCTGGAAATTTCCAGTTGGTAGCTGGTGAACAAAGGAGATACATAAGGATGGGTTTCGATCCTGAGACCGGGCACATGCTATCTCAGCACCAAGGTCACTCTGCCTGTACCTGCCACTTTAAGGGTGGGAGCAGGCCTATCTAGCAGGAAAGGTATGTACAGACAAGGACAATGTATAAATTAGTTTAGCGAAGCTCAACCTTGAAGAATTGAAAAGTATCGCAGCGGTTTTCAGCTGGGCAGAGAGAGTGAGAGAGACAGAAGTTAATTTTGATCATGGCTCAAAATGGTGGCTGAAAATAAAATGGTGCTGCAAATGTTAACTTAAGACATACAATGCATGGATAACTTAGCTAAAACATTTTTATTCCAACAGACCCTCCTATTAGCATTCACTAAATCATTTTATTACTACCTAGAAACAGATAACATATTGCAGAAAATAAATGTTACCAATATAGGCTGATGTGTGCACAATCAACATAATGTCATTAATATCCTTCAGCATCATGATCATGGCATTAGTGGCAGGGGCTGCTATTTTTGGCTTAGTTGTCAGAGTACTTAGGCAATAAGCACAACAAGCAGGGAGGCAGTGTATGCACAGACAACATGTAAAGATAATACTAGCAACTGCAAACAGAAAGATAAGAATCTTCCAAACCCAGGACGTGAACAAACCCCAGCACCATTCAGAGAGGGTCCAAGTACCATTTTCTTGGTGTATGCCAGATGAAAGCCTATGCAACTTCTGTATGGCAGCATACTCATTGGGGGCGTGGTCAGGAATGTACATACAGCAGCTGCTGCCAACAACGCGATAGGCCCCTCCGTGATCAGCAAGGATGTCTAACATCTAACACCATCCTGTTCTGTCTGATCTATATCTTTCGTGTCAATAACCCTTCTGACTCGGGACTCCAATGCTGCAGCGTGTGGTCTTTATGGTAATTCGATGGAGCTATATACACAGGGGGGAGGAGAAAAGAGAGATAACACCTTCCCTACCATCCCTCCGGGAGCCAGACATAACCTTGGGATCCACAGACAAAATAAACATTAAGGGGTGGTATTAAGGGCGAGCTATCAGTCGTTCTTAACCTATATGTAGAATTGCATCTAGTCTCCCCTACCTTTATCCTCCTGGCCCCCTGGACACAGAAACTAGCTGTTGTGTTGACCACTGACACTGGTGTTGGCTTGTCCTCAGTGACATTACAAACCTGGAAAGACTGCAAGTACTCGGAAGTGTTGAACCCCTGAAAGTCAGCTATTTCAATTTGAGACCAGGTCCCATTTTTTACACTTTTGTATGCATTCATGCAGGTCCTTAAAAACAATTTACCAAATACCTCTTGGCCTGTCAGACCACCGGCTGAAACCGTATGTTGGAAATTTACGTTCTGCACTACAGTGCGAGAATCAGCACGTGTCTTATCCAGAGTATTGAACTGGGGATGGGGACGCACCGTACTGAGCAATGCAAACAAACCCTCACAACTACTCATGTATGACAGTGGCATGGACAACAAGTTATCACTTTTATGAGTAATTGAGGGAAGTAATCCACAAACCCAACATTTAGTCGTGTTTGACACCTTATGAGCCTGATGTAGCATTTGTATGAATACGTTATCCTCATGAAACCTTCGCTGCTTTCATTTGTGAGGGGCCAAATTAACAAAAATGTGTTCAGGAGGGATCGGTGTTGTACCAACCTAAGAATGTACAGGCTACTTCTCATCCAGGAACCAGGATATTCCCAATACAATTATTAGTGTAAGCGCGACTATTGACACAAAAACTATTTTACTTTTTGTGGACCGACCCCGCACGGGACGCAGAGGTGCAAATGGCTATTCTTCTTCAGTAACAGGCCGACCAAACGGATACATTGTAAACCAAGGAAAAGGGAATGCAATAAAACTAATGGCAAGGGGCAAGTGTTTCCAATGTCCGTCTGAGCCTCACTGGTTGACTCCTATTGTTCATCGACGTTGGCGCTCTCGAGCACTGGCGGTGGAGCTGCTCAGTCCTAGCTCGCGATGAATCCCACATCATCCAGGATACTGTACCCCCCTCCAAGGGAGTACATTCGATGTATCCTGTCCAATGTCCGAACAATGCACCAATCTCGCTTGCCCTACACTAGCACCGTTGGTACTACAGACAAAGTACACCCTGACTTGCGCAGTCCATCCCTAGCCAATCTGACTTTTCCTTTGGTGCACTGTTCCTCCGTCGGGGGTGCAAATTGTACCTAGTGACTCCAGGCACAGAAGGGTCGGGGAAAAGGGGCTCAGGCACAAAGGGGTTAGTGGGAAGGGGCTCCTCAATTGCTTTGATCTCCGGGGCTGTTGCCGCATTTAGTACTTCATTGTTTTCGGCATTCATTTGGGTCCACGTAGGCTTGGCATTGAAAGAAGGGATGAATCTTACTCTCTCTCTTACTCTCCGGGTCCCCAATGCCATCCCTCATCCACTGGTCGTAGAGTAAAGGCAGGGGCACCCTACGGCAGTGGGAGGAATGAATCCAATTCATTCGACCAGAGACCTTCACAGCTGTGCCCGAACACGACCTCGTAAGGTGACAATCCTGTCCTAGAATCTGCTGTTGTTCTTGTGGACAAAATGGCTAATGGTAAAGCATCTGGCCACTGCAACCCTGTGGTCTCCTGAATCTTAGCCAATTTCAGTTTGAGAGTACCGTTGTACTTCTTAACCAAACCTGCTGGCTGGGGATGATTCGCAGCATGGAACTTCTGTCTGATGTGTAGTCCCTCGCAAACTAGCTGGATAACCTTGGCATAGAAATGAAAACCAGCGCTAGAACTATTTTTGAAAGTGCAGCATTAGGAACACCATTGACTGGCGAGAATGGGGTGATTAAAGTTGATAGTGAAAAGAACAAAGGGGACGGAGCACTCGCTGATACAGTCAATGTAATGGGTACTCCGGCTCCTATCGCCAATCAAACACCAGACTATCTATTTAAAGTACCAGAGCCCAGGGGTCCTTTAAATTGTGATGGTGCGAAAGACATGGACTCTGGCAATTTGTTTTCTTTATCAGACTCGTCAGACGTTGCTGACGGGGAGTTTGAATAATCAGACAGCGAAAGCTTAGTGACGAAGACAAGCGATTACTGGGCTAGCGAGAAGTCAAGGGGAAAAGTGGAGTGATGGGGTAGACAAGAGTCCCCAGACTGTACGTAAAAAGGATGGTTACAGGGGGTCAATCGCTCACGTTACTTCTGATGATGATACAGAGAAATTATACTGGGACTATTCATTTACTTCGCAATTTGGCGCGGCAGGTGCCATGGCTGCGAGCCCTCTAGATGGTGCAGAAAGCGTTTCACTGGTGAATATATTCCAAAGTATAAGGGCTCATAGGGAAGAAACCAGGGCAGAAGGCCAAAGGGTGCAGGGGGCATGTCGCAAGCTACAGAACACTGTGAGGCGCATAGAAAAATCCTGCACGGAATTTACGGCTCGCTTTACGGAGGCTGAAGCAAGAATTTCTAGCCTGGAAGACGCGCTAGCTGCCCAGAAAATCACTACAGAGACCTTAAGCTCGGTCGAAAGATGATATCCTCTGGAAACTAACCGACCTGGAAAATCGGCTGCGCAGGAACAATCTATGCGTGATTGACATTCCGGAGGGGTCGGAAGGGACTGATGTGCCACAGTTTATTATAGATCTGTTTACAGAAGCCTTTCTCACCCTAACCCAATGGGACTGGAAAACAGAGATACAGCGAGCTCATAGATTCCCCTTTATCCAACGAGCTAGACCTGGTCAGAATACCTCTCGCCCCAGAGCTATTCTAATCTCTGTCAACAACTTTCTAGCGAGAGAGGCTTTATATGATCTAGCCCGCCCTGACCGAAAGAAGTCTGGTAAAGGTATTGAGTTTTTCATTCGTCCTGATTACTGCCCGCTCACACTTGAAACTAGATGGCAGTTACGACAGATTATTATACCTTTTCATAATAAAGGGGCCCAAGCATATCTATTAAATCCCGCCAAACTGAAAGTAGTTAGTAAGGATCAAACACGGTTCTTCACTTCAGAAGCGGCGGCTAAAACATTTTTGCACTCTTTGTAAAGGTTATAAAGATAGGAATTCGCCGGCTCGATACTGGCGCTTTATGTAGGTTTCTAGCTTTTTTTTCTTTCTCCCCTGCGTATCTGGTTTTGTGCTATATGGTGCTTATATACTGTTTAGATTATTCTGTCTCTGGGGCCCGGCTGGGGTAGCTGGGGCTCGACGCATCCCTGGGACCATTGGTCCTAAAGCCTCAATGAGGGGGAAGGAGGGTTGGGTGGGAATGGGGTATCGGCTGAGGCCTCATTGGGGATGGGGATGGGTGGGTGTCAAGGGATGGGGTTTGGGTGAGTGTGGGTGTGGGGGGATGGGAATGGGGTCTCGGCTAAGGCATCATTGGGGTTGGGTGGGTGTTAAGGGAGGGGGGTTGGGAGGGTGTGGCTGTGGGGGTTTAAGGGTGAAAAATACAAAAACAATTCATGGTAAACTTAGATTAGGACACAACTTAATGATGCTTAATAGGTTTAAGACAAGGACTAGCTATGGCAGATAGTTTTAGGAATCCAGGATTGCGGCTTTGCACGTTAAATGTATGTGGTCCTAATAATTATGGGAAGAGCCAGAGGGTAGCCGCTGAGATTAGAATGTTGCAACCTGATATATTATGTATTCAGGAAACCCACATTACCTGGGGCAAGAAACATGTACTATCAGAGCTAGGACTGTCCCTTCTGGTTTGTACACAGCAAACTATTACAAACCGGGGGTGGGAATCTTGGTTAAGGACACAATACAAGGCACTGGTAGAGCAATGTCCGATAAACAAGGGCGTTGGGTCATAGCCGGGGTCACAATAGACTCGAAGATTTTTACAATCTGTTCAATATATTGGTCCAACTTAGACGAGGTTGGAGTTTTGGAGGAGCTCAATGTTGAACTTGCTTCATGGCCAACTCCCTTGATACTCTGTGGGGATCTCAATATCCATCTGGAGCCACAAGGGTTACAAGCAGGGATAAACAACTATAAGGGAAGTAAGCCAAAAGTTTTTAAAGCACTATCCAATTTAACTTTAGACCATGGCCTTGTGGACGCGTGGGCTGTATTACACCATTCGGAACCAGGCTATACGTTCTTTTCACATCCCCATCAGAAATTGGTTAGATTAGATTATTTTTTTCTCCCCCCTTTACTGTTAAATCAGGCCTCAATGAATGTAGCGCCAAGAATCACAGCGGACCACGGCCCGTTAGTATTAAATATCCCAGCAGTGAGAACTTTGGTCAAAGTTAGAAATTTCACATTTGACAGAAAGCTTCTGCTAGATGACGCATTTGTATTACATATGAAGGAATGGATCATACAATTTTTGTGCATTAATTGCAACTCCGCTCCCTTTGGGATGGTCTGGGATTCGCTGAAAGCGGGCATACGGGGGGAATGCGTGAGTGTAGGGTTATATAAACAAAAACAGATTAAACAAATAGTGCAGGTTATATGCCAAGTTAGTTTTGGCAGAGGAGAAATTAGCACATGGGATTAGGGCTGGATTTGATATTACCGCTTTACAAACGGAAGTTGCTCTATGCAAAGCTAAAATGAATCTTCACTGGAGTAAGGATATTGCTGTAAAACATAGGCTAAATCGCGAGAACAGCTATGAATATGGGGAGGCTGTGGGGAGCCAAGGAAGGAGCACAACGGATAGACCACATTATCGATGAACAAGGCATCTTAAGGGAAACTCCCACAGAAATTCTCATGGTATTTCATAATTTTTTTAGCAAACTTTACTCAGCTGAGACTACTGATAGGCCCAGAGGGGAAGCATTATTACAAGAATACTGCACCGCTAAACTTGAAATGCAAATGGCCTCGGCTTTGGATAGACATATAACTATGGAAGAGTTAGAAATTGCAGTCAATAGTCTCCCCAGTGGTAAAGCTGCTGGGCCGGATAGACTGCCCCTTGAGTTTTATAAAACCTTCTTTAATGAAATAAAAAAAGGGATCTACTGGACACAATGGTTTGTGCTCAACAGGGGGCACCCCCCCTATCCTGGAAAGAAGCAACCATAATTGCTTTTAGAAAGAAAGACAAGCCCTCCAATCTTCCGGGATCTTACAGGCCGATCTCACTGTTAAATGCAGATGGCAAAGTATATGCCAAGATTTTGGCCAACCGGCTGTCGAAAGTTATTTCATCGCTGGTATCGACCAGGCAACACGGGTTTATACCCGGCCGAGGTACTACTAATCATATAAACAGGGTAGTCACAATGATTGATTGGGCCAACACAAAACACTCTAAATTTTGCCTTATCCTGTTAGATGCTGAGAAGGCTTTCGATCGGGTGGGATGGGACTTTCTTTGGGCTGTTCTTTTCAATCTAGGCTTCAATCCGGGCTTTATTAAAGCAATTCAGGTTTTGTATCAATCTCCCACAGCTAAAGTATGTATAGCAGGCTCTGAATCAAAGCCAATCTCTATAGCCAGAGGCACCAGGCAGGGGTGTCCCTGCTCCCCATTGCTGTTTGCACTATATATAAATCCGTTTTTGAATATGTTAGAAGATACCCCCGGGATTGATCCTATGGTATGTGGGCAAGAACGCTGTCAGGTATTAGCCAGATGACATTGCGGTTGTAACATCTAACCCAATGGTAGCTATGAGTGAGATAGAACGCCTGGCAACAAGTTATGGAATAGTTTCAGGGTATAAATTAAATCCAGCCAAAATGCAGATCTTGAGCCTTAATCTACCAGATAACATGGATTCAAGAATCATGACGGAAGTTAATTATCTAGGGATAAAGCTTCGTACTTGTTTAAAATCATTAGTGGATACTAATTGGGCTGGCATCACCAGCGTTATTAAAGAACAGTTAGATCGCTATGAGTGTCTGCATTTGTCTTTGGTGGGCCGTTGCAATATCATAAAAATGGTAATCTTGCCAAAAGTGTTATATTTTTTCAGATCTGTACCACTGGATGTAACCCGGGTGCAACTACAAAAGCTACAGTCAGTATGTGCACGATTTATATGGGCACAAGGGAAACCTCGTAGAGCCATGCGATACATGACGCTCCCACGAGAGAAAGGTGGATGGGCTGTTCCAGATTTTACCCAGTATTATTATGCTTGTATGCTGCAAAATATGAGAATACTTTTATCTGGAGAGGAGGTTATGAACAAAGCGGAATTTCCATCCATTTATCAAATTGTGCTTGGTTTTGAGGTTAAAAATCGCCTTTTTTTGTCATTTGATCTTAATTATTACAAAAGAACCAAATTTAAGGTATTAAACGCCGCTTATAAGATCTGGAGAGTAGTAAGGAAATCTCATAGGCTTGGGAGAATTACATGTTATACACCAACGGCAGCAACTGCACTACTCCCAGTGATATTTTGGGACAGGGTGGTAGATAGCTGGCGCAGGAAAGGAATAGTATTTATTGGGGATTTATATGTGCGTGGCGTTATGTCATCATTCTCGGTACTAGCGGAAAAACATGGATTGGCTAGTAAGGAATTCTTTAAATATTTACAATATTATAAGACAATGTGTAATTTATATCACACACCGGCTAAAATGGCTAAATGGGGAGCCGGAAACGATGGAAAATGTTTTCGATGTTGTAGCGAAGATGCTGATATTGTCCATATTTTTTATTGATGTAAAGAATGAACTAACCTCTTATATATTGAAAGGTTTCTTTATGAAATTTCGAAGATTCATGTTAAACTCTCAATGAGTGACATTTTATTAGGGATGGATTCTGGAGTTACAAGTGCAATGGCAAGATATAAAATACGGTATTTAATCTTTTTATCAACAGCGATTGCTAGACTATGTATCGCATCCATGTGGTTGCAAAAAGAGGCCCCGACATTTGAACAATGGAGAGCTAGATTTTTTTGTATATTTCAATTGGAACATAGTTTATATGCTCTGAAAGGTGTGCAGAAGAAAAAATGGGGCTTAGAAATATGGGGTATCGTGATGGATTATATGAAAGATTAAAGAAAGTTATTTCTCATTCTTAGGCCACACTCATATGAGGTATGCGATAGGATGGAAATCTATCACTTTTGTACTTTGCACTTTCTCTTTTTTGTTGTTAAAATTATCCTTGCTGCTATCAATGTAGATTTTTAACTACCTGAATTTTTTAAAAAGCTAGTCCTTCCTTGATGTACTGTAATGCACTGATACCTGTTTTGTATGTCGTTCTATGTATCTTACATGCTACCTGAATTGGGAAATACATTTTTTTTTAAAAATGACTTCCGTTATCACTCCAGATCAAATGGGGCAAGCCAAAGCGAGGAAAGAACTCCTTCAGGAGTATCTTTGTAGTCACAATGGCTGTATTTTCCTTAGTGGGGTAAGCCTGAAACCCTTTACTGAACGCACAAACAGCCACCAACCCATATTTCAAATTATTGACCTTGTCCATTTCTATAAAGTCCATTTGAAGGACCTCAAAAGGGAAAGTGGGAGGTGCAGAATTACCGGGTGGTGTAGGGGTACCCTTGCCAGGATTGTGCATCATGCACACCATGCAGTATTTTACTAAATGGGCAGCTATCTTGGAAATATTCTCATGCTGCCATACAGGGTCTAACAACTTCGCACTGATGTGAGCTGGGCCATGGGCCATTGTCACTACAGGAAGAACATATGCATCTGGCAACATCCATCTCTGCCTCCCTGACTTATCGATCCAACATCCCTCATCATTCAAATTTGCCATACTCTCTTGCTACACCGCTAATTTCTCAATTGTGGCCTCACTCTGGATTTCTTTAACATTCTCGAGTTTATCCTCAAACATGGAGAACTCGGGTACCCATCTGGATAATCCTGCTACAAACATTCTTTTCATCTTAGTGCAGGCTGTTTCCTTAGCTGTCTATTCTGCAAAAGCGTTCCCCTCAACCACCTTGTCAGTAACTTTTTCATGAACGCTGCACTTCACAATCGCCAATTTCTTAGGGAGCTTCAAAGCGGACAGAAGCCTATATATGAAAGGACCATGCTGAATGTGTGTCCCATTGGAAGTAAGGAACCCTCTTTCTGCCCAGAGCTGCCCAAAATTATGGGCGACCCTGAAGGCATACTGGCTGTCAGTATAGATATTAACAACCAGTTCCTCGCTCAACTCACAATCTCGAATAAGGGCGACTAGCTCAGCTGCCTGGGCAGACTGATAGGGAACTTGTGAGGTCTCCACTACCGTGTGCAGTGTAGTAATTGCATATGCTGCAGTGGTGGTGCCATCTGGTAATTTGAAACATGAGCCATCGACATATAGTTCCCCTTGGGGTTCAGATAAGGGAACATCAGTCAAGTCTACCCGTTCCTTCGTCTCTTCTTCCGTCCATAAAATGCAATCATGTATGTCAATTTCCTCATTCTCAGAAGGGAGGGGTAGTAACATGGCTGGATTCAGAGTGGCACAGCGTTTGATCGTGATATGCTTTTGGAGAAGCGTCAGCTCGTAACCTGTCAGACGTGCACTAGTGAGGTGCTGTGCCCTTGTCTTGTTCAAAAGCGTATCCACAGCATGGGGTACATTGACTGTGAGGTCAGTATCAAGTACGAGTCCCGCGGATTGTCGTATTGAGACGGCCACGGCCGCGACTGCTCTTAGAGAGCTCGGGCGACAGATCAAGCACAGCAGAGAAATAAGCACACGGTCGTTGCTTTTCCCCAAATGTTTGTGGTAAAACAGGAAGCGCACAACCACCCAACTCATGGACATACAACACAAATCACTTCGCACAGTTTGGGGTACCAAGCACTGGAACCGAGCAAAGCGCAGTTTTCAATTGCTCGAAAGACTACTGACACTCTGGCGTCCAAGGCAGGGGCTCATGCACATCTTTTAGTGTTAGTGCCAGCAGGGGCTTAACAAGCAGTGAGTATCCAGGTATCCACTGCCTGTAATAGGAAGTGATACCTATGAAAGCGCGCCCATCTTTCTGAGTTTGCGCAACAGGCATTTTCACAATGGTACGGATGCGTTCAGGTGCCAATCTCCTACCCTCCTTCGACAGTAGGTGACCTAAATAGGTGACCTCCTGTCGACAATATTGGAATATGGAAAGGGATACCATATGACAATGGTCAGCTAAATGAAGCAACAGTTTAACCGTACTATCTCTACAACCCTGTTCTGTATCTGAGGCGATGATCAGATCGTCAACATATTGGAGTGATGCATTACCTGTGGGAAGCGACAAAGAATCCAACTGACTTTTTAACGCCGGACTATAGATACTCGGACTCTCTGTATAGCCTTGAGGAGCGCAACAGAATCTAAAGCTCCTACCAGCTAGGGTGAACCCGAACAGATCCCTGCTGTCAGGCTGAATTGGGATGCTGAAAAAGGCATTTTTCAAGTCAATGACAAAAGAATTTAGCAGAAGAAGGAATCATTGTCAATAGAGTCATAATGTCAGAGATGTCTGGAAACTGGGGAATCACTATTTTGTTAACTTCACGCAAATCAATCACAAAGCGATAAACATCTTCATGATACTCAGAGGGACCCAAAGGCGTTCATTTGAGGATCGGAAACATGGGACTGTTACAAACATTAGCAGTCGTCTCCTCAACCACTCCTTTCTCAATCAAGTCTTGCACAATTGTTATCAGAACACGCTCACCTACCCGTGATATCTTATATTGAGGAATGGAAGGTAAAATAGCACCTTCCTTGACACGAATCGAAATGGGCGATATCTGCAACAAACCCACATCTGTGTCGCCCGTTGCCAACAGCGTGGGTGGCACATCTCTAAATTCAGCAGGGAGAGGTGCATGTTTAGACAGGCACTGCGTAGCGCACACAACGTTTGCACCCACTGTCCTGTAGACACCCTCCGGGGAGCAATAAATTGTGGCATGCAGTTTCTTCAAGAGATCCAAAACCCATCAAATTCTCTCCACCATTGGACGTCAGCAAGAATGGCGAATCCACAGTGAAAGGACCAAGAGTCAACACAAGAGGTTTAGAAATGGGGCTCACAACCGATACACCAGAAATTCCTACTGAAACATTATTATGGCCACACAGAGCCGCCCCAGGGACCAAGGAACGAGAAAAAGAACTGTTTGTCGCACCTGTATCCACCAAAAACTCCTTAGTCGAACGATGCACGTACGCACTAACGTACGGATCTCTTTGATCTACATTTATCAAAACTGGTCCCTAACCCTGTCCTCGGCTGTCCTAGCTGTAAGACATCCCTGTCACCTCATCCGTATCATAGTCATCGTGGTAGTACTGTTTGCCCTGAGGGTCGTCAAAGTAGTTCTGCTCAGTACGGCCCTGCAATGTCTCAGCTGTCTGAGTCCTGTCCTGGCCACCATCTCCACGAACCCTTTCATGAGAACCTCGTCCTCTAGGGGCTGCCACCTTTTGCAAAAGCACTGGACACTCGCTGCGCCAGTGTCCCTCCTCCTTACAATCTGCACACTGATTTGGTGTAGTATTCCTGCTAGTGTGAGGAAGCTGCCGGGCGGGCCACCATGTCCTCTACCATTCCCTCAAGAAGCCAGTTGCAACAACACCTTCGTCTTCAAATCCTTATGCTTCTTCTCCATCCTTTCCTTATCCTCATTTTCCCTGTGCTCATAGTACTGTGCCATATTCAAAATAACAGAAGGAGAAGATGTGGACCAGGTGCTCTCGGAACCCTGTAATCGAGTTGCGATCTCGGGGAGCAAATTTGAAACAAACCTACTGACAAACAAACGCATACCACCTTCATTCAACCTGTCCACTATAATCCCAAAACACACTTTCAAACTGGTTGAAAAAATCAGACACACTCTCATCTTTCTTCTGTTGACAGGCCGATAGCTTGTCCCAATCAATCTTTCGAGGTTGGATAAGGCAATGCACATAAGTGATATGGCCAGGCAGAGCAAGTATCTCTGCCTTAGGCTTCTCACCAGGCTTTCCTGGTCCCATACCTTAATTTGATCCCAGGTACCACCCAAGTCGGCAACATGATCCTGTGTATGTACCTACCTCCAAATATCAATGGGCACCAACAAACCAAAGAACATTTCGATATCCGCCAGCGTCATCACTGTTGATGAAGTGGCATCAGTCAATTCTTTGTAATATGCAGTAGGGTTTTTTCTAGGGTCAGGTAACTGAGTCTTAAGGGACAAGACTTTGCTCCTTTTCCACGGGGTATAAATCCACTGTTCTTGGAAACGGGACGCTACCCCTTGTCTAATAACGACATCATGCTGATCCCGTTGCTCTGGTATTTCAGGGTGATATATGGGGTGGACCTCCCTCATTGGAAACTGAGACACCATCTTCGGGCTCTTCTCAAGCAGCCTACTCCAATAAGCAACCAATGTCGCAACATTACCAAAAACCTGACCAGGCGCCATATCAGATATTTAGACATGATCCTTAATATCATAGACAACCTGGGGTGCTGCCTCATTGAAACATTGTTCCCAAAGCCCAATCAAAGTAGCTGACATATGTTTAAGGGTATTCAGAAGTTTTATAAATTACGGCATTTATGAATACCACCATTAATTCATGAGGCTGTCAAAACATAACATAAAATGCGTTGCAATTTTGTGACAAGGTGAATATAGTGCTCAGTGCAGTAGTGAAGGTGCACAATATGTACAAAGTGAATTTCACAGAAATGTCGTTTCTTTTGGAAGGCCAGGAAAACAACGATGTTTGAATAGCTCTGTGGATTAAATGAATAGGTCTTGACACAGGGTCTTTCAACTGGTCCGGGGAAAGTATCGACGTTTCAACCCAAGGGGCATTACTGTATTAGTCAATGCGGGTCTTCATCAGGACAAGGACAAGCGGGACAGCCTAAAAAGCCCAGTAGAGATCAAGGGCGTGTATATCTTCGACAATTCGTGCAGCTACAACATTCAGCTTTCAATTTAGGATTAATCAACCAGGGGACCCCCAAGGGAATCAATCAACCACGGTTGTCTAAGGCATTAATTACCAAGGAGGATGGACAAAAGGACCTCACGTCTCCTGTGTGGTGGAGCGCAGCAAATGCGCGTTTCTCTTACAAAAACCGGGGGACCAAAAACGGGGGCAACAGCAAACGTCCTGTCTCGTCTGGGCTTTTTAGGCTGTCCCGCTTGTCCTTGTCCTGATGAAGACCCGCATTGACTAATACAGTAATGCCCCTTGGGTTGAAACGTCGACACTTTCCCCGGACCAGTTGAAAGACCCTGTGTCAAGACCTATTCATTTAATCCACAGAGCTATTCAAACATCGTTGTTTTCCTGGCCTTCCAAAAGAAACGACATTTCTGTGAAATTCACTTTGTACATATTGTGCACCTTCACTACTGCACTGAGCACTATATTCACCTTGTCACAAAATTGCAACGCATTTTATGTTATGTTTTGACAGCCTCATGAATTAATGGTGGTATTCATAAATGCCGTAATTTATAAAACTTCTGAATACCCTTTATGGTGTCCCTAGGTGTGTCATTTATATGTGGTTTTTTGATAAATTACTTGTTCCTATGAGTAAACCAATGACTGGTTTAAAGGCTTTAAAGAAATTAGCTTTACCCGACAGAATCAATTGTTTATATTATATATCATTGCCCAGGTTCTGAGGGATACTGGGTCACCCCATTGTTAATGTATTTTGACATATGTTTAAGGGCATGCTGCTACACAAAAGGCTCATAATCTTTCATCACATCTCACACATCCTCCACTCTATAAATGGGATTCTGGGCCCACTGCACAGCCTCATTAGCTACTACCTGTTTTTCAGCCTCCCCCACGTCAGATCGTATCAGCGTTCGCCCTAATCGGTCCTTGAATTTCATCCAGTCTCTATCTTCGGGGGCCGCCCACTGGTGTCCCAATACTCTGCAATGTCGGGCAATGGAAGAAAATAGTGGGAGTGACAACAGAGGTAGCGGGCATTAACATCGCTGCTGGCTGGATCGGGGGTGTAAGAGCTGGCGAAAGGGATACTGAAGCAATAGGTGTTGCAGGAATGCTAAGAGTCGTAGTTGCCACAGACAGTGAAAACAAAGAAAGGACAGGAGGTGCCGTGGCCAAGGCAGACTGAGCAACAGTAGCAGAAGCAGAGACAGCAGAGGCAGAAGAACCGGGCAGCTGGTCCTATGGGGGAAGAGCGGGATATACCCTCTGCGGGGCATACGGGAATGGGGGTCGAGCATCTAGCAGTTCCTCTATAAAAGTATCATTTTCGTCTCGGGCTACATATGATTTATCGGTATTCAGTCGAAACCTCCTATCTGCATGTTCAATTCCTACCTCCTGCATCTCTCTATCATGTGCTACAGCTTTCTGAGTCGATGTTTGCGTCCTCACCTTCTGGGCCTCTTTCTCTGCTTTCATTCGCCTCTGTTTAGCCTCTTTTTGCCATGCTTTAAGGGAGTCAAACATCGACTGCCTACTCCTTTTCGCAAACAACTTCTCCTGTAAAAAAAAAATTTTTTGTTCATCAAAAGTGCCGTCAACGGCCACTACACCTCGGCATTGTCCCTCGTATATTTGTGCCATAACGTACTAAACGTAATAGGGCCAAGGCCATGTTTTACATACATGTCAAAATTCGGAGAGTGCCTTCCGGAGGCGCTGGCTGACTTTCTTCCAGTCGAGCATCAGCAGAACAGCAACGACAACACGAAACCAAGAAGCAACTTAAACAAGGCATTTTCAAAAGTAGGCCAAATTCGTTATGTTGCCTAACGAAGTGTTCAGAAACACTACATATCCAAAGCGATCCTCAGACCGTGCCAAGGACAATTCAAAATCGGTCCTCAGACTGTACCAAAGACAAACCAAAATGGAACCATATCCACAAAGAATCAAAGCAAACTCAACTGGTGCGCACAGGTTGAACAAATTTATTCTCCACTGCCGACTCTTCAGACCAAATGGTCAGCTCCAAGGCTTTCGGCGTTCAGAACCCAAGTTGGGATGATCGCTGGGCGAGGCACCGCCCCGTCAGACAGACGGGGCAGCTGCGAGTTCAAGACTCTTGTGCAGGGATCCCTGGTCCGCCTGTCTGACCCGACGATGGCCCCGACCTCCTCACCTGTCCGCGGGCGAGGATGGGTCACCCGATGGGGTCCCTGTTCGGGCGCCAACTGAAGGAAGTGACCCAATTAGGATCACATGGGTCATCCGTGACCACCTCTCAGCCTTCCATACTAATGAAGAGTCGGTCAGCCAGTAGAGAATACAAACCAAGTAAGCTTTATTCAGGATACACTCGAGTGAAGTCCGGTCTGACTATCCTCCTTGGATTGCTGCAGAGGGACTGACTTCAGCAAGCATGGCGATACATAATATATAATTCAGAACCAATAAAGACACATCCTGGGTGGAAATTTCCAGTTCGTAGCTTGTGAACAAAGGAGATACAGAAGGATGGGTTTCGATCCTGAGACCGGGCACATGATATCTCAGGACCACGGTCACTCTGCCTGCACCAGCCACTCTAAGGGTGGGAGCAGGCCTATCTAGTAGGAAAGGTATGTACAGGCAAGGACAATGTATTCATTAGTACAGCGAAGCTCAACCTTGGAGAATTGAAAACTATTGCAGCGGCTTCAGCTGGGCAGAGAGAGTGAGAGAGACAGAAGTTAATTTTGACCATGGCTCTGAAAATAAAATGGTGCCGGGAATGCTAACTTAAGACATACAAAGCATGGATAACTCAGCTAAAACATTTTTATTTTAACAACTGGCAGAGTGTCCTTATGGACTGGAGAGGATACGGAAGCCCTGGTTACACGTTCCTACATGGAGACCCTGTTTTCCTCCTTAAGAGAGGACCTGCAGCACATCAAGCGGGATCTCAAGAGTGAGCTACAGACTCTTAGGAAGGAAGTGATGTACATTGGAGACCGAGTAGATGCTCTGGAGGGGCATGAGAGTGTGTGGGACGAGGGAATAGGGCAAGTGCAACAGGAGATAATACGGCTCACGGATCAGCAATTGGATCTGCAGGCCTATACGGAGGACATCGAGAACCGCTCCAGACAGAACAACATCCAGAATAAGTGAGCTCTGTGGGAAGTGGAAAAAGGAGATGTGGAAGCCTACGTGGCCGATCTATTTGCCAAAATCCTGGGGGATGTGCGAGCAGCCAAGATTCACCTGGACGGAACTTAGAGTGGGCCGAGGGGGTCCAGGGCAGCCGCATGCAGTGGACAACCTAACTTGCATACATAGCTTTCTGCTGAATAAATGGATCGTACAAGTGGCTAGATTGTCGTTGCCAGTAGTTTTCCGGGGACACACTCTGCACTTGTTTCAGGACCAGTGCAGAAAAGGAGGGAATTCTGCTGTGTCACGGCCTTCCTAAGAGACAAGAAGATCTCCTACTCATGGGACCACCCCTTCAGACTGACATTCTGCCCGCAAAACCAACTTCATCACCATTGCTCCTTGGCAGAGGCATGTGAACTGCTACAGATTGATACCCAGGACCTGGAGAGTGCAGGACCAGAGAGGCAGAACAGCCAAACGAGTGGGCGGCTGCAGTGGAGACGGGTGCCTACTGGATTGGGGGACTCCAGACCAGATTCGGAAATCAATGCATTGGTAAGCCCTTGCTCGATATACTGTCATAAGACTCAAGGACTCAAGGACCAGCCTGAAGATAAGCAATTTGATACCGGGGGCAGCTGGGTGGCCGGAGGGGAAGGCCGGGTGAGAGGAGAGGTGAATGGTCACGTTCTCCCTTCTGCACTTTATTCACTGGACTGGGGTTGGATCTTCTTGCTCATTCCAGGGACAATGGTTGTTTACTGTTTTTGATTTAGGGTTCGTTTCCGGGTGCTCAACACAATATTACATTTCTTGTAACAATACAGGTTTTGTTCAGGGGAGTTTCTGCGGGGCATGGCGGGGAGCAGAGGGTTGGGAGACAGAGGAGGAGACTGCTTGAGTGAGTGGCTTTCCCTAGGGTATCCATGGTGGGGACTTAAAGGTCTTGACCCTCAATGTCAAAGGGCTAAACAACCCATTAAGAGATGATCTATACTCTCTTACATGGAACACATATATGCCTATGTCTGCCTACTTCAGGAAACCCATCATTAAGACAGTGACTGGCATAGACTAAAATCCAGAGCATTCACTGAGTAGTTTTATTTTTCCTTGCCGCGTAAGGGGGCTGGAGTGGCGCTGCTCTTTTCATGCTCCTTCAGAGGGAAGGTGGGGACAAAGATTGTAGAAATCAAAGGCCACCTCCTGGGGTATTGCACTCATTTGGGTCAACACTCCCTCATCATAGGCTCTATCTATGCCCCTACTGGGGGTCAGGAACAGTTCTTACACAGGGCCGTGGCCAACATCATATCGACTATAGACCGCTGGGGGAACCTCGGGGGGGATCTTAACTTCGTGTTCCACAATGAGTTATATTGCTCATCACCACGACAAGGGGCAACAGGAGCAATATCCTTGGGGGAGGGGGGTCCTGCTGGCCTCAAGAGGTAGGCCTGAGGGACCAATGGAGAGAAAGACATGCAGCCACATGCGATTTACACTTTCTATTCCCATGCACATAAATCTCATGCTTGGCTTGATTACTTCCTGGGTTCTTGCAAAGTAATCGATGCAATGGACTCTATTGTGCTAGAGCCCAGCGCCTTATCAAACCACTCCATGGCCCTCTTGGACCTGTTCCTCCCATGGGGCAAAACCCCGGCTCGTAATTAGAGATAGCGAGAGACTTTTCTCAGTAGACCAGAAGGGGTCAACCAGATAGGAGAAGCAATAGAGAACTAACTGAAGATTAATAATACACAGGTGGAGAGAACCTCAACGTCCTGGGACGCAACAAAGGCAGTGCTTCGTAGGGAGTTTATTGCCATTTCGGCAGCAGGCAATAAGATAAGGAGGGAAAAGTGCTCTCAGATTCAGCAACAGGTGCAAGAGCTTGAACGCATTTATCATCGCACCGGGGTGCCTAGAGTTAGCTTGAACGCATTTATCACCGCACTGTGGTGCCTAGAGTATGAGACAATTAGAGACCGCTAGAAAACAACTGGTGGGGCTAGATTTAGATCATTGCAGAATATGCACTCTTCCGTCTCAAACATGCCTTCTATGTAGGGGTCAACAGATGTGGAAGGTTATTGGCTAATAAATGTAAGGGGCAGAGACAGGCCACCCCATGGAGGAGGGCACCTTGGTCTCGGGAGACTAACAAGTGGCAGCGAGATTCAGGTACTGTACGCACTGGAAAATCTTTCAACCTCGGATATTAAGAGCCACTTGGTGGAAGGCACGGTGATTCACTAACAGCGGACCAGGTGGCCAGTTTGGCGACACCCATTGGAGTGGACGAGGTAGAGCCAGCTATATCAAGGATGAAGACATGTAAGTCGCCTGGACCAGATGGCTTTCTGGTGGCCTTCTATAAGACCTTTTATAGGGAATTAGCCCCCTTCCTTACTAGTGTCTTCAACTCTATCAAGGTCCCAGACACCCTCCTGCCCTCGATGCCAGAGGCTTCCATAATGGTTATAGCAAAGCCGGGAAAAGATAAATGTTAGTGTGGGTCCTACCGGCCCATCTCCCTCTTAATCGTTGATCTGAGGCTGTTAACAGGAATTCTGGCAGCCTGCGTCGCACCCCTCATGCCGACATTGGTGGAGCCCAACCAGGCGGGGTTCATCCCTACCAGACAATGTGCTGACAACAAAAGGCAGATTTTGCACCTGATAGATAAGGCCACTCGCTCACACTGCCAAGTTATGCTTTTTCCATAGATGCTGAGAAAGTGTTTGACCGTGTCCATTGGCCTTATCTGGCAGAGACACTAACACACTGCAGTCTGGGAGGGAGATTCCGTGCTTGGGTATTAAGTGGATTCTGTTCGCCAACAGCTGCGGTAAAAGTTAACGGCCGAGGCTCAGACCACTTCCCAGTCTGTCTGGGAACTCGGCAGGGTTGCCCCTTGCCCCTTGTCCCCTTTGACGCTTCCAAGCTTCCTAGAGGAGGCGCATTGGTTCGGGACGATCTCGGGATTCCATAGAAACCTCTCCAAATCCCAGGCCCTGGATCTCACGTTTGTCCCTGAGACCCAGGAATGTCTCTCCCGGGCGTTCTCGATTCGGTGGGCCCTGAGGTCCATTTCATATCTGGGCCTCTAGGTCGCCCCAACTATAGCAGAGGTGACGACCCTGAACTATCGCGATCTGCTGGGGAGGATGAAGGCGGACTTAGCACGTTTGCAGCTCTACCCGCTTCCTAGGGTTGGACGGGTTGCCGCTTTAAAAATTACAATCTTACCCAAGATCTTGTACTTATTTCAAACGCTTCCACTGCAGACTCCAAAGAGTATGCTGCAGCAGTTACAGAGTGAGCTGCAGCACTTAGTGTGGGCTGGTAAAAGACCTCGGATGAGCTGAGAAGGTAGTTGGTGCATGCCCCACAGGGGCAGTTTGGGGGTCCCGTGTTTGCTGCACTACTATCAGGCTTTTTCAGCTTAGATATTTAGTGGAATGGTCACGTACTGAGTCCAAAAGGAGATGGTTATTTATGGACAGACCTTTAGCAGGAACAGCCTTGTGAAAGGTCCCTTTTCTGGCGCGTACACATCGCCCAGTGAATCCTTACCTATCTCTGGTCTCCTCACCCACACTGCAAGTATGGGACACGGTGGCGAGCCGAAGGGGTATACATATTTTCCTTCCCCCTTACTCCTGTGGTAGGAAATGTGGACTTTACCCCAGGTCTGGATGTCACTACGTTCAAGACTTAGACAAGCCGATCGGCGGGACATTTCTTTGACGAGGAGGGCCATATACCGTTCGATACTTTGCATGCTGAACTCGCGATACCAGAAGGGGAGAAATATCACTACACCCAGATAAGGCATTGGTTGATGCAACCTGCCATGAGAGAGGCGGTACAACACCCCCTGAGAGGTGGCTGTTGCGTAAGGACACAAATAGGCACCTAATCACTGAACTGTATGTTCTCTTGCGGGAGGGGGAGTTAGACCAGTAGTCCACTGCTCAACTCCGGTGTGAGCAGGAGATAGCAGACAACTCTCTACAAGAGAATAGCACAAAATGTTTTACCAAGTGTGACACACAGCCTTGAACGCTTCCAGTATGGAGACAGCAATGAAAATTGCCACATACTGGAAAATTTGCATTGGGGGAACCTGGAACATAGCGATAGGTGTTGAAGAAGTTGTGATTCCTGGGGGACCCTGGCAAATATATTGTGTGAGTATCCTAAATTGAAACAGTTTTGGGAGAAGGTTTTGCTTGCCATTGTGTCCTGGAGTAGCGTGCTACTTGCCGAAAAAAGCGCTGTGACGCCTCGTCAGGGGTAGTCAGCGCTATACAAATGCAATTACAATACAATACAATACACTTTGACACGCAACTACCTAGGTTACCCTCTTACACAATGTTAGGTCTTCCTAATCTACTTACATTCCCGCTTCGATCTAGACAAGGCCGACATATCACTTAATCACTGGAGGCAGCACACCAATCCATATTGGCCCTTTGGAGAACAGAGAGGGTGCACTCTCAACTAAATTGGCCACACAGGCTGTGGCACCTTTTGGGGATGGAGAGGCTTTCTTTGACCCTTACACAACAAGGGGACTCATAGCAAGAACTATGACAGCTGTTCCTAAGGCTCCTCTCACAGGAGTTCACAGATCTCATCTGCTCTAGATACCACAGACTGCTTCGCCTAATGGCTCAGCCGGAGTTATCCCTTAGCCTTTTAGCCCAAGAGAAGTAACAAAGTTATGGATCTTTTCTTTGCAAATATAACACCTGTAAGAGCACCCTGAAGGGGGGGGGTTGTTGGGTGGGGGATGGGAGTTGTTTACGGAAAATGTGTCCAAGAGGCCAGATGCTGATGTAACATGATAAGGGAAGTATTGTGATTGTATTGCCTTGCCTCTGGGTCTAACAATTAATAATTATACTTAGTTGGGATTGACCTTTGTCGCTAATCTCTTGTATAAGTTCATTAGATAAGACTAGCTCATGCCACTGCATGTCTATGATGCAGTTAGGTACTAATTCCAGATTGGCCTCCCTTCCACACAACAGCAAAAAGGTTGGCATCCTTGTTGTATATAGAATGAGGAGTATTTAATACCTCCACACCTTTTCTCTAAGGTACAAAGTAACATCCAACCCTGATACCAATGCTGTTTGTAGACCCTCTTTCTTTCTTTTTTCCTTTCTTTATTCAGTTTTACATTTCATATACAGAAGGTAGAGCAAGGCAAAACAAACATTCCAATATATGTGATCGAATTGCAGCACTGATCAAAATCATGGGACAAAGAGACCCACCATGAGTCTAACCTATATAAGGTCAAGATGCCCTGCAACTGGGCTCCATACTAAGGTGGGGACACCCTCATTCAAGAGTTTAATAATTCTTTTGATGAAACCACTGGGACTGTACAGAGCAAAATTCTGCCTTTTTACATAATTTGTGTGTAAAATATCAACGATTTTCTCTTGATATAAAGGGAGTACCATTATCTGACACCATCACGTGGGGTGCTCCTTGACTAGCATAAAGGTCCCCATGAAAATCAATTGCCACATTAGTCATCATGTCCCTGGTAAACACTGAGAAGATCCATTTACTAAAATAATCTATGGCCACAATCATGTGTTGCAAATCCAATGGGAGCAACCTAAAAGGTCCCACAAAGTCGATATCCACTTTCTCCCACCGTCCATAGGGAATGTTTATCTGACAATATCCACTCACAACAACCCTTCAAAAAGGCTAAACCTTGCTTTCCATATCAGACCACTGAAAGTGTGTTCTCAGCAACATCTGTGTGGCTGAAATACCTGAATGCCCATTGTGTGCAATCTCAATGAGCTTTCCCCATTCTTTTTTGATGGAATGAATGCATATTGTCTAGTATACTACCATATCAGCCACTAAAAGTTTGTCTTTAACTTGGGCAAAACCACACACCTCTTTGCTGACACACTTTTCCTAATGCCAACCCTTGACTTTACTCAGAATGTCAGTTCATGCATGTCTCCAATCCTTGTCAGATATAATGCAAGTCAATTGTGAAGGAATTCTAAAAGACACAATGGGTTTACACAGTGGAGGGGACATTTATGGGATTAACACCAGGTGCAAAGATGTTTCCAGTATTTTTCATAAGCTGTAATGATGGGAACTCTTCTAGAAAGCTGTAATACCACAGCATCAAACATTGCCAAATGAATCAAACCTAGACTCTCCACCTCCATGCCATCAACCTGACTCGAGCATATTGCAAGGGGGACAACATGGGCAAACTCGAGAGAGGGGGGAAACAAAGTCTTTCACTCTGAACATATAGCTAAGAGTTTCAGAAGGGAAAGCCACAACCTTCCTGGCCAACACAGGGTTACCAGAATATCTTATGAACCTTTCATAAGTGATTTTGTTAAACACCCTGGGGATCACATCAAAGGTGGAAAATGCAAACAACAGCATCTTGGGCTGTGGAAATGAAAAGGCATCCACAACCCATCCCCCTATCCCCCCCACCCTCATTGGAGAGTAAAGAAGCTGGAGAGCATCCTGATGGAAAATAGACATGTCCATTCATGGTTTCCTCTGATGTTTTAGAATGTGCCTGAAAACGTCAGTCTTGAGGGCATAGTTCAATGATGAGGGAAACTGCTCAGTGAGTCTGGTTGAATATTCTCCACTCCTGGGAGATATGTCAATTGAATAGAAGTTCGAGTCTGCCCAAAAAAGCATTGAATGCATCAGAGAAACCAGACTCCGAGTCTTCGTTCCACCTTATCTGTTGACATAAGTCTCAGCAACGTGATTCTTGGTCAAGAGCAGCAGAGTTTTCCCCTTGATCTGTATCAAAAAGATCCATCCACATTTCCATTATTTCCCTCCAGTTGGAAGACACTGCAGTATTTTGGCCTGATCAAAGATCCTGAGTGGACTACAGACCCAGAGTGACCACATCGATCTGAACTGATATTTGTGGTCGACACTACTGGCAGCAGGGCGGGGAGGGGGTTGGGGGTGAAGTTTGACTCCTTGGTAGAAGTGATAATTCATAAGCCAGTACTGGAGAATGTCCTTGAGTCTGTATCACTGGAATCAGGGTGTTGTAGTTCCATGCAGACCCCAATGAAATAGCACATACTTCACTATAGGCTTGAGGTGCAGTCTTGCTCTTGCTGCCAGTGCTTAATTTGTGCAAATATTTGCAGTTGGTGGGCACAGCATCTCATTTTTGGGAACCAGGATTTATTTTTATCTATCAGACTTTGACCCAGTGCAAGGGAGGAAAGGCAGAAAAAGAGAAAAGAGAAAGCCTATGATGAAGGGAAAAAGAATCCTCCAGAGTGAGATAGAGGTAAAGGAAGTGTACAGTGGTTTAAGGCAGAGGCATGAAGTGGAATCAAGACTAGGCAACTTCGGAATTAGGCAAACCCTGCACTTAGCAAAGCCATCATCCAACCCCATAGAAATATTTTGGGCCACTGTACTTGCTTGCTTGTTTACGTATATTTATTTATTTATTTATGTATTTGTTTGTTTGTTTATTTATTGGTTACAAAATAATCACTGCATGTTGCTATGGAGACACACGCCTCCTTGAGACCTCAACCACATTTGAACAGGATGAGAATGCTGAGAAAACAGATACTGAAGAAGACACCTGAGCTTCACAGCACTATAGAAAAATACACATCCTGCATAAGTTTGGAAAAGTGCCCCATGAACTCCTTTTGTTGGCTAAGCCACAAATGAGACAAACCAGAGCTGTTTGATTTTTGACTAGCTGATGAGTAGAGGAACTAATCAGCTAGTCTTCCAAGTAAAGGTAAATCTGAATCCTCCAAGAGTGTAATAAGCTGATTACAGAAGCCAACATCTTTGTGAATGTCCTCTGAGCCAATTTCAGCCCAATGGACAGGACTCACAACTGAAAATGATCCATCTGAGTTGCAAAACAAAGAAACTGAAAATTATAAGGATAAATTGGGATATGAAAACAGGCATCTTTTAGATCTAGCGTGGTGAGGAAGTCCTCAGGATGGACAACAGGCATAATCTCCTGGAAGCCATGTGAAACGAGAAATCCGGAATGAACAAATTGACCCTCTTTGGATTGATAATGGGTTGAATGGCTCCCAATGGCCTGGGTACCAAAAACAAAATTTAATAAAAACCTGGGTATCGTTCCTGAGGCAAGTGCTACTTGTTTGGTTGGGTCCAAAGTCCATGAAGGTTACTCTCACTCCGAAAGAAGGAGGAACGATGGGAAAGTCCAACACATAACCTTCTTGGACCACTCCCAGCAACTAAGTATCTGAAATATTTTCCATCCAGATTTCTTTGCAGTGCCTTAATGTGCATCCCACAGGGAATATCGTTTGAGGATGGCCCTGGCTCCGCTGAGTCATTTAGTGTGGAAGGATGAAGTCCTGGTATAGAAGAATGTCCTCTTGAGGGTTGGTAACAACTGTCCCCACGCTCTCCAAACATCCTCTAGAAGAGAATTTAGGGACAGACTGGCTCCACTGGTGTAGACACCTGCATGTCAATGTTAGGGGCTTTGGCTGAAAGGGCACTGACAATTTATTATCTTCAGCTGTTTGCTTGATTAAGTCATGCTGACGATTAGTATCTGGCTTAAAAAGAGGAACATAAGTTTCATATTCTTCTGAGCAGCCTTTCCTTTCTAAGATCATAAGTGATATTAAAGCTGCCTAGCAACTGCAGCTATGATAGGAAGGGATGTTGCTTTAAGACCATCTGCAGCAATATCAGATGAAAATTGCAGATGTTTTTCCATGGCCTGTTAAAAAGATCCACAATCTTCTCCAGATGCAAGGGCGCTAATCAAGGAATGCAAGGCATGCAAAAGCGACGCAGAGGTGTTAGTCAAATAGGTCTGAAATTAACTCAAAGCTGTCTCCACCTGTTCATCTATGGGATCAGAGGAAGTCACATCCTCTGAAGCAATATTCATTCTGCCTGCCAAGCTGGGCAACAATGAGTACACCTTGAGAGATTCAGGGAAATCTCCCTCAAATCCTTGTATTAGATACTTCTTATACCAAGCACCTTACCCTTACCACACCTCACTGTCCCTCCCCAAACGGTTCCACAGCTAGTCTCTTGGCCCCACCTTGACCTAGACTCCTTGATAACCATCCTTGGAAAGGTCAAATCCGGTTCCCCGAAGGATCCCCTGTCAATCTCCACACTAAAACAGCTGGACCTCTCTCATCTGTCCGTCATCCTGAATGCTCTAAATTCTTCCCTGCTTGAATCCACAGTCCCTGGGCATTGGAAACACGCCATGGTAACCCCTCTCCTGAAAAAGCCCTCTGCCGACCCTATTGTCCTCTCTAATTATAGGCCCATCTCACTCCTGCCTGCCTTCTCCAAAATTCTTGAGAGACACATTCACTCCCATCTCTCTCAGTTTGTCGAAACTCACAAAATCCTCCACCCCTCTCAGTCCGGCTTTCGAACCGGATTCTCCACGGAAACCACACTGTTGGGGGTCACAGAGAAGTTGCGCCATCATCTCGACACTGGGGTCGCACTGATACTGTTAGACCTTAGTGCGGCATTCAACACTATCTCCCATTCAGTCCTAATCAACAAACTGAAGTCTTTGGGCATCAGTGGCTCAGCCTTGGACTGGATTACTTATTTTTTAATCGACCGCACTTTCCAGATCTTCTCTGTCACAGACACTTCCAACATTTACCTATCACCCTATGGTGTGCCCCAGGGCTCCATCCTTAGTCCTCTTCTTTTCAATTTATATGTCAGGCCTCTAGCAGACATAGCAGAACAAGCAGGCTTAACTCGTTTTACGTATGCAGACGATTCCCAGATCATCTTTTCCCTCTCCAGTACTGACCCCGGCTCGACATCCCTTCTTCAGACAGGCCTAGGGAAAATTGCTACATGGATGAACCGCAATCACCTGAAATTAAATGGTGATAAGACGGAAGTCCTCATCCTAGGCAAAAATAAAGATCTGTGGGGCCCACTACATTGGCCTGCTGAGATGGGCGCCCTCCCCAAACCCTCCAGTCATGTCCGTAATTTGGGGATAACTATTGATGACTCTCTAACCATGCACCATCAGGCAGTAAAGGTCACAGCTATCTGCTTTACCATCTTGAAATGGCTCAGGAAGATCATCTGGATGCTCCCAGATGACACCCAGGAAACAGTGGTCCATGCCCTCATCACCTCTCGGCTGGACTATGGAAACATCCTTTACCTTGGCTCAAACAAAGCAGTGACTCGAAGACTGCAGTTAGTACTGAACACTGCAGCAAGATTACTTTGCAAGGTTCCCAAAGCCACCCCGATATCTGGCTACCTCCGTAACCTACACTGGCTCAGGGTGGAGACCCGCATTAAGTTTAAAACCCTGAGCTATATGTTCAAGATCAAAATGGGAACGGCACCACAGTATCTTAACTCTCTTGTCCGTCCCTATGCCCCCACTCGCCATCTACGATCTACCACTCTCGGATATTTCACACTACCTAGGTTCAAACTATCCAGGATGGGGGGAAGATCTTTCACTTACCTAGGTCCATTACCGTGGAACACCCTTCCTCTCGCCATACGCAAAGAGACTGTTTACACACGCTTCCGCAGATCATTTAAGACCTGGTTATTTAACCAGTAACTCCTTCTATTACTGCCTTCTCTTAGCTACACCTAGTCCGCTTGGCGCCGGGAAACCCTTTTTGGGTAGCTGTTGTGCCCTATAAAATAAAATAATAAATAAATAAATAAATAAGCATGGAGCACAACACGTCTCTCAGGTTCAACCCACTGATGAGAGACTTAATACTGGGTAACAGCGATATAGCGGGCGAACGACTAAAGTCAACTTCTGCCTCTGGACTTGAAGAGATGCTTATCTCAGAAGAAGAAGACATGGACTTTCAACGCCTAGAAGCCCCAGAATCTACTGGATATGGGTTATACCGCCTTCAAAAATGTTTTTTCTGACATATTTTCCTGCAACATCAGGTTTATCTGCTTGCTTCATTTCTGCATTTTCAGTTGGAGCAGCTTCATTGATACCAAAAAGTAAAGCCAGGAGATGCAGTCAGAAGAAGGACTGCCATAACCTCTCAAATAGCAGACAACCCAGGGATATGAAGCCCCCCTCCCAGGCACAGGAGGAAAAATAGGAGCAACTGGAAACGTAGGCACATCAGGCATTTCTGGTTTAGGTAGTCCTCTAAGCACTACAGCTTCTAATGTCGATTCTATTATAAGCTGGAGCTGCTGTGTAGATAAATGTAAAGAAGACAGACTTGAGCCAGGGCTAGTTGCATGCCCTCTGCTACTCTATCAACTGTAAGATAAAATAGAATTATGATTTAAATCTTTTTATTTGTTTCTTAGCAATGTAACTGTGAGTTTGAGCCACCCCCTGAAGGCGGAGCCAGGAGTATAAAAGACAAATCAGCAACGAGCACGGACCTGGAGGGACGGACGCTTGGACCTGGGTCAGAAGGCGGAGAAAAGCGGAATCCGGGAGAATCCAGAAAGAAAGGAGGAGTCAGGACTCAAGGGGATAAAGAGGTGGAGGAAGAAGACAGATGTTCAGTTTCGGCAGCTGAAAACAGGAGAACAGTGCCAGAGGACGACGAGGCTCCAGAAGTGTGGAGCAAAGAGTGGGGGTCGCCCCAGGAGATCTGAAGCCCCCCACCGCAACTCAGGGAAGAGGTGCGGCTTACCCTGTACGTGGACAGGGGGAGACGGTAGCTTTCGGGGGGGGGGGGGGGAGTACGGGTGGAGAAGGGAAATGCGGGGAGAAGAGCAGAAAGAGGGGGACCAAAAAGAGCCATCTGATCTTATACAAAGATTAAGAATTGATCCCAAGAAGAAATAGTCAGAATTTAGAGAGGAAAGCAAAGAAACAAACAAACAAACATATAAACGAAGAGTACCAGGAGAGAGGGTTAAAGCGTTAGCATAAGGAGAGCTCTGCAAAGGATTCAGGAAGACTGAAAGAGAGTCCCTATAATCAGTTTAAAAATAAGAAAACAAAGTGACACGTAATTAGTTATATATATACATATGTGTGTATTTGTTTTCTTTCTCTCCTTTGTGCACTATACCTCCTCTCTTCTCCTCCCCCACCCCCATCAGAGGGTTAGAAGCTATAAAAGACAATTATCCAAAGAAAAGGAATTTGTTTGTGCCATGTACACCCGGGTGTGGTGATGGTCACTTTTATTACTTCACCAATTGGACAGAACCTAATACTTACCTCAATTTTCCTTGTGTTCTCTCCTGGTAACCCGGGGGCGACGCACCCTTGGAGCCCGAACTTGAGACCTAAGAAAAGAAGGAGTGAAGAAGCCCTGGCGAATCCGGAACAGATAACAGATAACAGAACCAAAACCATAATTTCATTAGGCTTTGCCCAAGATTTATATTTTTGTTGCCTTGACTTCCAAAATAAACGCCAACATTAAGCAGCACACACGGCCTCCCAGATTTATTTTCCGCCCATCCCTCACAGTAACCTAGCATCATCATGAGCATGAAGAGCTCCATTGTATTATGCTGTACGAAAACATATAACAAATCCCAAAACTACCCCATGAACCAAGTGATAGCGTAAGAGGTAAGTGATGTGATCACGCGAGGTTAGTACCCTCTGAAGGTGGATTAGTAGTGGTATCTTCCAGTCGAAGAAGACGGAGATATCTGAGACAGGTAAGTTCTAGATATTCAGAAGATAATACGGTAATAAAAGGACGCCAGAGTTCGGTGTATGACGTGCCCTGTGACAAAAGCTCAAGGGTCAACCTTTCCATTCCCAGGATATACCAGAAGCAATGAAGCCACCCTTGGTAAGTAGGGGTCCAGTCAGACCAATAGGTGGTTAATTTCTGACATTCCCAAAGCAAGTGCAGTAGGGTTCGAGGGGAACTACATCCGTGCCAGCATTCTGGTTTCCAACTGGGTTTGCCTTGATGTAAGAGTATGGGTGTGAGGTTCCAGTAGGTGGCTGTTTTAGTTGCCATTTCTATACTGGCCATATTGCGGGTGGTGTGGCATGCCCGGTAATATATATCCTCCCATTCTCTGGGTGAAAAGGAGTGGCCCAACTCCACCTCACAACACTTCTGGCCCGTAGGTGTAACCCTTGGAGTAGACCGATGTAGGAGCCTGTATAGTTTTAGTGATCTGATGTCTATCGAAGGACTTGGATATTAGCGACTTCTCAAAGGCGGTGAGCGATCGTTGGGCTCCAGGGCGGACTGTGGGGTGCATCAGCTAATATCGGATTTGGAGGTAGCAGAGCCGCTCTGTTTCAAGTAGTGCAAACTCTGGGCGGCTGTGAGCAAAGGACAGAAGGACCTCTGCATCAAATAAGAGGCCAAAGGAGCGCCACTCTGTTCGCTGCCAAAGGTGAAATTCCACCGAATTCAATCCTGAGGAGAAGTCCACATTACCTACATTAGGGGTGAGTGGGGAGGGGAATGAGGTCAAACCTTTTTGTTTACTGAATCGTTCAGAGACTTCCCGTAAATAATTAGTAATAGGTGAAGAATAAAGGCTTCTCAGTCTGGAGCTTTTAGGTAAGAAGGGGATCTTCCAGAGATGCTGTCCTGACACCACTCTTTCCCCGAAAAGCCACTGCTTTTCAGATTCCTCCTGGGACCATTCGAGAATGAAAGTGAGCTGTGTTGCTTTATAATGTTGTAAAAAGCCTCCCTGTCACCGTTAGTGGAAAATACTCAGAGTTACTGGTTATGTTTTCTTTAAGCTCTTGTTTTATTTCTTTCAGATTGTATACTGGGTTGAGGCATGGTAAAAGAAAATAAGTATTTTCTCCTTTTTCTTTTCTTTCTCTCTCTCTCTGTTCTTCTTTATCACTTCCTAGGTTCCGTATTTCAACTTCCTAAGTTCTACATTTCCTGGAACTGAGACACCCTCAGAGGAAATGAAGATGCAAGGGGTAAGTCACTCTTCTCAATTAAAGATGAATTTAAGAAGATTTTTTCTCCATAAAAGATTTTGACTCCTGTGATAAAAGAGACTTTCTAAATAACAGTTGTATCATTTTTCTTGAGGCACTTTTAACTCGAGAGGGTTTTCAAGCGAGAGAGAAATTAAGAGAGACTTCCCCATTGGAAAACAGCCCCTCCCCAATTCAGCATCAGTTACTTATGTTTTCCTCCCCTCCCGGTTACCCCAAATTTCGCCCTGTACCTGGCTGAGCCACGTGTCTCCTGATACATGGCAAGGCTGTGCATCCGACAGGAATGCAGCCAAGAGGCTTCTCTTCTGTCTGCTTGCAGCGATGGCAACTCATGGAGGGTGATGGCTTTTCTCTTTCCTTTCTCCGTGAAGCATGAGGCATCCCCTGAGCTGGGTTTTGACACCGGAAATCCTCTGGTGCCTCCTCGCCTCCACTCCCGCGACAAGAACCAGGTGGGTTTTGTTTTTACGTCCTCCATAATTGTTTTCGGTTTGTTGTCGTTTGAGCTCGAACTTCCTATTTTTGGATCCTGCCTTTTAAGGGAGTCGTCCCGTATGGTCATTGGTCCCGATGCTACCTTGTGACCGGGGTCATCCTGTTGGATTTTCAACATGGTCCTGTGAAACCAGGTCGAAGATCCGTCGTGGCTGCGGGGGAAAGCACTGTTTTCAAGTGAGGGTGTATGGATGACGTGCCAGGGTATATCTTCGTCTAGATCTGGTGTCCGATCATATATACCCTCCCTAAGATGTTCCCGTTCAGGGAAAAGAGGCATTTGAGAAAGGAAATCAGCATTAGCATGTTCCTTCCCCTTGTGATGGCGTACCTCCAACTGGAAGAGTTGAAGGAAGAGGAACCACCGGAGGACTCTAGGTTTGTTACCCATGGTCCAACTCATCCAAGTTAAAGGAGCATGATCCGTATAACGATAAATGGTTGACCTTACAGGTAATATCTAAAATTTTCAGCTGCCCATTAAACAGCGAAACACTCCTTTTCAATGTAGAATATTTTTGTTCTCGGAGAAATTGGTTTCTACTTATGAAGAGAATTGGGACGTCTAATCCCTCACTATTATTCCGTGATAGGACAGCCCCCACGCCAGTATCGGATGCATCCATTTGAAGGAGAAATGTTTTAGAGAAATCAGGAGCTGTAAGGATGGGGCTTAAAGTAATGGTATGTTTTATTTCCTTGAAGGCCTCTTTAGCTAGTAAAGAAGGGTTCTGAAGGTTGTGTTTAGAGACATTTTTCTTCAATAGGTCAGTTAAGGGTGATGCGATTTCGGCAGAAGTGGGAAAAAAACGTCTATAATATCCTAGAAGGCCTAGAAAAGCTCGAGCCTCCTTTCTAGTTTTTGGAAAAGGGGTCTCTGCGATAGCGCAGACTTTTTCTTCTTATGGTTCAATCATTCCATTTCCCAATATGTATCCTAGGTATCTCACTTTAGTGAACCCTAATCGGGATTTGTTTGCATTGATATGCAAGTGTGCGTGAGTATTGTGTGTTTGTGTTGTAAATGCGTCTTAGTGGAATTATATTATCTAGAAAGGCAGAGGTGTAAGCTTGATGATTTTTGAGTACTTTATTCACTAATCTCTGAAAGGTTGCAGGGGCCTCCTGTAGACCAAAGAGCAAAACTGTGAATTCAAACAGGACGTTGGGTGTAGAGAAGGCTGTTTTTTCTCGGTCTTCCTTTTTTAAGGTTACCTGCCAGTAACCTTTGGTTAAATCTAGTGTGGTTATGTATTTAGCTTCTCCCAACTTTTCAATCAGTTCATCTACCCTTGGGAGGGGATAAGCCTCACACTTAGATATCCGATTGACTGTCCTAAAGTTAATACAGAAACGTATAGACCCATCTGGTTTAGGGACGAGTACAATTAGGGATGACCAGTTGATTTTAGAGGGCTGGGTTATGCCCTTTTGTAACATGGAGGAAATATATTTAATGACAGCCTCCCTTCTGTCGGCAGGTATTCTATAGGGTTTTTGTTTGACTACTACACCTCTTTCTGTGGGAATGGAATGTTCTGCCAATTGGGTACATCCTGGTAAATCAGAAAAAGTATAGAAGAAAGTTTGTAAGACTGAGATCAGTGATTCTTTTTGGCTTCTACTTAGTTCCTGATTAAAGACCACTTCTTTTAAGGTACAGTGATTTTCTTCTTTTTTCAGAAGTAATCCTTTCGTTGGTGGTGTACTTAGCCATTTCTTTAACAGATTTATGTGGTAGGTTTGAGTTTTGGACAGACTTATTCTTATCCTATACGTGCATCTTCCTATTTTTTCTTCTATTCGATAAGGACCTTTCCATTGAGCCTCAAGTTTTTTGTTAGATGTGGGGAGTAGAAACAGTACCCATTCATTCGCTTGGAATTCTCATCATTTTTTTAAACAAAGTTTCTTAACTGATTTTCCTTTTTTACAATATGGCTACTGCAGTACAATGAACATGTGGATCGGCACACACAGTATCTTTACTTTTGTGAGCTCAGCTGCATAAAAAGACATAAGGCAGACAAAGCCGATACCTACTTTTTCTCACACTATATATAGTCCACTCAATCACCAATAGTATCCGCTTAAACATTTTAAAAATATTCATAGATTCCGAGCCGGATGCATGACCGTATCCCAACACACCCTTGTCTGCTATAACAACAAAAACTAAATCCCCAACTTGTCCCCCTCCCTCTAGTCCTTCTATCCCAGAGTTCTTCAATCTGTGGGGCGCGCCCCCCTGGGGGGGCGCGACACCCTCTCAGGGGGGGCGCGCACTCCAAGTCTTCTTGGAGAACTCCCGTAATGGTTGGAGGGGGGCGGGAGTGGAAATCGACGGGGCACAAAGTGCCCATGCTTTTGACTTTTTAACTCTCCCAGGAGGGGGTTCATTCATAGAGCCGAAATGCTCCAGCTGCAGTGGGAGGCAGGATGTCTCCTCTGCTAAAACCGAAAGCAATGCAACAGGACTCTTCGCTTTCGATATCATAGCAGAGGAGACCCCCTGCCTCCCACCGCAGCTGAAGCATTTCAGCTCTATGAATTAACCCCCTCCTGGGAGAGTTAGCTCTTCCCAGAAAGGAGACAACGTTTCCACAGACGTTTTAAGGCATGGGCAAGGTGGGCTCCAGCCTTTCAAAGGGGGTGGGGGGGGGGGGGATTGAAACTGCCAGCTCTGTAACTGCCAGCTCTGTTCTAAAGTCTTGCCCTTATGACCTTTAACATTTTGTAAACACAATGTTGTAAATAGGGTTTTTCTATCATTCGTTTTTATTGTGTAAGAGTCTATTATAGACATTTTGCAGACAAAATGTGTTTGTGTCATGCAACATCCATATAAAAAGTTTATTTTAGATCAGTACAGGACCTCGCATATGAGAAATGGGGGTGTGACAGAGATTATTATTATTTATTTAATTTTTTTTTTCTTTTTTTTTTTTTATGTCCTCATTTGCCTAACCCTCAATGTTGGACAGGCCGACCACCCCACTCCACACATGTGCACAAGTTGTTGTAGTGGTGGCATACACGTCCCAACATCCGAGGGGCTTTCACAGACTCCATCTAGGCATGTTACAACCTGCCGGACCATTGGTGGACCTAGACAAACAAAAGCCCGGTCCAGGGAGTGTTCAAGGCATAATCATAGGACCCGGGGAAAAGAAAAAAGAAAAAAAAAAAAAACCCCGGACACTATCGCCATTCGATCAGCAAGTTTCAAAAAGTTACATTGTGTTTACTGCATGATCTGTTAAGGTCCGCTTTAGATGTTTCGTATAGAGATGAAAGCCACCCAGAGTGTAATGGGGCTGTTTTCTCCGTCCAATGAATGCAAATTTGCCTTCTAGCCAATAGAATTGCGTAGAAGAGGAAGGACCTTGCCTTGCCAGTGATGTTGTCATCCAAACCAAAGATGACAAGTGGTAGGGTTATTGACAAGGATACGTTTAAGATGGAATTTAGGGTGTTCTTCACTTCTTCCCAAAAGCCAGCGATGACCGGGCAGTCCAAGAACATATGTACATCGCAGGCCTCACTGTATTTACATTTGTTGCACTTTTTGTCTGGGAGAAATTTGGAAAGTCTCAGCGGTGTTACATATGCACGATGTACTGAGAATAGATGGTTTCGTTTTAGCCATGATGGTTTTACAATTTTATGGAGTAGACCAAAGGATTTTAGCCAGAGCTCTTCACAATATAGGCCAGTCGCCCCCCCCCCCATAGCTGGTCTGGAAGAAGGAACTCTCCATCACTTTCCTCCATCAACTGCCAATACCATATGGCTACTTCTTTCCCTCCCGATGGAAATTCCACTAACTGTTGCTCTAGAATGCTGGCCTTCCCTAGGTAGGGGTCTATACGCCTTTGGGATCTAGCCCAACTTTCCAATTGGATGAATTTGAATCTGGAAAGTCCGGGCCCTACACATTCGTATAGTTGGTTCCAAGCTATTAATGACCCATCCTTAAATAGCTGACCCCATCTCCTGATACCGGCTTGTTGTATTGTGGAAGACAGACTATTCTTCAGACATAGTGGGAGACCCGGCGAGTCCCAGATTGGGGAGAGATCAGAATAGTAAGACAGCCCTAGTCTCTTCCTAATACTGAACCAGGTTTTGGTCCATGAGTGTAAAATTTTTAATTTAATTTTTTGGGAGAATTTCTGACTCCCAAATTTGAACAGAAACCCCTCTGCTGATAGATTCGCCCCCATTAGCATTGCTTTGTATATCGACCCAGGTAGAAGGTTAGATGGCATTTTTAAAAGCATCCTGGAGTGTGACAGCAGGAATGCCCAGGCATAGTACAGTAGATCTGGCAAGGCGAGCCCACCCTTCTCCCTTCTTCTCCTTAACTTCTTCCAAGCTATTCTAATAGGTTTGTAGTTCCATATGAAGGAATTTATTTCTTGTTGACATTTTTTCAATTAATTTGGGATCAAATGCCAAGGGGATCGCGTTAAAAATGAACGTAAACTTAGGGAGAATGGACATTTTTACCAGGTTTACCCTACCCGTTATGGAAAGTGGCAGGTGAGTCCAAGATTTTAAAAGTTTTTTAGTCTCGATGTATATTCTATTCAAATTGGTTTGTCCTATGCTGTCCATTTCTTGGGTAATTCTTATGCCAAGATATCGCATGGATGTGGAAATATTTACCCCCAGCTGTATATCCGGTAGGTTCCAGACCATTATTTCGCTCTTACTAGAGTTTATATCATAACCAGAGATAAGACCAAACTCTTCTGCCCGTTTGATGACTACGGGAAATGCCTTTACTGGATCAGAAGTGAAAACCAAAATGTCATCCGCATAAAGTGCTACCCGTCTTTCCCATTCTCCAAAGCTAAAAGATGGAATATTAGCCTCCTCACGCAAAAGCTGAGCAAATGGTTCTATGTATAAGTTGAAGAGGAGAGGGGAAAGCGGGCAGCCCTGCCTCGTACCTCTGGTTATATTAAAGGCCTCTGTCAAAACCCCATTGATCAGCAGTCTGGCCGAAGGTGTAGTATAGAGCTGCTTTATAGTTCTACAAAAACCATCCCCACAATTGAATTTTTTAAGTACATCTGTGAGGTAGAGCCAGTTGACTCTATCAAATGCCTTAGTTGCATCCAAGGTTAGAGTGGCCATAGGTAGGGAGAAGGCAGTAGCGATGTCTATGGCTCCTATTAGTTGGTGTGTTAGATCGGCTAATTGTCGACCTTTAATGAAACCTTTTTGATCCTGATGGACTATAGCACCAATAACACTCGCCAATCTAGCTGACATGATTGTTGCAAAGATTTTATAGTCATTATTTAGTAGTGATATTGGTCTATATGACCCGCACTCAAGGGGAGATTTCCCAGGCTTCGGGATAAGTACAATTGTAGCCTCCCCCCAAGATTTGGGCGGCAACTCACCATCTATTAAGATACCATTAAATAGGGTCGTCAACACGGGGGCTATAACATTTTCCAGAGATCTGTAGATCTCCCCTGGCAGCCCGTCTGGGCCAGCCGCTTTCCCTTTTTTTTGTTGATGAATGGCTTTAATCACCTCAGCCTCTGTGATCTCGGACTCCAAGGCCTTACTTTGAGTTGTCGAGAGGGTTGGGAGGGTAATAGCTTCCAGCCAACTATCTCTTGCTTGCTGGTCATTGGGAAGGACCTCCTTATATATTTCCTCGAAGAATTCAAAGAAGGCTCTCCCTATTTCTATTTGGGTGGATCTTGTCACTGCCTCGCCTTCTATCCTAATTTCCTTAATGAATTTGAGAGCTTGTTCAGCTTTTATTTTCCAAGCTAATACTTTCCCTGTGGCTTCATCAAATTCAAATTGGGAAGTCTTAAACGCTTCCCATCTTTTGTTTACTCTCTCCTGTAAGATATTATTGAGTTGTGATTTTAGATCGGCCAATTTTCCTTGCTCCTGTATTGTTCCTAAGGGAGAGTCAATCCTTAACACTAGGAGTTTCATCTCTTGTTCAAGGCTAGCAACCTTCTCTCTATATGTCTTCCGCCTAAAAGAGGCTCTGTTGGTTATCTGACCTCTTAAAAAGGCCTTAAATGTCTCCCAGACAACGGTGGAGCCTACCGAATCCCTATTAATATCGAAGAAGATTGAGGACTCAGTTGCTAAAAATTTAACCTCTTCATCTTCAAACAAGAGAGTCCGGTCGAAAGACCAGGATGAGTATTTTGTGGAGTTTCCCCGTTTTAAGGAAAATGTCAGTGCAGAGTGGTCTGACAGGTGCGAGGGAAGGTAGTCTATCATATAAAGAGTATCCTTTAGGCAATAGCTAAAAAGTGCGTAATCAATTCTGGACTTATGTTTAAAGCGGCTGTTCCGAAGGGACACCCCTAACTTGTTGCCCGCTCTCTCTCTCCATACATCCGCCAAACCAAGTTGTGTCATGGTTGTTATAAGGGTGTGCCTGGATTTAACAGAGCTGCAAAATCTAGATTTCACAGATTTGTCCAGCCTGGGATTGAGAACGATATTAAAGTCCCCCATCCAGATTACTGGATCTTGAACTAATACTAGATGGTTCCTGATCACATCCAGATATGATGGATCATCAGAGTTGGGGCCATAATAGCCAACTAACGTATAAATCTGAGCATCTAACGAAACTCTCACTAATAGCCATCTCCCTGAGTGATCTTCTTTACAGTCCAAAATTTGAGCTTTGGCAGTTTTTTTAAAAATGAATATGACCCCCCTAATGTTGGCATTATGATCCGTTGAACAAAATTTGTCAACCCACTTATGTTTCTTTAACAGAGCTGTAGCCTCTGTTTTAAGAAGATGTGTCTCCTGAAGGGCTATCACCTGCGCCTGAGAGTCTCTCAAATACTGTAAAATACAGTCACGTCTACCTCTACCACGCAGGCCATTGACATTCCAGGAGATGTAATGTGTTAGTGTCATTCTATGTTTCTTATTCCAGCTCCTTCATTGTTTCGCCCCTCCATATGATTACAATTTAGTTTAATGTATTGGAGAATCTTATATGTAAAAAGCTTGGCCTGAGAAAGTAAAAAAGGTAGACAAATGAGGTTTTTTGATGCAATACCCTTCCCCCCCACCACCACCCCCACTCCCACCCCACCCCCCTGGAAAAACCCTCCCCTACCTATTCTAGCCTGATGTCTGGCCAGATTACGCCCACCTACAGCCTTACCCTTCAACCCCCCTGCTGCTTATAGTATATAGTAGCTAACTACCAGTGCCAACTATTATAGGTGCAAAAGAATAGTCCAAAAACCAAAAAATAGTAAAGTATCAAAGAAAAGTCTATTTAACTTATGATTTCTAAGTGTTAAGAAGTAATCACACTGCACTATACAATAACACCCTCGTGTATATATACCTTATTCTAAGCTCCATAGAGGAGAGAAGCCAGAAGTTGAAATTGAAGGCAACACAATTAACAGTTGTGTATGAGGACCCAGAAAAACTATAAGGGAATTACTCACAACCCATCATTTTGTAGTCTGGGCCTGTTCCCTAATGAGATTTAGTAAGTCATCAGCATCGTGGACAGAGCGAATATTGTGCATCTTGTTGTTATACATAATCCGTAAAAAAGCCAGAAACCTCATCTGCACTGTGGCTCCTAAAGACCTGAATTTATCCATGCATTGCCCCAGCTCCCACTGTCTGTCCAGTGTGGTTTTGGACAGATCCGAACGTATTTCAAAGGAAAAGTCTGAGCACTTCAGTAATCTGGCCTTCAGAGCAAGGTTTAAGATCTTTTCCTTGAGTGCGTAAGTCAAAAAGTTGATTAGCACCTTCCTGGGTTTAGATCTAGCTGGATTTAAGCGGAAAGGATCTCTGTGTATTCGCTGAATGTCCTTTTCTAATTCTTCCACTGTTTTGACTAGATTAAGGGATTCCTTCAAAGACCGAATTATGAAGCCTTTAAGGTCTGCTCCTTCTTTCCCTTCTGGGATTTTTAAGAGTCGGATGTTGTTGCGCCTTGAGTAATTTTCCAAGACCTCGACCCTCTCTCTCATGTCATCCCCATCTCTTTGAAGGGCTTGTATTTTGGACCTGGCAGTCTCTAGATCAGTTGTTAAAAGACCTACTGAGCTTTCCAATGCGCCAGGGGAAAAACATGGCGGCCGCCAGCTAGAGCGGTCCGCACGCTCCTACTAGCCTCCCGAGATCCCTGCTGCTTCATCAAGAGATGCCGATAAACATACGGCCCATGTCCAGACATCAAGGGCTCTGAAGAAATATCGTAACCGCTAACACACTGGCGCTCACAGGCACTGACGGATGTGTCTGCCGGTGACTTTCCAGGTGTCGGCGTCTGTTCCGGTCTTTCTCCCGAACTGGAGACGGGCAGCCGTGGAGCTCAGGCGCGGCCGTGCGGCCGCTGCTCGGGGAACCTTCATCGCGTCTTCCCTCGGCGGAGGAACAGGAGGAAGGATCCCGCCGGCATCGACGTCGAGGGACACAGTACTGCGTAGGTTCCGCCTTGTGGGGGAAACATTGGAGCCGGAGGCGTATCAAGCAGCGGCAGACTCGGAGGAACCAGCGGGCTGGGGCGACACTGCCTTGGCTGAAAGTAAGGTCTCCGTTCTAATCAGGGGGGAGAGCAAGACGGGCTCAAACAAGAGCAGGAAAAATATTGCTAACCCTCGTTTAGTGTGTACAAGAAGTAAGAATAAGAGTGAGGGTAGGGAGCTTAGGCTGGACGAAAATAAACTACAGCTCCCAGAGTGCACCTTGGGGCAGGCCTCTAAGTTAATTTCGGGCGAGATTAAAGGGGGGTCAGCCAATGAATTAAAAAAAAATATTAGACAAAAAAAACCTAAAAACAGGAATTTGAAAGCTCCAGGGGATATAGCCCCCTCACTGCGCTCCTATTTTAAAGTGTTACCCCAGATATTAGAGATTACGCAGGAAATGGCTACATCTAAGGGAGATATTTGGCAATCCAACAAACAACAGGATATTCCTAACGTTACCCCCAGCGTAAGTCCCTCTTCCGGACCTCCTGCTAAGGTGGTAATGTCTGAGGGTTCGTCGGAATCTATCTCACCAGGCTTGGTTGCGGTCACAGTTGCAGAGACTGCTATTCTCAATGAACCGTCTAACCAACAAGTCGAGTTGCTATCGGGAGGGATGCTAGGCTCAAATGTAACGGATGAGGTGAGGACAGAGTATGTAATGGATCGGGGTCAGGAACCTCTGAGGGGGGGCAACACTCTGGAGGCTCTAGTCAGCTCAATCAACGCAATGAGGGAAGAGATTAGGCATGATTTTGCAGTGTCGAAGTCTAACCAGAACGACATAAGAGCAACCTGTGAGCTCCTAGGTCAAAAGGTGGAGGGCCTATGCGAAAGGAGTGACAGAGATTATTTGCAGTAATATTAGTGGACTGCTGTTGTGTTACATACTGAAAACACACATCACTATCCCTGAATATCAGATGTACACACATTTAGTTTTTGACCAAAGAAGGCATGAAAGAGCTGAGACTGGATCATAAAATCAAAGCTGGACCGAACAGGGGACCCCAAAATACATTTGGCCCAGTTCCCACAAAATTCTTAAAACGTCCCTGAAAGTTTCTTTTAAAATTACACAGGCAGGTGCGCAAAATGCCAGCCAGCCATGCGTTGTTTAAACAGCCTGCAAATTGCTTGTCTTGACACGAAATATGGTTATAAATAAAGAAGTTTGTATTTATTTGTAATGTGACTTTTCTGTCTTTGTTCCCTTTTGTTATCAGTCATGGATCATTCAGGCAGCTCTAGAAAACAATTAAAAGTTCTTTCTATTTATATTTGCTGTTCAAAGTATGCACAGACAAGTGCTGAAAATACAGCTTTAGGTGACTGCTTATTTTTATACCGCCTGTGACATCAAAATAATGAGGTGGAAACCCTAATCATAAGACTGGAAGTTTGTTGAGGGATCAGCACATTATTTCTTTCCTCCACCCTTATCCCTGGTTACTGTCAGTAGAGCAATAGTTTAACACATTTGAAACCCTACGCTGCCATCAATAACTTGCTGAGTTACTTCAAGTGTCTGGGATTGCACCTTGCATTCAGACAACTCGCTCCTCATTCTCGCCCTTCACTTTCACCCTCACCCTGCACTCACACTGATCCGATATACTCACACCATTCACCCACTTACCCTCCACTCACACTGATCACTCTGCACTCACAGCAATCACAATGCGCTCACACCATCACCATGCACTCACACCATTCACCCACTTACCCTCCACTCACAGTGATCACTCTGCACTCACAATGCACTGGCGCTGTTCACCCTGTACCTCACCCTGCACACGAGCACACTACTCAACCTGCACTCATGTGATACTTCACACACCTGTCCCCCTCACTGCTCAATCTGCAATCTCACTCAAATAAGCTCACCCCTAACCATACATTCATTCTTCCCACTCTGCACTAAAATGCGCACCCAAATTCATATGGTCACCTCACTCACCCCTGTACACAAGTATGGGCGTTTCGTACCCCATCAAGGTTTTTGTCCTAAATTACAAAAGGAGACATCTAAATGCACTGCAATCCAGCCTTCCAGGGGCCCCTTGAAAGAGACAGTTCTATTTTTGCCCCGATGGCCTGGAATAATTCCTCAACAGATTCTTACAAACAGTTTTGTTTAATTTCTTTTTAATGTGATTGATATGAGGGAGTCTATTACTATTTACAGAGAAATGTGTTTGTTTCATGCAACAACCATAAAAAAGTTAGATCCAAGCGGGTCCTCACATATGAGAAATTGGAGGATATCACAGATATTATTCACTGTAAAATTAGTGGGCTGTTGCTTTGTTACAACAGTGAAAACACATCACTATCTCTGAATATTAGATGTAAACGCTTTTAGAATTTCGACTACAGTGCCTGTGCACCGTTAGTAGCCTGACTAAATAGGGTATGGTAGAGCTGAAAGTAAATCATTTAAACTCAAAGCTGTACTGAACAAGGGCCCCCAAAATAGTTTTGGCCCAGGGCACCCAAAATCCCTAACATGTCCATGCCATCACAAAGTCTGTCAGACAACATTACTCTGAAGTAAAATAGACAACATCATTAATTTATTATTAGGTCTATTTTTTTTTTTTTAAACATCAGCCCGACGTGTCCTAAATCCCCCCATGCTTCAGGCAAGCAACTTATCGTACCACAACGGAATTCTCAATTAGGTGTTCGTTCAGCGCACTCTGTGTGGACTTTCAACTATCTTCAGATCCATAACTGGTTGGTGGGCAATTATCCTATTATAATGCTGCCTAAAACGTTTGGTAATGATTTCTAGAGAAGATTTGTTTCTCGTATACCAGCTCTAAACTAGGGAGTGCTCGAAAAATCTGACAACACTGTCTACCTTACAGTCCCTGTCTTGGCTGAAAATCTCTGCAAAATATTCAGCTTTGGGAGAAACCGCTATCAAAACTCTCTTGCCTTTCAGCTCGTCCTATTTATGTGAGATTGGGTTCTCAGCACTTGCGGTTTTAAAGACTAAGTACCATTCAAGACTGGACGTGGAGCACAACCTGAGGATGGCAGTAGCAAAAATCCATCCACAGATTGACCGTCTCTGAAAAACAGGCACACCTCTCACATTTATGTTGGTGGTGAAACAAAGCATCCTAGTAAAAACAATTTGCGCACATTTTATCTTGGAAAGTGGTGTTTTGAGCTGAGTAATAAGCCTCTGTGATTTCACCACACCCACTCACAAACCTGCCGTTAACTAAACACTTTCATTGTATTGAACATTATTTGCTGGATATGCCCGGAATATGCGCGTGGCGGTCGATTCCAAAAATTTCAGTCAGGTTGTGGGGGGGCCCAACATCTAAAAAAATTCAGTTGGGGGGGCTCAACCTACAAAAGTTTGAAGACCTCTGTTCTATCCTCATATAGCGGCGTCCGGAGACACCATGGTGCCTCAGGCTTGATACATCACATAATTTATCAACATCGACATAAGTACTTCTTGGATTAGGTTGATAACGACAATCATTCATCGGTATACATGCTTGCCATTGTGATTATTTCTAAGAGGTGGGTTTGGAATTTTTACACACCTTTTGTTATGAATCAGTTTGAGCATCTGCAGCATCCAATTCTTGCACTTTAAGGGTTTCCAGCATAACATCCCACTCCAGTGCTATCGGGGTTTTACGTAAGACCCTGGCCTCCTTTCGTCTGATGGCCGCGCTTTTTGTACTACCCCACCGAATCAACTCACTATGCCACGTATGTACGTAAGGTGACTTCTTGGATTTCCACCGCATGGTGATAGCCCTTATTGCTAAGATGAGCGATAGGTTCACAAACCTATATTGCGCTTTGTGTTTAGTGGAGGACTTGTGGAGGCCAAGGATACATGCTTCCAGGGTGTCGGGTATTTCCCTTTGTGTGGCTGCCTTTGGAATTATCATCATTTTTTCCCTTTATCATAAAACTGTTTTTGTTTTTCCCGACTTTTCTCAAGTTGGGTGTGAGTCAATTCCCTCAATTTCCCAATATGGGATCTCAATTGTTAAACATACTCTATTAGGTCCTGTGCCTCTGTCCCTTTTTCTTTTTCCCAAGCTTCTTTGGTCATCTCAAGTAAGGTTCGAGGTTTTCAACCATATAGGAGTTCAAAGGAAGAGTAGCAAAACTGCTCTGGACCTGACCTCTGATGACAAAGAGGGCTAAGGGAAGGAGGAGGTCCCACTTTCTTCCTTCTCCTCAAAGCATTTTTCTGAGTGTGAGTTTTTAAGTTCCAATGTAAGTTTCCACTAACCCATCCATTTGGGGGTGATATACTGATGTTTTTAGGTGAGCAAGTCCTAGAGTAGCACAAATCTCTTTCATTAGCCTGGAGACAAACAGGGTTCCTTGGTCGGTAATCATTTCTTTAGGAAAACCCACCCTGGAAAATACTTCGATTAGGACATTAGATATGTTCTGTATAGTAGCTGCTTTAAGGGGAATCACCTCAGGATATCGAGTAGCATAGTCAATGACTACAAGGACATTTATGTTTCAAGTTTTAGATTATTGAACGAGACCAATTAAGTCAATTCCGATTCACAGGGTTTGCCAACTATAAGTAATGCTGTAACGGAGCTAGAGGAGGTCTATAGGGGTTTTCCCGTTGATAAACCTGGCACTCTAGACAATATTTTTTTTATCTCTGCATAAATACTGGCCCAATAAAGTATCTCAGAACCATCTGTGATGTTTTTTCTGCCCCAGTGTGTCCAGCCAACAGGTGTGAATGAGAAAGAAAAAAAATAATTTGTTCCCTGAAGTCTTTTGGGACTAGGAATTGGGGACAGAACCGGATTTTCCTACTCTATATAATAGACCCTTTTTTATTAAAAAAACTGGGGATACAGTGCCTGGAGGTTCCTTACCTGCTCATTGGCTTCCCTCCAGGATTTTTGTATGGTCGCATCGTTTCTTTGAGCATGGTGGAAGTCCCTTACTAATTGCTAGATTACAGAGGTAAGTAAGGCTTTTTGTCATGGCATAGCTGGTACAGAAGGTAATCAATTCAAGAACAGCGACAAGAATTCTGCGTTATATATGCCATTATCATTTCTGCAGGGAGATTCGGTACTACTCCTACCTCTAACCTTATGTTTTTCCCTGTTTGGGCATTTACCGTTATTTGCGCTGCTGGATAATGTTTAATATCTCCATGGACACACCTAATATTTACTTTTTTATAAGGTAGTAACTGTGAGGGCTCAATCAACTTCTGTTGTATATCTGATTGTCGGCATCCTGAATCTAATAAAGTCCAAAGGGGCTGGTTTTTAAAATACAAACTTATATTGAAACAGCGGCCCATTTCCTGGGAATAAAGAACGGTGTGTGGTATAAAGCTGACATCCATAGGTTCATCCATAGGTTTCTTATGTGGGCAAGATCGAGATATGTGACTCCATCCATCACAGTCAAAACACTGGGGATTCCTGAAGGGAGGTATAGTGGTCCTGAAAGTTCTATTCTTAGTTGGCTCAGTGAGAATGTTACTGGGTTTCTTCTAATTTTTGTTCATACTACTATTATTGCCCCTGATGGTTTTTTGCTGTTTCCACAGACCAAAATTGGGGTTGAGCTCTTGAAAAGGTGGTGGCCATTTTAACTGCTTGTTCAATAGTCGACCCATTGTGTTGTTTGAGCCATTTTAGGGTTGCTAGAGGAAGAGCCTTGATGTACTGTTCTAAATACACTAGGTTCATAATCTCTTCTTTTGTATTCTCTAACGGTTTGAGCCACTTATCAGTGACCAGTTTTTTTTTTTTTTTTTTTTTTTAAATTGTTTTTATTTGTCAACAAACACATAAATTACTGGCCCCTGAAGATCCAGGAATTCCGGCCCAAGCATTGCCCCCATGATGACGTTGACATTTTACCAAAGGAGGATATTTGAAAATGCATTTCAGTTGAAAAACCAACCCCCCAACACCCCCCCCGACCGCATCAGTGACCAGTTTTAACTTGAAAAAAAAGAGTCCTGAGAGTACCCCCCGGTGCACCTTTCTCCTGTCTGAATTTCAAGCGACGGGCTTCTGCATCTAGCCCTAAGTAATCCAATATAACATTCTTAATGTCTTCATAAGAGGTCAATTGGAAACCACATTACGGAACCTTCCCTGCATGGACGTAACAGCCTGTAGATTTTAAGAACAGGGGAACTGAGATGTAACAAGGACGCTTTATCTATTGCCGGTCCGCATACAATCTCAAGACGAGCCTGAGAATTTACAAACTCAAAAGGATACATTCTACATGCAGGTCACCCGATGATACCTACTACCAGGCACAAATAAATGACAACAGTAGCCGGGCCAATTCTACAGACAAGTATAAAATGTCCGCATCTTGAAGCAATGACGTACAAGTAGAATACGATTAGAACCAACGAGAAGATCAGGGTACAGAGACCTTTGAAGGACAATTATCTATCCCCAATACACTACAAGAATCGTCCATCCATTTACAGTGGGCCATATTAATAAGGATATGAAAATGAAAAATATATCAAGTTGGAACCTCTATTAAAACGTGGATTGAGAGAGAAACACTTATTTCTGGTCTTGATAAAGATAGCGGCATAAATACAGCCCATCGAAACGCGTCGACGCATAGGAGCAACATAATCCAAAGAACCGGGTATCCACTTGTAGCGATAAACAGAGTCAGATCCCACAAGTGCATAATCCCTTGAGTAGTCGGCATTGGATGTGTGTTATATGACAAATTGTAGTGTCTTTTCTTTTGTATTCCCTCTGTTATGCAGGTTCATAATAGGATAATGCATCATATTTGATTGTTTGACCTCTCTTTTAAAAAGTGAGATATGTTCTTTGTTCAAATTGTGTGGTATATATTTTAAGTTATCTTTTGTACTGTGAATTTAGATTAAGTGTGCTGACAAGAGCACTATAGGGACTATTATGAATTGTGGTTTTTAAACATAATGTACTACATGTTTTTATAAAATAAATGTAAACTAATTTTCAATTGACTTGTGTATGTAATATTATTTTGTGAATTGATTCTGTAAATACTTGTGTTATCAAGGGACTGCTAGGTGATATTAGGAACAGTATCCTATTCCCTTGATCTTTCCTTGAAGATCTTACCAATATCTAAGTTATCAAGGGACTGCTAGTTGTTACTTCGTAAGAGGTTGTGCCATAAGGATTGGCTACTTGATATGCAACTTTGGCTTCACCCACTAACAGTGGAGCCAGAAAAAATGGCCCCTTCTCAGACGGCCATGCACAGGCCTTGGCGGCGTGTTCAAAATTTAAGAGGAATGCACCTGGGTCTTCCCCAGGGACATATTTGTGTAGTGAAATGTGTGGTCCTAAAGGGGAAGCGCAGTAGGTAGAAATATAGGAGGTACATTGGAATTGATCCTCTGCTACTTAATGAAGACTCTCCACTTGAGCCTTCATGGAATCTTTGAATGTCTATCGATCCGCTTTGGCGGAGGACATCTGTCTCTACAGGGCCCATTCTAATTTCCTTTGCCCTTGGATCAGTTGGTGTACTACGGTCTCCATTATATTTTTCAATGGAGTTTAAGCTGCCTGCATTCTCCACCACTTGTCACGGTTAGCAGGAAATACACACAGAGTTACTGGATATGCTCTCTTTAAGCTCTTGTTTAATTTCTTTCAGATTGTATACTGGATTGAGGCACAGTAAAATAAAATAACTATTTTCTTCTTTTGCTTTTCTTTCTCTCTCTCTCTCTCTCTTCTTAATCTTCTTTATCACTTCCTAGGTTCCGTATTTCAATTTATTTCGTTCTTCATCTCCTGGAAGTGAGACGCCCTCGAAGGAATTAAAGATGCCACGGGTAAGTCACTCTTCTCAATTGAAGATGAATTTAGGAATATTCTATCTCCCTAAAAGATTTTGACAACCTTGATAGGGGAGCCTATAGCGTGCTTGAAATAAGCTCCAAACACCGAAAAGGAAAGAAAAGATAAGACAATGAAGAATAGACTTCGTTAACCTTCACGAAGTCTTCAAAATAAAAAAGACTTTCTAAATAACAGTAGTATAATTTTTCTTGAGGCACTTTTAACTCTAGAGGGTTTTCAAGCGAGAGAGAAATTAGAGAGACTTTCCTATCGGAAAACAGCCCCTCCCCAATTCAGCATCAGTTACTTATGTTTTCCTCCCCTCCTGGTTACCCCAAATCCCACCCCGTTCCTGGCTGAGCTACGTGTTTCCTGAAACGTGGCAAGGCTGTTCATCCGACAGGAATGCGGCCAAGAGGCTTCTCTTCTGTCTGCTTGCAGCGACTCGTGGAGGGTGGTGGATTTTCCCTTTCCTTTCTCCGTGAGGCATGAGGCATCCCCTGAGCTGGGTAATCCTCTGGTGCCTCTTCATCTCCACTCCCGCGACAAGAACCAGGTGGGTCTTGATTTTACGTCCTCCGCAATTGTTTTCGATTTGTTGTCGCTTGAGCTCAGATTTCCTATTTCTGGATCCCGCCTTTTAAGTGGTTTGTCCTGCATGATCATTGGTCCTGTTGTTACCTTATGACCGTGGTCATCGGGTTTGCTTCCTGTTGGATTTTCAACATGGTCCTATGAAACCAGGTCGGAGTCGGGTTGCGGCTGCAGGGAAAAAGCACTGTTTTCAGGTGAGGGTGTATGGATGACGTGCCAGGGTATATCTTCCTCTAGATCTGGTGCCTAATCACACTCCCTCTCTTGGAGGTTTAGAATTCAGTGTCTCCCTCAGGTGAGATCGGCCGTAGGCCTAGACAAAACAATTGATATCACGTTGCAGAAGTTGAAGCATGCCCGTGGGAGACTCCACTGGCAGTGCCTGAAATAGGAATAGAGTCTTTGGTAAAACTAACATCTTTAGTGCAGCCACCGGTCCCAGCCAGGAAAAGCGGTAAGGAATCCACCTAGCAAGGTCCATTTTGATCTGTTGGTGTAAGAGTTTGTAGTTGAGGGATGCAGTGGCCTTGACCGAGGGTGCCAGTTGAATACCCAGAAAGGGGACAGAGGCGGCCGCTCACTGTAGCACGTATTTGGTGGCTGACACAAGAGAGGGATCCAGGGCTTGAGATTTATGTACATTTATCCGAAAGCCCGCCGATTGTCCAAAGTCCTCAAGCTCGCCCAAGAAGGCGGGGAGGGTGCTAGAGGGCTGTTCTAAGGCCATTAAGACATCAACAGCATAAAGACTAATGAGGTGTTCCTCCCCACCAAAGAATATACCCTTAATGTGTGGGTTTTCCAGAACCGGCTGTGCTAGGGGCTCCATATAGAGTGTGAAGAGTAGGGGCGAAAGGGGGCACCCCTGGCGGGTGCCTCTAGAGATGGGTAATGGAGCAGAAGTCTGATCATTGACCTTAATCGTTGCTGTCGGCAGCCATAGTTGTTGAGGATTCAGGAGCAAAACCGCACCCCAGTGCCAAAGCATCTCTTGCATATATGGTCAGTGGACCTGATCAAATGCCTTCTCAGCATCAATAGCCAAGAGCATTTGTTCTCGATTCAAGCTCTGGGCCTTTTCAATAAGGTGAAGAATTATTTTGTATTATTGCTACACTGGCGGTGTGGCACAAAGCCATCTTGATCTGGGGCAATGATTGTGGGAAGAAGGTAACACAGGCGGGTGGCTGGATCCCGGTGAATAGTTTGTAAGAAGAGAGATCAGTTGATAAGAGCCAAATTGATGTTTATCCTTGTTTGGTTTTGGTATGACTACAAAAGACACCTTTAGCATGGATGGTGGTATCGATTCCAGACCCTGGACAGAATTAAACAGTCTGGTTAATAGTGGGGCGAGGGATGTGCAAAACGTTTTATAGAAAAATATAGGGAATGCATCTGGGCCTGGTAATTTGAGAGGTTTCTGCCTGGCGATGATAGAGAAAACCTCCTCAGTCCGTATGGGGTGTTCTAGATCAGCCGCCTGGGTTATTTTTGAGAAATGAACATCGCAGTGGTAGAGGCTGGTGCTCTCTGAGGGTCCTGGCTCTGCTAGCGTTTGCTATAGAAATCTTGACATCTGGATGCGATCTGGGCGTCAGCTGTGTGTTCAGTACTATCTGAGCCTAAAATTGCGTGTACCCCAGAGGGCTGACGTTGTGCCCTTAATCTGTTGGCTAACAGGCGTCCACACCTATCTCCCCTGACATAATACGAATGTCGGAGGCAAAGTGCTGCATACTCTGCCTTAGTCAATACCAGCTAGCTGTGTCGGAGCAACTTCTAATTGGCACCACACTCATGGGGCACCCGTTCGCTTATTGATACTTTCAAGGTCCTGGACATGACGGGTCAAATGCTCCCTCTTTTCTCGGCGTATCTTATTATCCAATGCCGATATGGCATCCCTTATGATAGCTTTTAGAGTTTCCCAGAGCGTTACAGTGGAAGCATATGGAGTATCGTTTATCACAGCGAAATCAATTATTGGCTCATCGACCTGTTTAATATCTTCTGGGTGATGTACAAGCGTTTCCCGTAACTGCCATTTCTTAGAAGGAGATAGTATTTGTGGAAAGATTAATGCAAGGGACACCGATGCATGGTCAGATAGGGAGCGGGGTTCTATCTCAGCAGTATTAACTTCAGTTAGTATGTCTGGGGTCCCGAGGAAGTAATCCATGCAAGCGTAACCTTTATGTGCATTAGAGTAGAAGGTGTAATCCCACATGTTAGGGTGCAGTTGATGCCAGATGTCCCAAAGCCCCGTCTCCCGCAGCCATAGTGCCCCTGCCTCGATAGTATATCAGATTGGCCGTGGTGTTGGGCAAATCTATCTGTGTTGTTGTTAAATACCAGGCCACGGTTCCCCTCCCTCCCATAAGTACCTGTCGGTCCTCTGTAGCCATGGCCTCCGCAATCGCGCGACGTAGAAACTGTTCCTGACCCTCATTAGGAATATATACAGTTCCCAGTGTAAATGTATGATTACCCAGGGAGACGGAGTGGCTAGAAGCAGACCTCGTATTTCTGCCTGTTTGGGACCTATTTTGCCCCAGAAAGAGTTAGAGATTAAGATTGCCACTCCAGCCATTTTAGACGGACCAGACGAAAGAATTGGAGTGGAAAGGCTCAGGACCGCAGACAGTGACAGTCTCCAGCCACATAATGCGCTTCCTGAAGTAAACATAAATGAGCTCCTGAATTTCCAGGTAAGATGGTATAGCCTTACGTTTAACTGAGTCGTTCAACCCCTTCAATTGACTATTGGTAAAGCCGGTGTATAGCAGGTTAATAAAGAAATATCTAGAGGCCCTCCTGAGTACATAGCCCCAGGATAGAAATATGCATAGTGTGAGGCTCTATGAGACGACCCAACAGGATGGTTGAGAAGGATCACCATCTGTGGGTTCCACCAGAAACAAGAAAATGAAAAGATAACAAAACCAAGAATGATAACTAGAAAAAAGGTGTCCATCAGTGTGGATGTCCAAGGGTAAGTCCCAGGTGGTGTAAGGAGTGATGATGGGGTATGTAGTAGCCCCGGAGTTATGGTCCCTGGCCCCAACCCAAACTGCCCAGCTTCAAGAATAGCGGAAGGTCATCCCAGCCAGGTTCAGGTCTCTTCTGGAACAGCTGAATCTCCAGATAGTGACTCCAGGACTGCCTGCTGTTCTTTTGGCATTGTCGCCAGGTCGGGACGGAGAGGCTCAACCGAGGTCCCCACACTTTGCCGCCATCATCGTCCACCACCTCCCCTCATTTGCTCCTGTGTCGAGGGATTATCTACTAGGATATCTTCTATGCCAAGCAGCCTGCTAGCCTCCTCAAAGGAGCAGAGCTAATGAAGTTTGACCTGCAAGCGGAAAAACAGCCGGAAAGGGTGGCCCCAAGTATAGTATATGTTCTGGTTTTGGAGATGAGTTGTGACTGGATAAAAAGTTCTGTACTTCTGAAGCTTTGATGCAGCTAGATCTTGATAGAGGGTTGTTCGGTGACCCTTGAATTGTATTGGGTGTTGGCCCTGCGCCCAGAGTATGTGTTCTTTTACTGTGTAATTGTGGACACATGCTAGAATGGCTGCCCGGGGTGCTGAGTCTGGTCTCTCAGGGCCCACTCTATGTACTCGGTCCAATTTAATGTCTGTCTCTGGGGAGCCTGCAGAATCGAGCAAAAAAGTTCGACAATGAACAGGGTGATATTGTATCCCTCCGCACCAGATAATATGCCTTTAATGAGAATGTTGTTCTGACGGGATCGATTTTCCAGATCTTCAATGTGAGCATGCAGATCAAGGTCTTGGTCCTAGAGGCATATAAGTTCTTTCTGCATCTGTTTAAGTTGTTCTCCCGACTGCTTTCATGGTCTTCCAGGGAAGATAATCTGTCCCCCAAGCTGTCAACATTCTTACGGATTTCTTTGAGCTCGTTTGAGAGAACTTTTTTAAGGGTCTGAAGGTCTTCTCTAAGGGAGGCAAACAGAGCCTCCAAAAAGGGTCGGGTCACAGGGGTATCTGATTCTCCGCCAGCCAGTGCAGGATCCAGACCCTTTGATGGCAGATGATCACCACCCTTCTGCCCTCCTGGGCTTGACAAGCATATCCTTTAGTGTGTGGTCTTTTTTACAAGGACCAGTAGCCATAGCGTCTGTTGGGGATGTAATTCTGTCTAGGGAGAGAGAAAAATTACTTTTCATTGTCATTGCTCCAAAGAGGTCCCATTTGGTGGGGGCAATGTTTAGCTGTATGAGCAGTTGACGATCAATCTTCACAGCCAAGCATGCATCCTGCAGTGCCCCTGGGGACGCACACCCAAACCAATGTATTTGTCTCTAGCGGTTTGAGACAGTGGACTCTGTAGACACCTGGCTCAGGTCGCTGTAATGTGTAGTGCTCCTTCCATCCTGGCTTGCAGGGCAAGGCTGATATGCCTCAGTATGAAGGAGGGCTGCAACCAAGCAGATCCCACTTCGGTCTCCCCAGTCCCCGCTCTGCTCGAGCTGAGAGCTCAGGTGAGGTATGGGGGCGTTCCTGGGCCCCCTTAAGAACCAAACCGGGTTAAGGGCCTCTCAGTGTTCTCTGTCAGGAAAGTCTGGGCCTCCAGTCCAAATGTGGGGTATTAGACTGGCTGGTGGAGTGCACCCCAGTGGCCCAGCATCGTGCCAGGGCTGCACCCCAACGCAAGAGGTCCTCCCAGATCCAGCACCCAAGCAAAGGCACCGTGCCTGATGTAGAAGTAGTCCCGGGTGCGCCTCCCTTTTGCTGTGTCTCCCAAGTTTTTCGGGGTCTGCCCTCGCCCCCGGGCCCAATCCAGGCAGCCCGAATGGGCCCCAGCTGCACCACTGCTCACCTCGGTACGAAGATAGGGACTCGGGTCGGCACTCCATGGGACCACGGCAGGATCCGCCCACATCTAGCAGCAAGCCAGGAAGGGCCCAGTCTCCACACGGGCCACCATACAAGAGTATAACTGGTAATGGTGCCTTCGGCCGGTACACTTTGAACGAAAGACTCTGGACAGTTAATTCTCCAGATCCAACTGTAATGAGATGAGGGGTTTAGTTCCGAACACAGACCAGACTACAGCTGGTTGTGATAAGGTCCATCCTAATAAGTACGGTAATTTTTAATACTCTTTATTCGCACTAAATAATAGCAGAGTGACATAATATGGTCCTGATGAATGCCACGAACCTTTGAGGTCATCCAGGCAGAAACATGTTGACCTTGTAATAGGGAATATCTATACCCCTATTTTTCACACTGTTTTTTAAATGCTTATCCAGTAAAGACACTGATTAAACATTTTTGGTCTTCACAAGAGATAGTTTTAATTCACACATTTAAAAATTCTTTTTTGCTCTCTGCCCCTCACTCTGACCACCATTGGATGATTAAAACACCTCTCGCTCCTCACCTACAGGAGAGTTGTAGCCCACACTGTGTACCTTGCGGTCGCAGTGTGTAAGAGGGGACCCAATGATGAAGCATGTCACCTTTGGGTGAGTGAGGGTTCTCGTCTTTAAGACAATGATTGTCCCTATATTCATTACTCTCTAATATTCTTTCTTCTTTTCGGTACTTGTTGTGAGTTTATAGCTTGTACACTCCCATGACATCCCTGCTGCATGCATGCAGTATGTTGAAAATGTGCCCTTTTTCAGGGTCCCAACAAATGTTTTGGGCTTTTTGTGGAAACCTTTTTGCTGACTATAGAACTCTACTCCTGCTAACCAGTGGTAACGTGCTTGTGCTCCTCCTTTCAACATGGTAAAAATGGAATACTCCACAGTAGCATATAAACTTGCCTATAAGTCCCTATAATATGGTACCAACAGTGTACCTAGGGTCTGCAAGTTAATGTCACCAATAGGTTGCAGCGCCCATTGTGCCACGTACCGCAGTGACAATGCAAACATGACAGCAGGCCTGCCACTAGTAGCCTCGCTGTGCAGGTTTAAAGTGCAAATTCGGTAGCGTGGCCAAGGAGACCAACTTGGCGGTCTCTCGCTAGCAGAGCTCTGTTCAGAACCCAGCTTTCAGGCTTTTACCTGTACTTTTTGATGCTGCCCGTCATCCGTTTCTGGGCAGATTGGTGGCCCTGGTCAAGTCCATGACCTGGACTGACCACAGCGGAAGCTTCACTGAAGACCTGAAGGGGCCTTCGTGCCGTCCTGACGCAGGGCACTGGAGCTGCGGTTTGACCTGGGGCCACCACATCGCTCTAGGCTTGCTGACTGCTGCTGCCTGAGGACCTGCATTTTTTTTGTCCCCTGCAGGCCTGGACAGGGGGTGGCGGCATTTGGGCGTCTGGGCCATTGGCAGGGCCTTCTGCCTCCTGGATGCTGGGGCGGCGGTGTGGCCTGGAAGTCGCATCCTGCCCATCCTGACGCCTGGGCGGTCTCGCTGTTCATATCGGTGCAGTACCCCGGGAGCACAGCCCCCTTCCTCCACCTGAATATTGGTTGCGCGGTGGGTGATCCCATACCCTGTAGTGGAGCCTTGCTCGAGCTAGGGGCCCAGTGGTGGATTGCACCTCGTGGAGCTGGCCTGCTGGCGCCTGGACGCTCGGGCTGCTGCGTAGTGCCCCTGGAAGCAGGGTGCAGCCTGGAGGAGGTGACCCATTCATTCTGTCATTGTGGCGGTCTTGCTGCATGTGCCAGTGCAGAGCCCCTGAGGTGAGGCCACCATTTTTTGGTCCTGAGGCCTGGGTGCACAGCTGTAGTGACCGCTCTTCTTTCTTGCGCCCCGCCCGAGCTGGGGGCCTTGCCCGGCAGTGGGCAGTGACCTGGGACCGGCTGGACCTGTTCTGTGTCCTGAGACTGGAAGGGCTTGCTGGCTGGGCCTTAGGGGCACCCGAGGCTTGTGTACAATTCTGGGAGAGGCTGCTTTGCTTGCCGACCAACTGTTGTGGACTCCTGGGGGTGTGGAACTGCTGTTGCTGAGGCCGCCATCAGCATGATCTGTTGCGCAGTTGCCACACCTATGGATTGGCTGGGGACTGCGGCCTGCACACTTACCTGCTGGGGCGGGTTCGCTGCACGGATCGGTGCAGTGCGGCCTGGAACGTGTCAAGAATTCCTGTCATACAAGGGAAACACGCCCTTATGTAAACAGGAGAGCTGTTACATAACTCAAGGGAAACACGCCCTTATGTAAACAGGAGAGCTGTTACATAACTCAAGGGAAACACGCCCTTATGTAAACAGGAGAGCTGTTACATAACTCAAGGGAAACACGCCCTTATGTAAACAGGAGAGCTGTTACATAACTCAAGGAAAACACGCCCTATAAAGGGAGGAACCGGGAGGTACAAGGCTGTCGGACATTGTGTTTACACCGACGTACCTGCTTCGTGAAGAGCAGTGTTCCGGAGTGGTGCTCCAGTAAGGCAAGAACGGAGGTAGGTCGAGTCGTTACTCCCTGGGCCGTGTCTTGCCCCATCGTCACCTGTGAAGGACCCGGAAGCTCTACCGGTCAACCATTGAGCTTCGCTTTTTGACTCGGCTGAGTCCAAGCGCAGTGGCGCTTTTGCTGGTTGGAGTCGTAACTCCCAGCCCGACCAGAGACACAGGGACTGCCAGCTGTAACGCACACCAGGAGGTGTTTGCCGCGTTACAGACTCGGAAGTCCACAGGATCGATCGAGCGGCTGCTCTCGGTTCAGTCTTCTTGCTTGTGATTGGGGTATCGGTGACGCATCACCAGGAGGTGACTCCGCGTCCCGGTGCAGTCTGAGGAAGAGGTTGAGCGGCTGCTCCCTTCAGGTAGAGACCCCGGCTGGGTGTTTCCCTGACTCCTCGATTCTCCCCAACACTCTTCGTGCCCCTCACAGCCTACCGATTGGCATTGTCGGCCATTTCATTTCTGCCCTCTGTTGGCATACGCCGGGATCGGCGTATATGCAGAGGACGGTTAGGACCATCCGTGCTGTGGGCTGGTAACGTACTTAGCCTGGAGGATTCCAGTGACTATAACTTTTGTTTGTTCTTTGTATTTTATTTGCCTTCATTAAAAGAACTAACCCTTCACAAGTGGTTGCGTCCTCATTGTCGTGTCTGTTAAACGATCCTGAGACGTTCAGGGCGTTACAAAATATCCGACCTTAATAACACTAACTGTCTCCCGGTCGATAACAGGCATGGCAACACTTGATGATGTGCTGGCTGCTTTAGCGGCCATGCAAGTTGAAGTGGCTGCCTCTAGGCAAGAAACAGCCGATGTAAAAGCCAGACTGGATGCTATCCAATTGGACCCGCTCACGCCCAGCACCTCCCTCACGAACCAGACCCCTGCGGTAGTAGTGGAAATGCCGGTAGCCATCCCCTTGGCAACACCAGAGAGGTACAGTGGGGATCCTAACACAGTGCAGGTATTCCTCACACAAGTGGCGCTACATTTATCGTGCAAACCAAAGGCGTTCCCCACGAGTCAGGCTCGTGTGGCTTTCCTTATATCCTATTTGGCTGGAAACGCGGCACAATGGGCCGTACCTCTGGTGAGCAGGGACGACCCCCTCTTATGTGATTGGGGTGCTTTTCGCGAGGAATTCCTGAAGGTATTCGACAGAAGGGCTGACTCGTACACGGCGGACCGTGAAATGCTTGAGTTGAGACAGGGATCCAACGACCTGGTGCAGTATCTCAACGCGTTCCGAAGGCTGGTTGCGGAAACCAAGTGGCCTGTTGCTAAACAGACGGCGCTCTTCCATCAAGGGCTGTGCGATGAGCTCAAGGACGCCGTGGCTCATATTGACCCTCAACCCAAGACATGTGAGGGCCTTATCAACCTGGTATTACGGCTGGAACATAGGCTAAGTGAAAGAAAGGGGGATCATGGGAGAAAAGGAAAATCCCTTCCATACTATGTGACGGTGGGAAGTCCTGAAACTTCCACCGCATCCAAGGGAGAACCCATGGACATCAGCGCAATACGAGCGAGCCTCACAGCCACGGAGAAAGAGTCACGCCGTAAACAAGGATTGTGCCTATATTGTGGCAAAAAAGGCCACTACGTACGTGAATGCCCTGCCAAACCGAAGACGTCACGTTATCGGGCCAACCGGTCGGTAACAGCCGTGGTGGACATACCGGCGGAAAACTAGAGGACTCCAAGACCAGAGAAGGGGCATCTCGGAGTCACTCATCCATCCCTTCACTTTCCAACTCGGTCACTAAGGGACAACGACACCTGTTTATCACGGTGCACGTGGGAGTGCATGACCAGTGGATACCCGTTGTGGCCATGGTGGATTCAGGGGCCACTGGCATGTTTATGGACCACAACGAGGCATGCAGGCTAGGGCTAGTGCTTCTTCCCAAAGCAGTACCCGAAGACGTCTATGCGGTAGACGGAAGGCGATTGGTGACGGGGCCCATCGGACAGCACACGGGGGTCCTTCCGATGAGAAATGGGAGGAACCATTTGGAACAAATCGATTTTAACATCATCCGAGCGCCCCAATATGGCGTCATATTGGGATTGCCGTGGCTACAGAAACACAACCCCTTTGTGGATTGGCCAACACATCGCATCGAAATGACGTCACCGTATTGCATCCTGCATTGTGGAATAAGAACGGAATCCCTTGACGCAGATGAGAGCGGGAGTCAGACGGTGGCTACAGCGGCAGAAAAAGATGTGGCTCTCCCCCAGGCTTATCACAGTTTTGAGGATGTATTTGATGAGGTGAAGGCGGAAGTGCTACCACCACATAGACAGTTTGACTGCCAGATCGACCTGGTGCCAGGGGCCAGCGTTCCCAGCGGCAGGCTGTATGCCCTGACGGAGCCTGAAAACGTGCATCTCCGGGGGTACCTGGATAAACTCCTCAGGCTAGGATTCATCCGCCCGTCCAAGTCTCCGGCCGCCTCGCCACTCTTCTTCATCCCGAAGGCTAATGGGGAGCTGAGAGCCTGTGTGGACTTTAGGGCATTGAATGCGATAACCATAAAAAATCGGTACCCCTTGCCTCTCATCAGTGTACTTCTGGAACAGGTCAAGAAAGCTCGTATCTACACCAAGTTGGATTTGAAAGGGGCATACCATCTGGTGCGCATGAGGGACGGAGACGAGTGGAAGACCGCCTTTAAGACCAGGTTCGGCCTTTTTGAGTACCTCGTCATGCCGTTCGGTCTGTGCAACGCCCCGGCAGCCTTTCAGTACTTTTTGAATGAGGTATTCAGAGAGGAGTTGGATATCTACGTGGTCGTATATATCGACGACATCCTCATCTATTCGTCCAGTGTGGAGGAGCACGTACACCACGTCAAAGCTGTGCTCCAAAAGCTGAGGGAAAACATGCTGTTTTGTAAACTCAGCAAGTGTGACTTCCACGTCACATCCGTGGAATTCCTCGGAGTGATGCTGAGTCCAGAGGGACAGGAGATGGCAGAACGAAAGATCAAGGCGGTGAAAGAATGGCCGGTGCCCCAAAGCGTGAAGGACGTCCAAAGTTTCATTGGCTTCGCCAACTTTTACAGGCGGTTTATAGATGGATTTTCAGGAGTGGTGGCCCCAATCACACAGCTACTGAGGAAGTCCAAGGAGTTTGTCTGGTCCCCTGAAGCGAACAAAGCCTTTGAGGCCCTGAAAAGCGCCTTTGGTAAGGCGCCGGTGTTGGCTCACCCCGATCCGGATCTCCCCTACGTGGTGGAAGCGGACGCGTCGGATGTGGCGCTGGGGGCTATCTTGTCCCAACGCAACCACGACACAGGGGTGCTTCATCCCGTTGCGTACATGTCCCGCAAACTCAACGACGCCGAACGCAACTACCATATTGCGGAGAAGGAGCTTCTCGCAATCAAGGACGCCTTCACCGAATGGAGGCATTGGTTGATGGGGGCAAGACATGTGGTATCGGTGTACACGGACCATCGGAACCTACAGTTCATGACGGCCACTAGACACCTTTCTCCCAGGCAGCTGCGGTGGATGATCTTCTTTGCGGGGTTCAACTTCCGCATCACATATCGGCCGGGGACTGAAAACCGGAAGGCGGACGCCCTGTCCCGTCAATCTGCAGTTAAGGAACCATTGCCTGCAACCGAGCGTTCCATCATTTCCCCGAGGATGGTATTGGGGGTTATCCAACCGGATACTTTCCTGAGGGGAATAAAGAGAGGGATCAGGTCATTCGCATGGCGGAGGTGGCTCCTCAGTCACAGAGAATGGCAGCTGAAGGACGGGATACCCCTGAAGGGCAGGTGCCTATTGATACCCACGCCTAGGCTAAGGAAACAAGCATTCATCTGGTGCCATGACTCTCCATGCGCAGGTCATTTGGGCTTTGAAAAAACGGTGGCTAGCATGGGACGGCATTTCTGGTGGCCAACCATGAGAGTGGATGTCAGGAGGTGGGGACAGGAGTGTCCTACGTGTGCTACCATGAAGGCCGACCATGGCCGAACCCAAGGGCTCTTACATCCACTTCCGACCCCGGATAGACCATGGGATAGCATATCACTGGACTTCGTGGTGGGCCTACCGGTAGACCAGGGGATGACGGCAATACTGGTGGTGGTGGATTACTTGACGAAAATGGGGCACTTCATCCCCTGCAAGAGAGTCCCTACGGCCGGGGAATTGGCGTCACTACTCCTAAAGAATGTGGTACGACTGCATGGATTACCTGGGGTGATCGTGTCGGACCGGGGGTCGCAGTTTACTGCGCAATTCTGGAAGACTTGGTGCACTGCGCTGCATGTTAAGACCGCCCTGTCCACCAGCTACCACCCTCAAACGGACGGCCAAACCGAGCGCCTGAACCAAACGCTCAAACAGTATCTGCGATGTTTTGTGGACCAGGGCAGGGAAGAATGGGTCGACTTGCTATGGGTTGCAGAGATAGCCTATAACAACGCCACTCACAGCTCCACACAGTCATCTCCGTTCTATAGCAACTATGGCCAACATCCCAGGTTCTTGCCATTTCTACATCCGTTCAGAGAGGACAGGATTCCCGCCACAGCGGACAGGGTGGCACACATAAAAGACACGTTGATGCGCTCAAGGGCTGTCCTAATAGAGGCCAAGAGAAGATACAAGGCTGCGGCAGATAGGAAGAGAAGGCCCGGGCCACTGTACCGCACTGGAGACTACGTCTGGATATCCACAAGAAACATGAGGTTTCGAAAGAACAGTGTGTTCCATCCCAAGTACATGGGCCCCTATCGAATTACCAAGTGTATGGGTCCCGTGAACGTGAAGGTGTGCTTGCCCCAGTCATTGCGGATACACCCTGTCTTTCATGTATCATTGCTCAAACCAGCAGCCTCCAAGCCGTCTGGGACACCTAGGCCGGTATGCGTGGAGTCGGAGGTGGAGTATGAAGTGTCGGGCATACGGGCGTCCAAATGGCGCAGGGGGAAGCTGTGGTACCTGGTTGCGTGGAAAGGCTATGGCCCGGAGGAGCATTCATGGGAACCGGCTGAAGGGGTTCATGCTCCGCGCTTGGTCTCCTTGTTCCATCGGCGTTTTCCTGCCAGCGCTGGACCCGTGGGGAGCCGCTGAGAGGGAGGATGTACTGTCAAGAATTCCTGTCATACAAGGGAAACACGCCCTTATGTAAACAGGAGAGCTGTTACATAACTCAAGGGAAACACACCCTTATGTAAACAGGAGAGCTGTTACATAACTCAAGGGAAACACGCCCTTATGTAAACAGGAGAGCTGTTACATAACTCAAGGGAAACACGCCCTTATGTAAACAGGAGAGCTGTTACATAACTCAAGGAAAAAACCCGCCCTATAAAGGGAGGAACCGGGAGGTACAAGGCTGTCGGATATTGTGTTTACACCGACGTACCTGCTTCGTGAAGAGCAGTGTTCCGGAGTGGTGCTCCAGTAAGGCAAGAACGGAGGTAGGTCGAGTCGTTACTCCCTGGGCCGTGTCTTGCCCCATCGTCACCTGTGAAGGACCCGGAAGCTCTACCGGTCAACCATTGAGCTTCGCTTTTTGACTCGGCTGAGTCCAAGCGCAGTGGCGCTTTTGCTGGTTAGAGTCGTAACTCCCAGCCCGACCAGAGACACAGGGACTGCCAGCTGTAACGCACACCAGGAGGTGTTTGCCGCGTTACAGACTCGGAAGTCCACAGGATCGATCGAGCGGCTACTCTCGGTTCAGTCTTCTTGCTTGTGATTGGGGTATCGGTGACGCATCACCAGGAGGTGACTCCGCGTCCCGGTGCAGTCTGAGGAAGAGGTTGAGCGGCTGCTCCCTTCAGGTAGAGACCCCGGCTGGGTGTTTCCCTGACTCCTCGATTCTCCCCAACACTCTTCGTGCCCCTCACAGCCTACCGATTGGCATTGTCGGCCATTTCATTTCTGCCCTCTGTTGGCATACGCCGGGATCGGCGTATATGCAGAGGACGGTTAGGACCATCCGTGCTGTGGGCTGGTAACGTACTTAGCCTGGAGGATTCCAGTGACTATAACTTTTGTTTGTTCTTTGTATTTTATTTGCCTTCATTAAAAGAACTAACCCTTCACAAGTGGTTGCGTCCTCATTGTCGTGTCTGTTAAACGATCCTGAGACGTTCAGGGCGTTACAGAACGTGAGCCTCCTTCCCTGAAAGACCCTGCACCATCACTCAATGAGACAGCGGATTTGAGCCCTTGACCTTCCCAGGTGTGATACATGGCCCCTCCATCTGACATAGAGGGCCAAAGTGTTTCCTGGAAGTAATCCCACCCTGTGGTTGTTTCCTGTCTTTGGTCTACGTTCTGTCTTTGCTGCCTCTCTCATGGGCGGTGTGACTTGAAAATCTTTCCGCCGCAAGTCCACCAGCCTATTGTGACCACTGTAGTTCCCTGTGGTGCTGTTGTCATGGGGAAAGACAAAGCACCACACTCCGCTTCCACGCAGATGCAAATGGAACACTATACCATGAGGTCTGCCTCAGGTCCTGCCAGCTCTTCCGAAGGAGGGAAACCTATGTCTGCATCTAACAACCTTGCGGTCATACTACTGGCTATCAAGTATCAAGTCCCCACAGGCGGCAGTGGAGGCCAAGGTCAGCGATGTCAGAATGGACTTGGCGATCCCAGATCTCCACGGTCGTGGACGACGTCTCTACATTAAAAACCAATGAATTCACCCTCCTTATCCACACATCAGAGCTCCGTGCTAGAGCTGAGGATGCAGAGAATTGATCAAGACGCTACACCATTCACATATTGGTGTGCCAGCACTGCTCCTCAGCAAATAGCTGATTTCATTGAGGCCTGGGTTAAGTCCTGGGTGCCAGATTCACGTCTGTCCCCATGGTACGCTGTGGAAGGGCTGACTGGGCTTTGACTCCCAGACCTCCTCAGGGAACCTCCACTGACCCATCATTGTCCAGATTTTGAACTATCAGGACAGGGACCTGATCCTGAGTGTGGCCCGCTCTCACTCCGAAATGCAGTGCGGTGACACAAAGGTACTCATATTCCGGGATTATACCAGGGAGGTGCTGTAGCGGAGGCAGTCTTGAAGTCAAGCAGAAGTTAAGAGCCACGGGCCTTCAATACCGCCTTCTGTTCCCTGCGAGATTCAGATTCATCTATCTTAATAAGTCGCAGTTCTTTGAAACCCGCGAAGCAGCCTGGCAGTGGCTCATGGAGGAGTGGCTGCTCAGCGCATGATATTTTCTCTGGTACTTGGGTTTCTTTGGGCAACACATGCTTCTTGGGTAAAATTGTGGAAAGGGATGGGAGTTAGGGGGTGGGTATTTTTTCAGTTTCTTGTTGTTCATTGTTTACTTCCTTCCTTTCTTTCTAAGCTCTGTCACAAACAATTGCATCTACCATCACCACAGCTTGAGGGCACATCCCGCTATTCCACAGATGACTTTCCAGGTCTTATCTTGGAATGTTAACGGTATGTTGGATCAGGTGAAACCATCAGCGATCTGTACTTTTGCTCACGGCTTTCTTCCAGAGTTCCTTCTAATTCAAGAAACAGATCTACTTGGCAAAAGCTGCCATTTCCTGGCCCATAAGGGGTACGACAGTGCTTTCCATGTGGGGTACTCCTGGGGTGAAAGGGGAGGGGCCATCCTCCTGCGCTGCTCATTCCCTCTGGTAGTTTCCCAGGTGTCTTGCGACTCACAAGGCCACTTCATGTCCTTAAAGGACACCCTGGAGGGGGATCAGTTGTGATAGTATGTGTGTACATTCCATCAGCCCCGCTACCACTGTGCCTTAGGGACCTCTCAAAACTTCTTGCACGTCTCCCACAGGGACTTACTATAATCAGGGGTGACATTAAAGCAGTCTTAAACCCTGACCTCGATAGTTCCGGTCTGCCTACCACTTCTAGAAACATTGGGGCATGCCACCTTGCTGATTGGACTTCTGCCCGGGGTCTATATGATGCCTGGAGGTCTTGGCACCCACACCTCTGCCAATTTACCCATGCCTTATCTGCCCAGCACACTCACTCGTGCATAGACCTCTTTCTCTTGCCTACAACTGACTGTCCATCAGTGACTCACAGTGCTATCTTACCACGGCGGTATTTCTGACCCATCCATGCTCCACACTGGGGTCTCTCCTCTGAGGGTACGTCCTATGGGGCACATTAATGGTTGGTATTTCCAAGACAAGACTTTTGTTCAAGCGATGGGAACCGAGCTGGATGCATACTTCTGAGATAATGAGGGGTTGGTTTCCCGCACGGGTAGCCTCTGGGATGCCAGTAAGTGGGTTTGCTAAGCACCTGATCAGGACACGGAAATGTGAGAGCTCTTCTCTCCTTGCCCAGCAGGAGGCCCGCACCCTGCGCCTGAACCAACGCCTGGAGCAGACACCCAGCGAGGATGTCTCCCTCCAATTGCACCTCGTCTGGAAGATATTGGCTTATACTCCCTGGAGTCGGCTAAACTCCTTTGGCAAGCCACCATGGCTAGAATATAGGCTTGGGGTGAATACAATGGAAAGCTGCTTTAGTGGCTAGCTTCTCATCATCAGGAGACCCGGATTATTCCTGAGGTGGTGAACGATTTCAGAGATTGCTCAGACTTTTGCCCGGTATTACGAGAGGTTGTACTCTGCGCCATCAGACAGGGGCCCAGCGTGGCTACAGTCTTTTCTGGATTTGGTCTCTCTCTCCACTCTTTCTCTGGTGGACTCTCGTGCACTGCACAAACCCATAACACTAGATGAAATTGGGACTGCAATCTCTGGGCTGGCCTCTGGGAAGACCCCCGGACCGGATGGATTCCCCATGGAATGCTACCAGGCATTTCGGGATCTTCTCCTCCTTCGGCTGCTGGCGTTGTACAAGGAAGTGACCCAGAGCGGCTTGCTCCCTGATGATCTAGACACTGCCACCATAGTGGTAATACCTAAAACCCAACCGCCCTCCATTTCCTGTACCAAATACCACCCTATATCGCTGCTCAATTGCGAACCAAAGATCTTCGACACGGTATAGGCAAACAGATTAAAATGGGTGTTGCCAACATTGGTGCACCTGGCCAATTGCAGTTTGTTCCCTCCCGGATCACCAGACACTGCATTGTTTGACTTCATGCGGCCCTAGCCCACTGTCATCGTCTGCCTCAAACTCTAGCCATACTACTCATTGTTTTTGAAAAGGCATTCGATAGGGTGGACTGGGCCTACCTGCAAGAGGTGCTGATCTGCCTGGGCTGCAGCCAATGCTTCCGCAGCATAGCCGGTGGTCTTTACTCCCACCCCACGGCCCGTGTGCATATCAATGGGGCTGTTTCTGATCCCTTTCCTATAAAGCCGGGCACTAGGCAGGGGCGCCCCCTTTCCACCCTTCTTTTTGCCCTGGCTATGGAGCCCTTGGCCCAACTTATCTTGACAGACTCGCAATACCAGGGCTGGGAGACAAGAGGACCTCATCTCTCTATATGCCGATGATTTTCTCCTTTATCTTGCAAATCCAGCGGAGAGCCGCCCTCGATGTCTTCAACTGCTAGATGCCTTTGGAAAGGCCTCGGGCTTGAAGATGAACCCTTCCAAATCTGTGCTGGTTCCATTAGCCGCATCTAAGGATTGCTTTGACTGGCAGTCCTCGATTCCCATCTGTAGGCTTAGTTTGATATATTTTGGCATCTGGGATGCGCTCCATCCTGAACTCACTTGGACCCTTAACCTGCAAACCCTATTTAAGAAAGCATAGGCGGATCTGACAAAATGGTTTATCCTTCCCCTTAATGTCCAAGGCCGCTTGGCACTTTATAAGATGTTAGTCCTGCTATGTTTTTTATACATTTTTCAAAATCTTCCACTGCTGCTGTTCCAGTCATGGTTTCGGGAGCTGGATGGGGTCGCACGGTCCTTTTTGTAGCGGGCACGCAGCCCCGCCTAGCCTTTTCCCACTGTCAACTGTGCCAGTTCGACCGTGGTTTGGGTATGTCCTGCATGTTCTTAATCAATAAGGAGTTATAGAGGGAAAGAAATAAACAGGTCGCCCTCCTCTCGACATACAATATAAATACAAAGACCTGTTCATCCAAGGCTTCTCTTCTTGAGGATGTTCATATAAGTGGAGGCGGGGATTCCATCACTCTTTTTCCCTACCACTCTTTTGCAAATGACAGTCAATTCCCACGTACACGGGCATGTACTCTACTGTAGTGCAATGAAAGATGTCGGCTGAGTAATAAAGTGGTCTGCATAAATGCAGCCAGTTTTAAATTTTGAATAAGTGCACAAGTGAAGAATAAAGTTGGTAATTGTGCTACTTATTTCAATTTTGATTTTCACAGGGTCTTGTTTTTGTGGTTGTCGTGATATACTCATCACAGTGGTATTATAACTTTCAGCACTAATGTTTGGGACACATCTTTATTTTTTAAGACAAGATGGTTTCCAATGATGAGAAAAGTGAGCACAGTTGGTGAGTACCAATCAGCAAGCTCAACTGGTGGTGCGCACGTGAGGTGCCATCTTGTCCTTTCACATATTTTTTGTAAAAGGGTAACATATAGATTGGTGTAACCTGTGTTTGACTCACTATTAAAGGTACACCCCTTTATATATAGGGGGTACGTGGGAATTGACTGTCATTTGCAAAAAAAATTGTTTTAGAAAATTCAGGCAGTAAAGTGGAAGGACACTACCTCTGATAAAAGTGAGGAGTGGTAGGGAAAAAGAGTGATGGAATCCCCGCCTCCACTTATATGAACATCCTCAAGAAGAGGAGCCTTGGATGAACAGGTCTTTGTATTTATATTGTATGTCCTGCATGTATCTGCATTACTTGTCCTGTAACCTCCCTATTGTTCATGACATGTTCAACGGGGGCTGGTCGTTACCAGCCCACTGCTTAGAGCTCTCTTCTCTCGGCTTTCCTCACCTGCAGGCTATGCTTTATGGCTCCCCAATTCCCACCTCCATGCCTCTGGTGACCCAGCTGATATTACTGCAATGGACAGCGGCACTCCGTCATGTGCAGTGGGAGGGCAGACCTACTCAACACACCCCTCTTTGGCATGGCACGTGGTTGGGGGAAGTGACTACACTGGGTGGTTTTAGGACCTGGGACCTCCTTAGAATCTTGCAATTAGGAGACGTCTAGTCAGGGGGACACATATGGTCTTTCTCAGACTTCCAACAACAATATGCACTGGTCCATACTCAATTCTACCGTTATCTCCAGATTAGGCACGCTTTTCGCACGCACTTTCACATCGATGAAACCCTCCCTGAAATTAAGCCCTCTGGAGGCCATGCACCTAATGGGTGACATTGGCCATGGAGTAATTTCTAAAATGTACTGCACCCTCGTTGTCAACTCGCCTGGCTCCCTTGATCACCTCAAATCTTGGTGGGAGGGTTGGGTGGGGCCCTTCTATGACGAGTACTGGCAAGACGCCCTAATGGCCCCCCACATACTTACAATCTCCTCCAGACTACGACTAGTACAGACATACTACCTTTATTCTGCGTATCTCCCCCATCCACTTACACCGAGCAGGCCTTCGCCCTCAGGCTGCTTGCCTGCGCAGTGATGTTGATCCGGAAGACTTCCGTCATGTGGTGTGGACATGCCCGAAGATACATCGCTATTGTTCTGCAGTAACTAGAGACCGCTCTGATATTTTGGGATGGGAGGTACCTCTTTCCCTCCTCCTGATTCTTCTTGGGGTACTGGAGGGTGTCAATGGTGTAGGAAGGTGGAATCTGACTGCATGGTTGCCCCCACGTTTTTCCTAGTGTTCTGATGGTTTTTGACTTAGTTTGGCTGGGAACCTGCTATTCAGTTCCCCAGCCTATCTGTTTTCTCTTATAAATGTATTCCCTGTACTTTAGGTACACCACAGATTGGATCCTGAGGTACCCTTGTGAGTCCCTAATATATGATAAACTATGTACCCAGGGCATAGGTACCCCAGAGGCCTACCAGGGGCTGAAGCATGTATTATGCCACCCCTGGAAAGCCACCCAAAATGACACCACAGGTCTGCTACTGCAGCCTGGGTAAGGTGGTGCATGCACCCCTTACTGTGATATAGGTTACCTGTATTACTACATATATACACACATATAAACCTATAAGTCACTCCTATGGCAGGCCTTGTCAATCCTGAAGGCAGAGTGCTTGGTTCTTATGTGAGAGGGTACCCCTGCATGAGCAGAGCCCCTTTACAGCGTTCGGAGTCCCTTCTCTGATGCTGTTTCTAGTGCAGCCTGACCATATACTCTTAAGTGCATTATAACCCAACGGTAAATGCTAACTTTGGACTGGCTGCACGGCAACATGTCGTGTTTGGTGTCAAACAACTTGGAATCATACCCCCACACCAGTAACTGGTGTGGGAGTATGATCCCACCCTTTTAGAGGGAGAGACATGGCAGTACTGGGTTGCCCAGTAGAAACTTAATAGAGACCTGGCATCACAAAATGGATGCTGCAGCCACAGACACGGGTCTGGCCTCCTGCTGCTGACCGAAACTCTGGCAGGGGAGGCCTGGACAATAGGTTTCCTGTCACAGGGAGGTGTAACCTCCTCCCAGACAGGCTTATGTGTATTGGGGCTGGGTGGGAGCACTCTCTGAGTGCTTTGAAGTCCTGCACTGGGGGCACATTTGGTATCCTTGTGCATAGTCCAGCTCAAACCGGTTCAGGGGCTTCCAGCCCCTGCTCTGGCGCGAAACTGGACAAAGGAAATGGGTGTAGCCACCTCTCTTTCCAAACCCTCCCATAGGTGGGTCCCCAGAGCTAGTCCAACCCCTTCCTTAGGAACCTCTGTAACCAGAACTTGAGATATCCCTGGACGAAACTCTGAAGCTGAATCCTGGAACTTCAACGCTCTACTCAAGACTAGAGGATTGAAGAAATCTCCCTTGGGGTCAAGGAGTGACTCCCCTGCTTGGCAGGCACCAACGATGCAATTTGCCGGTCTGCATTTCCAAAGCTCCTGCCAGACTCCGAAGTATTTGCAGCCCAGGAAGAGGATTTCCAGACATCTCACAGGCCGTCCCGAGTCCCCAGCAAAGCTGAGACCCGCAGCCCTCGTGAGTAGCGTGGAACCGGAACTCTAGATCACCGTGAACTTTTGCAAGTGAATTGACTTCTCGACGTCTCCTGAAGTCGTGCTTGAGCTGACTTGTAGCCCTCACCTCGAGCACAGAATCCACTGAAGATTGTTGGCCTAGTCACCCCGAGTAATCCGTGGGCCGCCATTTTGTGTTTCATCTCGAGGTCCCTTTGCGATCCCTGGTCCATTGACTGGTGGGTCCCTGAGGGGGTAACTTTGAATTTCCTTGTGCTTTCCTGGTTGCTCCAGGCGTGCCCCGACTCCCTACCAAGTGGTGAGTCCCATAGACCTTGCTGGTCTGCACCGAAGCATCTTTCTCGTTTCTGCGTGGGTTGCTGTTGCCAAGGCTTGTTGTGTCCAATCCCGGCACTGACGCTGCAGTACTCGACATCCTTTGTGGGACAGCTCAAATCCAGCTCCTGGTCATCCTCGACGCCTCCTAGTCCTCGTGGCTGAAGAGTCAGGCTTCACCTCCTTCACCTGAAATCACCCGACATCAGTGGGCATCTGCCTATCGCCTTCCTGGTCACCGGCTAGTGACCCAGACTCTGTCCCCTCTGCTTTCAGGTTCTTCTCATCTTCGATCCAGGCTTGGATCTCTCCGGACACTTTGCATCTTCCAGGCAGCAGCACTCCTTCGCCAGCTTCCATTGAAATCGAAGACGCGACCCGACACCATTTGGCACCTATGCACTCGGCTTCCCTGGGTGAGGTAACACGAGTACTCCGGTGCTCCCGTGGGTGTTGACCCTAGAACTTCCTAAGTCCCAAAGGGTTTGGTCCTGACTCAATTCTAAGTGTCCCTAATCTTTAAAAATCTAACCGTGACTTTCCCCATAGAAGCTAACGGGAGCTTGCGGCTGTGTTCACACACTGCACACGGCCCCCGTGGGTCCCCTGTGTCACTACCTTGGGTGGTTCCTTGGGGTCCCAGCGATTCTACAGGCTCTAGGCCTTGTGTCTAGTTAAATCGTGGTTCTTATACCACTATTTTAGTATATGGTTTGGCTCACCCCTAGGGCCTGACGTGTATTTTTGCTATTTTACTGTAATATTTGAAGTGTAACTTATGTGTTTTGACCTCTAGTCTCATAAAGAGACTAGGAGGGTGTGTTTAGTAACAAATACATATATTTTATATATACCTGGTGTGGATATCTTTCATTTAAGGCACTCGAGATTATAGACTGGTAAAACAGCTGCTTTACATTCCTTCAAGACTTAGCCTGAAGGGTGCTTTCCATAGCTACCACTAGGATAGGTTTCAATAAAGGTGGTCTTTAACCTATAACCTATAAGGGGTTTTGTGGACTGGTACAGGGTGCCCGCTATAACTAGTGGACAGCATATACCAGGCCAACTTCTCACAAATGGCACACGTGCTGAGAAGGCATTCCTGTGCACAGCCCTACTAATTGCAAAACTGGACATAGCCGCAAAGTGGTTAAGTCCTATCCCTTCAACCCTTGCTCAATGGAGCCAGGGTGTGGACTGGTGTGCTCAGCAGGAGCGGGTGGTCTTCGAAACATGGGGTTGCCTCCCAAAACACAGACGGTGTGGGAGAAATGGTTGGGTCATCTATTGTAATTAGACTGTTGCTTGGTGGTCTGGTTCAGCGTGTGCAGTGTCTGTCATTCCCTGTGCTCATAGTGTGTTATTCAAGTGCTGTACGAGGTTGTTTCACATGGCCAACTCCTTTGTCCTAAAAAATTCAATAAAGTGCAAATGTGACTAGTCAAAATAACCCCTTGTGACAGGTCTAACCCCCTCCCTTTAAATATTTATAAGTCACCCCTAAGTAAGCCTTACTGCCCAATAAGGCAGTGTGATATTTAGAAGTAGGACATGTAAAGGTTAACGTTTAACATGTCCTTACAGTGACTTGCTCCTCAAAGCTATTTTAATTGTTGTTTATTTTGCTGTTGCATAGGAAATTATTGTGATGTACTATTTATGTTTAATTAGTGTTATATCCACCTATGAAACAGCTCGAAAAATATTTCAAGGTCTTCATAATAGTTTAAGATCCAATTTATTTGTAAAGTAACATTTTGTCTATTACAGAAAAGGTACTTTAGAAAGTTAAATTTTGACTGCCTGAAGCCTCTGGAAGACTGGCAGCTTGATGGCCTCCTTGTAGTGAGGTGTGAACTGCTTCCAGGACAGGGACAATGGGCTTTTGATGGCCTGGGAGTTGTGTCCAAGCCCTTGGTGCATTTCAAAGGAGCATCCCCTGTCACAAGCAGATGTAGCTCACACCTGGGTCTGCCTCCCCTTTTGTCCTTCTAGTCAGCTAGATAGCAACCCCAGTGGGAGGGATAGTGTCCCCCAGAACTGGTCCAGAGTGACCACCAAATGGGGCTGTGACACTCCTAAGAAGGCATGAAGAGGATGCTCACAGCATCTTTGACATTAAAGTTTCAAAGTCCTGCTTGAATGTCACGTCCTTCTTGATATGTCTGCTACGTTTACATATAACATTTGGGGCACACTTGAAAGGAGTTAATTTGAATGCCAAAACTCTCTGGGCCTTTTTACGATGGTGGGCGTACGAGCGTCCGACTGCCATCACAGCCGGATTGGGACTGCCCGACAAGCAGTAGGCGGTCCCACCTGCCAGATTATGATGGGACCGCTGTGCAGGCGGTCGGAAAACATCCTTTTTTCAATTGCGGGTTGTGCTGCGGCCCGGAAAAAGGCAGCAGCAAAAGTCACAATAGAAAAGAGGAAGTTTTTAAACATCCATGCACCGTGTTCCAGGCACGATGTGGTGCCTGGCACACGGTGCATGGATGTTTGAGGAGGGAACGACCTGTGCCCCCATGGCCATATAGTGGAGGCCCATGGGGGAGGGGGGTCTAGCTAGCGGGCCCCTAAATTCCCTTTCTGTCAGCCTTTCCATAGCGGTGGGACCGCCATGGAAAGGTTGTGGGAAATGGACATCATGATCCCTACTGCGATGCCTGTTCAGGCACCTCCCCGATTGTAGGGATTATGGTCTGACCGCTGCTCCGACGGGCTCCTCTGTGCTCTGTCCATCAACACTGTAATCTGGCAGTTGAACCGCTGCCCTAGATGTTGGGCGGACCACCACCGACAGCATGTTGGTGGCAGTTCACCCGATATTGTAATGAGGGCCTTTGTGTGTATCCACGGTCCTGTTGCTGAGAGCTCAGCTTTGATTTTACAAGACATCTGTCTCTGAGTTTGTTGGGGGTACAGGGACTGCCTAAAACTGGATTTTAGTGGGAGGTTTGGGAGGATACCAGGATTACCATAGTACACTCACAACACACACCTCAGGCCCTGAAAGCCCAAGTTTAGTGTGCCTGAAAATTGCAGCCATCTTGAAGATGCCCAATATGTTGCAACCCACTAGCTTGTGCAAGGCACACATGTGGCACCACCAGCACCTGCTTCAGAACACCCTTAGACCAGTGGCTGACCAGAAAAGGACTGCACCTGCCGTCTGAGACCTGAGAAAAGCCTAGAAGACTCGACTTGCTCTTGCTAATGTACTCAGGACAAAGATGTGGACTCCAATGGTCATAAGGCTGACCTCCTGTTAAAGCTGCAGGGATACAACAAGTTATAAGAGGCCTTTTCCTGCAACTGCCCTTCTGACCTGTTGCAACTGGTCCTTTACTGAACCCTGCTGTTTGGCCTCTGCATTACACCCTGAGAGTCTCTTGAGTGCTTCCCTTGGGGTCCTGAGGCGGTGGCTTTAGAATTGTACTGTTATGGTGTATTGGGACTTAAAGGACTAAAGTCAGAAGGTAAAATCTTTGACCAGGACGAACCTGGTTAGTGTGTCTGACCTGCGTGCCTTTGCGATCAACATCAAATCGCGCCTAGGTCCTGTTCTGTTGCTACCATTGATTATCCTTGCCACTTTGTGCCTCTTGGCACTATTTCTACTTAAAACTTTCAAAAATTCATATCCCTGGTGCCTCCTATTACATTTTTGTCATTTTGGTGTTTTGGGTATTACATTACACTTTACAGTTTCAAATTCATTTTGGGATTTTTATTATTTTGCACTTCGCGTTTGTTACCATTTTAGTACTTCATACATACTTTACACATTGCCTGTCTGCTCTTTTCCATAGTTACCAGGGGTTGAGCTCATGTAATTTGTGACTTTAGTGGTTCACCCTGACAAGGATTGTGATTGTTACTTTAGGTCAGGTTTTAACCCTCTGTGATGATGTCTCCTTCGAAAACGGCTCCGAAAACGGCTCCGACCATTCCAAGATGGCCGCCGCCGAAGAGCGACCAGGAAATGAAGGCAGCGCTCTAGCGTCTAACCAGGATGGCGTGAGCAAGCCTGTTAAAAGCGACGGACGTCCGGTGAAGGGGGTGGCAGGAGAGTCGGAGGCAGGGAAAGACGCGGAGGAAGCCGAACAGGACGACCAGGAGAGTACAATCCTCTGGAGAACGGCGGGAGGAGTGGAGGAGCCTGAAGTCGGAGGAGCCGATCCAGGAACCACCGCCGGAAACCCAGCGAGGGAACACAGCTCCAGGAGCACTGCGGCCGGGACCACTGCACTCCCTGACGAGACGGAGGCTTGGTCTCCCAACACCTCGGCCCCGGAGGGTCGGGGCTCGAGGCGAGTACCTATTATCCAGCCGGGGCTTGTTCAGGGGCTGTGGGCTCGTTTTAAGGGACGTCACTGAAGTCACCATTTGTTTCCCCCCCCACGTTAGGCACATTCACTAGGGACTGGTGACGGTACACTTGCCCTCCCCTTTTTACACTGCTGCAGTCTGGTAGAAGTCTAAAACCAGTTTGTTCTGTTTCTTTTCTTTTGGGTCCACGTTCACCTATTCCCCGAACGGAGCCGGGAAACGAGCAAGGGAGACGAGAAGTCGGACCTGGAGGACCCCACACCTGTGTTGTTACCCTTTATTGTGACTTATTGCCAACTTTATTGTACCAAAGAAATAAAAAGAAAAGTACAACAGTAACCCAGTGACTGCCGGGGAGTGACTTAAGGATAGGAAGAGGGAAGGGGGTAATGAACGGTCAAGGGGAAAAAGACCACACCCTCTCTACTAATAACCCAAGTTCTTACACAAGAGCAAAGTAAGTGAAAGAAATTAAGTCTATAAGGATACAGGAATTGTCCAAATCAATAGATCTGGCTTTAGAAGGAATACCATTTTTTATTTTAGTTTTTTTGCTAACATAAACATTAGACATTTAAAGTGCAAAAAGTAATAAAAAGTATCAATGGCGGTATCTAAAGTTGCATTTTTGACTGTATTCTAAACAAAATATGTAAAAATTAGCCCAGTGAATTTTTTTTAAATGAAAGCAGTAATGGAAACAGAGAGTGTCCTACCAGCCCCAGCACTTAAGTGAACTACATTTTAGGAATAGGTGCACTTGTGCTAGAGTAAAATGCCATAACTCACAGTAAAGAAAGCCAATAGCTGAAGTGGGATGGCCAACTGTCACATGCTGTAGGCAGGGGTGGTAGGAAGCAAAATGTGAATGACACGAACAGCCGGATGATGATGGAAACCCCCTCTGTGAGTATGTATGTATATTCATTATGAATTGTGTATTAGAAAACACTAGGGTGGTGAGACGGTTACAACTGCCTCCAGCCAAGAACTTAAAATAGGGTGACCACCTCACTCCAGGTCTTGATGGACACTGTCTCCGTACCTGAATGTTTCACCTAAATTTTTTTTGGGGGGGGGGGTGAAATTATTTTTATTAACAAACTTGGCGATGCATTTGAATATCATATTACCAATTGCGGTCTTCATACAAATATAGGAGTATTTTTCACTCTCTTTCCATTATATTGCGGAATCGCAATAATGGGTACAATATCATCCAATGCAGACATTTGTTTCTTAACCTCAGTACGGAACACTGCATGCATTATAAATTTGAACTAATTTATCACCTACAAATTATTAATTCCAGGTGCGTAAGAATAATTAGTTCAGTGGAAGCAAAAGAACACTACAGCAGCCCAAATGAATTAGGCTATCACACAAAAGTTCAGGACTGGAAACGGTATTTGTAATGACCTGGAGGGAGATGGTCACCCTACATAAAAATAACTCAACCTTCTTTGCAGCTACTGTCTTATAAAAGCTGTGTCCCCCATGAGGAGAGCCCTGGAAGTGCACCATACAAAGCATGAATCTTGGCGCTTCTGGGCTAGAGCCCCACACTACTCACTATGTGGGTAGGCACTCGAAAAGGGGAAGGAGAGAGCAGCTACCGTCTCTGAATACCCACCATGTGAAGTCCATACATCGACTGCCCACCGCGGCTACAAGGCCACGGCCTGGAACCTGCCCCCATTCGTTCCTATGCAAAGTAGGAGCAGCAATAACTTCAAGCCTGGATTAAGGAAAAAAAAAAGAAACCAGATTAGAATTTACTAAACCCCCATCACAAGGGACAGTAAAAACAGGAAGTAAGTCGTGCAGCCCAAGGTTTTCTGGGCTTTCAAGTGGTGTGCATTTGGTCTGTTATTTGAAGTGTTTGCTTGCTAAACCTCTGTCCTGTGAAAGTTGAACTCTAATTTCTCATGACTGTGATGGGGATAAATGGATGTGGGGGTAATGTATTTTCCTCATTGACATGCAGCGAAAGTGAGGCAATTTTGGGCAGGAGAAGGCTAAAACAAAGCCATTTTGTGGGAGTCTCCCTAAAGAATCAAGTGTATTGGTATGTATCCTACTACTGCTGCTAGTAGTAGTGATAATTATTTACATATGTTACATTGCTATATGTAGCCTTTAAGCATGTCTGGCATCTCCTTTTGGCTCAAAACTAAAGTATATATGGCCGAGGTTTTGAATCTTTTTCACATCTTTTATTTTCTTTTGTTATTTTAACACCTTTTAGATTCAAATAACAAGTTTCTTGGCTCCATAGAAAACTAAAGTAAATATGGGCTAGATTTTGAAACATTTTCATATTTTTTTATTTACTTTTGTTTTGTACAACTTTAAAACCTCTTAGAGTCAATTTACATTTTTTTGGCTCCATAGAAAGCTATTGTTCATGGGGAATAACGGTGTACAAGAATGTATGGTAGCTCAGTGGCTAATGACTGTATTGCAGAGATCTGACTTTAACCTCAAAGGCACATGTTTGATTCATGTTGAGCGTCACAAAATGACTACCATTGAGGTAGGTTAAATTAAACATCTATGAAACCCCACTAGCTTAGTAAAATGGCTACCATTGAGTGGGGATAACAATAATCCTCTTTACCACCCTCCCACCCCATGTAGAAAAAATATTTACTGCAGTTCGCTAAAAGTGTGCGCTTGTAGAAGCCGTATATGTTCTTCTGCTAAATTTGTAAAGTTTAAATTGTTGATGTGGTTGTGGCCACCTGTAAATGAATATAAATGAACAACTACAGAATGGCTGTTGGCTGTTGTTAATGTTGTTGTTAATGTTATCGGATTTATAGAGCGCAAAGCTGCCCGTGAGCGTCCCAGCGCTAAACAGATTCTGATAGGAAGAAAGGGAGAGAAGCTTATGGAAAGAGCCATGTTTTCAAGGATTTTCGGAATGCCAGAAGATTAGGTTGGGCGCGGAGGACGGGAGGGAGGGCGTTCCACATCTTTGACGCATTGTAGGAGAAGCGCCGGCCTCCTGAGCGTGCTCGCAGAATCTTGGGTGGTTTAGTAAGGTTGGCATTGGATGATCGAAGGGGTCTGGAGGTGTTATAGGGAATGATTAAATCTCTCAGTATGGGGGGGGCTTTGCCATTCAGAATTTTATGTGTGAGGCAGAGTGATTTGAACTGTACTCTTTCCATGATGGGTAACCAGTGCAGAGCACGCAAGGCTGGTTTGGCTGAACAGCGATTCCTGGTGTTAGTCAGAATCCTAGCAGCGGCGTTTTGAACTACCTGAAGTTTGGTAATGGTTTTTAGAGGTGCACCAAGGTATAGTGCATTGCCGTAATCTAGCCTTGATAGAATGAGACCCTGTAACAATAATTTCCTTGATTGGAAAGGGAGTAAAGGTAAGATTTTTCGGGTAGATCGCAGGAGGCCAAAGCAGACTCCGGCAGTTTTTCTTGCTTGGGTTTGCATAGTGAGTTTATTGTCCAGCCATAGACCGAGGCTTTTAATCTCGGGCTTGGGGGATGGAAGTTTGCCCATGCAAGGCGGCCAGAGGGAGTCTGTGAGGAGGTGAGCTTGATTCCCCATTACCATGATCTCCGTTTTCTCGCCGTTAAGCTTTAAATGGGATCTGTCCATCCAGCTTACGATGTCGGTCAGGCATGAGTGAAGATCTATATTCGGATTTTTTTCCTGAGTAAGAGAAACTATCAGCTGCGTGTCATCAGCATATGTAAGGAGTTTTATCCCATGTGGAGTGACTATCTGTTCAAGGGGGGACATGTAAATGTTGAAGAGTGTCGGGCTTAAAGAAGAGCCCTGGGGCACTCCACAGCGAACAGGTGTATCTTTGGATGCATGGTTGCCCTCTATAACCTGGAAAGAGCGGTCTGCCAAAAATGAGTTCAGCCAGGATAAGGCAAGGCCTGAAATTCCAAGATCACTGAGTCGCTGGGTCAAGATTTGATGATTGACAGTGTCGAAGGCCGCACTTAGGTCTAGGAGGATCACTGCCACTGATCCTCCTGCGTCCATGATCTTCCTGGCCTCCTCGACCACTGTCAGGATTGTGGTTTCGGTGCCTTGACCCAGGCGAAAGCCTGTCTGTGAGGATTTGAGTAGTTGATTGGTCTCGAGATAGTTGGATAGTTGGGAATTTATAAATTTTTCTGTTAACTTACTAGTGAGTGGAAGAAGGGAGATTGGCCTGAAGTTGGAAAGGTTAAGAGGGTCCAGATTCGGTTTTTTCAACAGAGCCCTAACCTTCGCCTTTTTCCAGCTGGGAGGAACTGTTCCGTTGATCAGAGAGGCATTGATTACGTTAACCAGTGGTTCGAGGATAGTCGGGGTAACAAGTTTTAAGATGCTTGCTGGGGCTGGGTCTGAGGGAGAGCCACTCTTGAGTGATTGAAGAATAGGCGCCAGAGTGTCGGGATTTATAAGGGTGAATGAATCAAGTCCAGTTTTAGGCGTGCTGGTCTGTTCTGCCATTACCAGAGGAAGATCCACGTTGGCGAGGGGGGGAAGTTTTTGTAGGATGTGTTGAATTTTCTGATCAAAAAAGGCAGCCAGTTTGTCACATTGATTGTCTGAAGGGTCGACAAATCCTAATGGTTCTGGTGTTTTTAGGAGTTGTTTGACAATTTGGAAGGTTTCCTTTGATGAGTGGGAAGCCGCATTAATTTTCTCTTGAAAGAAGGCGGGTTGTGCTTCTTTCAAGGCTTTTTTATAGGCAAGAATCGACAGTCTGTAGTCTTTCTTTTGATCAGGGTCGAAATCTTTCCGCCACAATCTTTCTGCTTTTTTACAAAGTTTTTTTAGGTGGCGGGTCTCCTGTGTAAACCAAGGGGCCGGGGTTTTTTTACGGGAAGTGAGGTGCGATTTTTTAGGGAGGATCGTGTTGAGGGAATTTTCGATCCAAGAGGAGAACTTTATGTCTGCTGTTATAGGGTCTGAATCGAGAGTCGGTTTACGATGTTCTAAGGCTTCCTTCCATTTTTCGACATCAAGTTTAGCCCAGGGACGCGTGGGGGCGATAGAGGGTTTATTGGGAGGGGAGATGTTAGGTATTTCCCATCTGAAAGGGATAAGTAGGTGGTCTGACCATGGCAGGGGGATCGGAGCGTTGGTTATGAGATCATCGATGTTGCATATGATGGGGTCAAGAAGATGTCCGAGCCTGTGGGTAGGTTGGTTGTTCTGGAGACGAAGCTGAAGCGTTGTTAGGTCTGCCAATAGTTCTACTGTGGTATCGTCGTCATTTTTATCAAAGTGGATGTTGAGGTCCCCTAGGATTATCATGTTAGAGGAAATGCTCGAAAGGACAGTTGAGAATTCGAGTAGGGAACTACAGAATTGGCCTAAAGGTCCTGGTGGACGGTAAATAAGGACTCCTGAGAGGGAGTTACAAGGGGACATTTGGATGTTAAAATGGACGTTTTCACAATTCGATAGGGGGCTGTCGTAAAAACGACATGTGAATTGATTTTTATAAATAATCGCGATACCTCCTCCCTTACCCATCGCTCGGTCTTGATGTTGCAGTAGGAGACCCTGGGGTAAGGCCTGGACAATGTCGAAGCCCGATTCTGGCCTAAGCCATGTTTCTGTGAGAAATAGGATATCGAGTTTCTCCTCTTCTAGTAGCATATGTATTTCCTGGGTGTGCTTGGGTAGGGATCGACAATTTAACAAACCCATTTTAATGATAGTTGGGGGAAGTTGATTTTTAGGAGCTGGGGTGAATTTAAAAGGACAATTTGGACAGTGAGTTTCCTGATTCTCACCTGTGAGGGAATTGGTGCAGGGAGGCTGTAAGGGATGGTTCAGTTGAAGCAAGGAGTCCCTGGAGTATGACAGATTTACGTGATTGGAAAGGTCCAGGGTTGCTGGCCCTAGGCCCGTCCTGGGCGCAGACGGGCTTGCCTTAGGCGCGCCTTCGGCGCGCTGCCGGCGCGCCCACTGCGCTCGTCCGCTGCGCTTCCGCCAGAAGCACATAATTATGGGGGGTGTGTGGCCTCGAGGGGGCGTGTCCTCGGTGCACGCCGGCAATGGCGTCCGAGCAAGTTTGTTCCGTCCCAAGTCCGCCTTCAGCGTTTAGGAGCTGCTGTAAAGCGTGTAGCGAGGGAGGGCTTTCGTTTCTGCTAGTGCTCAAGAGGTGAGTTAAAACAGAAGGCAAACAATATGTGACACTCAAAATGTTAAAAATAAGTTCTGCTCCCGGCTTCCGCCTCAGGAGTACTGTCTAAGGAGCGCTAGCTGTCAGCGCTTTTCTACTGGTGCCGGGGGGCGTGGCCTCGAGGGGGCGTGTCCTCGGTGCACGCCGGCAATGGCGTCCGAGCAAGTTTGTTCCGTCCCAAGTCCGCTTTCAGCGTTTAGGAGCTGCTGTAAAGCGTGTACGAGGGAGGGCTTTCGTTTCTGCTAGTGCTCAAGAGGTGAGTTAAAACAGAAGGCAAACAATATGTGACACTCAAAATGTTAAAAATAAGTTCTGCTCCCAGCTTCCGCCTCAGGAGTACTGTCTAAGGAGCGCTAGCTGTCAGCGCTTTTCTACTTGTGCCGGGGGGCGTGGCCTCGAGGGGGCGTGTCCTCGGTGCACGCCGGCAATGGCGTCCGAGCAAGTTTGTTCCGTCCCAAGTCCGCTTTCAGCGTTTAGGAGCTGCTGTAAAGCTTGTAGCGAGGGAGGGCTTTCGTTTCTGCTAGTGCTCAAGAGGTGAGTTGAAACAGAAGGCAAACAATATGTGACACTCAAAATGTTAAAAATAAGTTCTGCTCCCGGCTTCCGCCTCAGGAGTACTGTCTAAGGAGCGCTAGCTGTCAGCGCTTTTCTACTGGTGCCGGGGGGCGTGGTCTCGAGGGGGCGTGTCCTCGGTGCACGCCGGCAATGGCGTCCGAGCAAGTTTGTTCCGTCCCAAGTCCACTTTCAGCGTTTAGGAGCTGCTGTAAAGCGTGTAGCGAGGGAGGGCTTTCGTTTCTGCTAGTGCTCAAGAGGTGAGTTAAAACAGAAGGCAAACAATATGTGACACTCAAAATGTTAAAAATAAGTTCTGCTCCCGGCTTCCGCCTCAGGAGTACTGTCTAAGGAGCGCTAGCTGTCAGCGCTTTTCTACTGGTGCCGGGGGGGCGTGGCCTCGAGGGGGCGTGTCCTCGGTGCACGCCGGCAATGGCGTCCGAGCAAGTTTGTTCCGTCCCAAGTCCGCTTTCAGCGTTTAGGAGCTGCTGTAAAGCGTGTAGCGAGGGAGGGCTTTCGTTTCTGCTAGTGCTCAAGAGGTGAGTTAAAACAGGAGGCAAACAATATGTGACACTCAAAATGTTAAAAATAAGTTCTGCTCCCGGCTTCCGCCTCAGGAGTACTGTCTAAGGAGCGCTAGCTGTCAGCGCTTTTCTACTGGTGCCGGGGGGCGTGGCCTCGAGGGGGCGTGTCCTCGGTGCACGCCGGCAATGGCGTCCGAGCAAGTTGGTTCCGTCCCAAGTCCGCTTTCAGCGTTTAGGAGCTGCTGTAAAGCGTGTAGCGAGGGAGGGCTTTCGTTTCTGCTAGTGCTCAAGAGGTGAGTTAAAACAGAAGGCAAACAATATGTGACACTCAAAATGTTAAAAATAAGTTCTGCTCCCGGCTTCCGCCTCAGGAGTACTGTCTAAGGAGCGCTAGCTGTCAGCGCTTTTCTACTGGTGCCGGGGGGGAGTGGCCTCGAGGGGGCGTGGCCTCGGTGCACGGCGGCAATGGCGTCTGAGCAAGTTTGTTCCGTCCCAAGTCCACTTTCAGCGTTTAGGAGCTGCTGTAAAGCGTGTAGCGAGGGAGGGCTTTCGTTTCTGCTAGTGCTCAAGAGGTGAGTTAAAACAGAAGGCAAACAATATGTGACACTCAAAATGTTAAAAATAAGTTCTGCTCCCGGCTTCCGCCTCAGGAGTGTTTACTTTTGAAATCTGTGCTGACACCGATACTTACCGTACACTGCACAAGATCTTTATATTATTAGACTAAAGAATGTTGTGTGTGTAATTGGAAGCTGGAGTAATTTACAGCTGGACTACCAATGAGTAAGACGTTTGGCCTTTTCTCCTGCTACAACTTATTAAAGAAGTTATACTCCCCTCGGTTGTGTATGTGGCACTTACTCAACATTGGCCAGCGGTTGACACTGGTTCAGGATTGAAAGGAGCCTCCCGTACTTGCACCGGAGGTTTCCTGTTTTTCTTTAAAGTGGGGCCTAAGCAGAAATGTTTCGGTGCACCACCTCTACTCCACCCATCTGGGATGCCTGTGCGCCGTAACTACACAGTGGCAACTGTTGAATGGACCTCAAAACCTTTTCCTCTTGGTCTACCGTAACCTGGTTTACCACATTATCATTCATTTGGGAAGAGGAGTTGTCTGAATCAATGTATTTATCTATGCATTTGTATATAGTGTGGACATTACCCACAGGTGCTAAATTGCTTTCAATAGGAATAGATCATTAAATAAGGAACATGAACTACATTACACCGAAATCTTGGGACATTTACAATGAGCCAAGACCATTAGAGTTAGGTAAATTGCAACAGTAATAAATATTGAGTGATCAGATGTTGAACGGTGCCAGGTACACAATTTTATCTAATGAAATTGAAGTAGAGGGGTCAGCCTCAAGGCATCGAACAGTACGAGACTATACCAACAAGGCCTAGAATTGAGAAGGGAGATTAAGTAAAATGTCTTTGAAAAAATAGGGCTTTCAGTGGAGATTTAAAGATAGCCATTGAGGTACAGGTGCATACATTCTGAGATAGGGCGTTCCATACTCTGGCACTCTAGCTGAAAAGGATTGACCCATATATCATTCCTTGATGATCTAGCACCACCCGATAAATTTGGTTTGTCAGTCAGCTAACGTGGAGTGGATGTGTGTAGAGCCTTATGTATGATACATGCGATCTTGTTTATAGCCCTGGCTTCAATCTGCAGCCAGTGAAGCAAAACCAGAATCTGAGTATTATGCTCATTACTTTTAGCCGAATAGACAAAACATGCTGCTGAATGTGGGATTGATTTAAGAGCAGTGAGATCAGTCTTGGGAAGAACAATAAGTAGAGGGTTACAGTAGTCGGTTCTAAATAGCACCAGTGATCGTAAAAGAGTTTTGAGATCTAGTTCTGGAATTAAGTGATGAATTCCCCAGAGAAGTCATTGTTGAAAGTGCACATTTCTAACCATTTTGTTGATATGTGATTGCAAATTGAGCCATTTGTGTGGAATGACTCCTAGGGATTTGACGTTGTCAGCAATCGTAGGTTTGTTAAGGATGTTGAGTGTCTCCATCCAATATTGTAATGGAAGTGGTGATTGTGATGAGATATTCAGTTTTGGATGTATTCACTTTAAAATGATGGGTATTCATCCAGTATTGAACTGTGTCTAGTGTGTTGACAAGGAGTGAGATGTCTTATGGAAAGGAGACCTGTAAGTACAGTTGGGTATTATCAGCATACAGAAGATAAAGGAAGCCTGATTTTCTTTGTAAGACTCCAAGGGATTGAAATAAAAGTTGAATAAGACCAGGGTTACTATAGATCTCTGAGGGATCCCGTAAGCTAGGGCCCTCAGTGTTGATAAACAAACATTATTTTTGAACCTCTTAGAACTGCCCTTGAGGTATGATTCGAACCATTTGAGGACCATGCCATCAATGCCTTGCAGTTTGAGTGTATCAAGAAGCGTACAGTGAATTACTGTATTGGAGACTGCTGATGGGGCAACAAATAATCAGGAGCAAGGATGCGGGATGCCAGAATACAAGGTGTGAAGTGCATCGTCAACCACCTGGAGCACTGCTGTTTCAGTGCCTCAACCTTGATTAAAACCCAATTGGTACTCATCTAAAAGGTTGTTGACTTGGATGTGTTGGACAAGTTGGTCCACTAAAATCTTTTGATGATTTTTGCAAGGAAAGGGAGGTTGGAGAGGGGCCAAAAATTGTTGAGGTCACTGACATCTTCAGACGCTCTTTTGAGGAGAGGGGTTACTTGTGCAATTTCAAGTCACTTGGGAAACTTCATTGGCTGAGTGAGAGATTCACAAGATTAGTACAGGAGGGGGGCGTGTGTGTATAGTTCTTTGGCAATGTTCCCAGGAATTAGGTCCACGTGGTTTGAGGGTTTGACCTTCATGATGGTTTTCGGCAATTCTTCTTCCCCAAATCTGTCAAAGAGCTGCCAAGTGTTCATGGCTTTGCATATAGTGATCGGGTCGGGTCGGGTTGGCACGGTCCTTCCGACACACAATCAGTGATTGTTCTTTTGCTTTTCCTTTAGAATCCAGACCTGTGCTAATGTTACTGTCTGCATGGCTGGGTCATGAAATCTGAAGGATGTGGGAAAGGCGGGTTTCTAGCAGTTTTGACCAGTTCTTAAAGTTTTTATATCTGGGGTGGTGGGTGAATGATGCTGGGGTTCATGCTCAATGGGACAGGACCCGATTCTGTGGTTGGTACGTACCTTTCAAGTGGCTACACCCAAGAGCCACCAAGTTGAGAGAAACCCAAACCAGTTCTAAAAGTTGTTTAGGCTGGTGCTTGGCTGAATCGACGAGAAATCTAAAATTATTTGATTTTGCAGAGCAAATGGTCACTTTGTACAGTGATCTTGTATTTCGGAGGCAGGTGAAATTGGTGGGAGAATGCATTTTTCTCCATTTTTTCTCTAGTCCTCTTTGTGTTCTTCTTTCCTCATATAGAGTCTCATTAAACCAAGGAGCCGATGGTTTAGGCCTTTAGTTTTGTTCTGGAGTGGAGAAAACTCGTTGAGCAGATCCGAGAAATGTCAAAACATTGGGCAGTCAAGTCATTGATGTCAGTGGAGGAGGTGATAGGCACTGGTAAAATTTGTGCAGTATTCTTCGTGTCATCAAACCAGGTTATTACCCTTTCCATTAGGCTGAGGGTCACAGAGTGCGCTTGACACACAGAGAAAGGGATAAGTTAATGGCCAGACCAATCCACAGGTATGGGCCTGTTCACTCTGAGCAGGTCTCCTTTGAAGATCATTAAGTCTAGTATGGATCCTTTTGTGTGAGATGGTCTTAAGATATGTTGGATCAGATCATTTCCAGAAAGGAACAAGTCAAAGTGGTTGACTGCGGAGTCATCTGTGATACCCCAATAAAGGTTGAAATCTCCCAGAAAACGGACTTTCTCACTTTGCATTGATTAGATCCATGTTTTCCTCAATAAAAGCTGCATATTACCTGATGGGTGATAGATGGCATTATATCGGAAAGGGGAATTATGGTGTACATTTAGTTCCAGAGTCAAGTATTGAAGAGAGGAAAACACGCCATTCAGTATCTCTCTGCAGCGTAAGGAGTCCCTAAAGTTGACTGCAATTCTGCCCCAACCCTCCCTATGCGGTCACTTCTAATAATGGAGTAGTTTGGAGGAAGCAGAAGGTCCATTATGTTGTGAGAAGTGTGATTAATTCAGTACTCTTTAAGGTGTAGAGGTCAAGGTTTTACTGAGAAAAAACGAACGATCATTTGTAAACCAAAAGGTACCGAACTAACACCGTTGATCCCGCAACCCCTGTTACATGATTAGTGCACTACTGCTTGATAATCTGATAATCAGTATTTCCAGAGACAATTAAAGAGAAAAAACACCACTAACAGTCTCCCATTGGAAAGCGCACTGTGAGTGAACTTTGGACTATTACGGCGATCTCCTGATGGAAGGAGACTATTTGAACTGTTAAGGTCCGTGGTTGAATGTAAATATATGTCATTGTACTATTACTGGCAAGAAAGGTGCAATACAATCAATGGCGGCCAGCACGGCTCGCGGATGGCGGGCGGGCATGGGCGGGTGCGCAAGTATCGCAGTGTAAAAAAATTAATTCAAAAAAGTTAACTTACCTTGCTGCCAGGTCCCAGGTCTCTGCTCCCGCTCTCCTGCGTCCGACTCCAGGAACAGGAAGTACAGCCAGGCTCCCGCAAGCAATCACAACGCTGCGCTCAGCCACGGACTGGAGGGGTGGGCATGTTCTCCATACAGGCTATAATGCAGCCTGCATGGAGAACAGGGAAAGTGCGCATGACTCTTTTGGGTGGCCCGAGAGGTGTGGCCAAACAGTCATTGCGCACTTAGGAGAGTTCTACCACACATCCCCTGCAGTCCTGCCCTGCCCCCTTGGGCAAAGCTGCCGCAGCATTGGACAAAATAAAATGATAACATTATGTTGTTATCACTTTATTTTTTCCTTTCTTTTACTGTTGCAGAGTAGTGGGGCGACGCTCCTCCGCCTTAGCGGAGAAGCCACCACTGAATACAATACAATAAAAAGAATCTTTGGAGCTCACAGCAGCTTTGGAAGAGGCGTCCCGGTGCTAGGGGCATAGTTCGGTAAGATAAAGAATTAAACTGCGGAGTTAAAAAGAAAGGTTTTCAGATTTTTTCTTCAGAAGCAGCTTGTCAAAGGCTGATTGGAGAACTTGACGAAAGCTGAAGATAAATTTAGGAGGACCATCATAACCTCAGAAGTTTGATCGAGATTCAATTTTATAAATTCAGATACTTCCAGCAAAGCTGATTTTGGTGCAGTATCCAGCCCTAAAGCGAGATTGAAATTCTTTTAGGAAGTGTGACAATTGTCTGTTCATTAGTTTCTCCAGCATTTTGGCCCCCTGCAGACAGAAGAGAAATCGGTCTATAGTTACTTAAGTTCTTGGGGTCCGCATTGGGCTTTTTAAGTAATGGGAGCACAAGAGCCTGCTTCCAACACTTGGGAACCTGGGCAGAATCAATGGAGGAATTCATCAGTTTATTAAAAAAAAGTACACCATGGAGGACAACATTTTAAGAATGTCAGGTGGATATTGGTCAAGCAGGGAACCAGACTTGCATTTAGTCAATTCCAGTAGAGAATCTTCCAGGGATGTAGGACTAAAGTTTGGAAAAATGGGTTCAGACAAAAAGTTGGACTCCAGGTCAGGCAACGCTCTCGTATTCCTGGAGAATTGGTCATAGATAGCTTGAATATTATTGTGGAAGAACTTTCGCATAGATTTTTGGAAGGTGTGGGCTTATTCTGCAGAGCACGCGGAGAAAGAAAGGAATTCACCATGCTAAAAAGCTCCCGTGGTTTATTGGCCACATCAGCAATGGACCTGAAGATATGCTCCATGTAGGCTCTGACAATAGCATTATGATAGTTTTTCAGTACAGTCTTATATGATGTTTTGGCCTCAGCATCGTAAGATTTCCTCTATAAATGTTTTAGCTGTTTACACAAAGATGTTTCCTTTTTAAGTCTGATGAAAAACATGGGGCGGATGGCATAGATATTTTACTAAATCAGAAAAAGTCTGAAGCACACCCTCTAGTTTGCCTTAATGAAATATTGTTCGATTTTGATCCAGTTCAGCGTGCATGCACTCTTTATTGCGCCCCGTTCCTTTGCGCAAAAATTTAATATAACTTCACTAAGTGTGGCACGCGGGTCCCGTGCCACAGTCGAGTTGCACAGCTTTATGCACATTTGAAGTATATAATCACTCGTACTCCTTGTTATTACCAAAGTTCATCTAAGTTTTATTCTCTTATTACAACTGTATTTAATCCATCACGTCGAAGATGAAGTTCACCATTTTTCCACATTTTAATCGCTCAAGAATTGCCCATCCGGGCCTATTCACTGGCATGTAAGTAAACTCCATTCCATTCAGTACAGTTTGATGTCACCCAATGCATTTCGGTTTTTGTAAAAACCTTCCTCAGGGGTATCTAAAAACAATTTAAAAACGATAATCAGACCCATATATATTGCTATCAAAAAATATAACAAACAGTAAATAATAAACAGAGAAAATTACCGCTACCTATTACATCTCCCCCGCTGCCTATTTATGCCGTCATAATCAACACCGAAAACGTGCCCATCTTAAAAGCTACATCCCATATTCCTAACTAAATCACTCTTAAACATCCTATCTATGTAAAACGAATTTCTAGCCATTCATTAACGTACTTCCCACGTCCACCTACCTTCAAATGAATCCCCTTAGTGCGTCACCCATGTGCGACCTCCTCATGTGCAAACTAATCTTCATTTCACCCCACCATCGTTTCAACCCCTTTGTTATGCAGCCCGTCTCACTCAGTCCCCTACAACCCCGTTTGTACCTGAAATCTTCGTGTAGTTACTAACGATCTGTGTAACCATCGAGCTCCAGCGCCCTCGCTCAAATCCCACCATTACGATCCTCCCTCTTTTTAAACCGAATAGATATTTTACTGACATTTTTTAGAAGCAATAAGATCAAACGTCTGGCCAGGAGAGGCCCCCGGGGTCAACAGCAGAAGAGTAACAGACGATCGCGATCCCGGGGGAGCTCCCAGTCCTGCGGCGCCTCCTCTCGTGGTGGGCCCTACCTCAGGGTGACAAACCCTAACCCTAACATATAAAGTCAGTGAGGTGTTGCAGAGTCATATTGGGTGTTTCTTGGGGGAGTCCAGATGTGGGCTGATCTCTCCGCCAGGATCGAGCTGGTCGGAGACATGCCCAGAGGACATGGTCTTTCAGTTGGGGATCCATTGGTTGGGGCGGTTTCCAGCCCCCCATTGGGGATTGGGGACCAGCCCGGCCGCGACAGATACTGCAGTGTTTTTGAGGTATGGGGTGGGGGGTTTGTTGGGTGGGGGTTGTTTATGTTTGCAGATCACACTTCCGCTATAAGCTCGCTGTACTTTACACATGCATCGCCACAGATCACAATCCGTTTTGCAGGAGGATGCGCTCCCCCATGGCTAGTGTACCCGACAGGGGACAGGTGACCCTGGGCAGTCTCCGTATTCTTAGCTGGAATGTGCGCGGGGCCCTGGATAAAATCAAACACGGGGCCATACTCCACCAGGCAAAGAGGGCTAAGGCCGATGTTCTTATGTTGCAGGAAACGCACCTCATGGGAACGAAGGCCCTTTGCTTGCACCGCTATGGGTTTCAACAGGTCTTCCACGCCGGGTTTACGAGGGGTTCCCGGGGAGTAGCGATCCTGGTACACCGTAGGGTTCCCTACACGCATATACAACAGTGGTCTGACACGCAGGGGCGCTATCTGTTTATCCGGGGCAAGATTGGGGAGGACCCCCTGGTGCTGGGCAGTGTATACGCTCCCCCCCCTACAATGGAACCTGGTGGAGAAACTGCACTCCCTGTGGGCCGTCATACCGGATGTACTATCCGTTGTGGGTGGAAACTGGAATGACGTTATGGATCTGGTCAAGGATAGGACTAGAGTTGGGGGTAGCCACGGGAGTAGTCTTCCTATGAAACTACATTCGTTGGTAACGGGGCTGGAGTGGATCGATGTATGGCGGCGTATCCATGGTGATCGCTGGGAGTACACCTACCTCCCGGCGGACCATAAATCACTTTCCAGAATTGATTATATCTTTGTTCCCCGAGCGGCGATCGGAAGGGTGGCGTCGGCGGAGATTTTGCCCCGCGGCCTCTCGGATCATTCCTCGGTGTCCCTTGAGCTCTCTGTAGGCAGGGGGAAACACCAGTTTCGGTGGCGTCTCTCAGTGTGGCATTTACAGAATGAAGATTATGGGACGCATATGAGCGAAGCAATTGCCCAGTATCTGACGGATAATGAGTGGTCCGTTTCTAGCGCCGCAACTCTGTGGGAGGCACTGAAGCCCACTCTATGGGGGGTAGACATATCCTGGTGTGCGGCGGCCCGCAGGAAGCGTAGGGAGGAACTGATGCGTGCAGAAGCGGACGTAGAGGCTCTTGAGCGCCAGAGTCGAGAGGCGGGGGGGGGGGCCAGTGTGTGCGACAACTGCTCCTTGCTCAACAGACCTGTGCTGCCCTATTGATGGACGAAGCACGCCAGGTCTGGCTGGCGACGCGCAGCAGGATATACCAATGGGGGGACAAGTCCAGCAAGATGCTGCATCGTCTTTTTGAGGGCACCTTCCACCCCCAGGCCCTCCCGGGAATTCTGGACTCGGTGGGAACGCCGATTACAGAACCCCTGCCATAGCGGAGAGTTTTGCTACATACTATGCGGATCTGTATGCCCCCCAGTAATGTTTGTCAGCGTCCACCATTGATAAGTTCATAACAGACCTACCACCCAAAACGGTGTCGGACGAGGTGCGAGATCAGTTGGAGGTCCCCTTGACAGATGAGGAACTAGGCGCGGCCCTGGGAGAGCTTAATCCTGGGAAGGCACCTGGACCCAATGGGTTTCCAAGTGAATTCTTCCGACGCTACAATGCACAACTGGCCCATTATTATCGAGCGGTGGTGGAGGAGGCCCGGGAAAAGGGCTTGCTCCCCCCTGATTGGAGGCATGCGGAGGTGGTGGTGTTCCATAAGCCCGGCCGACCCCCAGAGCAACATGCCTCACATCGCCCCATCTCTCTCTTAAACGTGGAGGCCAAAATCCTGGCAAAGGCACTGGCCAATCGACTCCTGCCCCACATCTCTGCTCTTGTACACCCTGATCAGGTGGGGTTTATGCCTCAGAGGGCGACCAATGCAAAAACAACAGTTGATGGACAGGATAGCTTGATTCCAGTGGCATGGAGAGCACAGGACTCACGTCTGAGCATACCTGTCCCACTCGGGGTGGCAAATGCAAAAACAACAGTTGATGGACAGAATGCAGAACAATGTCATACATTCACCCCAGTACAGAGATCTGGGCCTAAATCCATCGTTTTTTTGCTCACCATGCCATTCCAGTTTGAACCCAGCCATATGCAAATCAGTCTTGACCCTGTGCCTTATGGGAACAGTCCAGCCCGAACTGCCAAGCCAGGTCCTCCCTGGACTGGAACCAAGCATCCTAGGACCGGTTTCAGGGTTTCACCCCTCTTCAGCCAGGATAGCTTGATTCCAGTGGCATGGAGAGCACGGGACTCACGTCTGAGCATACCCATCCCACTCGGGGTGACAAATGCAAAAACAGTTGATGGACAGAATGCAGAACAATGTCATACATTCACCCCAGTACAGAGATCTGGGCCTAAATCCATCGTTTTTTTGCTCACCATGCCATTCCAGTTTGAACCCAGCCATATGCAAATCAGTCTTGACCCTGTGCCTCATGGGAACAGTCCAGCCCGAACTGCCAAGCCACGTCCTCCCTGGACTGGAACCAAGCATCCTAGGACTGGTTTTGGGGTTTGACCCCTCTTCAGCCAGGATAGCTTGATTCCAGTGGCATGGAGAGCACGGGACTCACGTCTGAGCCTACCCGTCCCACTCGGGGTGACAAATGCACAAACAACAATTGATGGACAGAATGCAGAACAAGACACAACATTAGGAGGGCACACGTGGCGGTAGCGGCCATTCGACAGACGGGGGAACCGGCGGCATTTCTCTTGGCGGATATGGATAGGGCGTTCGATTCCCTGAGCTGGGTTTACCTATTTGCATTGCTGCGCAGACTCAATCTAGGCCCACGCTTCCTTTCTTATATAATGTTCCTCTACACGGATCTGACGGTATCGGTACGGGTGGCAGGCGCGACCTCCTCCATCTTCTCTATTGGATGGGGCACAAGGCAGGGATGTCCTCTGTCTCTATATTTTTTCGCCCTAGCCATGGAGCCATTGGTGGCGTGGGTGCGCATCGATGCGCAGGTCCGGGGATTCAAGTGGGCCCTGGGTCTGTCCGACAGGATCGCGCTATATGCGGATGATGTCCTCTTTTTTCTTACGGCAGTGGCCAGGATGGGGCCACAGCTTCTGCGCATCATGCAGACAGTGGCGTAACGAAACTTCAGGGGGCCCCCCTGCAAGGTAAGTGGAGGGGCCCCCTCCGGACTCTATCAAGAGCTCTCAAGCCGAAGTGCCATGGTGAGAGGGCCCCCTGGAGCTTGGGGCTGCATGTGCCTGTGTTAGGCCCCTGGTTGTAACTGTGATAGGGTTGCACTGTACATAAATCCCTGACTCTCCTTTTCAGCCCTAATGGAGTGTTACTATAAATGAACCCAACTTCTGTTATGGATGGCCATACAAGTGAAGGCAAAAACCTGGTTTGAAGAAGATATATGAAATGAAATGAAATACCAGTATTTGTAAAGCGCACACCTACCTCCGAAGTGGTGTCCCGGCGCTGGGGGCCTTCGGGAAGATTAAGCAAGCTATTGCCCTGAGTCCCATGGTGCTGGGCTAACCTGCCGCCGGCACCGGGGATCGAACCGTGAACCCAGTAGTCCGGAGTCAGGCACCCTGGCCGCTGTGCCACACCTCTTCCATATGACATATATGGTCAAGTCTCTGTCTTTTTTCTAGGAAAGGTTAGACCCTGTCCAGGCTTCCTTTGAATAAACAATTAATTTGGTCTAAATAAAATGATCGAATCACATTTGTATCTCTCATTAGTTCTCACCTACTATCGCTTGCTTCCACTGGGTTTAGAACCCACCTATTGCTTACCATTGGTTGATTTTATTGTCACTCACATTTGCTGTCTTCTTACTTGTAAACTTGAGCGGGCTTTCTTTCCTCACATGTTTGTCACTCCCCTACACCATGGACGCATTACTTGGCACATTCCACTGCTCACTTTTCAGGCACTACGTTTTTCTTTTTTTAACCATTCCTAAAGAGTGCATGTGTTTTCCAGGTGTCTCTTCACCGTCTGCGCTCTCCCTTGTGCCCATGTGTTCCTCCCTGACCCGCTCCATTACTCGCTCACCCATTTACATTTCCTCCACCAGCGCTCCGTGCTGCTCAATCTCCCCATTAGTTTGCTTTCCACCCTGCGCTTCTCCGTACAGCTTCCAACATACTAGGGCCAATCCTACTGCATCTGCCCTGCCCTCTGTCGCTTCCCCATGCCGTCCTGCCGCTTCCAAAGCCCTTCTCTTCCATGAACAGACTGCCCGCTCGTCGTATTCTGCCCAGCACCCCCGACGCTCCACGCTGCAATCTCTCACCTGTGTTTCTCCCTTTGCACTTGAATCCCAAAGAAGCTGAGGATAATTGGATCAGCTTTGTCAGAGAGTAAATAAACTGCATGGCTTTTGGATCAACAACGCTGGGGAACAAATACAGCAGCACCATTTCTAAAAGGGCACAGTGGCACTCAGGGAGGCCCCTAAGATCTACAATCATGGCCAGGGGTGTCACAGTGGAGGAGGTCAGGCCTCTTCCTTTCTTTTACTGAAGTGAACTACTCACCCCAGCCGTGCTTCTGCCCTCTCAGAGACACTGCAAAATGGTCTCACCATTCTGCTCCACAAGTTTTAGATGTGACTTCAAGGATTCAACAGTTTTACAACATCACAATTGTTTGGTGTCACCTTAGAGATAAAATAATTTTAGCTGTCCCTAGGCTACAGCCTGGTAAGGCCCACATTCCTTTAAGTAATGAGAAAAGGGTGGGATGGGGGAGAGGTCTCTAAAAGGGGTGTGGTCCAAGTATTTAAGAGCGCGTGTACTATAGTCCTCTGCTTTCTTTACACGTCATGCTGCCTGACCAGTGTTAAGGCGCCTCTTGATGATTTTCTGCTATTGAATCCAGACATATCACATAACAACAAAAATACACCTAAAACAAGGCTGACCTATTGGCTCTGTGATTGCTTGTTAACTGTTAGATATAAAGATGCAACAACCATGATTTCTTGTAAATAATTATAAATGGTAATTATAAATGGGACATATGTGACCATTACTATGTGAGCAATATAGTGAGGCTAAGGATTGGGGGATCATGTAATATGAACAATGTTACGGCCCACTGACTCACATTGCCTTCAGCCTGAGCTCCAGTCATGTCCCAACATGAACACCCTCTCACAACCAGAACTCACCTGGACACCTAAATGTGACTCCTTTCACATGCACCACACAAGCATTGGAAAATACAATTGCACAGCATATCTTAGACCAGACATCTTTGTTTTGCTCATATTTAGTAAATTATAATTACAATGCAAAATTACGCTAAAGAGAGTTTACAAATGTTATCAATATCAAATTGTAAATTATACAGTGAATATAGAGTATCATATTGCTAAAACTATCGGCAAAACCAGGATGTCCCAAAGAGGATACCTATCAGCTTTGCGAATGCTTGTTTTTTTCTACTTGTGTTGTGTGTGACCCATCCAGATCCTTGTATGCATTCTATTTTTAAAAGCCTTTGTTGAGTCCAAAGCAATCACCAGCTCCTGCTTTGCCTCTTGGCACCAATCCAAATTTGATTTTACCATATCTCTGAGCTGTCCAGTGTGCACAATTATTTTCATCTTTAGCTGTAACAGATTGTTGCTATAAAGCCTGTATTAGACCATTGACCTTTCATGATATTTCCAGTGGGCCCGAGTCCCAATAGGCTACCAGGATAACTGCTTATTTACATTAACCAAAGAACCAAGGGCCAGATGTAATAAGACAGGATTCGCAAAAAGTGGATGCAATTTGTGCAATGACTATTGGCAAATCCTATAGTATTTTGTAACGGGAAGGGGTATGTTGGGGACCTGTAGGAAATTCAGCTTTTCTACATGGTGACCTGGGGCCCGATTCACAGAACAAACATAAGACAAAATCCTAAACTTAGTACCATTTTGGTATTCACAGAGTGCACTTACTACTTCTGGTATTCACAGAATGAACTTACTACTTTTGCAATTCACAGAATAAACTTACTACTTTTGCTCTTCACAGAATGGATTTACGACTACTAACTTTACGTCCGTACTCGGGCCGGAAATTCCGGCCCGGAGGCGGAGCTTCCGGCCCGGAGGCGGGGCTTCTGGGCTGGAGGCGGAGCTTCCGGCCCGGAGGCGGGGATTCCGGCCAGTGGCGGAGATTTAGCCATGGCCAAAATCTCCACCTCTGGGCCGGAAGCTCCGCCTCCGGCCCGGAAGCCCCGCCTCTGGGCCGGAAGCTCCACCTCAGGGCCGGAAGCTCCGCCTCCGGGCCGGAATCGGCCCCGAGTGCGGACGTAAAGTTAGTAGTCGTAAATCCATTCTGTGAATAGCAAAAGTAGTAAGTTTATTCTGTGAATCGCAAAAGTAGTAAGTTCATTCTGTGAATACCAGAAGTAGTAAGTGCATTCTGTGAATACCAAAATGGTACTAAGTTTAGGATTTTGTCTTAAGTTTGTTCTGTGAATCGGGCCCCTGGTATTTATCATCTTTTGCTGGACTCTATATTTTTGCTGGCTCTAGAACTCTGTACACCTTACCCCACTTAACCAGTAGAAAGAGTCAGTACTCCTCCTCTAAATATGGTTGAATTGTCACATACCAAATTGGTATATTTAACTTACCTAAAAGTCCATAGTATATGGTACAAAGTGTACTAAGGGCCTGTAAGTTAAATGTCTTTAGTAGACAGCAGCACCTATTGTGCCATCTACTACAGTGACAGTGTAAAACTTGGCGTCAGGCATACCAGCGTAGCCTGATTGTAGCAGTGTAAAACCTAAAATTTGACATGTCAAGATAAAGGCTTTTTACAGTTTAAAACCTCCCTTTTAAATATGAATAAGACATGCGTATGCAGGCCTGGTCACCCAAAAGGTTGGGTGCATGCTATTTAAAAGGAGGACGTGTAGAAATTCAATGATAACATGTCCTTACATGTATTATTATACAAAAGCTATTTATCACTGTGGTAGTCATAGCTGTCCAACGTAGAAACAGATGAAAATCATAAAACAGAGTACAGAATTAAACCCTAAAACTGTATCTCGAATAATGGGACTAGCTACACAATAATTAAAGGACTATATTTTAGTCGGATTTTTAATAAATATTAAGGAAAAGTAACCTTTAGAAAGTTACCTTTTCCCTGCCAGAAGCCTCTGAACGCTCATCTCCATTTGCTCTCCCACTTCTGCCATCAGTAGTTAGCATTTGAATAGGTTTAAATAAGTGTGAAATGTCTCCCTTGAGCAATTAAAAGGCGGATCTGAATGGGAAGAGATGACTGATCTGAACTTAACAGAATATGCAGGGTGGAGCTGTGAGCATCCTTTTTGACATTCCAGCATCAACGTGTGTTTGAATGTCAACTCCTGCTTGAAAGGTATGCTGGGGTTTTACTTATAACACTTAGGGAACAATTCAAAGAGGCTACCCCTGTCACAGGCAAATGTTAGCTGACACCTGGGCTGGGCCCGTCCATTGTCCCCCCCCCCGACCAAGTAGGCTCCAATCACAGTTGGCCTTTTTTTTATATTACAGTGTCAAATCCTGCTGGAGTGTCAAACTCTGCGTGACAAGTCTGCTGGGGTTTACAAATAACACTGGGGGTGCGCTACAAAGGTCGAGAACAGGATGTCAAAGGAATTCTTGTGTATCTACTGTATGGTTGGTGGGAATCCACGTTTCGCTCTACCAGACTTCTGTGTCCGGGTTTATTGGGGATACAGTGGCTGCCCCAAACTGGATTTTAGTGTTAAATGTGAAAGGTATTACCAAAGTATGCTTTCCACACACACTCTCAGCTGTCAAAGCCCAAGTTTAGTGTAGCCGAAGACTTCCACCATCTTGGAAATGCCCAGATTGAATAGGGTTGGCCACAAGATCTTTTACTGGGTTAGTTAGGGTATGCCAAGGGGTGATTCCTACCCACTATCTTGCGTCAGACATGAATGTGGCACCTCCAGGCACCCACTTCAGAACACTTCTTGACATGTACAAAATCAGAAGAGGACTGAACTTGATGTCTGTTGCTCTCTGAGAAGTGAGAAAAGTCAAAAAGACTGGAATTGATCCCCCCTCTTTTACTCAGGACAAAGAGAAGTGAACTCTAAGGGCATAAGGCTGACCTCCTGTTAAATTTAAAGGGATACAACAAGCTACGAGAGGCCTTTTCCTGCAACTGCTCAGCTGTCCAGTAGCAACTAGAGCTGTACTAGACTCTGTCTGTTTGGCCTCTGTCTGATACCCTGTGTGTCTGTAAGTGTCTCCCTAAGGTCGTGGGGGGCTTTAGAAGTCTAATCTTGTGGTGGATTGTGACTTAGAGGACTAAAGTCAGAAGGTAAAATCTTTGACCAGGACAAACCAGGTTGGAGTTTCTGACCACACTCCATCGTGTTCAGCCTCATTTTGCACTTAGGTCCCAGAATATTTCAGCCATTGACTTTCATTGGCACTTTATGCTTCTTTGAGCTATTCCTAATTAAAACATTTAAAACTCATAAGTCCTGTTCCCCTTATTGTATTTTTGTCATCTATATGTTGTTTTATTAAATTTTACGCTGTTCCTCTAATTTGGTTTGGGTTTCTTATTGTGTTGCATTTCAACATTACCTTACACATTGCCCTAATTTAAGCCTGTCTGCTCTGTGCCAATGCTACCAGGCGGTTGAACGTAGATTAAGTAGCTGACTTTGAAGGTTTACTCTTATAAGAGCTGTGAATATTCCTTGAAGTACGTAGTCAACTTTGCCAATTAATAATCCAATTTCTTAAAGGACCTCCTCCATTTTGAGAACGGGTTATCACTACCTTTCAGTAGTCAGTAAAATATTAATGTTTTGTTTCCGGATTACTGTCCCAAACATTAATACATACCATAATAAATTGCTGTTTGGAAATGAAGCCCTATATAAGCATGTTTCAAATAGTGATTCTAAACAGTTTCCTAAACCCATTTAGCGATTTGATAACATCTTACTGAATTGCTAAATGGGTTTAGTGCAGTAAAAAAAAAACACATTTTCGAATCACAGAATTTGCGACCAGAAAAAGCATTCGTACACCTGGCACCAAGTTTTAAGCTGAACGTCTGGAATTTCATTGAGAAGTAAAGATTTTCTTCTTACACTCCACATACATATCTGAAATGTGCCCTGCGACACCAATTTCATACCCTGCACCAATGAGCTCCACCAACCCTCCAAAAAGCCCTTGAAAGCTAAAAGTCTAACGTCACAACGGCCTACAGACCAGACTTGAGCATGGAGCATGACTTGAGTTTGCAATGGAGAATAACACGTGGATGCGGTTTTACCAAAACGTGCATGCTTTTCCAAATATCGACCTATTTTCCCAGTGCAAATACATCCAGGTTATACGTTGCCATACCACAGGGCATAGTTAGTCTGAACAGATGCCTACAGGACCTGTGCTGAAGCTCACAGGTAAACTGCACAATGAAGTCAAAAAGGTGTAAATGCATTCGGCATAACGGAGCAGTGCCACAGGAGTTAGTGAGCCACCAAAGTTACACATGGAAAAATTGCAACATTTTAACAGTCAAAAAGAGCTGTAGCTGAGCTGCACCACTTGGGGAAATTGATTTGCACAGCAACTGAACAGAGCTTCATTACAGGGCATTATTGAATGAAACAAGGAGATATCTGAGCAGCAGCAGCTTTCGGTGGCATAACTGAGCAGCACCACAGCTGCCAGGAGCTTCTGAGCAGCATCAGAAATACACTGTCTGGCGTACAATAGCAGTAACTTCACATCTAATGCCAGCACAGTGGCAAATGTTTGCAGCAATTGGGGAAGTATGTTATTTTCAGGCACAAAAAGTATCAGGTTCTTGACAGACATACACTGGCAAAGATATATAATGTGCATTACATCTTGAAAAAAATATTACAAAACAATCTGATGTGTTTTTCACCTGGTACAATGGTTAGTTCTCATGGTCATTTCCCTACAGGAAGCCGACTGCTAGGTAAGCTAAACTCTCACTGCTTACTTCTCCTGTGAGTTCGAACAGTGACATGTCTAACCATCCTACAAAGATCGTTAAACGAAGTACCATCGAAATGGAAGATAGTAACACGTGGTATTTATAACCCTTACAAATAGAAGAGGTGTGGTGTTAAGTGCTGCAAAACCAACAACAACGTTCTCTCGCTGGACACTTGCTATCCATCAGCCCTATTACAAGACACGCACTTTCCTGACGGATACAAATGTATTTCCGGCTGCTTAAGAATAATGCTTTTGAGAAATGCGGCTGGTCTTGAAAGATTGACTCATCTGATGCACTATCCGTCCGAAATGTGTGTAAAACAGGTGGCTTCTTTTTTTTGCCAGAAATGCATTATTTGACAATTATTCAAAATGTCTTTATATGGCGCACCATATGCATCTTGAGAGATGCACTCCCACCAACAAGCCTACCGCCGCCTGGCTGCTACTGCTGCGAGTAGAGATAGTTAGCACTTACTTGCAATAGTTAATAAACTAAAGAACAGCGAGTACTCTGTAGCAAACAGAAACCATTTATGTAATTTTTAAAACACACACTTACTGTATATATGCAGCTTTGCCATTTCATCCTTCAGCGGAGCCTCTCTTCCTACTGCACAGTGCATCTGTCAGAGTTATGAGTTTTCCCTTCACGTGAGAGAAACACTTTCAAACAGGTTTCTTTCTGTTATATGACGCAGCTAGCGCGGGGCCGCGCCGGTCCTTCCTCAAAGCTTCCCGCTTTCCGGCGGCAGGAGGTGAGTGAGAACCCCCTCGAGTCGACACCTGACTGGCTGGCATTAACTACTTCGGATCATGGGGTCATGACGTCAGGCTATCAGTCATTGGCGCTGCAGCGAGGAATCTGATGAAGTGAAGTTTATCCATTATCACACCCACGGCGACACAGCCAGTAACGCAAAGACTGCTGAGGGCAGGCCCTGCCCTGGGACGAAATGGCTCTAAGCGGTTGCAAGCTGCGCGGCAGCGGAGGGGGCCCCTGCAGCGCAGGGGCCCTCCGTACCACGGGGGTTGCGGGGGCCTGTGTTACGCCCCTGCATGCAGATCTTTGGGGAGACTTCGGGTTTATATATGAATCCCCGTAAATCCACATTATGGGTTCTGGGGGATCGGACGAGAGTGAGCACGTGGGCGTCCTCGGTCCAGTTGGCGGTGGGGGGCTTGAAATATCTGGGGGTGTTTCTTTCGGATGTACCGGCAATCTCCTGGGAGCGAAACTCGGCTCCAGTGTGGGAGCGGGTTCGTGCAGACCTTAAGTCCTGGTCCCGTATGCCCCTGACATTGTTTGGCAGATCGGCAATATTCAAGATGGTGGCGCTTCCCCGCTTCTCTACCAGCTACAGAATCACCCGTACCCGATCCCTTCCAGATGGTTCCGGCTGGTGAATTCTGTGCTTGGGCAATTTTTGTGGGAGGGGGGAAAGGTGCGCGTAGCACTGCGTACATGCTTCCTGTCCACCTATTGTGGAGGTCTCGCGTCCTCGGACATTCTCTCGTACTACCAGGCCTCACACCTACTGGTCCTTAAAGAGTGGTGATATGGTGGTGGGGAGACCCGGCGTATGCATTGGAACGACAATTCATGGGGCGCCACTCATTACACACACTTTTGTACTCGGTGCTGTTGCAGGGTGCGATGCCATCGGTCACGCGGGTGGTGTTCCTGATTTGGAGGCAGGCACTGCGGCGTATAGGTTCGTGGAATACCCTGACTCGGGAGACCCCTCTGTGGAATAATGGGCGCTTGCCCCAATTGGCGGCCCTGCAAGGTTTCCAGGGATGGGACGACATTGGTATTTCAACCCTAGGTGATGTCCTGAGGGGCACGACACTCAAGCCCTTCCAGGACCTTCAGAGGGAATTCCATATGCCACAGTCACAATTTTACCGGTACCTCCAATTTCGCCATGCCCTGTCCCCTAGCCTGGAAGGTCTGGAGTCTCTCCCTGAATTTAGTCTGCTGGAAGGGAAAGCCTTCATGGGGGACTTACAGGAAAAGAAGATTTCCCGGATCTATCAATCACTGGTTACTCACTGCTCCCCCACACTTCAGAAGCTTAGGGGGGACTGGGAGGAAGACGTGGGCAATCTGGAGGAAGAGGACTGGACAGAGGCATTGGCAGCTCCGCGGGGTGCTGCCATAGCGATGAGACTCCGTCTGGTCCAGTTCAAGTATCTCCACAGGGTCTATTTTACTAGGGCACGATTGTGGCGGGCGGGGCTGATTGCTTCCCCAGAGTGTCTTCGCTGTGGTCGGTAGGAGGGCACTTTCATACATACTGTCTGGCGGTGTACATCCTTAGATCGCTTTTGGAGGGGGGTCTTTGCATGCCTTTCAGAGGTCCTGGGGTGGGGGCTCCCTCGTACGCCGCAGTTGGCCCTGCTTCATGTCATGGAGGGGATAGGGGGCAATGTCTACAAACGACACCTCATGCTATTAGGCTTCACACTGGCGAAGTGAGACACTGCTAAAGCATGCAAGGCGACGCGGGCCCCCTCGGTGGCTGCATGGAAGAATGGATTGGATTTTTGCATGAGGTTGGAGCAACCTATATTTGTGGCCAGGGAATGCCCACGCAAGCACTATAGGTTGGAGCCACCAGCGGTATCGGAGATTCATTCATTGGGGTAGTTTCTTGTCCTGTAAAGGCGCATGGAGTGGGGGGGTGCATGCTACCATGCTAGGATTCTTTGATTATATGTCTAGGCTGTGGACAGGACTACGCGGACTTAGTGCGATTTCAAGGGGGTGGGGTGAGGGAGGGAGTTGGGGGGGTTCTATATCATTTAGAATGTCCTTGTTATGCATCTTTTGATTTTGCTCACAAAAGTCGATTGCTTTCATGGTTACATATGGTCTGATTCAGCAGATGTCTCTGGTGTGCAGAGCCCTGCGATGTATATGCAAATTGATTAATAAAAATATGTTTTAAAAAAAAATAAGATCTAACGTCTCTATAAGCCAACCGTTGTAGCTTTCTATACCTAGTTCCATGGTTCCCGATTATTCTAAAGTATTAGATAGAAGTGTCTCTGTTAAAGAGTATTCAGTGATTTTATGTCAAGCTCTAGAAGTCATATATGCAGTATTTAGCCGTTTGCACGCCGTAGGGATAGAGATCACATAAGAAATCAAAAAGTGATCTGACCAAGTTAATTGTAGAGCTGGTCAGAAAAGATAAGGTCCAGGGTGTGCCTTGCCTTGTGAGATGGCTCATTCACGAGCTATTCTAGGTTAAAGCCCTCTAGTGCAGTCAAAAACTGTGCAGCAGTAGGGCAATTAGTCTTATTCACATGTAAATTAAAGTCACTAAGGACTATAACATTAGAACACAACAGTGATAATTGACCCAATAGATCAGAAAGTTGAGAGATCGACTCAGTTGTGCTCTCTGGAGGTCTGTAAATTAAATCGCCAGAAAGCGTGAACACATGACTTAGCATGATCGAGAAGGAAAGACCTTCAATAGGCACAATGCCCGCCAGTTTGTGAACTGAACAAGTAAAAGTAGATTGATAAATGGCAACAATACCTCCTCGCGTTCTATCGTCCGATTAATATGTTGAATTGAAAAGCCAGGGGGAATGGCTAAAGCCAAATCTGGACCAGAAACGTCCTTCAACCAAGTTTCTGTTAAAAACAGTTTGTTCCACTTATCCTCCAAGAGGAGATTCAAGATATCTAGAGCATGGTTAGGAAGAGATCTGCAATCAATCAGGCAAGCAGATAGGACAGAACCCTTAGATCCAGTCTGCTGCTCCCCTCCCCCAACTGGGACGATGTAATCTCAGATTTGGAGTGCAAGCAGACAAGTGTTCAGTCCTGGAGTCAATGGACATAAGGGAACAGGAGCATATGGGGCACCTCAGCAGACAGCTAAAGACATTTGCAAGGTCAAAAGTATGGCTGCACTGTGGCATACGAAAATTTAGTAAGTCTGACCTAGAGTAAACATACAATAGGGAGCATTAGGATGGCTCACTGGCAGCATGGCTGACCGAGATCCAGGCACGGATGGGTGCAGATGGGCTTTTCTTTGGTGCACCAGTGGTGCACCAGCTGCACACGTCTGCTGTTTGTCTGTGGCATGGCTGGTATTAAATGCCAGGAAAGGAGGTAGCGACATTAGTCACCAACCACTATAGGTCTGCCCACAAAATGGCACCTCTGTGGTGGAACCGTGTAAAAAGTTCTTAAAATGCCCCCAAAATGAAGCAAAAAACAGATTTTGTAGCCCTCCACTCCCTCCTCAATTTAAACACACACTAGTTTAAAAAAATTAGCAACAGTAATAAAATGACACTACAGGCACCCAGAGGCCGCTGCGCGTCCGGAGGTATGGCCGGCATCAAATGACAAGAATAGAGAAAGTAACGATAGTCACCAACCAAAAAATGGCATCTCTGTGGTGGGACCGTGCAAAAAGTTCTTAAATTGCACCCAAAATGTAGCAAAACACAGATTGAGTAGTCCTCCAGTTCAGACACACACAAGTATTACAATTTAACCGCATTAATAAAACGACAGTTCTGGCACCTAGTAGCCACTGCATGCCCGTGGCATGGCCTGCATTAAATACCAAGAAAAGAGGAAGTGAGGTTAGTCACCAACCACTAGAGTGCTGACCCCAAAACGGCATTTCTTTGGTGGGACTGTGTAAACAAATCTTCAAATGTCTTCAACCAGTAGCAAAACAGATTTAGTAGCCCTCTACGCCCACCTCAGTTTAAACACACATACCAATCATCTCTGCACGAGTCCTGAACTCCACTTCAGACCGGGCTGAGGTTTCTAGATCATTGCCCAACAAACAATCTACAGGTAGGTCTGGAGATACCACAACCCTCTTAGGTCCAGTTACCCTTCCCCAGCTGAGATTCACAACTGCCAAGGAATGGTCCGTCTTGACATTGCTAGCGTTGGTGACTTGGTACACTTGTCCGAGTATGACCTGTTTAGGGGATACAAGTTTCTCTGTCACCTTAGTGACACCGGCCCCTGTATCCCTATAAGCCATTGCTTCTTTTCCATTCTTTAAAGGCTGTTGTCTGTACTTGCCCAAGTTAGTGGGACTGACTAGTACGGTGGCAAGATCCATGCCACCATCACAGACTAAAACAGCCTGAGATGGTGTTTTGACTAAGTCAGAACCCATCTCAGTACCCAAGGTTAACCCCACTAATCCTTTGTTTGCTGTGCTACCACCTGTACTTGTGCTAGGGGGAGTAGATGCTTTGGGGGCAGTGGTAGTAGAAGTAGTTTCCTTGGCATTTGGACAATCAGCATCTTTTGTCTAATGGGTCTTCACCTTACAGAAGTAATACCTAGGGTTTATTTTTGCCTTTCTTCGAATTTTGAGACTCACCCCCAGATGCAGGTTTTTGGGACCCTTGAGGAGACACTTTCTTATCTTTGTCTTTTTCCCCACTCTTATTCTGAGTTTTAGAAGAATCTTGCTTCTTCTGGTCACCTCCATTACCATGTTTTTTCCGCTTGACCCTGGTGCGAACCCATTTGTCTGCCTTCTTTCCCAGTTCTTGAGGAGAGGTCAGATCAGAGTCCACCAGGTACTGATGCAAAAGCTGGTTCTGACAATTATTAAGGATGTGCTCCCTCATAATCCAATTGTACAATCCTTGGCAGTCATGTACCTTGCTTCCATTAAGCCAGCCTTCCAGAGCTTTAATAGCACTGTCTACAAAATCTACCTAATTCTGGCTGTGTGACTTCTGGGTGTCTCTGAACCTAATCCTATACTGTTCAGTGGTTAAGCCAAACCCATCTATGAGAGCACTCTTCGTTACTGAGTAAATTTCAGCATCCTCTTCTCTAACAGTGAGAAGCTTATCTCTACCTTTGTTAGCAAAGGAGAGCTACAAGATAGCTGCCCACTGCTCCGGAGGGACCCTCTGAACTTTACATTCCCTCTCCAAAGCAGTGATCAATTCACGGATATAATTCCCCTCCTGTTAAGGAGGGGCTATCTTGTTCAGGTTCCTATGGTCAAAAGAGGATTCTCTAACCCTAGGCACATTGTTGCTGCCGCTATGGGACTCTAGTCTCAGTTTCTTCCTAGCTTTCTGGATTTCTAGGGCTCTTTGTCAAGGGCCAACTGATCCTAAGCCAACTGATCTTGCCTGAGCCTAAGCCTTGCTTTCTCAAGTTCAAGCAGCTGGTACTCCCTGTCAAAAGAGTTGTCCCTCTTACTCGATATAGAGGTCCCTATATAATGTCCTGAAGCATTGGATTCTCTAGAGGAGGATCTAGACCTCTTTGGTTTACTCTGAAGATCAGAGTTCTTCAGATGGGAGTCATGAGACTCCTGCTGGTCAGGGTCAGAATTAAGGTCAACAATAGGGTTCCCTCTTGACCCATCTCTGTCCCTGGCCCACCCACTCTGTCCAGTTTATCTGACCCACTAACCTTCTGTAGGTCATCCAACAGTAACACATCTAGGAGGAGTTGAGTATTAGGGCCTTTCCCTGTCTTAAGCTTCCTAGAGGAACACAGGACCCCTCAGTTCCTGGAACGTGAGGTCACTGTATCTAGAAGGCAGAGAGCCACTGGCATCTGCTTTAGAAGACATACTAGGTGTAGTGAGGTGTTGCGCCTACCTAACCTAGTGGGAACTAAACTCTCTGAGGTTGGAGAAAGGGCTGTGCTAGACCCTTAACTACCCAACCCTAAGTTCAGTAGAATGTACTCATTCTAAGCTTGTATTATATGTGCGAGTATTAGTATAGGTTTGCAAATTAATCCACACCAAGATTATCTGGTAAAACAATGCAGGCTTGAATCCTAACCGCTGCACACCAATGTGAGAGGCTGGCTCAGCATAAGATGTACACTTATGTAAGTGGACACCTTGCACTGATCCAAACAACCCTTATGGTGGTTTTAATGGTCTTAGACAACCTTAGAAAGCTCTCTAAGTGGTAGCTGTGGAGAGCAGCCTTCAGGCTTAGTCCAGAAGAAATGTAAAGCAGCTTGTTTTACCAGAACATAATCGTATAGGTATAGATTAGGTGAAAAAGACACACAGTGCATTTATAAAATATGTATTTATTATAAGACACTCACTAACATATACAGGTATCTCCTAGCCGGAGATATACGCAATACACACAATATGTTATGTTATTGCAGCTCGTAGAGCGCCTGGTTACTCCATTCCGGAGTGTACCCACGCTGAATTCCTTCAAGGCTAAGATCATAGGGAACAAGCATTTGCAATGCAATAGGTCTCGCATTTACGCAAGTTTAAGCTATTGACATTGTAAATGACACTGCGTTTTATTTATGTTTTAAAAACCCAAACATAAATAAAAGGCTTTGTCATTTACAATGCCAATAGCTCAAACTCGCGTAAATGCGAGACCTAGTGCATTGCAAATGGTAGGCAACACGGACAATAGGAGGGAGGGGTTGGGGGTAGGAAGGGGGAGAAGGCACGGCAACGGGAGGGAGGGCGGAACAACTAAAACAATACATATGCAAAATGAAGCGTGCTGTACCCCCATGAGCACCTAAAATGACAAAACGTCTGTAATTTTAATAAGTGACTAACTACGGTCAGGAAGCGCAGGAGTATGAGGTGATAAGGGGGCAGAGAAATTAGGGGTGGGCTCAGTATGTCGCAGCAAAAGTATTAGTGGGGAGGTCCTGTTGGTTTTAACAGCTTCAACCTATAGCTGGGATGATTCTGTGGAAACGATTTACACATCTAATTGAGTCCTTACCCTTGCACTGTGACGCAGTTCAGTAAGTCAGATTATAAATTCGTATTCATTTCAGGGTTAGATACTGGATTAAATTAATCTCTTCTAGGGAGATTCGAGGCATTTGCAGTATCATGGAAACTGAAGTTAAACTAGCTAGGCGTTTTGGAGTCTAAGGAGACTTGGGCTGACTGGCAAGCATGTGAAAACGCCAAATGTGAGATTACTTTTGTGACATCCAGGTGCCTGGTGAACAGTCATTTAACAAGCCCGTCCGCTTGCCCATCTCACCTGGAGTCGAACTTGCTGCCGTCCGGGAAGGTGCTGTGGTAGTGGTAGAGCTATGAAGTCGGCAGACCTCAGGCACTGAGCAGCGCATCATCGCAGGTCACAAAGCTCATAAGCAGGCAGGCCGTCTGCAACCAGGCCAGGGCCTGCCACCAGCACCGGCTGCTGCATGACATGGCCTGGCGCAGAATGACAGGAATGGTCGTCGGAGAAGAAAGCAAGCCGGAGGGGGAAGGGCAATGATGGGTGAGGAGCTGGGAAGGTGAGCCAGAAGGAGAGCAGCCCCTGAACTGAGGAGAAAAAGATTAGAGGAGCGGTGGCGTGAAAGAAGGGCACAGAGAAGCGTGGGTACAGGAAGTAACAGAGCTATGACACCGAAGAGAAATGAGGCCTGGGAAAGCAGAGCTATGGAGGAAAGGGAAATTGAATGAGAGGCGTCAAAGTAGGAATTTGCAAGCTGCAAAGCGGCTGTTATTCCAACATGCAGAACAAGCATTGGCATAGCCAATAGGTCTCGCCTTTGGGACCTTATAAGTGTTTAGCCATGCAACAGTTGCAGATCACGATCAAACCTCAAAGCGGCCGTGCGGCCGCAAAAGTGAAAGTAATCGGGGTAAAGCGCAGCGCGCGCGGCTGCTCACATGCACTGTAGGTCTAGGCTGGCCTGGTAGCACTTTTTGGAGCCCTCTCAATAAGTCTCGCCAGACCAGCGCATGCGCTGGGTCAGGCGAGACCTAAAAAGGAGACCGAGAAGCAAAGCAGAAATGCGAGTACAGGAGGGTTCCCCTCTTGGAAGGAAGAGCTGTACTGGTGCGCTCTCACTCTGTATTGTAAGTAGTTTAGCAAATACAGAAAAACGAAACAAACGAAACAAGCACCGATAGCTGCAACACAGACAGTCTTGTGGAGAATGCGAGCTTTAGGTCTGGTTGGTGAGGGGGGGGCAGACATGAGGGAGCAACATTAAGCAGCCAGAGGGTGGGGATTGAGATAATGCGGGCGTCTGTGTTTAAGTGAAAGCGTTCGCCAGTGTTTAAGTGAAAGCGGACGCCCGTGTTGAAGTGAAAGCAGGCGCCCATGTGCTGCCTGCAGTAAGAAAAAATCAATAAAGAAAATAGTGCTTACAGACTAAAAAAGACTACCATGTAACAACCAAAGTATAAGGGCCAGTCGCCATGGGAGGTTACAAATGAAGACCAGGCCTTACTAAGGAGAGACTAACAAGCCGATTACCGAATCAGAAGCCAGCATTTACAAAGGACAATGACACAAGCCAATTACAATTATTGGCGGAGAGTGGGCTGGGCTTCTTTTTTTTTTGTTTGAATTTTTTTATTAGGGTTTTGCATACAATATTCCATAATATACATCAAATATTTCACCGATGAACCACCTTTTGTATCATTGTAAAGTATCGTTCCTGTTTACAAAGGGCGATTGCACTAGTTGTCCAGTCCCTGGAACCCCTTGACATAGCTGAGATCGTAAATCTACTACTGGTTTGTTCCAGTGGACTGTAGTGTGTTCTGTTGCGACTGTACCGATGTGTCACATGATAGATAGGGTTAGCACGTTCTCCCCGCTCCTGTCTGTGTACCGCTTCCCCTATAATGTACGTGATCATCTATTCCGTTTAGCGAATATATCGGCTTTAGAACTGCCGATGGAAATTTAACTATGAACTGTGGGAAGGAGAGGAAAAAAGGAAAGGGGGGGAAAAATGAAGAAGAGGAGGGGGGGGTACATATATGGTGGGCAAGGATAATCGGTCGCGGTGGGTGGTGTGCTGACTGATTGTATGTCCATCGGATTCGTCCTGGGGTGATCTTGGGGGGAATTGAGCCGTCGTAGGGGTGAGCGATAAACTCGGGGGGCCTCGTCTATCTCTCCTTATTGGTCCTTCTACTTGCCTATTGTACCGCTATCATTGTGCGGTGGGGGATAGGGAGGGGGTGTGGGGTGGGGGCTGCGTCATTTCCTGTGTTTCCCCATCTGCCCGTTCCTGCTTGAAGTGAATTAGGAGCTGCGCCCATTCCATGGATATTGGATGTTTACGTGTGCCCTTTACCTCTTCCTCTCGTAGTGTCTCTTCCTCTGCTGCCCCCCACTTGAGTAGTGCCCCCGCCCAAGCTGCCTCCGAGGGCCCAGTAGGGGCCCTCCAATGCATAGCTATATTCCTCTTTGCTAAGAGAATGGCGAGGGATGCAAATTTCCATTGTAATTTTGCAGTTTTCTTTTTCTGGGAGATCCCCAGAGCGCACACCTCCTACGTGGAAATGTTTGGGAGATTGACCATTGTTCGGAGTGCATGGTGTACCCTGTCCCAATACCGTTGTATGGAGGGGCAGGCCCAAAACATGTGTTTAAAGTCTGCTTCTGGTGCCTGACAGCGGGGGCACGTGAATTGCGTATCGGGGTAAAACCGGTGAAGCTTATCCGGTGTAAGCTACGCTTGATGCAGGATATTGAACTGTATGTTTTTGAATCGCGCGTTCCTGGATACCTTTTTGGGAAATTCCAGAGCTTGGCGCCATTCTGTGTCATGGAATGCGCGGCCCGCGTCGTCCTCCCACGCCCTACGGAGCCCATCCAGGGAGACATCTGTCAATTCCAGAATCGCTTTGTAGTGCCACGTGATTAGGTGTCTACCTGTCCCCATGCGCAGTATCGTGTGTAACACTGGATGTTGAGGGGGTTCCCCGTTCCGAAGGTTTCAGTGTTGGCTACCACTGTCTAAGATTTGTCTGTGCCGTAGAAACTGTCCGCACGGGAGGTCATACCACTCGACCATCTGGGCATAGGTCTTCAGTTGTCCTTCGTGAAACAACGCCTCCATCTCTGTTACGTCGTGATCGGTCCATACTCGGAGGGCTCCCGCGGTGTAGTGCCCGCTCTTCCGAGGGAATCCCACCAGGGGGAGCAAAGGAGAGTATAATGGTCGTCCCCTCGACATACGGTGTATCCGCATCATACATCTGCGGGCTACAGAAACCTGTAGCGGGTGCGTGCGTGTCAGTTTAGTACCTGGCAATAGCATTCGTCTGATAGCGGGGAGGGGTATCCTGCCACCCTCCGTTATCGTCTCTCCCACGTGCCTCTCTGCTGTCCAGTGGGAGAGCCACTGGAGCTGTGCCGCAAGGAAATATGATTCGAAGGATGGAGCTCCCAGACCTCCGCCCGTCGTAGGCAGATATAACGTGCGCAGCGCCACTCTATGGCGTCCGCCGCCCCAAATCAGTGCTGTTAGCAACGCGTCTAGCTCCCGAAAAAAGGAGCGCGGCGGGATTATCGGGAGATTTGCGAAGTAATATAGCATTCTCGGTACCATGATCATTTTTGCTATGGCTACACGCCCAATGGGTGCCAATGGCAGCGTCTTCCAGAAGCCTACCGCCGGTCGTAAACTTGCTAACGCTCTGCGATGGTTGCCCTCGAAAAGGTCCTTGGGGGAGTGGTAAAGCCGCACTCCCAGATATCTGGGGGCCGTCGCGTCCCATGTCAGCGTCTGGGCGCCCATTGTGATTTCCAAGGGCGCCATTTGGGCACCTAGAGGGAAGATCAATGATTTCCCCCAGTTTAATTTAAGTCCCGAGGCCTCCCCGAACTCCTGTAACGTTGTCCATATTGGGGTGAGATCGTCCGAGATGTCACGAACATATATCAGGAGGTCGTCCGCGTATAATGACACGCAATGGGTTGTATCCGCTATGGGAATCACCCATGCCTCCCCCTCCCGTCGCAATCTTATGGCCAGGGGTTCCATCGCTAGAGCGAAAAGGAGAGGGGAAAGGGGGCACCCCTGCCTGGTCCCTCGTTTCACCGGGAATGGGGCCGATATGAGTTTGCCGACACGCATCCTGGAGGTGAGGCCTCTATATAGGAGCTGGGTATACGCCATGAGCGTGGGACCGACGCCTATGCACTGGAGGACCGCGAACAGATAGGGCCACAATAGGGTGTCGAACGCCTTCTCCAGATCTAGAATCAGGCATGCTGCTCGTGGGAATCGATCTTTTGCCTGGTCTTGGATATGAAATAATCTACGTAAATTATGTGAGGTATTGTGCCGAGGAACAAACCCACACTGGTCAAGGTGCACTAATGCCGGAAGAATTTGACTATATCGATCTGCTAAGATTTTCCCCAGAATCTTGCAGTCTGTGTTTAAGAGTGTTATCGGCCTGTAGGAAGCAGGGAGTGTGGGATCTCTGTGTGGCTTCAGGAAGGTCACTAGGATCGATGTCCGCAGTGATTCCGGGAGTATCTTTCTGGCTAATGCCTCCTCGTAAATGGAAGCCAGTCGGGGCGCCAGCTGGGCCACGAATGTGCTATAGTACTCAAGTGGAAAGCCGTCCGTACCCGGTGCCTTCTTGCGTGCCAACGACCTGATCGCTTGTGTTACATCTGCGGGTGTGACCTTCTTATCCAATTCCTTCCTGCCTGCGGGGGGATCCTGGGCATGGGCGATGGGCCTAGGAATCGGGTAAGTTCTCTCGGCATCTCAGTCTGTGGGACCCGGTATATTTCCGCGTAGTATTCGTGAAATATGTGCAATATGTCAATTTGGGAGTGTTTGGGCTGTCCGTCTGTGTCTATAAGTTCTGTGATGAGGTGTGGCGTTGTGTCCTGCTTGACTAACCAGGCCAGAAGTGACCCCGTTCTATTGCCCTCCCGGTGTGTTTTAGCCGCATAAGCGCGAAAGTTGTATTTGTGCAGGTCCCGCATCTTTTCTGCGTGGGAGGATTTTGCTAGGGACAGTTGTGCCAGTGTGGCTTTCCCCTGGTCTATACTTTTCGATAATTTCTCCAATTTAGTCTCTGCATTTTGTAAGGCACTTTCCAGCACTCTCCTCACCCCCACCACCTGTTGAATGCAATGTCCCCTGGCGCTAACTTTAAACGCGTCCCACTCTATTGATCTGGAGGATGCCGTGCCATCGTTCCGTAGAAAGTGTTCCCGCATATATTCCCCATGGGTTTGGCAGAATGCCGGGTCAGTGAGGCATTCTTGGGGTAGCTTCCATGTTGGGATTGGGGGATGAGGCTGTCGCCATCTGAGGACCACTGTGTGTGCGTCGTGATCCGATACTATCCTGCTCAGATAGTCTGTGTCTTGTACTTTGGGCAGAAGTATCGCGGAACACAGGAACCTGTCGAGCCTGACTCTCAGATTGTGTGGGATGGAGTGAAAGGAGTAAAGCTTTGTTGTTGGGTTCCGGGCCCTTCAGGCATCCGTCAGTGCCCACCTATCTACCCATCTACGGAAGCGTGCAGCTTGTTTGTATGCCGGTGAGTGTACCTGTGGGGGATGTGATCTGTCTAGGTGTGGGTCTAGTGTGCAATTGTATTCCCCCCCTAGGAGCCATGGGGTCGAAGTATGGTGTGCCAGTGCGCTCGTGAGTCTGTCCCAATATTGTACTTGCTCTACATTGGGGGCGTATAAACTTCCTATGAGCAGCTGTTGACCCTCTAACAGCCCTGTCAGCATTGCATATCGTCCTTCTTTGTCTAGGAGTCTTGTTTGCTCTTTGAAAGGTACCCCCGGTCTAATCCACACTAGCGCACCTCTGGCGAATGCGGAATACGTCGTGGCGCAGATAATACCCCGCCACTTTTTATGCAGCCGGTCTACCTCCCCCGCTGTCAGGTGTGTCTCTTGTAAGACGGCTACTTGGGCCTGCTGTCTCTTAATATATGCGTAGATAGAGTACCTCTTGCGGGCTGTGTGCATTCCCCTAACGTTCAACGTGATGAATTTTATGTCTGTATTAGGGATTCTGCAGGACATGTAGTGTGAGGTTGGGTTCGTGTGTTCGTGATGTACATCATCTCTCATGTCTTGTGTGCCCATCTTGCCACCCGCCACTCACCGTCGACCAGTAGTCTGTATTGTCCATTTCCGCTTTCTTGCCCTTTTGTGGATACTTGGGGGATAAACGAAAGGGGAGGGGGGGGGGGGGGTAAACTGCAACAGTGGGGAACAGTCCGATTCAAAGGGCTTATCGAATAAGGCGATCTGCCCAAACTGGTTTTCATGTGTAAACTTTAGTTCGTAACTGAGGGGGTAGCGGTGTCGTTTCTTCCCGGCTCTCGCCATTGTGGCCGCCCGTTTATTGCTAATATCGAGGATGTGCCTGCCCGCACCATGTCTGCTTTTAGTAATCCGTATCCGGTTGGAATATTGTTCCCTGCTACTATGGTTGCGGCTCATCCGGATGGTTTCGATCTCGTGTCTTCGAACTCAGACGCCATTCTGTTCGTGCTCATCTCGGGGTGAGGTCGTATCATTTCCCCCGTGTGTCCCGGATAATTGTCGTTCCTTTATATCAGTGTGTCTGCTGTCTGGGGGGGTCACCACCGGGGGTGTCACCGAGCCCTCTCGAGACATGGGTGTAGCACTGCCCTCGTCTTCCGAGCTGAACAGGTGGGGGCCTCTCTCGATGTCTGACCCCCTCTCCGTGGGACTCAATGTGGCCGCCGCTTGTAGTGCTTTCCTGCGTTCTGTGATGATTTGCTGGTGAGCTGGCCATGGCTGCGCTGGACCGCGCACTGAGCTGCGTGAGGGTGACCTTTCGGTATTGACGTCCTGAGCGTCCGGGTGGTTTAATCGCTTGCTGGTTGGTACCGTCTCTAGGGCGCCGCGCGTGCTGCTCCACCCAGGTTTCCGCTTCCCTGGGGTCCGTGAAAAAGTGCGTCGTACCATCATATATGATTTTGAGTCTGGCCGGAAAGAGGAGGGCATATTGTATGTTCTTTAGGCACATGGAACGCTTCACTGCGAGAAAGGTGGCTCTTTGTTGTTGGACCGCACGTGAGTAGTCCGGGAACAGCATGACCTGTTTGTCTTCTACTTGTAGTCTCCCATGCTGCCTGGCTGCCCGGAGAATAGTGTCTCTGTCTTGATAATGGAGGAGCTTCATCAGGAATGGTCGAGGGGGCATGCCTGGCAGTGGTCTGCATGCTGGGACCCTGTGGGCTCTCTCCACCGAGAAGTAGGAGGTGAGATCTTTTGCGGGCGTGAACGTTGTTATCCAGGAGGTGATATTTCTGACCGGATCTTCGGGAGCGTCCTTCTAAATCAACAGTCTTGGTTTCCAGTGCCTTTATCCGCGATTGCAGGTCTTTCAGAACATTGTGTTGTTGTTGCATCTGCGTCTCCATTGTTTGGATCGTTTGTTCACTTTTCGTGACTTTATCCGCCAATTTTCTATGGTCGTCGCGGAGGATGTTGAGATCTGTCGCCAGTTCACCGAACTTGCTCTCCATCATCACTCAGGAGTGTTCAATAGCCGCAAGGACCTGGTCCAGTTTCCTGGACATGGGTCTTCGTTAGTGGGCTCCTCTCTTGGTCGGGTCACAGCATGTGTCGAGGGGGTTGCTTTCTGCTGGTCCGGGGCGTGTGGCACTCCCGCTGTGTGTTGGCGACCCATGGTGGGTGGGGGGGGGGGTTTCCTTCCCCACTCCAGTGGTTATCAGTGATCAGTTGTCCTCACCTCCGGTCCGGCCGTGGTCTCTCCTCGTCTCCCTTAGGTGTCCTTCGTGGGATTCTTTCTTGCCGGTCGTGTGCCCCACTGTGTGACCGCCTCGTGATGTCATCCACCGTGTACTTCCTCGACGTGTTCCAACTCCTCTCTTGGGACGAGCAGCCAGCGGCCTCCTAACAGACTACCTTTTTGCCGGTATTCAACGCCTGTCTCTGAGAGGCGATCCGGGGCCCCGGCGATGCCCCCGCTGTCCAGGCGGGGCCCAGTTCCGCCGGTGCTGTCGTGTTAAACCTGGTCCCTGGTAGGGGGGCGTCCCGCTCGCAGTCGCGGGCGCCGATGATGCCGGGCCGGCCCCAGTCAGCGAGACCGACTCCCGCCTGGGATATAAAGGGCGGCCTCGGGTGTCCCCATCATTGATTTTACCCCCTGCATCTTGCCAGTCCCAGCGCAGTACACTATGTGGAGCCCCAACTCTCGATGTCCTCCAGGGGCCTTCTAGCCCCGATGCATACGTGGGCAGGGGGGTGGTTTGATTGCGACTCCCCTGTGCTGCCTGCTTTCGTCTTCTTAGGGCGTGTGGTGGTTTGGGTGCCGGATCGCATTCCTCCTCCCTGTGGGACCCCGGCCCGTGATCGCCGTGCTCTCACCGTGTGATCTATTGGCGGCGGCGGCTTCCCCGTCTCTGTTCGTCTCGGTGGCAGCGAGGGTCGGGCCCCGGTCCACCCCCAGGGGCTCCACTCACTCACCCGGGCAGCAGTTCGGGGACCCGCAGCTTATCCCCTCACGCAGGCCGTGCACTCCGGGTGGGTTTTGCTGCAGCTCCGGTTTGGCAGTGTGTATGGCGTCCCACCGTCTGATCCGTCGGTCATCTGAGCAGGTGTTGCCGGGGGGGGGGGGGAATCCTATGTCGATACTCCCACTCGGCACCGTCCGTGTTTCCCGGGCTGTTGTTCACTTGAGGGGGGGGGGGGGGTCGTCCCCCAGCCCTCTGGTGCGTGGTGACTTTCACTCCCTCTGGAGGTCAGCTGGGGCGCCTCTTTGTTTGCCTCGTCTGTGAGGCACTGGTTATAATATTTCCGCCCTCCGGTGGTGTTAGTCCCGCTCTGGGATGCGGCTGCCGCCTCCGTCACTTTGGACCGTTACGGTGATGATCCGCAAGGCCGCCATTTTGCCCGGCGGCATCGGGTGAGCTCCCGCTCAGCGCCTCAGCAGCGCCAGCGACGTCTGACCCGGGGATTCCGGGCTCACCGGAGCCGTCGCCGTGATCCCTCGGCCCCGTGCTGTGCTTTACAGGGCTGATAGGTGCATGGGGCAGGTATTAGTGGCGCTTGCATGGGCCGCCGGACGGAGCCTCAGGGAGAAGAGTCCGTCATCTTGGCTGGCTCGGCCACGCCCCCTCCGAGTGGGCTGGGCTTCTATTCCATACTCTTCAACAACAAGTCTCGCAGAGAAGCGCATGCGCGCTGGCTCAGGCTTGACCTCAAAACTGAGCGAAGTACAATTAGAGGGTGAGAGATTTTTTTTTTAAACAGCCAAGTTTTAAGGTGTTTCCTAAAAGCTGCTTCTGATGTCTCCAATCTAAGATGCAGAGGTAAAAAGTTCCACTGCTTGGCAGCCAAGTACCTGAAGGAGGTGCCACCAAAGCAATGTTCTGTAATATTTTGGGATGCTAACCAGTCCAGTTTCAGCAGATCTCAGACAACGCATATGGTGGTATGAATGTATCAATACTTTGCAATAGAAACAGGTAAGTAGCACAGAATACACAGTGGTCCCCAGGGGGAGACCAAACCATATACTAAAATAGTGGTATGCGAACCACGACTTGAGTCAAGACCATACTCAGAGGACGTAGGAGTGTCACGGACCCAAGGAACCACCCAAGGTGAGTTGAGTATCTAGGAGCCCCACGGAGGTCGTGTGTAGTGTAGGAACACAACCACATTCTCGGTACAAATCAACGTGTAAGTTGCGGTTGCAATTTTAAAGAAAGAGGACCCTTCGCAGTGGACTCTGAAGAAATCCAGTGGAAGACAAGAGTTTAGAAAGCTACCCCACACGTGATTACCTTAGGAACCAGGATACCTGCACCAGGAAAGCCGGGGCATAGGTGTGAAGCGACGTCGGAAACCGTCGCCAAACTCAATGGGAGACTTCAGAAAGATGCAGTTGCTGGAGAAGGTGAAAGTGTACAGTGGAACCCAAAGGTGGATTCAAGATGTGAAGAACCTACAAGCAGAGGGGACAGAGATGAATGCCCACCGATGTCTGGTGTTGCAGGAGAGCTGACAGTGACCTTGGAACTGCAGCTGTGTGGGCCAAGCGATGCTGTGGACGACCAGGAGCCGTACACGAGCTGTCCCATGTCAGATATTGAGAGTTAAGGGGTCAGTGTCCGGTGGAAGCACCAACAAGCCTTGGCAACTGCAACCAACGTGGAAGTTAGTAAAAGCTGCAATGTTGGGACAACCAAGGTCCAGGAGACTTACCAGAAGCAGGGGAGTCAGGGCAGGCCTGTCCCTTCAGGGGAGCCCAAAGAATTCATAGGGGACCCTCAAGAGGATCCACAGACTGGAGGCTCTGGAATCGCAAGAGGACCTCGAGCAACTCACCAAAGAAGCAGGCCCACGTTGCAAGTGATGTGGTGAGGACGAAGATCTTGGTCACTGGAGATGCTTGAGGTTGGGGCTACTTGGAGCCCAAAGTACTTGGTGGAAGGAAGCCATCAAGCCTTTGTAACTGCAAAGTACAAAGACAAAGTTTATTAACCCTTAAGGGCGGTCCTACAACCCATACAACACTCTTCAGTATTGCATAGGGTAGCACAAAGAACTTGCGTACACGGTCCCCTTTTATACACAACAGAGGGGCTCACGAGTGGGTGGATACAACATGAGGTAAAGAGTATTACCTTTTATGGTCATTTTCGATACAAAATCAATATGTGGGCGGAGTAACTAATTTCCTGAGCCCGCGAAAACATGGTCAAGCAAGGACTAACTGATAACAGATGTGGTCAAGCCTGGGCATGCGCCAGACGGACAAAGGGGCTATTTATAGACTGTTACTAGGCAGATTACAAGAGCAACTAACACGAAGATAGGACTCTTCTCGTGCTACGCACGTGGAGGCATGACAATACAAAATGGAGTCCAGACTTTAGTCAACATAACGGGAGAAACTCGGTCATAAAAGGGGAATTCATGTCTTTAGTGAATGCTTACTCACATCGTTATTTCAATTTTCAACAGACGACCCTTTCAGCATTTACTGAAGACATCCGGTTTATTAGAATAATCATCGTATATATCAATCTTCATCATTTCCTCTATTTCTTTAGTCAGATGTTTCTGGTAAGTGACATTGGCAATAGCTTTCTTATCAGGAATGCAGAGTGACACACATAGGGAACAGAGTAAAGGACCACATTGGATACAAATGCAACAGGAAAACAGAATTGCTACAATGATACAGAGACCAGTTAGAACCTTCCATCCCCATGTGGTGATCAATGCCCAAAACCATCCAGAAAAGGTCCAAGCGCCATTTTCTGTATGGATTTCAGCTGCAATTTTATGCAGTTTATTGATAGCATTATAAACTGATGGCGTGTGGTCAGGAATAAACACGCAACAACTACTTCCGATAATTTTACAAGCTCCACCTCGGTCAGCTAACATAACATCTAACACCATACGATTCTGCAATGCAACAATTCTAGTAATTTGCAATTCTTCCGTAAGATTCCCAAGAGCAGCAGCGGTTTGATTTGTCACAGCCTCTACAACTCTTGTTAACCTTCGAACTTTCCTACTATTTAGGGCAGCTCCAACAAAGAAAAACAATCCTAGATTAAAATCAATATATTGCTGCAGACTAGTGTCAGTTTGGTCCACGTCATCAATCGATAGAGTACGTTTATACCTATTTACAGTCACATTATTCAACAACTTCAAATCCTTATGATAAGATGCAGGTGCCAAGAATACAGGAGGTAATAGAAATGCTACATAACATACTCCAGACCAACCGGCTGGCAAGCGGTAATAACCTTTATTTCCACACACGAAGTATGTATTATGGGATGCTAAGAAGGTACTATTATTCAACCCGTCGATATTTAAGATAGTGATGCAATCACTAACACCAACAGGAATATAACCCACACTCTGGACACACAGGTCCGCTTGAGCTTGTGCCACTTGAATCACAAATCGGTCTTTTCCCACAGTGTCTCTGGTGTTCGTGAAAATATAGGGAATCGATTCATTGTCCGGTCAATATTCTTCCCATTCCCAAAATATCCATCTTTATCTTGGTGACATTCCCTATTGAGTCTGAAGAGTAACCGTCCCACTGTAGGTTTCCGGGTGGCAAAAAGTAAAGTGTACCATGCTCTACAGGAGCCATTATGAGAGAAAGGAAGGGGTATAAACTGAGTTCCTCCTTTCTTCTGGTGAGCTGGCATCATGCCACATATCCAACAGTTCGTAGCATTGGTGGCAACATGGGTATGATGCAACATCTGGATGAAAGTGTTATTCAAATAAGACTGACGATGCTTCAACTCTTGATACGGTAGTGTATAAAAGTAGTGCTCCTCAGGCACTGGAGTAGTCAAAACAAGTAACTTTCGAGCAGGAGTCACATCCTCCACAAACCATGTGGTTATCCCAACAATAGCCACTGTGAACATAAAACCTGTTGCACAAAGGATTTTCTTTTTCTCCATGTCAGAATGAAAAATCAATATCTTCCTGAAACTAAAAGGTTGTCAGAACTCTTCCCCTTAGGCAGCGGTTGATTTCTTCACCAGCGGGCCAAGACGGGTGTCGCTACACTAATGCAGGGCTGATCCCCCCCTTGCCTCATTGGCTCTCTGTTTCACTAACCCAAGGGCCGTTCTGACAACGTGTCCTGATACTGAAGAATTCACTTCCTTGGTCTGAGATGATATCGCCTTCCTCCAGGAATCACGTGGTCCGGAAAGAGCTCCTCAGTGTCATTCGGTTCCACAGCACGGCCTTTCTCCGCAGTCAGGATTTCTCGATGGTCGGTCAATACAGCAGGTTCCACCAATCCGGGCGGCACTTTGCGACAGTGCAGGGAATGGATCCAATTCTTTCGGTTGGAAACCCGCACAGCCGTCCTCGTTGCAAGCAGAACTTGCTCAGGACCAACCCATCTCGGCTCCAGGCTGTTCGTCCTTTCAAAAATCTTCACCATAACATAGTCTCCAGGTCGGAGACTGTGACCTTCGCCGGTGGACCGATCAGGGAGCGCCTTCCGGACCTGTTGATGAATAGAAACCAAGTTATCCGTTAACTGTGCCAGATAATCATTCATCATTACACAAGGTACATCATACACAGCCTTAGGTCGTGGTGGACCCCAAATATTCATTGGGCGTCCAAAAACAATCTCGTACGGTGTAAGACCAGTTCGAGAGTGCGGTATCGATCTAATTGACAATAATGCCAGCGGTAAAGCATCTGGCCAAGTCAAAGAAGTCGAAGCTTGGATCTTAGCGATCTTGAGCTTCAGTGTACCATTATACTTCTCGACCAGTCCTGCAGACTGAGGGTGAAACACTGCGTGGAACTTCTGGGTGATGCCCAGACCCTTCAGAACATACTTTATAACATCCGCTATAAAGTGGGGTCCGTTATCACTCCACAGCAGTCTACAAACACCATATCGAGGGAAGAACTCCTTCAATAGCATCTTAGCGGTAGTCATTGCAGTATTATCTTTCGTAGGGTATGCCTCGACCCATTTACTAAAGGCACATACCACTACTAGAACATACTTCAAATTGTTACAGCGCTCAAGCTGGATGTAATCCATCTGCAAAACCTCAAAGGGTGCAGTAGGTGTCGCAAATCCTCCTGCTGGAGTTCGAGTACCCTTTCCTGGGTTGTACCTTAGGCAAATCATGCAGGTCTGCACTACCCTCTTTGCCGTGCTAGCAATCTCTGGATGCTCCCAGACTTGAGTAAGCAATTTTACAATTGCGGAAGCTCCAACATGTGCTAGCCCATGTGCCATCTGAACCATAGGTTGTACAAAAGCTGTGGGTAACTTCCATCTATCCATCTGTTTATTTCTCCAACAACCCTCATCATCCAATTCTCCATCATTGGACCATTGCTCCCGTTCTTTGTCAGAAGCGGTCCTCTGTATTTCCAGCACCTCTCTTTTCGCATCGTGCCATCTTTCTACCTGCGACTTTACTAAATACATGGCAGTAGCACCGGGCTGCATCGCAGTCTCCCGTGCCACCCGGTCTGCCAAAGCATTCCCTTCTCCGACTTTATCAACCACTTTCTTATGGGCACTACATTTAATGATAGCAATTTTCCTCGGATATGTCAATGCAGTCAAAAGGTTGTGAACTAACTCTCCATGCATTATTTGTACTCCATGCGACGTTAGAAACCCTCTCTCCTTCCAGAGTAGGCCGAAATCGTGCGCTACTCCGAAAGCATAGCGGCTATCTGTATAAACATTCACACACAATCCTGTGCTGAGCTCACATGCTCGCGTTAATGCTATCAGTTCCGCTGCTTGAGCTGATTTCTGTGGTATGCGTGCTGTCTCCACTATTGTTTGCAGTGTGGTAATTGCATACGCTGCTGAAGTCGTACCATCTGGTAGCTTCAGGCATGATCCATCCACCCACAATTCTCCATCTACATCTGGAAAGGGCGTATCTTGGAGATCAATACGACCCTTTGTCTGTTCCTCAGTCACAAGAATACAATCATGTGCTTTCCGTGCCTCAGACTGAGCTTCCGGGAACGGCAACAATGTAGCCGGATTTAACGTTACACACCTCTTTAACGTAATATGAGGAGCCAAAAGCGTCAGCTCATATCCCGTTAAACGGGCACTGGTCAAATGCTGCGTCTTTGTCTGATTAAGCAGGGCATCAACAGCATGGGGGACTAATACCAACAGCTTATGAGATAACACAATTCCCTCGCTTTGGCGTATTGACACAGCTGTCGCCGCAACCGAGCGAAAACAACCAGGCAATGCTCGGGCAACAAGATCAAGTACAGCTGAAAAATACGCACAAGGGCGCTGCTTGTCGCCATGCATCTGCACTAAAACTGATAATGCACATCCATCTTTCTCATGCACATACAGCGAAAAGGGTTTTGTATAATCAGGGGTCCCTAACACTGGTGCTGAACAAAGGGCCTGTCGCAATTGCTGGAAGGCAGTGTCACACTCATTTGACCAAGGAAGCGGAATAGGTGTGTCTTTTGTCAAAAGGGCTAACAATGGCTTGGCTATGTGTGAAAACCCTAATATCCATTGCCTACAAAAAGAAACAAGACCCAAAAATGCACGCACGTCCTTCTGCGTGGAAGGCACTGGCGTGTCCAAAATTACTTGAATACGATCTGGTGTGAGTGCACGCCCCTCCTTAGACAAAAGGAGACCCAGATAAGTCACCTTTGGTCTACAGAACTGCAACTTTTTCCTCGACACTTTGTGATTGTGAGATGCCAAAAAGGAAAGCAAGGATAACGTGCTTTTCTCACACAGCTCCGGAGTGTCAGCCGCCAACAAGATGTCATCGACATATTGTATGAGGGCGACTCCCTCGGGCAAAACAAAGGAGTCCAATTGTCTTTTCAAGGCTTGACTGTAAATGCTAGGGCTTTCTGTATAGCCCTGAGGAACTCTACAAAATCGATAAGACCTGTTATTCAGAGTGAAACCAAAAAGGTATCGGCTATTGGGATGAATAGGAATCGAAAAGAAAGCATTTTTCAAATCAATAACCGAAAACGTGGTCGCCGTTGGCGGGACCAAAGTGAGCAACGTCGTGATATCAGAAACCACTGGATACTGAGGTATCACGATCTTGTTCACCTCCCTCAAATCAATTATAAACCGATAAACTTTGGCATCCGTATCCTTCTTCAAGATGGGTAAAATTGGGCTGCTACAGACGTTGTAGGGAACTTCCTCCACTACTCCCACCTTAATCAAATCCTGCACAATCTGTATAAGGGCCTCCTCCCCCTCCTGGGAAATACGATACTGAGGGAGGCGTGGTAACACCGCCCCCTCCTGGACACTAATATGGACAGGCGGAATCACCATCTGTCCCACATCGGTATCCGAAATGGCCCACAAAGTACGAGGGAGAGTTGCTAACACAGTATCCTCTGCAACCACACACATCCGTTCAGACAGAGGGTGATTATCATTTAATATCACACGCACTCCAGCGGGGGAGCAGCGAATCGTAGCTCTGAAGTGCTTGAGCATATCAAGACCCATAATGTTGTCCGGCGTGTTTGGGGCAAGCAGAAACGGACAGGGTGCAGAAAAGGAGTCAACCTGGAATGGGAGGGGTCGAGAAAGAGGGCTTCGGGAGAGCGTACCGTCAAACCCTACCGATGTAACCATTAAGCCAGATGGGGGAGCCCTCGGAACCAATTGTTTAGACAGCGTGCTACGAGTCGCTCCTGTATCCACTAGGAACTGATCAGTAGAACCCAAAACCTTCGCTGATACATAAGGACCCTTCTGATCAACCGGCACCTCAACTGATTCTAACCCCCATCCAACGCATTCCTATGCATGCTGTGAGTCATGGTACCCAGAGCGGTCAGTCCCTGACACTTGGTACTGGTTCTGTCGATCAAAGACATTAGGTCTATCTCGTTGCTGCCCGGTATGTTCAAAACGAGCGTGATCATTAGAATTCCCTCTAAAATTCGAAAAACCCCCTCTACCTCTCAGTCCACCCTGATTATGCCCCTGACGCAATGCATACAACGCCGGGCAATCTCTGGCCCAGTGTCCCGATTGTTTACAATACGCACATTGATTCCTATTCAAATCAGATCGGCCCAAAGGAGGACCATAAGATCCTCCCCTACCTCTATTGACACCCCGACGAGGCGGACCATACACTTGCGCTAACATCACCTTCGTTTTTAAATCTTTCGACTTCTTCTCCTCCTGCCCCTTCGCTTCTTGCTCCTGACGCTCATAATACTGAGCTATAGTCAGGAGGGCTGTCGGAGACGCGGCGGACCAAGAACTTTCACTCGCTTTTAGGCGGGCTGCTATTGCCGGTAATAAATTCGCCACATATTTATGGGCAAAGAGGTGTCGACCTTTATCATCCGTAAGTGACTGACCACTAAAATCATGAAATGTCTCCTCAAAGCGCGTAAAGAAATCTGCAACTGATTCATCAACTTTCTGTTTACACGAAGCTAACATATTCCAGTCAATCTTTTTAGGGGGAATGATTGTTTTTAACTTGGTCAAAATAGCAGCGGGGAGATCTAGGATAATCTGAGGTGGTTTCTGCGCGGGCTTCCTCTCCCTATCCTCATCCTCAAGCTCAGACCACCGAGCCTTAAAAGCGGCAACATCGTCCACCTTCCGTACGGATCGCCACATATCCGGTGGTAAAATAAGCCCAAAGAACAGATCTATATCTGCTAAGGTCATAGTACAAGAATTCAAGGCCCCCTCGACTTCTTCGTAAAAGGCCGCTGGATTCTTGCGGGGATCAGGCAATGCATTCTTTAATGCCATAACATCAGCCCTATGCCAGGGAGTATAAACCCAATTGTACACAAAATATCCCTTAGCATCGGCGGAGGTAATATCCGCACTAGTTCCCGCTCCTTTAGGAGGAACATACAAAGGTGCCGCCTCTCGCATTGGTTTAGCATGCACTAGGTCGCTCTTATCTGAGTGGGAGGTAGATGATTGGTCATCACCGACACGTAAATCCGACTGCTTTTCCTCCTCTGCTTTTAGGCGCGGTCTCTCTTTAAGGTCACTCGCCGCGTCCCGCAATGCAAACAGCCGTCGAGCCGCATCAGGCGCCTTAGAGGGAGAAAAAACACCGTTACGCAATGCTTTAGCATCTAATACTACATCATCAGGCTCAAAAACTGCCGAATATTTCCGAAAAACAGAAATCACTTCATCAGAAAAGTGTCCCAAAAAATACAACTTCTTTCTATCCTGCCACTTTTCCCAAGAGTCCAACAATTCAGCGAGGGATAACTTGCCCTTAAGTGCACGAAAGGAAACTTGCCGAAGCTCACCCATCCGGTCAACCGATAACATGGACCGCGTGTCTACCTTACCCGAAGCCGATCCAGAATCCTGTGGCCTCGGGGCAGACGCGCCAACATAAGGGGGCGGAGAGCGATCTAATAAATAAAAATCATCGTCAAGATTAGTAAGGACAGGATAAAGTGGCTGACGGACAGCATATTGACCCGAGACTTGCAGCCTACGCTCTTTCTCTTGTCTCTCCGTCTGTTCTCTTTCCTCCCGACGCTTCGCTTCCTGTGCTCGCACATGATCATTCTTCCGTTGCTCTTTATCAAACAGCGCTTTCTCACGTTTCTCTCGCTCACGCACTTCCTTCACCCATAATCGCACACATTCAAACATGTCTTGCCGAGCACGCCGTTTACACATACACTGTTCCACATACTCAATCTTACGCATATCAAATGATCCATACAAAGGCCATCGTAACTCAGGATCCTTCTTGGTGTATTTCCTCCATACTGTGCTGTACATTATAGAGGAAAGACCATGCTTCACATACATATCCCTATTAGGAGTCCCCTCTGGGGGAGCTGGGGCAGATTCCTCGAGGTTTAACCGGTTTCCAAAGCAGCAGCACCACTTACGGAGTGCGCTAAAAGCAGGCATGCTCAAAAAATAATGCAAAATATGCAGTATTATCAAAAATGGCACTTAAACGTTGTGCCGTTCAAATTTACACAACTTCGGAGAAATATCTCCACATTACCTGCCTATATGTGTTGCAACGCATATATTCTCACAATAATCAATACAAGATATGACCGGTCATCACAAATCAAACTCAAATAGCCAAACCCGGCTTCAAAAACTCGGAGCAAGTACTGTACAGCGGTTCTTACCAATCAAGAGTGTCCAGATTCCAACTGCCAAGCTCCAAAATTCGCCCAAACGGCTGTCACGGCAGGACCGACAGAAGAGGTCTCAGTCGAGGACCGGCGCCACCCAGATGGTCAGCTCGGAAGGGGAGGAAGAAAAACCTCGGGATGCCAGGACTAAAGTGCCTCTGGCAGTGATCACATCCCCGGCCAAATTCCTCACCTTCGTCACGACCAGTCCTTCGAGCATCCGAGTCGCCGATGAGCCCCACGTGACGGGCGCCAATTGATGAGTATAGGCCCCAGCTAGGCCAGCAGGACACAAGGGTTCGCTCTCCTGCAAATGGAATCTACAAGGAAGTTGGCACGGAAACTGCAAAGTACAAAGACAAAGTTTATTAACCCTTAAGGGTGGTCCTACAACCCATACAACACTCTTCAGTATTGCATAGGGTAGCACAAAGAACTTGCGTACACGGTCCCCTTTTATACACAACAGAGGGGCTCACGAGTGGGTGGATACAACATGAGGTAAAGAGTATTACCTTTTATGGTCATTTTCGATACAAAATCAATATGTGGGCGGAGTAACTAATTTCCTGAGCCCGCGAAAACATGGTCAAGCAAGGACTAACTGATAACAGATGTGGTCAAGCCTGGGCATGCGCCAGACGGACAAAGGGGCTATTTATAGACTGTTACTAGGCAGATTACAAGAGCAACTAACACGAAGATAGGACTCTTCTCGTGCTACGCACGTGGAGGCATGACAATACAAAATGGAGTCCAGACTTTAGTCAACATAACGGGAGAAACTCGGTCATAAAAGGGGAATTCATGTCTTTAGTGAATGCTTACTCACATCGTTATTTCAATTTTCAACAACAATGCCCACCAGTTTGTAAACTGAACAAGTGACAGTAGATTGATAAATCACTCCTCCTCGGTCCGATTAATATATAGAATTAAAAAGCCAGGGAGAATGGCTGAGGCCAAATCTGGACCTGGAAGCGTCCTTCAACCAAGTTTTTGTTAAAAACAATTTGTCCCACTTATCCTCTAAGAGGAGATTAAAGATATCTAGAGCATTCTTAGGAAAAGATCTGCAATGAATCAGGCAATCAGATAGGACAGAACCCTTAGATCCAGTCTGCTGCCTCGCCCCCAACTAGGACGATGTACACTCGGATTTGAAGTGCAAGCAGACAAATGTTCAGTTCAGGAGTCAATAGACACCAGGAAACAGGAGCATAAGGGGCACCTCAGCAGACAGCCAAAGACATTTTCAAGGTCAAAATTATGGCTGCACGGTGGCTTCCGAAAATTTAGTAAGTCTGACCTATAGAAAAACTTACAATAGGGAGCATTAGGATGGCTCACTGGCAGCATGGCTGACCACGATCCAGGCACGGATGGGTGCAGATGGGCTTTTCTTTGATGCACCAGTGGTGCACCAGCTGCACACGTCTGCTGTTTGTCTGCGGCATGGCTGGTATTAAATGCCAGGAAAGGAGGAAGTGACATTAGTCACCAACTACAAGAGTGCGGACCAAAAATTGACATCTCTGTGGTGGGACCATGCAAAAAGTTCTTTAAATGCTCCCAAAATGAAGCAAAAAACAGATTTAGTAGCCCTCCACACCCTCCTCAATTTAAACACACACTAGTTTTAAAAATTAAGCAACAGTAATAAAATGACAGTACAGGTACCCAGAGGCCGCTGTGCATCCGCGGCATGGCCGGCATTAAATGACAAGAAAAGAGAAAGTGACGTTAGTCACTAACCACTAGAGCGCCAACCACAAAATGGCATCTCTGTGGTGGGACCATGCAAAAAGTTCTTAAAATGCACCCAAAGTATAGCGAAACACAGATTTAGTAGTCCTCCAGTTTAAACACACACAAGTTTCAAAATTTAACAGCAGTAATAAAACGACGGTACCGGCACCTAGAAGCCAAAGCATGTTCGCGGCAAGGCCTGCATTAAATACCAAGAAAAGAGGAAGTGATGTTAGTCACCAACCACTAGAGTGCTGACCCCAAAATGGCGTCTCTGTGGTGGGACTGTGTAAAAAAATCTTCAAATGCCTCCAACCGGTAGCAAAGCAGATTTAGTAGCCCTTCACGCCCACCTCAGCTTAAACACACACAAGTTAAAAAAGATTTAGCATCAGTAGTAAAACTGCAGTACTGGTACCTAGAGGCTGCTGCACGTCCGCGGCATGGCCGGCATTAAATCTTAAGAAAAGAGAAAGTGACATTAGTCACCAATCACTAGAGCGCTGACCACAAAATGGCGTCTCTTTGATGGGACGGTGTAAAACGTTCTTAAAATTACCCCTAAAATGTGGCGAAACACAGATTGAGTAGCCCTCCACACCCACCTCAGTTTAAACACACACAAGTTTAAAAAATTTAGCTGCAGTAATAAAATGACAGTACTGGCACCTAGAAGGCTCTGATGTTGTCTTTCTTCTCTCCAAATAAGGGTTAATGTTTGCATGCACAGAAGAAATCCAGTGCTGTCTGAGTGTTCAACGAGGTGTGGAGAAAGATCTGCTTCCCATCAGACAAGACTTCAAGAGTCCCCTTCGACAAGAAAAGCAGAGTGTCTCTTGTTATCTCTCTCACCCTTCCTCCCTTCCCTTCTGAAACATTCAGTGACCATTGGGTTCTCATCCCGAGTCACAAATTGTTTTAGGAGTGAGAGGATGATCAGCATTGTCACAGCAGAGAGGTGAAATTCCAGGTGAGTGGTTTTGACAGAAATCCAAGCCTACAAACCTTACTTCCTCCTGGATGATATAAAGTCTGACTGGATAAATATAACCTAGCACAAGCCTTGCTAGATGAAACCCAAATGTGGTAGGTATGCCCGACCATGAGCAGCTGTTCAAAGTGAAGTAAAATCCCTGCGTTTAGAGAATCACACCCTTTAGGAGGTGTCACACAGGTATAGACCCCAGCACACCCCTTGGTTAACTAATATAGGAGCTAAACCTAAGGTACCATACTCAGTTATTCAACCCCCAAAGTTGGTTGGGACAGCTCCTAAAACCACTACTTTGACCCGTGAACATCATTGACCCCGGTGCCTTTGGGGCCACCTGAACACTTCTTTGAAGATGGTTCTAAATTTAATGTTGTTATGATTCAGTGCCAGACTGGCTCTTCTAAGGTGGCCTTTATAATTTTCTCTTTGGGTGGGACAGGTGCCTACTTCTCTATCCCCCACATTGAAAATTATGATCCAGTTCTGTATAACTTTCAGGGGTTCAAAGAAACCATATGGAAACTGTTTCCCAAGAGCACATTTGTTCAAGCCAGCGATAACGATCTGTTAAATCTGCATCAAGGCAATAAAGACTTGTTGACTTATGTAACATCCTTTTGTAGATTGGTTTCTGTGATCCAGTGGGTAGATAGAGGAAAAAAAGGACTTCTCTCTTTTATAGGGGTCTGAGGGAGGACTACAAGGATTCTCTTTCCCACATAGTTGATCTCCCCTTCGAGTGTTCAGAGTTCATTGATCTTGTAGCAAAACTAGATCGCCATTTAAACTAAAGGAAAGGCAAATGTCCTCGTTCTGAGACAAAATTCCATGTTGTTAAAAACAGAAAGAAAAGAGACAGCAAGTAAGGCCCAAGATATGTTTGAACCTATGCAAATCAGGGGAATTCAAGGCCCCTTTTCTGTTGAGGAGAAAGAAAGTAGATGAAAGTTAAACATTTGTCTGTATTGCAGTAAAGAAGGATGTTTTGCCCATGATTGCCCAGCAAAACCAAAGAATCAGAGAAACATATTGGTGGTAGTTAACAACACACAGGTGGGAAGCTAGAGCACTCAGTAAGGGGAGATGTCAACTTTAATAATTTCACCTCAACAAAAAAAGTTTCCTTCACACGTTAATTTGTTCTGTAGCAACCGGTAATTTCCTGGATATTGGCTTGGACACTGCTTTGAATATTCCACAGTTAAAAAAAAAACCTGAACCAGTGTGAGAAGTAGTTGGCTCATATATCTAATTAGGTCTGATTCAAAACCAAACTGCCTCCTTACCTGTAGTGGGCGAGAACATTCGAGGAGTTGGTCTTTGATGTGATTCACATTCCCACATTTGGAGCTATTCTAGGAGTCCCCTGGCTACAACTTAGCAAACCACACATGGATTGATAGTTATGTCTGGTGACTTTAGACTCTTGATATTGTTGGAACACTTGTTATAACACGGACCAAGAGCTAATACTGCCCTTAATCTGTGCCAGCGCTGAGAAAGAGGTGATACCAGAACTAGCCATTGAGTATCAAGATTATCAGGGTCTGTTCGACAAGAAAAAGCCACTCAATTACCCCCACGCAGAGATTTTGATTGCCGGATTGATCTCATACCAGGGGAGGTTCTGCCTTGTAGTAGGACCTGAGCCCTTTCTGAACCAGAGACAAATTACCTAAGAAAATATCTATATCTAATATCATTAGACCTATGATCCATCGTTCATTCTTCCTCACCCATGTCTTCGCCACTGCTCTTCATTCTCAAAAAGAATGGAGAATTACGTGTCTGTATTGATTACAGAGCAAACACTAGTAGATGATGGACGGAGCGCTGAACCTTTTCAGACACTCAGCCCCAGTCACAGATCTGGGTTGAAGCCATCATTGTTCTTTAGCTCACTTCGCTACCCCAGTTCAGACCCAGCCATATGCAAATCAGTCTTGACTCTGTTCCTCATGGGAACAGTCCATTCCGAAACTGCCAAGCCAGGTCCTCCCTGGACCGGAAACAAGCATCATGGGACCGGTTTCAGGGTAACACCCCTCAACAGCCAGGCTATTGAATCCAGTGGCAAAGTGAGCAAGGGACCCCCGTCTGGGCATACCCTGCCAACTTAGGGTGAACAAAGTAAACACAAGGAGATGATGGACAGAGTGCTGAAACTTTTCAGACACTCACCCCCAGTCACAGATCTGGGTTGAATCTAACATTGTTCTTTAGCTCACTTCGCCACCCCAGTTCAGACCCAGCCATATGCAAATCAGTTGTTACCCTGTACCTAATGGGAACAGTACAGCCCGAACTGCCCAGCCAGGTCTTCCCTAGACCGGAACCAAGCATCCTGGGACCAGTTTTAGGGTAACACCCCTAATCAGTCAAGCTAGCTTCAATCCAGTGGCAAAAGGAGCAAGAGACCAGCGTCTGGGCATACCCTGCCAACTTAAGGTGAACAAAGCAAACACAAGGAGATGATGGACGGAGCGCTGACACTTTTTAGACACTCACCTCCAGTCACAGATGAGTAGGTGAGTCAGAGTTATGGGCCATCAAGCTACATTTTCAGGAATGAAGACATTACCTTTTACAAGCTTGAAATACAGTTACAATATACACAGACCACAAAAATATGCAATGTTTAAAATCATGTAAGGCATTCATTTCACGACAGATTTGCTGGTTAATGTTCTTCAATGAATTCGATTTTGTCATAACCTACTGACTATGGTTTCAACAAACTAAAGCAAATAAATTGTCTTGACTAGAGTATTCCCTCCAAGGACCAGATGACAAGAACCCCAAGAATGTAATTCTCACAAAAAAACTCATAGCACTTAGTGACAAAGAAGAATTCTTAGAGAAAGTAAAAACACAGGGTGCAAGAGATAAACACAGAAAACTGGTTTAAAGAAAACCAAAACAGCACTCATGATAGGTCTGTCATCTAACGCTTTGGTACAGGAAGCATTACGATAGTGCCATGCGCCTCTTGCGGAACACCCTGTTGTCAAGAAAACAATAACCAACTGTAAGAAATGGTTTCTGATGGCCTTCTTTGTCCAAGGATCTACAGGACTATGTGGATCTATGAAGGGAAGACCGTCTGAGTCCCACCATCTCCACCAGAATCTTACGAGTCAACAGTGTTATAGGCAGAAGTGGCTGTTGGTGGGAGTCCCGCCAAGAATACTGCAGAGTAGATTACGATATGCCTTTCCGTTGAGGCAGCTGTGGCAGGGAAACCTCCTATGTTGAGTTGGCGGAATTGAAGAAAAAGAGGTGAAAACTAACATTTTTTGGGGGTTTCCCACTTCCATTTCGGTCTTGAACCCCTTTGCCCAATGCTAAGCAACCCTGTTGTCGCCGCAATCTAAGGTAGGCTTCTGTGTCACTTGTCTCACTATTAATCGCATGTTAACATTTGCTTTAGTGTCGTGTATTTTTACAATGCTTTCACATGCAATTTCTTACGTGTCATGCATGAGTGTGTATCTTTCAAATTATCATGGTAAAATGTGCACCACAGTATTGACACTTAAAAAAAATATTTATTTGGTGGCGGTGGTTGTGGGTGTTGGTGTACATTCAAAAGTGTGTGTATGTTGTTGGTGTGCTGTCAAGCCTTTACCTAGGTTTCCGCATGAACGATATGTAAGACAAGAAGTCCCAACTTCCTTGATCACTAACCTGCCCAGTTAAGTCAAAGGACCAATGGTGAATCAGGGGCAGAGGAGAAAACAAGAGAAAAAGAGAAGTGTCCCATGACGTCTCTCACTCAAAGGTAAGGCCAGGCAGTCAGGGGTGTCTACATAAAATAAGAAAAACAGGAGGTATAAATTTGTGAAATGTAGGAGCTATAATGTACTGTAGATATTTATAGTATAGTGTATCACCCTAAACCACCTGAGCAATTCCCCACTTCTACTATGAGGCAATTGACTGTCTGAGTGGGATGTGGTTCTCATCTATAGAAAACAGGAAACATAAATGACACTGAAGCAACACAAAATGCAGAGAAAAAACGTTATGAAAGATATTCAAACTGCACCCACCTATGTCATGAAATTAATGGCCCACAGTATCTATAGAACTAAAGGATGAAGAAGAAAAAACAAAACAAGGACCTAGCAACTCGCTAGCTAAAACCGTAGCAGAAATCACTGTTTGGTCTATACTTAATGCCTACTTAAATTCAGGAAGTATGACATTTGTTTCTCATATATTTTGCAGGAAACTAACAAACTTTTTGCTACAATGAAAAGGAGATCTCCAAAGAACAAGAGACCCATGCTCAGATAAGTATAGATCATAATATTTTAAGTCTAGTAGACAATTGGCAGCGCACAAAGCGCTGTCACCGCAAAGGCAGTCACTGGAGTAAAGTTTCTTCTTTGTTTTGCAGGTACAGGAGTATTCTATGCCAGGAACGAGGATCCCAGAAGCTGCAAGAAGGGACGAGAGGAGCAGTGAAGGAAACCGACCAGGACACCGAGATCCTGACGAAAAACCGAAGCAAAGGTGACGCGAATCATAAGTATTCTCAAAAGGCCAGAACACTAAGCGTTCTACTACAGGATCTGGAAGCTTTTAAACTCCCCTGCAGAAAACAGCCTTAGAGATGGCACGGGCACAGCAGGCGTGACATGTGCAATTACCTACATATACATTTTGACACATTATCAACATATAGGTGTAGTGAGATAAGGATAAGTAGTACTTACCTTTTTCCACACCATCATGGCATCACTTTGCATTTTTTGGCACATTATTTAAAAATTCGTGCCGCCTAAATTGGTCCTAGCTGCTACCTAATTTCAGTGGCCCCGCTTAGAAGTAAGCACTATATAAATGGTTATCTGACGTGCTTACAGTGCATGCATAACTTTCATTCAAAGCTAAGAAAACTCAAACCTATCCCAAATCAAAGTTTTATCTGACAAAAGGTGTAAACTTCTCTTGGGGTGATACACAAAGGTTATGCTTTGACAATTTCAAAAGTGACGTGTGTGAGGCTGGGATTTTGGTTCCTTTTGACGTTAGATGCAAATCTGCTGTGACTGTAGATGCAAGTGCCTCTAGGATGGGGGTGTATTGTCACAATTTCATGGTTCATCAAAGAAAACTGTTGCATTTGCATCTCATTCTTTGACATCTACAGAATGCCTTTACTTAGTTCTTGAGAGGGAGGCATTGGCGGCAACGTTGGGAATGGAGCACTTCAGGACATACATATGGGGAGGTCAAATTGTACTCCAACCCAATCACAAACCTTTGGTAAAAGTTCTGTGTCCAGGAGGAGCAGGCATAGGTTCTGCCAGACCCTCTAGGTTAGCAGTCAGGTTACAGGAGTATAGTTACACTGTTGACTAAATACCTAGATGGAGAAATGTTTAAACAGATTGTCTCTTACGTTTGTTGTTGCATTAGGAATGTGTAGACAAGGAGGCAGTTACTCGGAGTGGAAAGGAAGGTGTGGTAAGTGTCAGTGATGTAGTCCAAGGGAGGTTGGGGGATGGTGAGTGACGAAGAGTGGCATGAACCTATGGAGTGTGATGACATTTTGAAAGAAGTCATTGATTGATAGTGAAAGGTGAAAGAAGAGAGAGTTGTTGTTGGTAGGGGATAAGATTGTGGTGCGTGGTGAGACAATTGTACTACCGGTGGATAAGAGGAAGAAACTGGTATTGCGCATGAAGGGTGTTTGGGTCAAACACTCACTAAGAAAAGATTGTGGTTGGAATTTTGGTAGCGAGGGATAGATGATAATGTGGTAAGTTGAGTAGAGTGGTGTGGCATAACCTGTATTTGTAAAATGCATGTTCACCCAAGGGTATCCTGGCGCTGATTAGCAGATTTCTTTTGTTGCCCAACTCAGTGGTACTCCTTTTATCACCCTCAGAAGTATGAAAGGCTGAGTGGACCCGCGGGGATTTGAACCTGTGAACATGAGGTTAAACAGAGGCCCCTATAGTGGACGCATTATTTTACTAAGCCACCAAACCCGAGGTGTAGTGTGCATGGAGAGCGAAAAGAGGTTGAAGGTAGGGTAGCAGGAAGATTTTGGCACTGTGTGTGATCCTGGACAAGTTTGGCACAGTGTGCATGTAGACTTTATTGGTCCCATGTTTGGGGGTAAGGATGAGAATAAGTTTCCTCTTGTGTTGGTTGATGTACATTCCAGGTGGTTGGCAGTGAAATGTATGTCAGAAATATCTACTGCATTCACGATAACAGTCTTGCCTGAAATGTTCAGGGACAAGGAGTTTCTGGCCTGTCTTATTATGGGCAATGGTACCCAACTGACATCTCATGAGATGAGCTAATTTTTCTCATCATGTGGGATTAAGGATTTACGCACATCCCCAAGTCAATGGAATCATTGAAAGAGCAAACCAGATGGTCAAAGGGGCCATTCAGTTGACACTGATAAACATGTTGAATGTTGGAAAAACAGTTTCTGACTAAGTCTGTTGACATTGCACTACAGAGAATGCTTCTGTAAACACATTCTTTTTTGATGAGGGGAAGGAGGCCCAGCACTAAAATTAGACCATCCAGAATGAAGGAGTTGATTTGAGGTGAAAGGACCTTGGCCGATGGGGTCATCAAACTTGGTAGTGGGAATGATTCAGGATCTTTGGAGGGTAGGAATATAAGTGACAGCAAGATTGTACCAGGTGACTGGGTAAAGGTAAAGTCAGGTCGTATGGAGAAAGGCTTGTGTAAGTTTCAAGGACCTTTTGAAGTTAAGGAAGTTCATTGTTGGCATGTGGTGTTAAAAAATTGGTGAAAGGTGGAATTATAAAACAGTCACTAAGTATTGATCGCAGTAGTGAGGAGTGATGAGAAGGAGGATGGGTGTAGTTGTTTTATGTTAATGGAAGATAAATAAGATTTGACAGTTCTTTCTTCAGCTTGTTCTGGTCCATCTTTGTCTGGGTCTGGGGAATGCGGTGCTGGTGAAAATGTCCAAGAAAAGGTGGGAAGTGGGAGGATGATTCCTGGATCTGAGAGAGCTCAAAGGCTAGGAGCTCCTATCTATTTACGAGGCTTTGTGAGATGAAGTATTGCACTTGGTATATTTCATTTAATAATTTGCAATGTATTGTTGGGTTTATTGGGTGTTTCTTTTACAGGTGTTTTTAATCATTTACAGTTATCTATTTTTGATCATTCATTTTATGTGGTATCACTTAGGGCCATATGTATCAATGTTAGGTTTTGCGATTCTCAAATAGCGAATTTTTGGGAATCGCTATTTGAGAATCGCAAAACGCTATGTATGTAGGATTTGCAATAAATTTTGCGAATTCTACATATTCCTTAATTGCGAATCGCAAATTGCAAATTAAGGAATACGTCCCCATTAATTCCTATGGTCCTAGATGCCCATAGGAATGAATGGGAAGACATTCTCAATTTGCGATTCTCAATTAGAGAATCGCAAATTGAGAATGCAATTTCAAGTGTGCCAGGGTGTCAAAAGGGCAGCATGTTGCACCCCTGAAATGAGCATGGGTGCACATGTGGGGCACATACATGCCCTAAGGGCATGTGTGTGCACCACATGCCAATTTGAAAAATGCAAAAATGTGCATTTTTTAAAGAGATCGCAAATTACCACCAACCTGTAGTTGGTGGTAATTTGCGATTCCTTATGCCATATTCGCACAACTTGGGTGCCTCATACATTCCATTTAAGGAATCGCAATTTGCGATTCCTTAAATGCATTTGCAAAATAAGGAATCGCAAATTTTGCGATTCCTTATTTTGTAAGGCATTTTTTCTTTTATACATACCATTAAGCATAATTGCGATCGCAAACACCGAATTTCTGTGAATTTCGGCGTTTACCATCGCAATTTTGCATGATACATATGGCCCGTAATGTTTTATCAGGTCTGTAAATATGATGTAACTAGGTTCTTTAAGTTGGAATGTTTACTTATGAGATTCTATTGTGTGGTTCTTGAGCAGTGATGTTCCACTCTCTGGCAGTTGTAAAGGACTGGCAGAGAGGGAAGCCACGCTCGAGCTAGTATCTTCAATAAATCTATTTTATAACGTCAGTGCCCTGTATCACAACAACCTGCCCTCCACACCATTTTATATCTTGTTTACTTGTAAAGTGACAAGATGATTGTGTCTGCCGCCTGCCATCAAGATTTTAACGCTGCAGCTAGGCCGATGTGTTCCAAACTGTGATTTGTTAGGCCTTGAAAGTTCAAGCAAGAAATAAAGATGCCTTTAAATACTTAATTTATATTGTTACATTTGCTATGCTTCAAAGACAGAGGTCAGATGTCAGGCTATGTCTTCTAACAAATTGCTGCTTGATTTTTTAGCATGGTGATTGGTATTTACAAACTCCTCTCACTTTGCAGTCAGAGAAAGAAAAGTAAAGTGAAATATGTGGCAATCTTGCTGGGGTACAGGGAGTGTGAAAGGAAAGACTGTTGAATATCAATTTTTGTAACACACAACAACACGCAAATACCTGTTAATGAACTGTACACATTCAGCAGTTATGAAAGCAAAAATGAAGCACATTTTTTGTAATTCTGAAGCGTGATGGAAACAAAGATTGTAGCAGGATCAGAACAAACCAAGATGCTTTACTTGGTGATGCACACATGACAAATATTTGCTGAAAAACGATTTCCACACTTTATCATTTGTATAGGATATAGTTTTATCCTTAAACATGCATCTGCAAATTTAGTACCCACTTCAGTGGATTATTGGCTTTCTGTAAATGAAAGTCCGCTACCACATGATTTAGTTACATTAAAATAATCGACCACCTCACGTCTATCAGAGCAAAGTGGGTCGTGAACGTTTTTTGTTCTAAACTTTGGAGCATGGTTAAAAGTCTGGGAAGCACTGAGCTAGGTCCCAGCTAGGACCAAGACTGAAACAAACGGAGTATTAGTGGCCCTTTAATTGAGGCATTAATATTGGGTCCAGGCCCGGCTCCAGAGTTTGGGATCAGGGAGGGCCATGGAGAAGCATGGGTGGGCCAGAGTCTCCCAGGTGTCTGAGAGCTGGGTCTGGGCATGCAGGATGGTCTTATACGGATGTAAGCTTCATACCATACCAACTGCCAGGTTCGGTCTGATAGTTTTAACTGTGTATTTTTAGAGGTTTAAACCTACAGGCTTCAGCTCTTTTCCTCGCTCCACCTCACCCTCCTTTCTCTCCTGATTTCACCCAGCTGTCCTTTACTTCCTCCTAACTTACTCTCCTCCCCTCATGCTAGTCTCTTTCCAATGAATCCACTTGTTTCATTACTGTGCCTTACACTTTCTCCACTTTACCTCATATTCCTCTCACCTCAACCCCTCTTTCCACCTCACCCGAGTATCACTCTCTCCTGACTTTGCCATCCTCTCACTCTTACTCGCTCATTCGTCAGCTTACTATCACTCCACTGCCCCTTCCATTTATACCTCACTCTTCTCTCTTTTCCTATTTGTCCTCTCTTCCTAGTCATTTCTCGCTTCTTCACCCTCCTCTCACACTTGCTCACACTCCTCTGTCTTTGATCCACCTTCTCTCTCTCGCCATTCCCTTTTTAGGTCTCGGCCTGACGTAAGCAGCGCATGCGCTTCTCTCGTCTTACGTGGCTTCTTGGAATCAATACGATTTCAGAAGCCTTGTCTTAGCTCCGCCTTACGTTTTGATTCGTGCACGTTGTTTTGCGTCACAAATTATGCCAAAGGCAGTGCAATGATTGCACTGAAGGCATGTCAATATGCGCTTGTTGCCACCCTGTCTCCTTTGAGCCCCGCCCATCGGGATTTGATCTTTTACTTGCAACGGGAGACAGTGTCTCCTAATTAGCCGCTACGCACTTTTTTCTAATCATTCCCCTTTGGCAAAGGCAGTGCGTGTTTATAATTGCATCGCGCTTTCACTTTAAGTGAAAGCGCAATGCAATTATAAACACGCGGCTGTCTTTGCCAAAGCCGAGAGCTTTTTATGTATTTTTTCTCTTATGTTGCACATTTGTGGGAAAATCTCACTGAGCGCAACGCCGCATAAAGGACACCGCGCTCGGTGTTAAAGTTACACCGCTCTCACTTTTTCATTTATTTAACTTTTCGAGGCGTCCCCTTGAGGGACACCGCGCTCTGTTTGTTTTTCTTTTTTTTAAACTTTAACACTGAGTGCAGCGCCCGCATGAAGGACACCACGCTCGGTGTTAAAGTTACACGGCTCTCACTTTTTCATTTGTTTAACTTTTCGTGGCGTCCCCTTCAGGTACACTGCTCTCTGTTTGTTTGTTTTTTTTAAAACTTTAACACTGAGCGCAGCGCCCGCATAAAGGACACTGTGCTTGGTTTTAAAGTTACACGGCTCACACTTTTTCATTTATTTAACTTTTCGCTGCGTACCCTTCAGGGACACCGCGCTCAGTTTTTTTTTTTTCTGAAGTTTAACACTGAGGGCAGCCATCGCATAAAGGACACCTCACTCGGTGTTAAAGTTAGAAAAAAACGAGCGCGGTGTCCTTCAAGTGGCGCTGCGCGCTGTTTTAAACTGAAGCCCGGTATACTGCCTTTAGTTGGCGCTCTAAAAGAGCCTCCTCACTGCCTGAGTGTTACATGAAAGCAAAACATATTATTAGAGGCACTACCAACATGTATAGCTGTGGTAATCTGGTTTGGCTTGGAATTTAATAGGCTGTACCTCCCCTCGGGCAAGACTCGAAAATAGCATGAGACGGAACTTAGGACAAGAGCGGCGTCTCATGGGCACAGGCTGCACAGGCTGCAACCACTTATGCTCTAAAGGGCAATGACGTGGCCAGCCACATGTGGCTGCTTTGAGACCGTGGTCACCTCGAAGGCTCTGAGACACTGAAGCTAGGTCACAACATTAGCAACTCCGCCCTCACTTCCGAGAATCACAGAGTATGCAATTCATAAAGAATATCACGTCACGCTTGTTTTCACTAAACATGACGTTCTCTATTTTTTATTTTTTAATCGCGGGCCTCTAATCCTTTTCACAACATATTGATCCCCTGGGCCATCAACCTTACGAATATGGATGTTTGAAACAAGCGTGGAACTTGCATTCTGGGACACGTAGTCCCTGAGATCTGACGCGTGTGTAATGATTGGGCCTTAGGCCCACATGCAGAGGAAGGATGGACACGGACACAGGAGTACTGGTTCGGTAATTGGCCCAGAGCACGTGCGCTCGGTCCCTTTTATTTCCAGGGTCACCTGACTCGTGACACCTGTGGTGGGTGGGTGTTCAGTGTGTGTTACAACATGCTGAACACTAGAATGCTGACCGGTCCGTCACTACAGCGTGTAATAAAGTATTTACTGTCTGTAGATTGTTAATAAGCAGTGTTTTTTCTGTGACGTGTAATATCAGAGACCATAAGCACAGTGGTGCCCCGTGACTTTAGAACCACTCACTCCCTACTAAGTTTACAAAGCTGAGATGTACACTGGGGCCGCAGTGTCAGTTGGTTTGTTTGTAAAGTAATGAACCAGCAGCTGTAAGGCTGGAGACCGGAATGGAAGGGGCAGAGGGGTGGCGCTGGGTCCGCGCTCCCCTTTCGGGGTGCATGCTTGCGTTAGTGCTGGGTAAGAGAGCCTACGGCAGGAGGCAGAGCCAGGTCTGAGAGCAAAGAGCAGTCAGGAAATGACAACCTCCACTACTCCCCCGCCCCCTTCTCCCTACTACCCCATGGATTGTCTAACTTCGAGTCCAGCGTTTTCTCGAGTGTTTATTAAATTCCTCTGACTGTGGCGTGCTCACCTGTCTCGCCGTCAGTCACAAAACAGCACTTATTTCTTTAACTTTTATGTGCAGTGGTGTGCGCATGCGCATCTTCGTCGTGGCAGATCTGAATGCCTTGCCGTCTATTTTATTTTTTTGTGCAGATTTTGTATAGCGCGAACTCGACCCGAAGGTATTGGAGCGCTTTACATGAGCACCGGTTACGTTACACAATCAGGAACGGGGAGATTAAGTGATTTGCCCAGAATCACAGGATGTGGACGTGACCCCGAGGCTCGAACCCTGGTTTCCAGCACCAAAGTCGGCAGTCTAGCCGACGGACCACTTCCTCTCCCTTAATCATTTTGGAGCCTGACTCTGCCCTCCACCCCGCCCAGACTGTTGTAACCGAAACAGGTCCTAACCTTTTCTAGTAGTGTGGTTTAGGGCAGGTACACAGGCTTCCCTGAGCGCCACCCCTCCAACCCCCTTGTGAAAGTGTGCAGTGAGTGAACTCTAGTGCGCAACAATTTGGAGAGGGAAGCGGCCAGCAGGGGGGAGGGGTGTGCCGATAGATGTCTGTATCCCGGGTATTGTATTGCTCCCAGTGCTTTAAATGGGGAAAAAAAGTGCAGGTACTCATCAGATCGAGCTGGGGGCGTGGCAAGGAGGCGGGGCTAGAGGCGGGACTAAGGGTGGGTCTAATGAAAAACATTTGAAGGGCTCAAGAATTTTTGAATGATGACAAATTGCTTCCCTCTGCAATTTATTGTTGATGCCCTTGCATCTATTAAGTTGTACTAGTTGACAGACTATTGAAAGGTAACTATCATGTTTTCCTTTTTGTCAGAAGCACCTGTATATTAAACAAAACATTTAAAGGTGCAGACACTTGTTTTACTGAAAATTAATTAAAGGAAAAAAGACTACATCCTAAAATGCAACTCTGACTCGCATCGGGTGAAAGGAAGCCATCAGTTGTCATGCTAGTGATCCTGGGAGAAGAAAGTTATCTGGGTTACAGAGCAATAATATTTCACCCTTTCATTCACTTTCAGATACTGTGCCACCCAGCAAAATCTAGTCCAAAATTCTGACGGGCTAGTAAAGGGATGGAGGCACATATAACCATGTACATATGACCACAGTGTCACTGGTGATGGTGGTCAGCAGGCCTGCTGTAGCCACGGTTTCTGATATGGGAGGCACCCTGTACCCACATGTGTTTGATGCTCAAAGCTTCCCTTAGGCCTGCTCCTTCACCTCAAGTCCAAGGCTTGGCTTCCTCACTTGGGTGCTTTGGGTTCCCTGGTGCTCCCACTCCTACTATGTGGCTCACTTTTTTCATGAATACCAGATACAGCCAGCTGTTGTGTCAACTGGTGATGACCAGTCTGGTGCACCTCATAGCGCAGTAGAACCCTACAGATTTCTAAGCTGCTGTAGTGGAAATTGGGAGGGGCAGACATTTGGCACTTCTCATTCATATCTCTGTACTGCTCACAGCCGCACACTTATGGATGCCTCCACAGCATTGCAGCAGGAAACACATGCCTACGATTCCCCGGCTAACCATGATCCTTCCTTCTTTTGATTTCTCTGCCTGATCCCTCCGTCCAGTGCAGGGATATGTGTCCTGGCATGTAGTAGTGTGGGTGGTTCTTAAGCTCCATGCCTGGCCTGAGGGGTCTAGCCCTCTGGCCACATCTTAAATGACAACTACATTCTTGGGACAATATTTACAGTAGTCTGTGTACAACTTTGCCAATTCACTAATTTTACATGGATGGAAATGCATTTTCATATTATACTTTTTTCACACCACACTAGTGGCACTCTGTGGGTGCAGAACTCCCAAGCGGGAGTGCTGGGTGTGCATCCAGAAGAAGGCAGGAAATGAAAGATAAACCACACCTAAAATAGATGGTTTTACTTTATTTAGCTGAAAACTGCAGTTATTTTCCCCAGAACGTTATGTGAATTTGCATCAGTTCGCTATAAAAGGAGGTGAAGGGCTGGCTGTAAGTGTCCCTCCCCGAAGGCAGAGAGTCTTTGACATGCAGAAATAAAACAGAATTTCCCTGTTTGTGATTATTGCAGGAGGTCAGTAACATTCACTGTTTGGGGAATCTAGTAATTTCTGCATCTGTGGCAGGTAACTGGATATGGGCCTGTCCCAGTATGGTAAGAGCTCTGCCTCCAGACATCCTTCCTTCCAGATGTCGGTGTCAGTCGAAGCCCTGGTCCTCACCCACCTGAATGAAGGCAACTCTATGCCCATTAGCCTCCTTAACAATATTCAGAAACCCATGAAAACACCTTAACCACTGTAACACTTCCCATCAAGGGCTTGTAGAAGTTGGCCAAATCCACCCACACTGAAGGTATTGTATTGTATTGTAATTGCATTTATATAGCGCTTACTACCCCAGACGATGCGTCGAAGCACTTTTTCGGCGAGTAGCGCACTACTCCGGAACCCAAGAAGGATTAGTGTTGAATTAGTATAGTGAAAATCTGAAAGTAATTTGAGTGGTGGATAGGTTAGTCAGTTATTTGGATTCAGAAGGATAGCAGAGAGATAGAAGAGGGAAAAAGGTTTGCATTTATATAGCGCTTGTTACCCCTGCTGGGGTGTTGAAGCGCTTTTGTTTGGAGAGTAGCACTTATCGGGTTTAAACAACAAAGAAATACCAAAAAGTGTGACTGAGCATGTGTATGACAGCAAAAAAGCGTACTTGACAATCTGGAATAGGCCTCGTTTCTGAGAAATGCTTGATATCAGAGACAAGCATTCTGGAAGCAATTCAAAGTGTGATCTTACATCATAGAAATGAATGAGAAACGTTCACCAAGCCATGGGATGTCATGTCTTAGTCGTGTTTGAATGCTTATATTGTTAGCTACATTCAGTGTTTTTTGGTAAATGCGCATTTTTAACTCCGTGCACATTATTCTTCCCCTTCCAGTGTGCCCTAGTAAGGTCTATACTGTGTTTAAGTATTTTGATAAATCCATTCTTCCTCCAAGTATGCGATCTGAATTCTTATGATTGTTTGTTGAGCCTTTCATTGTTTAACTTTGTTACAAAAAAATGAGTCACATTATGGTAAACTTTATATTAGCTGCTAAAAAAAAAAAACACGACTTAAAAATACCACTGTCCCCTCAAAATTATTTTTCTATTCAGCTGCCGCCCCCGCTTTAGATAACACTCTTTTGGATGACGAGATACTCGCCTACCTCTACCCTCTGATGTCCCTAGCCCTTACTTACTAGCCCCATGTCCCCTCCGATGCCCCATTTGTCTCTTTACATTTTCTCTTTTTTCAGGTGGTCACGCCACCTTTCATCTTAAATGTCCCCTTGTTCATCTCATCAAATTCCTTCTCTTGCTTTTCTGGGATACCCCTCCCCCATTTAAAATACCAGTCTCTGCCACTGTAGCTTTCGCTCTGTCCTCACACAACAGGCCCCTTCCACCGACCTGTGTCATTCTCGAAAGCCTTGGCTTTCTTGGGACACCTACTCACCCCCGACTCTCATCAGATGATCCCCATCTCATCCATCAGGTGCTTTATTTTAAACCCACTGCCCAGGGCCGGCTTTAGTGCTGGTGGCGCCCTGTGCGACAATGTTTGTTGGCGCCCCCCCCACCCCCAATGACCACCTCCACCACGGATTCTCTCACTAGCACCCTTTAACAGTGACCAAGTCACCATAACCACACTCTCTCAGATGCATTGAATTAGTTTTATAGCACCACTCATACCAGTGAAGAGTGTCCGAGCACTTTGCATCACACACACATTACACAGAGACAATCAATCATACGAGTGTAAATCAGTGTATAGGAAATGTTACTTAAGTCAAAGGACTGAAAGTGTAGGAGTCACATGTCATCCATACTGGTAGGCAGTATAGTTTAAGAGTGCTTGGTGTGGAGAAGCACAAATGCAGAGTCGAAAAAGAAACAGCATAGTTGGGAGTTTTCTTTAATAATAAGAATCGATTTCTAGCCAAATTAACCCTTTTTGTAACATTAATCAATGTTCTAATAATGTATACTTTGCAGTGTGTATGCAGTTCTGGGATGAAAGTTAATAGCTCACTGTTGTATATTAGGACTTTAAGTTATAAATTGCAAGTAACAAAAGGATGTCTCTTTTGAAAGCAGTAACCTGCTGACCTGTTTACATCATACGCACTCTAATCTACTTGATACAAGTTCTTTGCAGCAGGCATATTAACCCTCTGCACTAACTTCACCGAAGTCAAAACCTCAACTATACAAAAAGCTGATCTCTCTCCAGGAAGATAATTAATCACACGAGTTTTCTTGACATTTATGTGAGGCCTGGTAATTGCCGCGGAAAGAAACGCTGCAGCAGGTGCCACAAAAGCATAATAAACTTTCAAACAAGGCGCCCCCAGGAGCCAGCACCTGGTGCGGTGGCACCGGTCGCACCGCCCTAAAGCCGGCCCTGCCACTGCCCCACGCCTGCAGTGTATTCTCAAATATCTTTGTTTGCACCTTTCTTCTTTTTCAGCTAACCCCTCGATTTATTTAGCTGACTGTGCTTATACCCCTTCATTTCTGAAAGCTCGCCTCAGTTGTCCCCTTATTCACCCGCCAGCTGCTATGCTATCTTCTCGTCTTTTTCGCACAGAAAAAAGGGAAAGCCAGAGCAAATTGGGATTTTTAAAGAGCTTCCCTTTCTTCCCGCCGCATAGCTTCCTTGAGGGGGGAGGGGGGGGGGGTAGGTGGTGGTGCAGGGGCTCTAAGGGGTGAAAAACATCAAAGCCTCGTTAACGAGCAAAAGGTCTTTTAAAGACCTGTGAAGTACTCGGGTGCGGCTGTGTTTGTACCCGGGGAATCTGTCTCATCCCGCGCTGCAACACACGAGGGGGGTGTGGGGGGGGGGCGAAGGCCTTTGAGTCCAATGGGCGTTGCGCCTGGGTCACACGTTGCTCTGCTTTGGCGCCATGGCGTCTCTGCTCTCCTTGTGAAATCACCAATATGTGAGCATGCGCCGCAGTGTAGAAATGCGATGCATGCTCACATGACTTTGTGTGACAGTGAGTACCGGTACTCTATTTAATAACAGAGAAGTGCCGGTACTCTTGGAGGGGGAAAAAATAAGTGCCGGTACTCAGTACCGGTGAGTACCGGCCCATTTAAAGCACTGATTGCTCCTGTCTAGGTGCTTTAGAAACTGATGATGGAGGAGTGACCCCCTAGGTGCTGACAGTCTGAGGTGTGTTGACAGATGTTGGGTGCTTGGTTGTGGTGTTCGAGGGCTCAGTCTGTGCTCCCGTGTGGGGACGTTGTGCTCACAGGTGTGCACCTGGAGCTCAGAAAAGTGAGTCCTAGGGTTTCTATGGAGTGTTGTGGAACTTCCTGTGTTTTCAGAGGACTGAGGATTGGTTCTTATGAGTGATTCGGTTGTATGGCATGTTGTTTTGTTTTTAACATATGGACGTATATGGTTGTCATGTACGTCGATGTACCAAAATGACAGGGTTAGTGGAAGGGACACTGTACACCAAATGACCTCTATGACATCCCATCACGTCACTTCAAGGAAGTGATATCTTAAGAAGTTGACCTAGACGAGAGCACATAATTGACATAATTAAATATAGGTAGGAACCCAATAAAACGTGCATGATTACGATAATACCACAACAGTTAACCAACAGATACATGTCTGCTTTAGATACCACCTATAGTTTAAGTAGGGTGGCGGCGTGGTATGCCAGGAGAGGCAAAATTGCTAATTCCGCTGTTTGTTAAATGAGAAATGATGTGTTTCTTTCAATAGGAGGATACATACAGTGCTACAAAATGCAGGTCATTGGGAACCAAATTTATTTATACCACGAACTATCATGATTTGATGATTCACTAGTGTCTACCTGAAAGAGAAATGCATTCATAAATTACAATGAGATGCCACAAAAGAGAGATTTTAAAAGCAATAGAGGTCCTGTATTAGTTCATATGAATCATACATTGTATATGAACTGTTTTTGGATTAAGTAATTTATCATTGCTAATACATTTTAACAGCCTGAAAGGCACCATCGCTTGGAAAGAGGAAGATTTAGTTCAAACTTATCCTTTTCATGTATATTGAAATACAGCAAGTTTGTATTTTTACTTATTTCATTGTTTTTATTTACTCAGAAGGGAGTGTATTGGATAACTAAATGTATGCATTTTACATTGAACGTAGCTATGATATGTGTATTTGTAAAGTGCACTATCACCCACGAGGGTATTCTGGCGCTGACACTGTTTACATTCTGTTTCTGGTAGTCTGAGGCTTCAGGTCACAAAGGCAATGCTTGGGGTCACAATGTTAAGACAGGGTTTGCAGCTGCTACCTCAGACGACCCTCCCACCCCATATGACGCCCATAATTATTGTGATTGTGAATTTATGGTAAAAACTAAACCAACCACCCCCTAAAACAGAAGCAGCACCCAGGGAAATCCAGCTGTTAATCAGTTTCATTATCTGGAACTCCCTACAGTACATGCTCGCTGCACCACTGGATTCAAGATAGCCTGGCTGATGACGGGTGATATTCCAAAACTGGTCCCAGGATGATTGTTTCTGGTCCAGGGATGATCTGGCTTGGCAGTTCGGGCTGGACTGTTCCCATGAGGAGCAGGCTCAAGACTGATTAGCATATGGCTGGGTCCAAACTGGGGTGGTGTGATGGGCCAAAAAACGATAGATTAAATCCAGATCTGTTGACTGGGGGTGAATGTTTGCATTGTTCAGCGTTCCATTGATCATTTGTTCTTTTGGCTCCCCGCAGTACTCCCACCCTAGAGAGCAGGACCGTTAGTCTATTCTGCAGCAGCATCAGCAGGGTTGGCAGCCACTTATAATTGAATCTGTCCTCTGCCTCACAGATGCCTGGTTCAACACTGTCCCAAGGGCCATCATGGTCTCCCGCCTTGTCTCAGAGTCTTGTTATCATCCTCCATAACAGGAAAGGGCAATACACTGGGCTTTTACACATGATGCATATAAACAAAGCATATTGCAAACTAATGAATACTCGATTAATCCCTGGGAATGCCTTGTTGTTGCAGTAAAAACCTCTCCCTCAAACTGTCCTAGGGCAACTCCCATATACCGCCCTCAGAAGGTGGAGAGGTGGGTGAGGAAGCAGAGGGCTGGAGAGAATAATCTGTTTTATAACAATGTATTTGCCCTTTAACCACCCTAATTAAGAGACTTGGAGCTATCCTATGATGGGATAGTTATGCTCATTAAACTACATACACGTACTTTGAGCGAAAATGACTTAATTAAATATTTCAAGAAGCTGACATGGACTTCAAGCCAAAAATCTGATATCTCTCTTGGTCACCTTCAGCGACCCGCAGAAGAAATTGAAATAACCTTTCCAACCGAGAGGGACGACAATCTGTGTTGGATACATTAAAAAGTCCCTGACTGACAAGTCTTGTTGCATTGCACAATCGTAACTTGCCCTATTAAAGGACGCAGAACGCACAAATGTACTACTGCCTCTTATCACACAGAATAAGAGTCCCACCACACAACAGACATCCACAGCATGGTGGTCTGGGGCTGTGAACGCTGAGGAGCACGTACTCACTTCAGCAGACATTTGTTGGCAAAACCTCTTCCAAAGCAACCTGACACAACTGAAAAAAAGCCAAAAAGAAGAGCACCAAAAACATATTCAGCACTCAAAGAAATGTTTTCAACTTGCAAAGCATTGGAATGACAAAACCCGTAAAATCAAACTAGACTTCTGTGACTCCCTTACTCTTAAAGTGGTCTGAATGTAAATCTATAACATGCTTACTGGAATTCTTCACCGACCCCCTACCCTACCAGTTATTGGAAGCACTCGAATAATCAAATGCCACTCCTGAACCACCTAGATGTGTCAGGAATCGGTGGCGCGATACACAAACGCGCCTACCTAGAGTATAGACTACACATCCCAGCAGCCTCCGGGGCCCGGAAGAGGAAGCCCATATAACGACGTCATACCCGGCCGGAGGTGTGCGTTATTCATTTACTTGGATGAGGTTCGGAGGAAGGAGTTGCGGAGCGAGGCGATCCCGGACGACGGAGCTCAGAGACCCGACTTCCGTCGAGCGGTCACAACCGAGGGTGTGTTCATCGCGGCCGGCGGCTTCCCCGAAGATTACGGAGCAGGTAGGAAATGTCCCTGGCTCCCTGACTGTTAAACCCTGAGGGTTGCAAGGCGACCTGTCCCAACCGCTGAGGAGCGGTATTCGTGTTACACGCACCATAGGAGGTGCACTTGCTCAATTAGGCCGAGGGTGTCCAAATCCTTTCTAACCCCCGCATCACCCACCCTGGACAGGGAGACTTTGCCGGCTGGCATTTATGGATGGGGGCTTATCAGAGGCAAGGATTCTAGCTCGGCAAGACGGCGAAAACTTCGGGTGTCTTGACACCAGACTGAAGGCTCCGGGGAGTGCGCAAGCGGCGTAAATCCCATTGGGAGGATCCCCGGGTGACGTTAACCAGGGAGAGTCCTCTAAACTTACTGTGTCAATTCCATGGGCGTGTTGATCCTCACGTGGTGAAGGAGCGCTTCTACATACGAACGCCGGCGGCGGTTGTACACCGTGGAAGCCTCTTGGAAGTACTTGAACTCCGTTAGTATAGCGGGGAACTAGGATCCCTCAGTCTGAGGCAAGACTGAGGATAGGCCAGAGCGTTGCCTGGCCGGTGTGTTGTTTTGAACTAAGAAAGCCACAGGATTGGTCTGTGGGCTGAGAGACAAGATTTAGTGGTCCTGAGAGAGGCATCTCAGGGGTCACGGGGAAGGACTCCCATACACCTGGTAAATACTGGCGCTAGTGAGACCGTAATGAGAGTAGAGATAAGTGTTGTGCTCATATGAATATTGTCTTGTTTTGTCTTTCAGGTTCGATTCCCTGCTGTTCCTTTCCCCCCTTCCTTTTGTCCCTCACCTGATCGCCTCTGGGCTCTGTAACCTATCGGTTGGAGTCCGGGGATATCGGGAGGTGGAACCCTGTTGCGTCGCCCGGATCCTGAGGAGCCCTGTATTCGTAACAGAATAACGCACCCACGATACGCGCTCCTCCCGGTCCGGGGTGGGCAACATGGCTACCTTGGATGCAGTAGTAAAGGCTTTAGCCTTAGTCCAACAGGAACTAGTGGCATCGCGTACAGAAACCGCCGCCTTGCGGGACAGGGTAGATAGGCTAACACGTAACCCCTTTGATGCGTCCGCAGCGGGCGGCCCACAGATTCAGGTGACGGTGCCACCCCCCATTCCCTTAGCCAGCCCGGAAAGATACGCAGGAGATCCCCAGAAAATACAAATCTTCCTGACGCAGGTCATGATGCATTTCTCGTGTAAGCCATCGTCCTTTCCCACCAATCACTCGAGGGTAGCTTTTGCCATTTCTTATTTAGTGGGGGACGCGGCGTCTTGGGCGGTTCCGTTGGTCAGAAATAATGATCCTGTTCTGTCCGATTGGGATGCGTTCAGGACAGCGTTCGAAGCCGTGTTCGATAGACGAACCACCACGTTTAGCACTGACAAAGAGTTGTTATCCTTGAGACAGGGAAAGAGCGATCTGGTGACCTACCTCACCTCCTTTAACAGATTGGTGGCGGAGACGGCATGGCCCGAAGAGAAGACGATGTCCCTGTTTTATCAGGGTTTGAGCGATGATCTCAAAGACATAGTGGCGCAGATAGACCCCCAGCCTACCACCTGCGCCGCCATGATGAACCTGGTCTTGCGCCTAGACGGGCGCCTGGCCGAGAGAGGTGGTGATAGATATCGAGGAGGAGGCTCCGCAAACAGATACACCCGGAGGGAACAGGCTCCTTTGGCCACAGACCACGAACCTATGGAGGTTGGGGCAGTGAGGGCCCCCTTGTCCAAAGTTGAAAGGGAAAGTCGCCGCACGTTGGGCCTTTGCATGTATTGTGGGAAACGCGGGCATTTTGTGCGCGACTGTCCGGCCAAGCCCAAGGCCACCACTATTCCCTATAGGGGAAAAAAGGCGGCGGTGTCGGCATTGGGTAAAGACACAAGCAGCCAGGAGAGAGGCCAGGTGGGAACGGTGGGGGACACGGAATGGAGAATACCGTCGTTGACCACGACCCGTTCCACTGACACCGAAGCACATATCGTTCTGCAGGCAAAACTAGAGGTAGGTCAACAAGTACATCAGGTCCTAGTGATGCTGGACTCTGGGGCCACGGGCAACTTCATAGACCAGGGGTTAGTCAGAACCTTAGCCATAGGGGTCGTACCACGGGGGTCGCCAGAGGAAGTACTGGCGGTAGATGGGAAACCCTTGAAGTCTGGCCGCATTACCCTCCACACAGAAAGCCTTAAGATGTCCCTTAAGGACGGGGCCAACCAACATACGGAAGAAATAGAACTGAACATTATAGAGGCCCCTCAATACGAGGTCATTCTAGGGATGCCGTGGTTTTGTAGCCACAATCCGACGGTGGACTGGAAGGAACGGACGGTCCGGTTTCTGTCACCCGGGTGTGCAGAGCATTGTCTGAGGGAACATCAAGCGATAGCCTTAGCATTGGCGTGTCCCTTTTATGTAGCTACAGCCGCCGAAAAAGAAGTGGAACTACCGGCCGAGTATTCTAAGTATGCTGACGTTTTTAATAAAACGCAGGCGGAACGTCTACCCCCACATAGACCGTATGACTGTCGGATTGACCTGGTGGAGGGAGCAGTCATCCCCACATGTAGGGTGTATGCTTTGTCAGAGCCGGAAACACACCATTTGAGAGAGTATTTAGATCACTACCTGACTCTGGGGTTCATCCGACCGTCCCGATCCCCGGCTGCATCCCCGCTATTTTTCATAGCCAAGGCCAACGGAGAGTTGAGGGCGTGTTGCGACTACCGGAGTCTCAATAAGAACACCATCAGGAATAGGTATCCGTTGCCACTCATTAGCGTCCTGTTGGATCAAGTGCGGGAGGCAGTGATATACACTAGGTTAGATCTACGAGGGGCCTATCACTTGGTAAGGGTCAGACAGGGGGACGAGTGGAAGACTGCGTTCAAGACCCGTTTTGGGCTCTATGAATACCTGGTAATGCCGTTCGGGCTCTGCAATGCCCCGGCGGCATTCCAGTTTTTCTTGAACGAAGTCATGAGGGAGTACATGGATATCTTTGTAGTCGTCTACATTGACGACATTTTAATCTATTCAAACACCGTGGATGAACACACTAGACACGTAGGGTTAATTCTCGAGAAACTAAGAGCCAATAAACTGTATTGTAAGCTCAGCAAGTGCGAGTTTGGGGTGAACACGGTGGAGTTCCTGGGAGTGATCTTGAGTCCCACTGGGTTGAACATGTCAGAAAGGAAAGTGAAGGCCATTCGCGAATGGCCCCTTCCAGGAAATGTGCGGGACGTTCAGAGCTTTCTGGGATTCGCGAACTATTATCGCCGTTTCATACAGGAGTTCTCCCAGATTGCAGTGCCGATGACTCGTCTGCTACGGAAAGGAGTGCCGTTTGTGTGGACTGAGGAAGCCACCATAGCTTTTGAGCACCTTAAGACAGCGTTCACCTCGGCTCCCATACTCCGGCATCCGCGGATGGATGTTCCATTCATCGTGGAAGCCGATGCATCGGAGGAGGCCGTCGGGGCCGTTCTGTCCCAACGAGACAAGAGCACAGGAAGGCTGCACCCGATCGCCTTCCTCTCAAAAAAGCTGGATAAGGCAGAACTCAACTATACAGTCGCCGAGAAAGAACTACTTTCGATCAAAAAGGCCTTTCAAGAATGGCGTCAATACTTGTGGGGGGCGCAACATACGGTGACGGTATATTCGGATCACCGAAATCTTCAATTCATGAAGACGGCGAGACATTTGACTCCAAGGCAAATGCGATGGACTCTCTATTTTGAGGAATATGACTTTATAATCACCTTCAGGCCTGGCTCAGAAAACCGGAAGGCCGATGCACTGTCCCGTCAGTCCATGGAAGAAGACCGACCATCCCCAGCGCCGGTGGCTATCATTAACCCGTCCAAGGTAATCTGTGTGCTAAGGGCAGACCGGTTCCTGGAAGAAGTGCGGATCAGCCGTTCCGTGGAGGAATGGAAGAAGTGGGCTCAGGAGAAGGCAGTGAGAGGGCTAAAGAGGGGACTCCCTTTTTATCTAAATCGGCTGTTTCTACCGACAAGAGCATTGCAGCGACAGGCGTTTCAATGGTGTCACGCAGCGCCCGTGGCCGGTCATCCGGGGATCCGGAGAACCTTGGAAGCCATGACAAGACATTTTTGGTGGGAAACCATGTCCCAAGATATACATCGGTTGGTAATGCAGTGCGAAGTATGTGCCAGAAACAAGGGAGAAAGATGCCGCAAGAAGGGGAAACTGCTCCCTCTACCTACGCCTCAACAACCCTGGAGAAACATCAGTCTGGACTTTGTAACTGGGCTCCCCATGGATCAGGGGTGCTCGGCGATCCTGGTAGTGGTGGATAGTTTGACCAAGATGGGGCACTTCATCCCATGTAAGAACCTCCCTACTGCAGGACAGACCGCACAGCTGCTGTTGACCCATGTGGTGAGGTTCCACGGCCTGCCGGGGGTGATCGTTTCAGATCGAGGCCCGCAATTTATAGCCAGTTTTTGGAAAACATGGTGCAAGGCGCTGCACATGGAGTCCGCCACCTCGACCAGCTTCCATCCGCAGACCGACGGTCAGACAGAGCGCCTAAATCAGACTTTAAAACAGTTCTTGCGGTGTTATGTGACAGAGGCACAAGGCTCCTGGGTATCCTGGCTTTGGTTGGCAGAGCTGTCTTACAACAACGCCCGGCACAGCTCCACCGGAGTGTCCCCGTTTATGGCAAACTTTGGGTACCACGCCAAGACACTTCCAGTAGAGATACCAACCGAGGTAAATAATCAACCGTCGGTGCAAGAACATGTCCGCGCTCTAAAGAATCTGCATAGGAAGACGCAACAGGCACTGCAGGCTGCCAAACAGTCCTACAAGAGGTGGGAGGATAAGAACAGGATCGATGGGCCTCAGTATGCTGTGGGAGACAGAGTCTGGCTGTCCACCAAGAACATCAGGTTCAAGCTTCGCAGCATTTTCCACCCACGCTACATAGGTCCGTATACCGTGGTGCGACAGGTCAATCCGGTGGCGTACCGCCTCCGGTTGCCAGGCTCTCTCAGGATCCACCCCGTTTTTCATTGCGGTCTGTTGAAACCGGCGTTATCAGCCAGGAAGAGGGCGCCACCGCCGATTTGCGGAGAACAAGGTTTGGAATACGAGGTCCGAAGCATCCTAGACGCAAAGTATCGCAGGGGCAAGTTGTGGTTCTTGATTGCCTGGAAGGGGTACACGGCGGAGGATGATTCATGGGAACCGGCGGTGGCGGTACATGCGCCGAATGCGGTGAAGAGGTTCTATGACAGACATCCCGGGAAACCTGGTGCTAGGAGGCGCTTGGGAGGGGGGCCTTCTGTCAGGAATCGGTGGCGCGATACACAAACGCGCCTACCTAGAGTATAGACTACACATCCCAGCAGCCTCCGGGGCCCGGAAGAGGAAGCCCATATAACGACGTCATACCCGGCCGGAGGTGTGCGTTATTCATTTACTTGGATGAGGTTCGGAGGAAGGAGTTGCGGAGCGAGGCGATCCCGGACGACGGAGCTCAGAGACCCGACTTCCGTCGAGCGGTCACAACCGAGGGTGTGTTCATCGCGGCCGGCGGCTTCCCCGAAGATTACGGAGCAGGTAGGAAATGTCCCTGGCTCCCTGACTGTTAAACCCTGAGGGTTGCAAGGCGACCTGTCCCAACCGCTGAGGAGCGGTATTCGTGTTACACGCACCATAGGAGGTGCACTTGCTCAATTAGGCCGAGGGTGTCCAAATCCTTTCTAACCCCCGCATCACCCACCCTGGACAGGGAGACTTTGCCGGCTGGCATTTATGGATGGGGGCTTATCAGAGGCAAGGATTCTAGCTCGGCAAGACGGCGAAAACTTCGGGTGTCTTGACACCAGACTGAAGGCTCCGGGGAGTGCGCAAGCGGCGTAAATCCCATTGGGAGGATCCCCGGGTGACGTTAACCAGGGAGAGTCCTCTAAACTTACTGTGTCAATTCCATGGGCGTGTTGATCCTCACGTGGTGAAGGAGCGCTTCTACATACGAACGCCGGCGGCGGTTGTACACCGTGGAAGCCTCTTGGAAGTACTTGAACTCCGTTAGTATAGCGGGGAACTAGGATCCCTCAGTCTGAGGCAAGACTGAGGATAGGCCAGAGCGTTGCCTGGCCGGTGTGTTGTTTTGAACTAAGAAAGCCACAGGATTGGTCTGTGGGCTGAGAGACAAGATTTAGTGGTCCTGAGAGAGGCATCTCAGGGGTCACGGGGAAGGACTCCCATACACCTGGTAAATACTGGCGCTAGTGAGACCGTAATGAGAGTAGAGATAAGTGTTGTGCTCATATGAATATTGTCTTGTTTTGTCTTTCAGGTTCGATTCCCTGCTGTTCCTTTCCCCCCTTCCTTTTGTCCCTCACCTGATCGCCTCTGGGCTCTGTAACCTATCGGTTGGAGTCCGGGGATATCGGGAGGTGGAACCCTGTTGCGTCGCCCGGATCCTGAGGAGCCCTGTATTCGTAACAAGATGCATAGGCGACTTCTTAACCCATACCTGATGTAGAATTTCCAAAACTTAGGCCAGTGTTAATTCCAAATCATAAATGCTCCTTTATTGCTAGAGCACACTCCTAGTTTGAAGATAGGGCAGTTTAGGCCACCATATAAAAAAAAACAAGCATTGGAAATGCAATAGGTCTCGCCTTTGATTAAGTTAAAGCCATTTGCTTTGCTAATGGTATTGTGTAGCAAAGCAAATGGCTTTAACTTAATGAAAGGCGATACCTTTCGCATTTTTAATGCTTGTTTTCCTCACTATCCCCTCTGCCTCAGCTTCTACCCTATTACCCTCCTGTCTCTCTGCTTCACCCTCCTCTCTCTTCACCTCACCTGTCAATCTCTCCACCTCACCCTGCACACTCTGCCTCACCCGCTTCAGTCAGGCTCACCTTCAATGCTGGTGCCAATGGGGTTATGATTTTGTGTATGTGAAGGATGGGCATTTTGATAAAAAGGCCTCTTGTAGCTTGTTGTGTCCCTGAAGTCATATAGAAGGTCAGCCAATAGATCCTTGTAGTGCAGTTATTTGTCCTGGATACAAGAGGAATCAGCTCTAGTCCTACAAGGCTCCTATAAGGTCACAGACAGCAGGTCCAGTCCTCTTCTGATCTTCTACTGGTACAGTGTTCTGAGAAGGGTGTCTTGGGGGTGACACATTTATGATTGGCTCTAGCTAGTGGGTGGGGGCTACTCCTGGGTGAAGTAAAAGTTGCCAGGTGTTGGCCTATCTACTTGTTTCAGTATTCCTGTTTTCCTTACTGCAAACACGGCCAAAATTGTATCAGGGTAATTCTACAGCAAGTAAGTCTACAGCACATTAAGCTTGGGCACCGATAGCTGTGTGTGGAGTGTGCTATGGAAATTACTATTGTCCTCCCACATATGACACCGTTTAAAACAGGCTCTGGACCCACAACAAAAAATGGGACAGAAGCCTGGTAAGACAAAGAATGGTCCTTCAGCAATCAGACAGCGGACACACAAGAAATATGATCTGATCCTGTTTGATCCCTGTCAAGGGCGCAACATGTTTACATGTGACTCGGATAGGCTTCCAGGCAGGATGTAACACTGTGTACCAACAGAAGGAGCAGTAGCCTTCACCCTGAATGTCCAGCTGAGCTCAGAGAAGTCATAACTGCCCTTTCAGGTGGACCTGTCTATCAAAGGGGTCTAATGTTTGGCTCCTTGAGGGAATTTCACACCTCATTAAAATAAAAGCAGAGTACTGGGTTGGCAGCGGAAAAACAGCTAATGCAAATTAGCCTCCAGGAGCTCCAGACATGGTAAATGTAGTTTCTAAAAGTTACCTTTCCTTAATACTTATTACAAATCCATCTTTACAGTTAAATTGGAGTTTTAATAACTATCTGTATAGGACAGCCAGGCCTGCCACAGTGAAAATAGCTTTTGGGGCCTTGTTACTTCCTATGAACATGGTGACATTAATTTGTTATGTATCCCACTTTCAGAAAATAATGCACTCGACCTTGTGAGCTACAAGGCTTACTTAGAGGAGACTCTTTCCCATTTAAAGGGAGATATTTGCCTGTCATAAAGGGTTCTTTTAACAGGTTGCATCGCAGGTGTTACTCTGCAGCAGTCAGGCTGCAATGGTAGGTCTGAAGCCATGTTTTGCAGGCCCACTCTATGGATTGCACAATAGGTGATGCAGTCCACCATTGACATTTAACTGACAGTTAACTTTCAGGCCCTAGGTGGATTTTCTAGACCATATAGTACGGACTTATAGGCAATTTAAATGGAGCAATTAGGAATAAGCCAATTTAGCCATGTTTAAAAGGAGGTCACAGGCACACTACTCCTGCTTAGCAAGGTACGGTGTACAGAGTTCAAAAACCACAAAATAGTTTCCTGAAAAAGGTGCAAAAATTTGAAGTGACCATGCAGAAAAGGCAGATTCTCAACACTGTTGCATTACTTTTTTCTTCCAGAAATGCAGGCTGACTTGCAAGGTTTGACCTATTGAAACCACAGATTGTAAGAAAGATTTCCACAGCAAGTGCATGAGCCCACTATATTATCTTATCAGTTTAGAACCCGCGGGGTAACAGCTGCACTCAAGGCCTTCGGAATTATGTGGGGGGAGGACCAACCTATATAGCAGGGTTGACTACGTTATGTAGCGCAATGTGGGGTCGTTTTTCATCATTATTTTGTCATTTTTTACACGTTAAACTGTCTGGAGGAAAGTTTCATCTCATTAGCACTAGTTTAAAACACAACTACAACAATACGCAACTAAAAGATGACGAGTAAGTAAACCTTTGTGAAGGGACTTCACTGTACAGCAACTTGTCATTGCGTTTTTAGTAGCTTTTGATCTGCTTATGGTGGCTTTTTGTTAAAATCTGTAAATTATGGAGCAGTTGACGGATTATGTCGCAAATGTGACCATCCATAATTAGGCATAAAATGCTTCATCTGCAAATTAAATAATTATAGTGACCCTGCCTGTAATCCATTTCAGTCTATTTATGTGACAAAATGAGATAATCTTTTGGGAGAGAATAAAAGCGCAGTCACCCGCACCCAAAAGTGTGGTGTCTGTTCTTTAAATTTGTTCTATTTATATCAGAGCTCCGCCTTCTGCGAGCACTTAGGGTGTCTCAGGTACCCCTTCAGTTTATACGTGCACATTAAAGCACTTAAAGTAGCCCTAGACATTAGCGTTGTAGATTAAAGTTGCACAATTACACTTTGATTGCAAGTCTGATGGTCCGTGTGATTTTTTTTAACTAACAAATTGAACAGAAGATGTTTTCTGCTTGTGCGTGGGCCTTTTGTAGGCCATGGGGCTATCTTGGGTGGGCCTGGCCCACCGGGACCACCCTCTAGAACCGGGCCTGGTTGGGTCCATCTTGAACTGAATTTTAAAGGCCTACCCCATACACTTGCATGTTGAAGCGCAGAACGCCAAGAACACAAAGTGCCGCGCTGCCAAATATGTACTGGTGACGACACGAGGACAAAGTGCTCACATTTTACAGGGGGTGGTCGGATCCCGCATCCAGCTCAGTGATCGGATCCTGGATTCGGGTGGATCCCCTGCATTTCCAGCACTGCTTCAAAGGCTTACATACCTGTTTAGAAATACTTTATATGAACCACGCGGATCTCGTTAATCGCTTGCACTTTAAAAGAAGTGTATAGCTTTCCCACCTACTCGCGCGGGAGTGATTTGGTTAAATAATCAGCGGAGGTTGTCACTGCTCAGATCCGAGCCGAATCCAGGAGTGAGGGCTGAGAGACCTGCACGAGGACGCCATATTCAAACTGAGCAGCACAGCTCGTGAAAAAGGCAATGTCATGCTGCTTGGATACACAGTGCTTTACAAGAAAGCCTCGCGTTTTATTTGTATCCAGCCGATGCTAATCTTGTTTTAGAATCATACTGTAAGAGCATAGTGATAAAAAAAATGGCGTACAGAAAATTTCTAGTCAAACAAGGTGATTGGTTGGAGAACCCCCTCTCCGTTTTGCAAGAACAGCTGCTGTCTTTTTCCGCCTTCTGTGCCTAACCTTGGCATTTTCCATGATCCCCTAATCTAGACCGTGCCTGTAAAAACGGCAGACTTTGCCAGTGTTTCCATTGTCCAACACGCGCAATGTTTTCCGCCGTCCCTCCCTCCCCTTCACGTCTTGAAAAGAGGCAGCGTCAAGGCCGGGAAGGACCACGTGTCAGTGCAGGTGTGAGAGGGAGACAGTAAGAGAGAGGGAGACAGTAAGAGGCAGAGAGATAGAATTACGTACAGTTATTTGCAGGGCACAAGACCTAAAAAAAAGAAGTGGGGGGACTAACCAAATTAGGCCATATGTAAGTAACATCATGGTGTGTGACATCACAGCGTGACATCATGGCACCACAGGAAGTGACATCTCATCCATGACCTCACAGGAAGTGACATCAGATGTTAACAACTTCACACATGTTTCGCATGTCTATAACGAGTACATTTGAGCGCATTATCGAGTTAACAAATGAGATTTTGCATCTGGGTTGTGCCAAAAAATTGTCGCAACCCGACGCAAAATGTGGGCCTTAATTTATACATTGAGGGCCTCATTTACAACTTTTTGGCACAGGGCAGCGGCTCAGGGCTTCTTGCAGCACTGCCCTGCTTCAAAAGGAAAGTGCAGAAATGTGCTGTGTTAATGAAATACATCGCATTCCTGTCTTTTCCGTGTGCGCTGACACACAGATAGGTGCCTAGCTCCAACGCAGGCACCCTGGCACTATGATGCAGGGGTGTCTGTGTTGTTGGCAGGATTGTTTTTGTGCCGAAAGGGACAGCTTCCTTCACAAAAACAATCAATGGAAGCATTTTCCTATTTCTATGTATGCTGCAAAATGCGGCACACATAGAAAGAGGAAGCAACGAGGAGAAATAATTTCTCCACGTTAATCCTCCCCTGGGGAGGTGCACAGTTTTGACAAATTCCCAGGTTTACAAATCCTTGTAAATCTGGAAATGTGTCAAAACCCATGGGTGTTGCATGGGAAAACCCACCGCAAACCGCCCATGGAGTGCCTCCTTGACGTAGAGTTTGGCAACGCAGTGACTTGCGCTGCTTAGCCACGCAGGGTGGCTTTGCGTCGCCTCATAGATTTTATTGAGAGCCCTGCGCTACCAGAGCATCAAAAAAAGTGACACTCCGGTGGCGCAAGTCTCTTGTAAATGAGGCCCTTATTTTTTTTAAACTTTGCCAAAAAGAAGTTGAAAACAAGAAGACAGGTAGCAGTACATCTAGTATGCTTAATTGGTCGCAAAGTCTGCATTTTAAACTATTTTATGGGTTAGTGCACCTGTTACAGAGATCTTTGTGGGCCCAGTAAATCCCAGGCATGAATAATAATGGTAAGATAACATTGGAGGGTAGGGCATTTGCTGGAGAGACCTGTGTTTTCTATTGTCAAGTTTTTACAACATATCGTAGAGGGTTCATGCGTCTCCTGCAAAGCACATTATCTAAAATGCAGATGACAGGCTTTTTCTATGTAGCTAGGTGAGTTACTGATTTTAACAGAGATCCTTTTTTTACTTGCAGTTCATAAATTGTAAAACTTCTAATATAGCATAGTTAGCTAGGAAGGACATGTGACTTCTTCACCTTGTAACCCTCACTGTCTTTTGTAACAAATTTTGTATATTGATTTATACATTTAAATGATTTATTGTCAATGTATAATGTGTAGGTGTGATGCAAAGCGCTCTGACACCCTGCATTGGGATGAGTAGCTCTATAAAAGAAATAAAACAAAATGGTGGTAAATTGTTATATGTGTAAATACTGGGACAGACCAACACATCTGACATTCTTGCAGTGCATGCATATCAGGGATTGAACAACGTAAAAAGCATGCCTCTCAAGTATTTGTGAAGTGATAACAACAATCTGTGTGCCTTTGTTTCCCATCCCTTGCATTTGCATCTAAGTGTGCGGCTCAGATAGCTCCTAGTCAGGATAGTGAAACAAAAGGGGGCCTGATGCAGTGGCGTAGCAAGGGGGAGCGGAGGAGGTGGACCGCCCCAGGCCAAAGGAGTTTGGGGGCGTCGCTGGCGCCCCCACCCCCGCTCTTTACTTTGGCCATCGAGAGGCGTGAGCCGCAGGATTGGGCTGCCGTGGGAAGCAAATGCAGGGACCGCCACAGGCAGCCTTAGGCCTAGCTATGCCACTGGCCTGATGGCCCCTTAAAGTCGGCCTTTCTTATGGACCCAGTTAAAATCTGAAATTTGAAAGCCCCCCTCACCGCCTGCACCTGCATGGTGCTCCTTGAAACGAAAGCACACAACGTGCAGGGGCTGCTGAATATTTCCCTGTTTCGGAAAATGACACCGGACAAGTTCATCATATTTGAGTGGGGCACACTTCTTGCAGGGTGGACGGGGTGCACCCTGTGAAAATAGTGGGTGGGCGCCGTGTACCTGTGTTTACCCCCAACTTGTGCCCTGGTTATTTGTATACACTTTCCTTGATGTTGGTATCATGTGTTATGCTGCTCTCGACAGATTTCCCATGTACTTGGAATATAACTGAATCTCCCACAGCTCTAATCACTACCCTGACTTGGGTCAGACTAGGCCTATGCCTCCCACCCACGAGGACACAAGCTTCGCATGCGACAGACCGCCTGCTGTAGCTCTTCTAGTCGTCACAGTTTGCGACTCGCACTGTTCTACCCCATAGGCCTTCAGAGAGGCTGGCACACTGGAACATCTCTGCATCTCAGTTTAGGGCAGCCTATCTTTGTTTACACCGGTTTACAGGAGAGGAAGTGACATTTATTGCGTTTGGCCAGTTGATAACATAGGAAGTGATGTGACATGATCTATGGACCCTTACAGCTTCAGGGAAAGTAACAAGAGTGATTTACAAAAACTGCAATAGTACATTGCTAATTAAATAAAACAGTTACTGAAGCAGATATGGCAATTAGTTACTCATTCTATGTGAACTATGGTGCGGCCATAATAGGGGAAGAGTACAGGCGAGACATATTAGGTATGCAGAGTCTTATTCTCGGTTCCTGTCTTCATATGCCAAAGTGTAACCTCATATTTAAGTCATGCTATAGTATGTATGTAGCACCAAATGCCAGGGGTAGTTAAGCACCCATGGAAATAATGGAAGTATGTCCCCTAAGCAGGAGCACCAGACAAGAATAGTTTTTAGTTGAGTATTAGTTGATCAGATAGCTCCTCCTGCAATCTGCACTTCTGGGCTCATAAAAACAATTGGATGTCTATACATTTCACTCCATTTTCTTTTAGTATTCCGGCGGCTTTCCACATAGGGCAGAGGTCTTCAAACCTTTTTATGCTTTGCCTCACCAGTGAAAAGAAAATCATCAGGGCCCCCCTTTGAATTTCTTTTATTATTCTATTAAATAGGCAATGTTTAAGTATGTCTAGACTTATTTAAACATTGCAGCTAAATTCTGTTACCGTTTTAAAAATGCAATCAAATACGTGATTGCCAAACATACTATTCTGGTCAGGCAGGCTTACTAACGTGTAAAAGTATCCACAGTGTGATTATGAGAAATGAGGTTCAGGGTTTTTGAAGAATATTTGGAGTCCCTTCCCTCTTGACACCTTCTCCCAGCCAGGATATAAATGACAAAAGATGTTGGTGGTGGTCTATTACAGAGCGGCTTACTGTGGCTAATTATTTTTTGCTTAAATAAAGCACTGTTATCACCATAATGCTTCTTTTGGCCGGATCCTGGCGCCCCCCCCTGGGATCACTTGAAGCTCCGTTAGTGGGGCTCACCCCCCCAGTTTGAAGACCCCTGATATAGGGAGATATATATGTCTGAGTAAGGGTCTTGAATTTTATTTTGCACTTCACTGGTAATCAGAGCACTTTCCTTAATGTTGGCACCATGTGTTCTTTCCTCAAGAGAATCAGTAATGCATGATCGGCTGAGTTTTGCACTACTTGGAGTTTCTAAACATTTTATTTAGGTGCATATATTAAATGAGCATTCCAATAGTCAATTTGACTTTATGACTGCTTTAGTAGTCATTGCTCTATCATGTTCATCCAGAAAATGGCACCCTCTTCTAATTTTTTCGCTGAGTTTGCTGAGGAAGTGGTGTTAAGCTGAGTCTGCATTGACATTCACGAGTAAAATTAGACTCCTGTGTCTTTACTTTATCCTTGGGTGTAATCATATTCTAAAGACTAAGAGGCTGGCTTTCTCCTTCATTAGGACTTCTTCTGAACCAATCAATAAGAACTCTTGTGTGGATTTAGAGTTTCACAGATGTAGGACACCTGCCAAAAAGTGGTGGGTGATAATGTGATCTAGGACATCAAAAGCAAGGGAAGCCTCAAGAAACATTTGAAGTGCGTCACCACCTTGATGAAGAATTAATGAATGATTCAATGTTAATTAAGACTGTTTCTGTACCTTTTTGGGCCAGATATCAGGTGGTGTGAGAACTGAATTGTGTATGCCTTTTAAAGTATGGTTCATTTGGCCAGTCAGCACCCCAAATGCACAAATCCATCCTCAAATGGCAGTGCAAAACCATTGTGCAGTATATCCATTTGCAGAGTGACACCCTGTTAGAAATAGGTTTTCTAGTTGGCTAGGGTTTGCCCCTAAGCCAGGCAGAATCCACCACTCTAGTCAGAATAAGGGGATTGCACGTCTAAAATAACTCCTGCTCACCCCTTGGTAGCTTGGCACGCACAGTGAGGCTTATCCCAGATGCAGTGTGTAAAGCATTTGCACATAACCAACAGTAATACAGTGAAAACACTACTAAAGGACACCACACCAGTTTTAGAAAAATATCCAATATTTATCCGTATAAAAAAAGACCAAAACAATAGAAATCCAACATACAGTCATCAAAATCCAAATAAGGCAAAAATAGACTTTCAATTCAATTAAAAAATCTTTATTCAGATACAGATATATCCATAAAAGCACAAGTCACATAGCAGCATAATAGTACTCTAGTCTTACTGATCATAAAAAAAGACTTCATATACAGTTCGTCAAAGGCGATATCTCTGTCCGGGGCTAACATGGCGTCTTGATCAAACAAATCCAACAGTTCCGGCCAGTCGTAGCATCGCAGGCCAGCTACGGTGTCGGGGAGACCCGTAAAATAGTACCTTTGGAGATGCAGGGCGTTGAACCTTACTGTGAGCTCCATAGGAGCGGTGTCGGCAGGTGTCGGTTCCGGACATCGGTGCTAGAGTCGTCAGGCCCTTGAAGTCACATACTTGGCAGGTCAAACTCCGTGAGTTTGAAGTCAGGAGCGCCGGCTGGCATCGTGGCTGCAGTGTGAGGACGGTTGTCCAGTGGCGTCGGTGAGACTAGGGCTGCGGTGCAAAATGAGGTGGTGCTCGTTGCAGTGTGCCAGGTCACGGTGCAGGCAGCAGCATGTTGTTGCTGAAGCACGGTGGTCGGTAGACCAAAGGCTGCAGTGCAAGACGGGGCAATGTGGTGTGTGGGGCCCACAGGTCGCGGTGCGAGCAGTGGCTTTGTATGATGATCTGAAGGCGATGGTGCTGGAGTCAGGGGCCAAGGCTGCAGTGGCGGACGGTGTAGTCGGTGAGACCAGGGTTGCGGTGCGAAGTGCGACGGTGCCCTCTGCGGTGCTTTCAGGTCACGAGCCATCAGCTGCGTAGTTGACGGCATCAGGTTACCTTTTCTTCTCTGTGACACGTAGTTCCAGAAGCCGATACCCAGAAGATGTTGAAGTTTATGATTTCCCTGTCTCTTCCAACAGGATGCAAGCCCTTGGAGATACTTAGGATGCAGAAAGCACAGTCCAGTCCCTTCCCTGCCCAAGACAGAAGCAGCAACTGCATATCAATGCAGCAAAGCACACGGCAAAGTGGTAGTCTCTCCTCACAGCTCTCCTAGTTCTTCCTGGCAGGTTTCTCAATCCAGCAGTAATCTAAAGTTCTGGGGTCAGGGCCCCAATATTTATACCACATTTCCCTTTGAAGTTGGCACAAACAAAGTTCAACTGGCATACATAATCCAGTTCTGACTGGCTCGGGCCAGACTCAGACCAGGGAGGGTGGAGACAGCATTGTGGAAGACAGACAGGTACAGGTAACAACTCCTCCCACTACTCTAACTACAGCCAGCTCTATTCAGCCTGGCTATGAGTTACCCAGGAAAGGCAGGACACACCTCAATCCCCCCCGGTGTCTGTCTAGTGTGAATGCACAAACCAGCCCCTGTCAGTCTAAAACCCAGCCAGTGAATACACAACAGGCAGAGGCACATAGATGGTTAGACAAGAAAATGCCCACTGTCTAAAAGTGGTATTCTCACGCACACAATATCATAATCATCTTTACTGAAAGATGTAAGGTATGCTTGTAAGATGTTACAAAGCAACTCCCATGTCAGTCTGTGGGACAGATAGCCTTTGAATTGTGAAAAATGAAATGCACAGTCTTTCACTATCAGGACATGTAAAACACACCAGTACATATCCTACCTTTTACCAACACTACACTCGGCTCATCGGGGTAGCTTGGGCCAACCTCAGGTGTGCCTGACATGTAAGAAAACAGAAAGTTTGGGCCTGGCAAGTGAGTGCACTTGTCAGGTCGTCATGGCAGTAAAACATGTGCACCCACATTGCAGTGGCAAGTCTGAGATACCTTTGAAAGGCTGCCTGTGCGGGTTGCACAATCAGTGCAGGAGACCCTCTAGCAGCTTGTGATTTACAGGCCCTGGGAACACACAGTACACTGTACTAGTGACTTAGTAGTAAATCAAATAAGCCAATCATGGAAACACCAATCCATAAACACAATTTACATGGAGAGCATATGCACTTTAGCACTGAATAGTAGTGGTAAAGTGCCCAGAGTCCTAAAACCAACAAAACAAAGTCAAAAACAGGAGGCCAAAAAACAAAAAGTCTGGGGGTGAACCACAACCCCCTCCCAACCTAAACCAGGGTAGACTAATCAATCCCTTGATAGACTTCCCTGGTTGGGGCGATAGAACATCCACCTGGCCCACAACAGCGGGGCACGTTCTGGTCCTACGCCTTGCTGAACCCAGTTGGATCCCTCTCTCCTTACTCTCGGGGCCCACTAAGCTAACCCTTGGGGAGCCCTCCTTCTCACCTGTGTACCCGATCTGTGCATCACCTAACCTTAGCTTGCTCATAGGGGTTTCCCAGCAGGCAGACAGTACCCACATTGCCAACACAGTGGTGTGGCCCAGTCCGAACCCAGGGTGTGACTCCTGTCCCCCTCCCAGGAGCAACTCAGTCCACCAGGACAGCAAGCCACAGTGGCCACTGATAGCTGTCAGTGACGTAAACCAGCCCTCATGCCTCTCAGGGCTCACTGACCTCTGTGGTGTCAGAGAGTGGGGAATGGTAGCCCCAGGTGCCTGGCACACTTTGTCCACTCTCCCCTCTGCCACGCCAGGGGTGGCATCCTGACACCGGCCCACCAGCCCAGGGTCTGTACCCTGTTGCTGGCCAAGAGACAGGGGTGGGCTATCGCACACCCTGTCCTCCCCGCCGGGGTCCTGTACCCTCCACTGTGGAGAGGTACCCCCAGACTCCAGAACTGTCAGGGCACCTGTGGCAAGTGTCCTGTACAGTTCCTCCACCCATTCAGGGGTGCTGACCTGCAACTGGTTACTCAGCTCAGGGTCTGTACCCTGAAGCTGACCAGGTGACTGGGGTGGACTCTCCCCCACCCTGCACTCCCTAATGAGGTCCTGTATCCTCTGCTGTGGAGATGCACCCCCAGGCTCTAGAATTGTCAGGGCGACTGGGCCAGCCTTCCGGCACAATTCTCCCATCATTTTGGGTAGTGCTATCCTGCAACTGGTTTTCCAGCCTAGAGTCTGCACCCTTAGGCTCGATGAGAGTCAGGGGCGAAGCTTCACCACCCCTAACCCCCCTCCTGGGTCTCTGCACCCTCCCACCCAGAGTGGTACCCTAGAAGACAAACCGGTAGGGGCACTACTGGCAGTCACCCCATCCTCCAGGTCAGGGGGGCACCTTAAACCTGGCCCCCAACCCAGAGTCTGTACCCTTAGGCTGCACCCTTGCCTGGCAAGCGAGGACTTTTGGGGAGTACACGCAGCACCCCCAAGGGAACCGCACTCCTCATGAGTGGTGTAAGAGTCTGCCTGGCGCAGGTCTCCAGCCTCCCATCCACCTGGCAGTGCATGAAGACCCCCAGGCCAGAATTTGCCCTACCAGGGTCAGTCTTGGGGCGCTCTGACCTCAGAGCTGGCAACCACTGACACACTGGTCCTTTCTCTCAGGACTGTCTCCCCCCTCGCCCCCTTCTCTGAACTCATGCACCCTCCCCACTAGAGTGGTGCTGCCAGACACCAGACCTGATGGGCAGCTTATTGCAGCAGCCCCCAGCTCACCTGACACTTTGGGATCCCCCTCAAAGGGTGGCCTCTCAGTACAGACTAGGTCCCCCTCCTGGTGTTCCTTCATAGAACCAAACAGGCCCTGGGCCTCGGGCACCTTGGGACTCAGCCCACCCCCACTCCCTCTACTCCGAGACAGGACATGGGCCCCCTCACCTATCCCACTACACTGGGACCTATCTGGGTTACTCCAAACCTTCCCTACCTCACCTGGTTGTGGAAAACCTGAACCACTTCCCTCAGGATCACTCCCAAAAGCCTCTTCAGGCCCACTGGAATCCACCAAAAGGTCTGCCTCCGGTGCAAGCTCCCTAGGGTCAGATAACTCACTCCACTGGGTGCTGGCATAGCTCTGGAAAACAGGGACTTGACATATGCTCTCCAGTATCCAAATTACACAGCCCCTCACATGTGTTAACCAAACTACCCTTTACCCAACTGTGGAAATGTGCCTAAAAGTGGGCAAACTGGTGTAGGGTCACTCTCTCGTCCACGTTACCTGCCTTCAAACTTTGCAAAGATTGAATAATAAATTCAAACAAAAAGCCCAGGCTTAAATCAAGAGTGCCGCTTTAGCGACCATACCAAACAGAAGACTCCAACTCCCACCTGCCGATCTCCGGTCGACCTAATGGTCACTACAGAATTGCACCAAAGAAAACCCCAGTGGAGACTGGGCACCACCTGGAGGGTCAAATCGGGAAAACCGGAAAAGTCACGTCGGCCTGCAAAGACAAAGGTCTCCTCGTGCAGTGCGCTTCCTCAGCAATATTTCTATCCTCCGTCAAGACCACTCCTTGGGACGGCCGCGTCTCCGATGGGGTCCCAGGTGACGGGCGCCAACTGTGAAAATGTGCCTAAAAGTGGGCACACTTGTGCAGGGTCACCCTCTCGTCCACGGGTCCAGAGACCAACAAAATAGAGATCAGCACTGGAGTTGGAATAAATAACAAGTTTATTAACCACTCATGAGTGGGACCACATCCACACAACACTCTCAAGTGCTGCAAGGAGGTAGTACACTGAAGTCACAGAACACAGGTCTTTTATACAGGTTTTCTGCAATGTAAGCATGTGAACAGAATTAAGAAGAACAGGTTTTAGGAATAGCTATCAGCAAACAAGGGCAGACAAATAACCATGTGGTCAGCAACGTGGGATGGGGAGCAGGAATGCTTATGGCAGCAGTAAATGGTCGACAGTTAACATCTGAGACCAGGTGCACTGACAACCATAAATCCTCAGCACGCACATTGCTTTAGCTGAGTCAGGAAGGCAACACAAATAGATAACACAAGCAGAGTGGAAAGACGAAGGAAACTTAAATGGACACCATAGCCAAAATGGCTGTTGCTTATGCTTAGTAAAATATTACACATTTTCCACAGACGGCCCTTTTAGCATAAGCTAAGACATTCTCTTATGCTTTAAAAGGGGTACGATAAATATCATGTATATCAATCAGTATCATATCGCTGACTTCTCGGTCTATTGCTAAACGGACATTTACATTTTGGACATTCGTTTTAGATGGTAGACAAGTAGTACAAGTGGAAATACAGAGGAAACAAAGCATCGGCTCGCATTGGATACATAAACAACAAGAGAAGAGAATTGCAATAATTATGAACAAGGCCGATAATATTTTCAATCCCTATACAGAAAATACATTCCAGAACCATCCAGCCCAAGTCCATGTTCCTGAATCTTGATGTATCTCAGTGGCTATTTTATGCATTTTGGAAATGGCATCATAAACAGAAGGGGCATGATCAGGGATAAAAACACAGCATCTACTCCCGATAATGCGACATGCTCCACCACGATCAGCTAGAACCACGTCTAGCACCATTCGGTTTTGCAAAGTCACAATTCTCGTAATTTGGAGTTCTTCTGTAATATTTCCAAGTGCTATTGCTGTCTGATTAGTCACAGCTTCTACTACACGGGTTAAGCGTCTAATCATCCTACTATTCAAAGCTGCACCAACAAAGAAAAAGAGTCCCAAATTAAAGTCAACATATTGCTGTAATGCAGTATCAGTTTGATCCACTTCATCGTTATTTATAGTTCTTTTGAATCGGTTCAAAGAAATGTCATTAAACAGTTTTTGATCTTTATGATAAGATGCAGGTGCTAGGAACACAGGAGGAATCAAAAAGGACACATAACAGGTTCCAGACCATCCAATTGGTAGATGATAGTAGCCTTTACTTCCACTAATGAAATAAGTGTTGTGTGAGGACAGGAAACTGCTATTGTTTGTTCCAGTAATGTTTAGTATTTTGGTACAGTCACTTTTTCTCACTGGAATACTACCAAAACTGCTCACACAAAGATTTGCTCGGGCTCTAGTAACAGCGATAACAAAAGGCCCGTTACCCTTGGCCGTTCGAGTGTTGGGGAAAACATAACGTGTGGAGGAATTTCCTTTGCGATACTCCTCCATTTCCCATACAGTTCCTTTGGCTTGTGGATCCCCTTCCTCATCGGGGTAACAAACTTTATTAAGTTTTTATTAAGTCCTCCTACATCAGCTAGAGTAATATTAGCAATTTCAGAGGCCCACAACAGTGCGAACCAGGCTCTACAGGAGCCATTATGTGAGAATGGCAAGGGAATTAAAGGCATTCCTCCCTTCTTCTGATGAGCGGGCATCATTCCACATACTCAGCAGTTGTTAGTGTTCGTAGCATTATGAGTATGATGCAACATTTGTCTGAAAGTGTTATTGAGATACAACATCCGGTGTTTCTTCTCATGATAAGGAAGAGTAAAATAATATTGTTTGGTGGGGACAGGAGTGGTAGCAGTCAGTAAGTTTCGAGCCCGAGCTACTTCCTCCATAACCCACATAATAACAGCAATGATGACAACAGTCAAAGTTAGTCCAATAGCAAGCATCATATTTTTACTACAGACTTTTGCAGCATTCGATGTCTTCTCCTCCGGCATGTTTATTTCGTCAGTAAACAACAAAACAGATAGTGCCCTAAGGTCCTGGGCAGCCGTTGGTTTCTTCACTCATGTTGAGACGAGTAGTCACTAAAAGGCTACCCCCCTTTGTAGTCAGTCTTTAACCACCCAGGACAGTGGCTCAAACAGTCTCTTTCTGCGATGAAATGTCTTCCTTCCTAGATCGAAGCAGATATCTAGATGTACCAGGGATCGTGTGGTCCGGGAAGACTTCCTCAGGTCTTTCAGGTGACACAGCTCATCCTTTCTCGGTGACCAGGATGTCGCGGTGATCTGTCAACGAAGCTGGGCTCACGAGGGCATGTGGAACTTTACGACAGTGGGTGGCGTGCACCCAATTCTTCCGGTTGGTCACCCCTACCGCAGTTCTGGTAGCCAAGAGGACTTGCTCCGGTTCACGCCAACGGGGTGCCAAAGAATTGGTCCGCTGGAAGGACTTCGTCAAGACAAAGAAGCCAGGCCGCAGATCATGGCCATCACCCTGTGACCTGTCTGGAAGGGCTTCCCGTACCTGCTGATAAATAGAAGACAAGCTATAAACTAACTGGGACAAATAGTCACTCATCAACACATAGGGTACATCATGTATAGGGCGAGGCTTAGGGATTCCCCAAATATTCATGGGCCTGCCAAACACAACCTCATATGGCGTAAGGCCAGGTCGTGTATGGGGTATTGATCTGATCGAAAGTAGTGCTAGGGGCAGGGCATCAGGCCATTTCAAAGACGTGGAAGCCTGTATTTGAGCCAATTTCAGTTTCAGAGTGGAATTGTAACGTCCCACCAAGCCTGCTGATTGTGGGTGAGAAGCGGCATGAAATTTCTGCTTAGTCCCTAACCCTTTCATGACATATTCGACAACTTGCCCAATGAAATGAGGTCCGATGTCACTCCATAAGACCCGGCAAATGCCGAATCGAGGAAAGAACTCCTTTAGGAGAACTTTCGCTGTCGTGAGAGCTGTATTATTCTTCGTAGCATACGCCTCCACCCATTAACTGAAGGCACAAACCAGGACATATTTCAAGTTATTACAGCTCTCAAACTAAATGTAGTCCATTTGCAGGACCTCAAAAGGTGCAGTTGGTGTTGCAAACCCTCCTGTTGGAGTTTGCGTTCCCTTTCCAGGATTATACTGAAGACAAACCAAACAAGACTGGACCATCTTTTTAGCAGGGCCGACAATATCAGGATGATCCCAAACTTGCATAAGTTATTTTGCCATTGAGGATGCTCCAACATGTGCCGGCCCATGTACCATGTGAATCATGGGGTATAAGTAGGCTGTGGGTAACATATCTTTATACCTCCAACAGCCCTCATCATCCAGTACTCCCTCCTTAGACCATTGGTCTAGTTCATCAGTGGAGGCAGATTGTTGTATGTCCAGTACCTCTTGCCTGGCATCATGCCAACGTTCAGCTTGTGACTTCACTACATACATGGATGTGGTACTTCGCTGCATTGCGGTTTCACAGGCTGTGTAATCTGCAAATGTATTACCTGCTCCTATTTTATCAGTCACTTTCTTGTGTGTACTACACTTAACAATTGCCACTTTCTTAGGATAGGTTAGAGCAGTAAGAAGATTATGTACTAATTCTCCATGCACTATCTGTGTCCCATGTGAGGTGAGAAAACCTCTTTCTTTCCATAAGCGGCCAAAATTGTGTGCCACCCCGAAAGCGTACTGGCTGTCAGTAAAAATATTAACAAGCAATTCTGTACTAAGCTCACACGCTCTCGTTAGTGCAATCAATTCGGCCGCTTGGGCTGACTTCTGTGGGATGCGAGCTGTTTCCACTACTGTCTGAAGTGTTGTAATCGCATAGGCAGCAGATATAGTGCCATCAGGCAATTTGAGACATGAGCTATCAACCCATAGCTCCCCATCAACAGTAGAGAGAGGTGTATTTTGCAAGTCAACACGGCCCTTTGTTTGCTCTTCAGTAAGGAATATACAATCATGTAATTCTTGCGACAGAGACTGAGTAGCTGGAAATGGCAATAGTGCAGCAGGGTTTAGGGTCAGACATCTTTTCAGTGTAATATGAGGGGCCAAGTGTCAATTTATATCCTGTCAAGCGGGCACTAGTCAAATGCTGTGTTTTTGTTTGATTTAGCAAGGCATCAACAGAATGGGGTACGAACACAAGCAGTTTATGTAACAAAACTATTCCTTCACTCTGACGTATTGATACAGCCGTTGCTGCCACCGCTCGGAAACATCCAGGCAGCGCGCGAGCAACTGGATCAAGAACAGCTGAGAAATAGGCACAAGGACGTTGCTTATCACAGTGTGTCTGTGTTAAAACTGAGAGGGCGCAACTTTCCCTCTCGTGTACATAGAGTGTGAAGGTCTTAGTGTAGTCTGGAGTTCCTAATACTGGTGCAGAGCAAAGAGCTTGGCATAACTGTTAGAAGGCATTCTGACATTCAGTAGTCCATGGGAGGGGCACCTGAGTGTCTTTAGTCAAAAGGGCCAATAAAGGTTTAATAATGTGCGAGAAACTGGGGATCCACTGCCTACAGAAAGAAGTGAGGCCAATCAGGGCATGAACATTCTTCTGAGTACGGGGCACAGGAGTATCTAACATGGTCTGAATGCGATCTGGTGAAAGTGCACGTCCCTCCTTAGACAGGAGGTGACCTAAATAGGTAACCTGCTGTCTACAAAATTGCAATTTCTTTAGCGAGACTTTGTGATTGTGAAAGGCAAGAAATGATAACAATAACAGTGTTCCTTCTTCACACTCCTCAGGGGTATCTGCAGCCAACAAGATGTCATTGACGTATTGGATAAGGGCCACCCCTTTGGGTACAGGAAAGGAATCAAGCTGCCTTTTTAATGCCTGACTGTAAATGCTGGGACTCTATTTTCCAAAATTCTGATCTATTTTTCAGGGTGAACCCGAACAAATAACGGCTGTCAGCGTGAATGGGTATTGAGAAGAAAGCATTCTTCAAATCGATCACCGAAAATGTAGTGGCAGTAGGAGGGACCATAGTGAGAAGTGTAGTGATGTCAGAAATCACCAGATATTGGGGCACTACAATTATATTCAATCAATCAACCATGATATTTGTAAAGCGCGCTACTTACCCGTGAGGGTCTCAAGGCGCTGAGAGGTGGGGGGGGGGGAGTTGCGCTACTGCTCGAAGAGCCAGGTCTTGAGGAGTCTTCTGAAGGCGAGTAAGTCTTCGGTCTGCCGTAGCTGGGTAGGTAGGGTGTTCCAGGTCTTGGCGGTGAGTTAGGAGAAGGATCTGCCGCCGGAGGTTGTTCGTTGGATGCTGGGGACGGCGGCGAGTGCGAGGCTGGCGAAGCGGAGCTGGCGGGTGGGGGTGTGGAAGCTGAGTCTGCTGTTCAGGTAGGCTGGTCCGGTGTCGTGGAGTGCTTTGTGTGCGTGGGTGAGGAGTTTGAAGGTGATCCTCTTGTCGACGGGGAGCCAGTGTAGGTTTGTCAGGTGGGGGGTGATGTGGCTGTGGCGGGGGACGTTGACGATCAGTCGGGCGGAGGCATTTTGGATGCGCTGTAGTCGTCGTAGGTGTTTGGCTGGGATTCCGGCGTAGAGTGCGTTGCCGTAGTCCAGCCTGCTGCTGACGAGGGCCTGTGTCACCGTTCTTCTTGTTTCGGTCGGGATCCACTTGTAGATCCTGCGAAGCGTGCGGAGGGTGTTGAAGCAGGAGGAGGAGACGGCGTTGACCTGTTTGAACATGGAGAGGGAGGAGTCGAGGATGAATCCTAGATTGTGTGCGTGGTCGGTGGGTGTCGGTGCTGTCCCGAGAGTGGTCGGCCACCAGGAGTCGTCCCAGGCCGAGGGGTTGTCCGAGTTCAGTTTCAGCCGGCTGCTCCTCATCCAGTCGGCGATGGCCTTCATTCCGTCATGGATGTTGGTTTTGGTGGTGCGCGGGTCCTTGGTGAGGGAGAGGATGAGCTGAGTGTCGTCGGCGTAGGAGGTGATGTTGAGGTTGTGGTGGCGGGCCACTTGTGCGAGGGGGGCCATGTAGATGTTGAACAGCGTAGGGCTGAGGGAGGAGCCCTGGGGGACGCCGCAGATGATGTCGGTGGCTTTGGATCGGAAGGGTGGGAGGCGGACGCTCTGGGATCTGCCGGAGAGGAAGGATGTGGTCCAGTCGAGGGCCTTCTCTTGGATGCCGGCTTCTTGGAGGCGTGTTTTTAGAGTGCGATGGCAGACCGTGTCGAAGGCGGCCGAGAGGTCTAGGAGGATGAGGGCTGATGTTTCGTCGTTGTCTAATTGGCGCCTGATGTCGTCTGTGACGGCGATGAGGGCAGTCTCGGTGCTGTGGTTTCGTCTGAATCCGGATTGGGATGGGTCCAGTATGTTGTTGTCTTCGAGGTGGTGGGTCAGTTGCATGTTGACGATTTTCTCGATGACCTTCGCCGGGAACGGGAGTAGGGAGATGGGCCGGAAGTTCTTGAGGTCCTTGGGGTCCGCCTTGGGCTTCTTGAGGAGGGCGTTGATTTCGGTGTGCTTCCAGCTTTCCGGGAATGTCGCTGTTTCGAAGGAGATGTTGATGACCTTCCGTAGTTGGGGTCGATGGCTGCGTCTGCCTTGTTGAATATGTGGTGTGGGCACGGGGCGGTTGGAGATCCTGAGTGGATGGAGTTCATGACCTTGCGTGTCTCGTCGTCGCTGACGTTGGACCAGGAGGTAAGGCGGTTGGCGTTGTTGGTGTTCGGAGGAGGGGTGGAGTCTGGCGTGGTCAGGTCGGTCGTGGTGTTGAAACTGTCATGGATGTCAGTGATCTTGCGGTGGAAGAAGATGGCCAGTGAGTCGCACAGTTCCTGTGAGGGCGGGATGTCGTTGGTGTTGGCGCTGGGGTTGGATAGTTCTTTAACGATGCGGAAGAGCTCTTTGCTGTCGTGTGCGTTGTTATCCAGGCGTTCTTTGAAGGAGGATCTCTTGGCTGATCTGATGAGGTGGTGGTGTCTGCGGGTGGCGTCCTTGTGGGCTGCGTGGTTGTCCGGTGTATGTTTGTGGAGCCATTTCTTCTCCAGTTTCTGGCATGCGTGCTTGGAGGCCAGGAGCTCGTCGGTGAACCAGGTGGCTCTCTTGCTGGTGTGGCTGTTGGGGGGTTTCTTCAGTGGGGTGAGGGTGTTGGCACAGTCGTCGATCCACTGTCTGAGGTTGCGGGCTGCGGCGTCTGGGTTGGTGGGGTCGGTGGGTGGGTTCTGGGAGAGGGTGGTGAGCAGCTGGTCTTCGGTGACTTTGCTCCATCCGCGGCGGGGCAGCTGTTGGGTGCGGTGGTGCGTGGTAGGCTTTTTGAAGGTGAAGTGAATGCAGCGGTGGTCGGTCCAGTGGGGTTCGGTGGTGTGGTTGAAGGTGACGTGGGTGCTTGTGGAGAAGACGGCGTCCAGCATGTGGCCGGCGGCATGGGTGGGTGCAGTGACGAGTTGTCTGAGGCCGAGGTTGGCGAGGTTGCCGATCAGCGTGGTGGAGTTGACGTCATTGTTGTTCTCGAGGTGGAAGTTCAGGTCCCCGAGGAGGATGTAGTCCGTGGAGGCGAGTGTGTGGGAGCTGGTGAGGTCGGCGATGGAGTAACTGAACTGGGCCCGGGGGGTCTGTAGACAAGCGTTCCTCTGAGGGTGGTGTTGGGGTCGGTGTGGATCCGGAAGTGCAGGTGTTCAGCGGTGTTGAGGGTGTCATCTGCGTGGGTGGTGACCTTGAGGGTGGACTTGTGGACGATGGCAATTCCTCCTCCGATGCCGTTGGCGCGGTCCCTGCGGAAGATCTTGTAGCCGTCTGGGATGGTAATGGCGATGTCTGGAGCAGAGGAGTCGTTCCACCAAGTCTCGGTCAGGAAGGCTACGTCCGGGGCAGTGGCGTCGAGCAGGTCCCAGAGCTCGATGTCGTGTCTGTGTGCGGAGCGGGTGTTGAGTAGTATGCAGCAGAGGTGGTTAGGTCTGGTCCTTGATGGTTTGCTGGTTCTGTCGCAGGTGAAGCTGCAGCTGCGGCAGGAAAAGGGTCTGTGGGTGCGTTTCGGGGCAGCCTGGTTGCAGCGTTGGTCTCGGCCGGTGTTGAGAGCTTGGAGAGAGTCGGCATCGTAGCTGAGGCTGGGTATGGTGCGGTGGGGTGCGCGTGGTCCAGGGGTTCTGGCGCGGGGCACGGTCCAGGAGCGGACAGGCGCAGACGGGTTTGCCTCTGGCGCACCTCCGGCGCGCCTGCGGTGCTCCCACCGCGCGTGTCCGCTGCGCGGCTGCGCAGCGTCCTGCATTAAGAAGGGGTGGAGGGAGGGAGGAGCAGCTGGGAGGCGGGCGGCGGGAAGCGAATGGGGGAGGAGGGGGGCGGGGCCTCAGGGGATGCAGCGGCGGGAAAGGAATGCGGGGAGCACAGCAGAAGGAAACGGGCAACAAATACGATAGAAATACGAAAACAGTCACTAAGGCAGCGCACAGAGAAAAACAGGCAACAATTATGATAGAAATACGAAAACAGTCACTAAGGCAGCGCACAGAGAGAAACAGGCAACAATTGCGATAGAAATACGAAAACAGTCACTAAGGCAGCGCACAGAGAAAAACAGGCAACAAATGCAATAGAGATACGAAAAACAGTCACTAAGGCAGCGCACAGAGAAAACAGGCAACAAATACAATAAAAAGATGGGAGACAGGCAGCAGATCAGACCGAATACTTACCGCCCACCACTGGGCCACCAGGGATGAGGCGCAGGCGGGAGCCTGCGGGTGGAGGAGGACCTCGAACTTCCAGCAGCAGCGAGGGGCAGCAGCCAGAGGACACAGCACCAGCAGGGAACGCTGGGGCGGTGGGGGGAGCATCCTGGCCTGAGAACAGGTCAAGGTTCGCACCCTCATCGCGCAGCGTCCTGCAATTAAGAAGGGGTGGAGGGAGGGAGGAGTAGCTGGGAGGCGGGTGGCGGGAAGCGAATGGGAGAGGAGGGGGCGGGGCCGCAGGGGACGCAACGGCGGAAAAGGAATGCGGGGAGCACAGCAGAAGGAAACGGGCAACAAATACGATAGAAATACGAAAACAGTCACTAAGGCAGCGCACAGAGAGAAACAGGCAACAATTACGATAGAAATACGAAAACAGTCGCTAAGGCAGCGCACAGAGAAAACAGGCAACAAATACAATAAAAAGACGGGAGACAGGCAGCAGATCAGACCGAATACTTACCGCCCACCACTGGGCCACCAGGGATGAGGCACAGGCGGGAGCCTGTGGGTGGAGGAGGGCCTCGAACTTCCAGCAGCAGCGAGGGGCAGCAGCCAGAGGACACAGCACCCGCAGGGAACGCTGGGGCAGTGGGGGGAGCGTCCTGGCCTGAGAACAGGTCAAGGTTTGCCTTAACCTCTCGCAAATCAATAATTAATCTGTAGATTTTAGTATCAGTATCTTTTTTCAAAATAGGAAGGATAGAGCTATTACAAGTGTTATAGGGGACCTCTTCCACTATCCCCACTTTAATCAAATTCTGAACAATGTGTGCCAATGCTTCTTCACCTTCTCAAGATATTTTGTATTGGGGCAGTCAAGGCAATGAAACACCCTCCTTTACTTGAATATGTACAGGTGGAATAACCATTTGACCCACATCAGTATCTGATTTAGCCCACAAAGTACTAGGTAAGGATGACAGGGCGACGTCCTCATTGATAAGACAAGATCTCTCAGTCATTGGATAATTGTCATTCAAAATAACACGCACACCTTCCGGAGAACAACGTATGGTGGCATGAAAATATTTAAGCATATCGATACCCACAATATTGTCAGGTGTGGTAGGGGAAAGCAAAAATGGACATGCTGCAGTGAATTGATCAAGTCTGAATTCAAGTGGCTGTGAAAGTGGGCTAGGTGTAGGTGTCCTATTGACGTTATTATTGTGCCAGACAGGGGAGCCCTAGGAACCAGTTTTTTAGACAGAGCACTACGAGTAGCCCCTGTATCAAGCAGAAACCGATCAGTAGATCCCAAAACGTTTGCGTCAACATAAGGACCCATTTGATCTACTGGCACCTCAATTTTTTCCTTACCCCGTCCTAGGCATCCCAATGCATAATCAGAATCTGCAAGGACCTCATCAGAATAATCAGACATTTGATATTGATTTTGTCTATCAAAAATATTAGAGTAATTTGGTCCTTGTTCAACAGCCTCCAACCTGGGACGAGCGCCCATACCTCCCCTGTTTCCTGAATTCCCTGGGCATCCTCTCATACTGCCCATTCCCCGCTGATACTGCTGACCTCGCAAAAGTGGGCACACAGAACTCCAATGCCCAGTCTCTTTACAATAAGCACACTGGTCAGGGGACAAATTTGCTTGAGGGAGAGGGGTTGCTCCAGGTGTATGCATTGCAAGTCCGCTTCTTCCACCTCCCCTAAATGGTGGACCATATATTTGAGCCAATATAACTTCTATCTTTAAGGCTTTATCTTTCTTATCCTCCCTGCCTTTCACTTCCTGTTCTTGTCGCTCATAATATTGGGCCATATTCAAAAGAGAAACTGGGGAAGACGTAGTCCAAGAACTCTCACTGGCCTTTAAACGACTAGCTATTTCCGGTAACATATTAGCGACAAATTTATCGACAAACAAATGCTTACCCGTATCATCGGCCAATGACTGACCACTAAAATCATGGAATGTTCCCTCAAACCTTGAAAAGAAATCAGAAACGGACTCATCCGTTTTCTGTTTACAGGACGCTAACGTAGTCCAATCTATTTTCTTAGGAGGTATGAGAGCCTTTAACTTAGTCACAATAGCTTTAGGAAGATCTAATATCGCCTGAGGTTTCTGGGCAGGATCCCTTTCCGCATCTATTTGTTATAAATGTTCCCAAGTATCACCATATGCTACATTGTCATCTATTTTACGTATCGTTCTCCACATATCAGGAGGCAAAATAAGCCCAAAGAACATATCAATATCTGGCAAGGTCATAGTGCAGGAGCTAATGGCTCCTTCCACCTCCTCATAGAAGGCGGCAGGATTTTTCCGGGGGTCGGGCAAAGCAACTTTAAGAGCCATCACATCAGCTCTACTCCAAGGAGTGTAAACCCAATTATCTATAAAATATCCCTTTGCATCATCCGAAGTTTTGTCATCATTTGTTCCCGCACCCTTTGGAGGAACATACAGGGGTGCAGCTTCACACATAGGTTTTACAGTAACTGTAGTACTACTAGGTGCAGCCTCTTCCATCGGAGCATCTACATTCTGTACTTGAGATTGAACTGCTTCTATACCTCTCTGTTTTCTAGCTAATTCTTGCTCCTTTCATAAACGCAATGTTGCGTCTCATATTTTAACCACTCGTCTAATCATATCAGATAGGTTTGAAAAAGGAAAAGTCCCCTTTGTTAATCGTTTATAATCAGTATTTATATCAGCTGTCCTGAGAAATTTGTCTGTAATCAAATATTACCTCCCAAACAAATATTTCTACAAAATAAAATTGCTCTGCACTGTTCCACTGTTGAACCATAGTTACAATGAGCAATGCCGCGTGAGACCGACGAGCCTCCTCCCTAGCAGCAGTTTTTAATTTATCTTTTTCTGCTTTAGTCAAAGTAGAGCGAGTCTGTCGCCCATCTTGTTTATATTGTTCTTTGTCGTCTGAAGACAAATGCTCGTCGTCAGAAGCCTCATCAGGGGCACTTGGAGTGTGAGGTTTATACGGGGGTGGGGGACGTTCTAATAGGATGCAAACATCCTTAGTTTCTATCAAGTAGGGAATAGAGAGAGCGCCTAATAGGATACTGCCCATTTAACTCTAATCGACATACTCTATCTTCTTTTTATGTTTTTTCCTTATTTTCTTTATTTTTAAATTCTAGCGTTTTTTGATATATTGTTTTACGTTGTACTTTTTCTGCTATAGCTTCTACTCTCTTCGCTCTCTCTCGCACTTCTTTCTCCCACATACGCACACAATCAGACATATCCTGTCGACTTCTTCTTTTAAACAAACACTGCTCTACATATTGAACCTTTTTAAGATCAAATGACCCATTCACTGGCCATTGCAGATCGGAATCTTTCTTTGTGTATTTGTTCCGCAGTGGACCTTACATTATGGAAGAAATACCATATTTGACATACATATCTCTATTAGGCGGCCCTTCTGGGGGAGCCGGCTGACTTTTTTCTAAACTTACTTTGGTACCATCAGAGCAGCAACACCACCTATGGAGTGTGCTGGGAACAGGCATGTTTTACCAAAATATGTGTAAAATATTACTACTCCAAACAAATATTCTGAAAGGAGAAAAATCTCCACATTACCTGCCTTCAAACTTTGCAAAGATTGAATAACAAATTCAAACACAAAGCCCAGGCTTAAATCAAGAGTGCCGCTTTAGCGACCTTACCAAACAGAAGACTCCAACTCCCACCTGCCGATCTCCGGTCGACCTAATGGTCACTACAGATTTGCGCCAAAAAAAACCTGCAAAGACAAAGGTCTCCTCGTGCAGTGCACTTCCTCAGCAATATTTCGATCCTCCGTCAAGACCACTCCTTGGGACGGCTGCGTCTCCAATGGGGTCCCACGTGTCGGGCGCCAACTGTGGAAATGTGCCTAAAAGTGGGCACACTGGTGCAGGGTCAACCTCTCGTCCACGGGTCCAGAGACCAACAAAATAGAGATCAGCACTGGAGTTGGAATAAATAACAAGTTTATTAATCACTCATGTGTGGGACCACATCCACACAACACTCTCAAGTGCTGCAAGGAGGTAGTACACTAAAGTCACAGAACACAGGTCTTTTATACAGGTTTTCTGCAATGTAAGCATGTGAACAGAAATAGGAAGAACAAGTTTTAGGAATAGCTATCAGCAAACAAGGGCAGATGAATAACCATGTGGTCTGCAAAGTGGGAGGGGGAGCAGGAATGCTTATGGCAGCAGTAAATGGTCGACAGTTAACATCTGAGACCAGGTGCACTGACAACCATAAACCCTCAGCACGCACATTGCTTTAGCTGACTCAGGAAGTCAACACAAATAGATAACAGAAGCAGAGTGGAAAGACGAAGGAAACTTAAATGGACACCATAGCCAAAATGGCTGTTGCTTATGCTAAGTAAAATATAACACATTTTCAACACAATCATCCAGTGCCTCAGAAAGGTACCGGACAACACCCTCGCAAGACTGGTGAGACAATGTCTGACTATTGCTGTCACTCAACCCACACTCTTCTGGGTGGTTCCAAACTCACTTATCAGGGCCTCTAACATAGGGGAACCCCTCTCCCTGCACTTCTCATCCAGAGTCAGTAGAGTGTCCCTCCTACCACTAGGAATATGATCCCCTGTGCAAGTGCCCCATTTCAGCTCAGGAACCCTGCGCACCACTGTAGTTACCTCACAATCCTGAATCCCCCTCGTGTATGTCAACCCCCTCCTTGAAGTAGGGCACCAAATTTCAGTGTGTATGTGTGTATGTCTCCCTTGTCAGTACTGGACAGAACACTTTTGCTGAACTGGACTCCACCCTCATGGCCTCTACGCCCATCCAAGCTCACTGCCTGAGCAACTCACTTTTCTTTTTTGTGGGCTAAGGCTCTCCTAACTTTAGCCCTCTTGATTTCCCGGATGAAGTCTCTGTCTCCGATCATGAGCTCGGGTCTTACTCTTTTCTTCATGAGCCCATCTTTGCCCCATGTTTTCTCCTCAGGACCACTGCCCTCCTGGCACTCTAGCTGGGGATCCTCCCCCTCAGACTTCTCCTCAAAGTCAGCTGGTAGTGCTGCGACCGAACTTATTTCCTCATAACAAAACAGGGCTGCTTCAAGATCCTACCTTGTGGATCTCCTCTTCACAGGCACCCTCCTCTCCCTGCAGAAGACTTGTAGCTCCTTCATTGTGTAGATGTGCTAGTGCCAAAAGTTGATTTCCATTTTTGTCATGGCCTTACAGGTACAACAACTAACCAGAGTTTCAGTTCTTACACCCAGAAGGCAAACAGGGCAAAACGTATGTGATATATAATGGTCTGCGATATGGTAGTAGTGTACACTAATCACTGTAGGTCAAGTGCAACCACAAGTATTATCCTCACCGCTGACAACCAATGTTAGAAATTGGTTTTCTGGTTGGCTAAGGTTTGCACCTAAGCCATGCAGAATCCACCACTCTAGTCAGGATAAGGAGATTACACATCTACAATAACCCCTGCTCACCCCCTTGGTAGCTTGGTACGATCAGTCAGGTTTACCCCAGAGGTAGTGTGTAAAGCATTTGCACATAACCAACAGTGATATAGTGAAAACACCACAAAAGGATACCACACCAGTTTTAGAAAAATATCCAATATTTGTGTAAAACAAGACCAAAACGATAAAAATCTAACATACAGTGATCAAAATACGAATAAGGCAAAAATAGACTTTATATACAGTTCCTTGAAGTCAACAAAATAAGGTCAAAAACAGGAGGCCAAAAAGCAAAAAGTCTGGGCCAAAGCGCCATCCTATCTGGAGTTTTACTGAAAACATGACATTTTTATATGCAATTTCACTTTTGTTTCCCAGGTTAACACCTCTGTAAATAGTGTAAAAATGCAGCTCTCTCCTCTTTAAAATATTCCTATTCCTCCACATGAAGCACAGAATCGAGATGACCCAACCAATGCTACTTGGGCCTCCCTAAAAACTATTTTCTAGACACCAAAGATTTCTGAACAAGGCAGTCAGTATTTTCCTTAACTTTCGCAAGTGGTACCATACCAGACACAAACTTAAAGTGCACCACAGGCTTCCTGTTGGCATCCTATAGTGCACAGGCTACATAGCATACTGGAGCAAAGGTTGGGTATGTCTACAGAAACAGACACCACATGGTGACCCAACCTCAGCCTTTCACTCACAGTACACACATTGGATCACACAGGGATTATTACAGAGGTTGAAAAAAAAGAGGACGATCACTAGGCATACTAGGATCTAGACCCTGAACTCCGTAGCCCGAGATTGTGATTCAATCCCAACTGCATGCCATGCAGAAAACCTTCAAAAATTAACTGTAATTACTTACCTTTAACTAGACTAAACACAAAACAAGGATCATAACCGATATAATTCATAGATGGTTAGCCACTGGCCCCTCTGCTCCTGCAATAATGTTGCACTACCCCATGCCTTATCAAGTACTCTGAAATAACAAAAATGAGTAACATAGCCTTTTATACCACTTCTCAATAAATGAATTAGAGTGCCTCCACTGCACCCCGTCACGGCTAGGCTACCCTGTTTTACGATTAAACCAATAATAACTGATAAAGCCCAACTGGAAGATAATTAGCCCTTATCAGTGTACACATATAAACACCGATGAACACCTACCCGACCTCAAACTAAAATGCCATCAAAAAAATACTGAGAGTGACTTTGTCATTTTTTAAATTTCTTTCTACGTGAGCCAACACAATGTAACTTTTTATACAAGGCAGCAGCAAGAAATACTGAACTAAGATTAGTCTGCTTGCATTTTGTTATTCAGCAATTTTACTAAAACATTTATTTTGTCTATTGCCTCTGTCAGTTTTGTGAGATTGGATTAAAGATACAGGGTTCAGAAGCATATTTTCAGGCTGACATAATTATTCAATGCACTGTAGAGAATCTCAGAATATTAAATCATATTTGATCTTTTGGATATGTTTAATTCTGTCACTGATTGGGGAAATGCATGTGTCATAGAGATCTTGGCCAATACAAACTGTCACATTTTCCCATAGACACAGGATGAGAAAATACATTTTGATACACCAGACCCCTTTGTTCACAAGTCAGTATTGACCACCCCTATATCACAGTATTTATTAAGGTATAGGTGAATGACCCTCCTCCCATCAGAAAACTGTGTCCGGGAAATATTGTATTAAAAATACTTGAATATGACACTTTCTTAATCCACTAATGTCAAATAAGAGAAATTCTCGAAAGAGTGAGTGTGAAAGTTAAGAGATGTGAGAGAGGGCATGTTAGAGAATGTGAACATCAGTGAGAGTATAATACACAGCCTTCTATGCTAAGCACAGATTACCTTAAGTTCATTAGAAACCCTGTCATTTTGTAAAAAAATTATTTTGCCTAGTTTTGTATAGCGCAAACTTTACCCGAATCCAATCAGGTATCAGAGCGCTTTACATAGCACCAGTTATGTTACATGAGGACACATGTTCATTTTAATTTTTGTTAGGCACGGGGAGATTAAGTGATTTGCCCAGAATCACAGGATGTTTTAGTGTCATTACCGAGACTCAAACCCAGTTCCCCCAGGTCCGAGGTCAAGCGCCCTAGCCATTAGGCCAACTCCTCTCCCCATTGGATAGACAGTACATACCCTGCAATACTTTTCTTTTTAAATTAAATATGTGCCGTATAAAAATCACTGCAAAAATGCAACCTGTTTTGTAAACACTTCAAAAACTGTTTTTTGGGGGGTTAGACAGCTGAATAAGCACTGATAAACACCGATTTCAAGAAGCCTGGAAAACACTGAGAAAACACCACTGAAATCCACAAGAAATAAGCAATGAATAGCCTACACATGGTCTGCGTCCTTCTTATGATTCCTCACCTTGTCCTTCAAGTCTTGAGGTGTATGTTGTCACTGTTTTGATAATCACTTCCTTGGTAGGCTGTCATTCATTCTGCCACTTGTCACAACTCAGTCCTGTTGACTCCCAGGACCTCGCGAGCATGTTGGATCCTACTCATTCTAGTCCTGACACTCAAATGTTCAGTCACATCATTTTAATCCCTGAAATAGTTTGATATGTCAGGCAAAGACCCGGATGCCCAGGCACGGCTCAATTTATCCAGACACAAATATCACATGCCCTGGCAACACTTCAAATGCTAAAGCACACCCACAAATGCTAAGGTGCAACCTTAATAAGTACATGCATCACTTTAAATGGCAATTTATAGACTTAAGAGTCAAAATAGCCTCAAATATCCATGCACAGCCTCAAATACACATGCAAAATATCATTTGCCCATGAACAAGCACTGATTTATCTACTCTCCAGTCCCCTTCTCTTACCTCAATGCTCTTTTGTCTGGATGTTAGTAAGTGCCAGGTTAGTAGATGTCTAAGGATGTTGCTACCCGGTCAGCACTTGTTTACCCCAGCACTCTACCTCACCCTGGAGTGAGTTCAAGCTTGAACTCATCTTCACATGAACCTCATCCCATGTACAATGCATATTTTCCCCTTTCCCATGATTCCCTCCTGAATACAGCACAACATGACATTGTACGGTCAAGCTGGGAGAATCCTGCCCTGTGGTCCTTCCTGGGCCCCTTAGCATATATAGAAAACTAGTGAGAGATATGTTGAAGAGCAACAGGCATGAACTGATCGAAGCACACATGATTGTTAGACAACATTGGTCCTGATTTAGATCTTGGAGGACGGGTAACTTAGTCACAAAGGTGATGGATGTCCCGTCCGCTGAAATGTAAATCCCTTTATATCCTATGGGATTTATATTTCGGCAGACGAGATATCCATCACTGATGTGACAGAGTAGCTAATCCGCAAAGATATAAATCAGGGCCATTGTCTTTAAATGTAGAAGCTAGAAAGAATCTTCCATGTTGTGACATCACTTCTGCTCACCAATGTCCCTCCTCTTTTAGCTACCTCACACCCATATGTTGTAGATGATGTCCCGTATTTAAGTTGAAGATCCTGGAACCAGGATAACTGGGTTCAAATCTTAGCTTCCTCACTTGATCCACTTGTGCTATCCTTTGCAAACCACTAGCTTGCTATGCCTCGATTGCCTTTCCTACATAAAAGTCAGTGCACCGAGAGGTGATTCATTTCACAGTGTGCATTTCATGAAAAAATGCATCCACTGCATTTCCCATTTAAATGAGGTGTCTAGGAGAAAAGTGGACTTTAAAGCACTTTTGTGCCACTGTATAGGTTAAACCTTCTTAGCTCTCCACCTGTCAGAGTTGTAAAGAACGTCCCCTGACATTCAAGTTATGGTCCATCTTGAACTTCTCATTGAAATGCATTGGACTGCACAAAGGCGGAGGAGTGTTACAACCAGAACCTAGGCATTCTTTGACTAAACGTAATGGTCAGATATGGATCACTCAAAAATTATGGAAAAATGTCATATTGGAAAGACATTTTTAGGTCTCGCTGGCGTTGCAGCGCGAAGCGCTGCCGCCAACGAGACTATTGTTGCCGTGTTTACTCCCAAGGGAGACAGACCTGGGCACGAGCCGATTCTGGTCTGGGCACGAGCCGATTCTGGTCTGTGAACGCGCTTCACAGTGGAACAGCTTGTGCACATTAATTCCAGTTGAGTGCTCGTCTCCGGAAGACGTGCTGCGCATTAATTATAGTTGAGTGCTCCAGCAGCCTGGGGCGCCTGTCGACATGCTGTGCTAATGATTACTGTGGGGTCTCATGCTGTGATAATTCTCCCTTTCTGTGTTGTGATCGGGAGCAGGCGTATTACTGGCGCCACCGCCACGCCTTCATTAGTCATAAAAGCTGCATGGCAAGCGATAATTAGGGCGGCATACTTTAGGACATTTTTAGCAATTACTTTGTTTACTTAGTGCTATCTTTCGTGCATCCAATGCTCTATTTAAACGTGCAGCACTGAACATTTTCAAAGAAGGCGAATCAGCGACATTCATTGGAGACACGACCTATTTGAAGACGCTTGTTTTACTGGGGTAAGTTCTGTGAACTGTTTAGTTTGTTTACTTTATTATAGTATAACTGGCAGGGTTGGCTAAATTATGCGAGAAAAGGAAAAATATGCAGGAGATGATGGTATGAGGCAAGTGTGGCAAATGTAGAATTATGCGTACACCATATAAAATCAAGTTGCAAAATGTCCGGTGTTGGGCGGATGGGTTCACTGTGCTGTTGCGTCGCCTCTAGGTGTGGTTATGAGTGCATGTGACTAGCTGGCGACATGTCCTTGTACTGTTACTTGCCTTTGCACTTGTTTTTTTTTGCATATATATATATAGCACGAACTCGACCCGAAGTTTATTGGAGTGCTTTACACGAGCACCGTATTTACATTACACATTCAGGCACGGGGAGATTAAGTGATTTGCCCAGAATCACAGGATGTTGATGCGACCTCGGGGCTCAAACTCTGGTTTCCAGCACCAAAGTCGTCAGTTTAGCCGACGGACCACATCCTCGCCCTTGCCCTGCTGATTTTCAGGGACGGCTGCTCTGTCTTCACAAGGGTCGGGCGAACTATGACTCCGCTGCCTGACCTGGAACAGATCTGTTAGGTGTTTGTATTTTTTTATTTTTATTTAGCGCAAACTCAATCCGTAGGTATTGGAGCACTTTACATGTATACCACATCCATTATAGAAGGACACATTCATGTTTGGTAGGTACGTGGATGTTAAGTTATTCATAACCGGCGGAGCCAAGGCTGGTCTCTCTACCTCTGTGACTCCGGTCGCTGCTCGCGCCTCGTGTATAGCTGGTTTTCCTAGATATCTGGCGAATACAAAAGCGGGCTTTGCTGTGTTTCTGTTTAAAGGCTACACATAAGGGGCTCAACTGATCGAATTGTAACCAGCTGTCCAACACAATGCCGGCAGAAGGGCTCAGTGAGACGTACACTTGTAAGGGGCAGAGGTTACACTCCTGGCAAGTCTGCCTCAGCCTTCATTCTTCTGAGGTGGATCAATTGAATACCATTGATTGGGTAGTAGTTATATCTGTTAACCGAGCGTAGAAATGGAGCAAATTTAATACGGAGGGCTATTTGAAAAGTATAATTTTTTTCCAATGTGCCAGATGAATTTGTCTTTATGTTCTTGGGACTTATAAGAATCTTGTAGTGTGTACATCAGGCGGGTCATGTGTCTTTGGAAAACTAGCACCTTTTTGTGATATTGTAGTTGCATGATAGTTTCACATTATAATAGTGGGGGCTCGGATGTCAAACCTCCTTTCCGGGTGTTGGTCCTTGCCAGCAGTCATCACCTACTGCCAAAGACCGGCTTTTTAAAATGTATATCACCTGTCCACCTCCTTCCCCTTCCGGTACCCCCCTCACTAGTGCCCTCTCTCCCTTTTGTTTTCACCCTTCCAGCCTCCCTTCCCCCGTTCTCTCTCGGTCCGCCATTTCTCTCCATGCCCCCATTTCTCTCTCCCTGTGCCCCCTTTCTCTCTCTCCCTGTATGCCCCTTACTCTCCATCCCATTTTCCTGTGACCCATAGCTTTGGCTGCAGGTGAGTTGGCACAACTCCTGTGAGAGAAGTGTCTCTAGATTAGGTGGCACGTGCCCCTGCTGGGACCATGGTCAGGCGTTTGTCTGTTACACAGAAAACCACGTCTCCGTTAAACTGCTGTTTGAGAGTATTTTTGGTTATTGTGTTTATTTACTGTACCAAATGAATCATGGTGGGAACCGGGAATCTTATGCCAGAGCATCCCAGGAATCCAAAAAGTAAAACTGAAAAAACACATTTTTGAGAAACATCATGTGATGTTGCAGAAATCGCTTCATCTCTTAGTGGTGTTTAATGTAGGTTCATTTACAAACCCCAGCCATCATATAAGGTCTCTGGAATGCCTTAGACCTGGCAGAGTCTCTTGATGCCCATGAGCAACAGTAAAGAGCATGTTTACCGCTGAAGAGAGTGACCACTTCACCATTCATCCCTTTGTGCCTGCAAACATAGATGAATACTTTACCTTTCACCACTTTGCATCTGCAAACAGAGCTGACCACTTCACCAGCTGAACAACATTTGCACAAGCGTCGCTGACACCCCGTACTACCGTTTTTTTATTGCATATGATGCCCCAATCACTTCAAGTACATTTGTTGTGATCGGTAGTCCCTGTCCCCTGCTATACATTCCATCGTAAATTTTTAGATCCTGTTTTTTGTATTTTTATTCATCCATTCACACTCCTTTACGTTAAAATAGCCATAGCTTTACTGTACAGTTGCTAGAATAGCTTATAATATGGTATAGTGTGTAATTTTTAAATAATCACTCCACTGCAAACAAAAACATTGATAAAAAACACTGCCATTTAAAATGCCAGTAGCTCCAACTGCAACAAATGCGAGACCTATTGCATTGCAAATGCTTGTTTATGTGGCAGTTGAAATGTTTTGCCCAAAGCCATTTTACAAAAAAGGAGGAAGGCACTTTCGCACATTCAAAGTTCAGGCAGATTAATTTTGCAATGGTTTGTTATGGTGAGGCTTCATGCTGGACATGGGTGGCAAGACAATAATGTTGCTTCTGATTATATGATTTGGGGTTTGATAGAAAATAGAGCTGTAATGAGAACGATTGCAAAACACATTTGTGTTAGGCCTGCTATTAACTTGAAGGGTTAGGGGCTTCCTGTTGCGCGCACAAAATTACTTTGTTGCTCTTCTTCCCTGACCTTATGCTCCTTTCTGTGCCCTATTAGACGGTATGCTCTGACTTTGCTCTTTCTGTGTTTGGTCAAAAACTATAGGTAGACTATGAGGGGGGCAGCTATTGTAGAGTCAGGACTATAGGATAAGATAATGTAGACCCTGTAGCTATAGGGGCAGATTTATGTTTCCTGGCGCATCCCTGCAAATCAGCAGGGATGCGCCAGGAAAGATGCGTCACGAAAGTTTACCCTTGCGCCACAATAGATGCGCCGCATTTACAATGCAGCGCATCGTGGCGCAAGGATAAACAGATGCGTGACGCATCTGATGGCGGAAGGGTGGCGCATTGCTGGAGTTGCGTCGCAAGCGCGACGCAGCTCCAGCAAGGCTCGGGGGTGCCCTATCATTACAATGTTGCGTCAATCCTTACGCCTGCTTCAAGCAGGCGCAGGGTTTTGACGCAGCATTGGCTCAAAAGTGACTGAGTGAATTCTTGTAGATTTCACTCAGCCACTTTTAGGAGGCGTTCCTGCGACGGAACGCCCCCCCCGCCCAGGTACGCCTACTTCAGGCGCAGGGCTTTACAACGTGACGCATCTCCCAGATGCGTCACGTTGTAAATACCCTGCAGCATGGCGCAGGATTTGCGCCGCCGCTGCGTCACAAAAGTGACGCAACGGCAGCGTAAATGAGGCGCAAGGGGCTCATAAATCTGCCCCATAGTGTTTTAGGGTTCCTCCACTATATCTGTATACTCTACACTAAGGCTCTCTATTTAAAATAATAAGTTTACAGCTCCATGCTTGTTTTTATTGAATGTGTAAGACTGGGCCACTTAAAATCTAAGATGCCTCTTTTTTGATCCGGTTTAAAATATTGTACGCAGTTGCGCTAGCTAGGGTAACTACCCACTACAGGTCATTACGAACACTGACTCCAGTCCAGAATTTTCTACCTACATATCAATGTGTTGAGTTGTGTTAGTCTATTTAGTTCAATAAAAGCAAAGCAAGACTACAAGACCGAGAATGCTGAAAGTAAGATTGGCGGACAGAGCTGTTACAGAGATTAAATGGAAATATTATCTTTCCTAATGGATAACGGATGTAGACAAAGTACAGATCTTAGCAAGACAATGTCCAGTTTATTGATCCAAGGTAGACCAAAGTGCAAGACAATGAAGATGCAGCCCAAGAAGACCAAGAATGCATTAAGTTATCACATAAGCATCTAGGATTGTTACCCATGTCCACAATGAACTAGAAACATATGGTCGCCCTGGCACTAGTGCAGCCAGGCTGTTTCTTAAGCACACTCCAGCGGCAGGGGATTGTGGAAGAAATGAGAGATGACCCAGATTTTACACTGAATCTAACAGAAACCTGAGGCAAACATAATCACCCAACGAGCCTTCGAATGAAGCAAGCTTGACCTCATTCAACTGAAGCCTAGTAGCAGAGTTAAAATAACATCCATTTCAGAAGAGTCCTGAAAATAGAGATGTTCCATCGTTTTTATAATTAAATACAACATCCCAGGAAGTAGCAACTGAGGAATACGAGATTGGGGACTCCCATCACAGATTGAACCCTAACTCTGCACATTCTTCATATTGTACTGATTTTAGCTACAAAGACAAGGGTGCAACTAGACCAGAATGTCTGGGGGGGGTGGGGGGGAGGGGGAGCCATCTTTATAAGAAGAGTGATAATTACTTGTGGGGGCTTCTTTCACTGTTGTGGAGATTTGCATAATAAGGAAGATCCTTTTCTGGGCAATGTATGTTCAATGATGCACCAAGGGCAACTAACAGGGGTACGCTATACATTATTTTCAGGGGTCAAGGGTTTTCCCGAAGAAGTTGTAAAAGAATGAATGGAAAATACTACATTTTATACACAGTGGACCAGCAGACCGAGCATGATATGAATTGTCAAGTTCTTGTGTCAGGGATTCTTAAATACACTGAGCAAGTTGTATTGGTCTCAACCTTCAAAACCCAACTTTTTAAATATATATAGGCATCCTCCCAGGAGAATATTTCGGAAAATCTATAGCAGATAATGTGATACACATACATTCCTTTAAGTACTGGCTCATACTGCATATACTGGACCAGAGAATACTTTTACAATGTTTGCAGGGGATAATGTTAGTACAGGAGACAGCTCTCTTGCTGTCAGGGGGAACAATCCTTCATGTCCATGCTCTATAGTACATAGACTGTTGAAGCCTTTCTCCTTGGAACTACTTGACAACCTTTATTTCAAACTCCCATCAAATATTCATGGTTTTGTTCCTCTTGGTCATTACTACAACCTAAAATGCAACCCACATTTGGAAAGATTTTGGTACTAGTGGCAAACAATCACTGAAATTGGCCAGGTGGGAATATCCATGGTGCCCTCAAAGCACACATTTACCTTGATCAGAGGCAACCAGTAGTAGGAGCTGCTACAACTGGCTTGCCGTTTCATACCCCTGGCACTTTAAAGCACTCAGTCCTGATGCACTAGACACAGAGCACTAATGTCACAAGAGTTGAATCTGGAAAGTTTCCTGCAGAGATCCCCAAAAACAGTTTTGTCCCTTTGTTCTTACTTGCAAACCACCTCTGAGTGGTGAGTGTTCCTCTGGGGCTTGTGGTCTCTCTCATGCAATACATTGGATGAAACTGCTCTGATTATGTAAGCTAGGACCCAAATGACATCACTCATCTAGCTACTTGTGCGGAAGTCCTTTGGCTGTTGACCAAAAAGAAGGCACAGAGTTAATGACTCAAGATTAAGAATAACTGGTGGCAGGAGAGGTATAGGTTTATAGTACCCCCGGTACTATCGCAACAAAATCACAAACTTTTTTTAACATCTACATTACATTTTCAACTAGGACTGTTGACTGTCATACATTCTGAAAGGTGCATGAAGACTTCATATTGCTCTACAAGTAAACATATGTACATAACTCTGTCTCCATCGCCCTGGGAACACCTATGAGCCAATTAAAAACAAATTAATAAATGAGAAGATTAATTTAGGAAGTTTAGTACTTTTCATGAAAGAGGAGTGAATGGCAGGGGAAGGAGAGAAAGAAAGGGGAGGAAAAGAAAAGATAAAGAAAGGAAAAGAGGAGGAAATAAAGAGGGAAATGATAAGGGTAGGAGATGTAGAAGAAAGAAAGAAACAGAGAATGTGATAAGAGAATAGTACAGAAAGAGAACAACAGTAATGAAGCATAAAAAAGTAAGAAAGAGGATGGAAAGAAAGGAAGGAGGGAAGAAAGGCGAGAGGAAAGATTGATGGTAAGAATAGAGACAAAGGAGGTAAAAGAGAAAAGGATGAATGGAGAGCAAGGGTTCAATGAGAGAAAAGAATGAGAGAAAGAAAGGAAAGAATCAGTGGTAGAAAGGAATGAAATAAATGGAAGAAGTGAGAATGCAAAGTGAAGAAACTAAACAAAGGTACAAAGATGAGAAGGAAAGGATAAAAGAAAGACAGAAAAAGAAGACAAAAACTATGAAAAAGTGAAATTAAGAATGAGGCTAAAGAAGCAAAAAAGGGACAATGGAGAGAAAGAAAAACGAGAAGAGATGAAGGAGAAAATGAAAGTAAGAAACACAGAAGCAAACAACGAAAGGAAAGGAAGAGGCAGGAAAAAGACTATGAAAGGAGGATCAAATAAGAAAGAAACAAAGGAAGAGAATGAGAAAGAAAACAGGGAAACAAAAAAAAAGAAAAAAGAGGCAGAAAGAAGAGAAGAGAGAAAGGCAAAAAGGAAGAAAGAATGAAATAAATAAGGTAAACAAAAATATAAAAACTGATCAAAGAGTGCGCTTGGAGGCTTTTATTTGTGTTCAGGCTTCCTACCAGGCAGCAGCTCGACATTGTTTTGTTAACAAGAGGGTGGGGTGCATGCTGCTACTGCACGTTACAACTTGGAAGCTTCACACACCCAGGTGCAAGTGTTTTAAGGCGCATAATTAGAAGGAGGGAAGGAGGGTCGCCACATACTCCTCAAATCCACTGACAAGCAAGCTACTCCAAGAAATCCTGCAAGATACTGGTAACACATGGTCAACCTGTTAGAGACCCCTCGTAAAAGCTAGGCCCTTTCTTTCTTTGTGTGCTGGAAGAGAATATAATAATTAAATAAACACTGAAACTCTGTAGGGCAATCACTGTTATGAGAAGTCCACCCTGCACTGCTGTGACAGCCAGCAAATTCCTCTTTCTGTCATCGCTCCTTCTCCATGCACAAGGATTGATAGTCCACATAGCCCAAATTCATTGGAAACATTGCCTCATCTATTTTGGGAAATATATTACATGCATCAACGCTTACCCATTGTGAGAAATTGAGTTGTTGGTTGACTAGGGTGTGGGCCCTGGTAAAGCAACAGCCACAATCCCTTGCAAGGTGAACCCAAAAAAGTCACTAAATTAACCTGTGCTTAGCCCTGGGTAGCTTTGCACAAAAAGCAGTCAGGTTTAACTTAGAAGCAATGTGTGAAGTATTTATGCAGCACACAAACAGGAATAAAGTGAAAACACAACTCAAAGAAATTTCAAAACCAATTTAGAAAAACAGAGTAAATTTTAATAAATTATTTGACACACAAATTACAAAAATCAAATCAGTAGAGCCAGAGCACGATTCGGATACAAAAATTGGATTGGGCCCGGTCAACTCCAGACATAGAAATATTTCTGGGAAAAATGTTCTGAGAAGGTAAAGGTCAGTGGAGCAAGGCTGCAGGAGGTTTCTGAAGAGGGAGAATAGTCGTCAGATAGCCTTGGGTCGAACCCGTGGTTAAGATTTCTACATTCAAACGTAGTCCCTGAAATGGAATTTGAAAATCTCCAGTGGGATGAGGCAGAGGACTGTAGCTGAAGACAGTTCCACAAGGTTGGATACCCCTTTGGCGAAGGACCGTTGAAAAGGATTTGCTGCTGAGGAGGATAATTTAGTGGGAGAAGCCGCAAAGTCAATCAGACTGGTGATGCACCTTGGGCGGATAGGTGAGCAGGTTGATCCCGGTCTACTCCTACTTCTCAGAGCAGTTTGTAGCCCAAAATGGTCTGGCTCCACTTTTGGATTATGGCTATCTGTGCACCTTTAGCACCACTTCCAAAGCTCCAGGACTGGAGTGGCACCACTTGGAGGGTTAGGGCTCACTCTGGCTGGGTCCAGGTGCAGGTTTAAGATGGAGGATGCCTTCTGTGTCCCTGTTGCTTTGATCGGGAGACCAGCAAACTAGCCCTTGTGAGTTACTCTGGAGGTCCTGGGGCAGTTGAAGATCTAGTCCTTGTACCCAGGCAGAAGCAGCAAAGCGGAAGGACAACAGGGCAGCAATCCAGCATGAGCAACAGTCCTTCAGAGCAGCAGTCTAGCAGAGTGGCAGTCCTTCTAGCAGCACAGCAGAATTTCTTCCTGGCAGACTATTCACAGGTCCAGAAGTGTACTGAAGATTAGATGTCTGAGCACCTATTTGTATTCCTTGGTGTCCTCTTTCTGGAAGGTGGGAGAAGCCACTAGAGTCCATGGGTACTCACAAGCATTTTCCCAGGGGCCGCCAACCTTGGTCTGTGGTGTGACTGAGGGCTGCACTGATGCCAGTGGGGGGAGTAAAGTGGGTGTAGGGGAAGCAAAGCATTTATATCCAGTGGCTGTCTTTACAAATGAAGGTGTTCCTAACTTCAATTAACCTTTAAATAAGTGTTTGCTGTATATTTAACTATTTTTTCATGTTAGTGCTGAGTAGAGTAAACTGCAGCCCAGTGCTGCTGCTGCACAAGGGGGCGCATGTAAAGGTCAGGACGGCCGCATGCGGCCCCTGGGCCGTACTTTGAGTATCACTACACTAGACAGGTGTCGTCGAAGTGCATGAAAGTTCCTGACTCCACTGCCCTGGCTGCAAGTTGGCTGCAGTGAAAATGGGGAGATGATCGGTTCTTTGTGTGAGGGCCGAGCACTTTCTATTCAGTTACAGTTGGGGCTGTGCTCACCTCCATCTCTTGCCCTGGCAGCAAATGGCCCATTGAGGCACACCTAATTCCTCTATTGGTGACTGTCTGGGAGGAATTCACAAAGTCTGTCAGTTATACCCAGTCTCTAAGACAGGCTGCAGGCATAAAAAGGCTGAGGGCAGAAAAATGCCATCTTTCTAAAAGTGGCATTTTCAAACTTATAATCAAAAACCTGACTTTACCATTAAATAGGGTTTCTCACTACAATTCCAAAGACAACAAACATGACATAGCTACCTGCTCCCAACTGAAATTTTAAGCTTATTAAATGTAATAAGGAATCCCACATGTTATCCCATGGGAGGGGTAGGCCTCACAGTGGTGAATAATGCATTTAGGAGCCTGTCCCTACCAAGACATGCAAAACTAAAAAATGCATGTCCAACCATTTTAATACACAACACCCATCCCTATGGGCTACCTTGGGCCTACCTTGGGGTGACTTAAGTGTCATGAAGGGGGAGTTTAAGGCTTTGTAAGGGGGTTTTAATGCCAAGTCAACATATCAGTTTAAAGTGTTTGCTTAGTTTAAAACAGCATTCAGGCTGCAATTGCAGGCCTGGGACATGTTTTTATGTGCTATATAAGTGGTGGAACAATAAGTGCTGTAAGGCACTGGTAGCATTTAATTTACAGGCCCTGGGTATATAGTATACCACTCTACAAGGGACTTATAAGTGAATTAAATATGCCAAGTGTGGATAAGCCAAATTAACCATGTTTCAGGGGAATGAACACAAGCACTTTAGCACTGGTTAGCAGTGGTAAAGTGAACAGAGTCCTAAGGCCAACAAAAATAAGTCCAGCCAAATGGAGGAGGTGAGGCTTTTTGTTTGGGTTGACCCTGCAGAGGGGGAAGGGCAGGTCCACCACCCATATTGTGGGTATGTGTTGAAAGAACAAACTTATATATGGTCATTATCCAAAAAACATGAATCATGTACTACTGTAGAAAATCATTACCACTGTAAGTCCTCTAAGTTGGTGACCACCTCATGCCGACCACCTCATGCCGACCTCGCTAGCGCTAGTAGCGCTTTTTTGCTTGCTCAATTGTTTTTAAAACTACCCGTTTTTTTATTTAATTTGTTTTCTGTTATTTGACCTTGTTTTTATATGCTGCGACCCCCCTGGCCTCATTGTGCACCTTAAAACCCCCCTTGGGGACCACCACCACTGCCTTTGGCGGGTCCGGGAGCACGGGGTACCGGGGACGAATTTTAGCGCCATCTTGGATTGGGCGCGGGCACTCTCGCGTATTCTGGCGAGATTTCGGCCTGCTGAGCCTACTTGAGGCAGCGAGAGACGGTAGGTCAGCCTGGAGAAGGTGACCACCTCATGCCGACCTCGCTAGAGCTAGTAGCGCTTTTTTGCTTGCTCAATTGTTTTTAAAACTACCCGTTTTTTTATTTAATTTGTTTTCTGTTATTTGACCTTGTTTTTATATGCTGCGACCCCCCTGGCCTCATTCTGCACCTTAAAACCCCCCTTGGGGACCACCACCACTGCCTTTGGCGGGTCCGTGAGCACGGGGTACCGGGGACGAATTTTAGCGCCATCTTGGATTGGGCGCGGGCACTCTCGCGTATTCTCGCGAGATTTCGGCCTGCTGAGCCTACTTGAGGCAGCGAGAGACGGTAGGTCAGCCTGGAGAAGGTGACCACCTCATGCCGACCTCGCTAGCGCTAGTAGCGCTTTTTTGCTTGCTCAATTGTTTTTAAAACTACCCGTTTTTTAATTTAATTTGTTTTCTGTTATTTGACCTTGTTTTTATATGCTGCGACCCCCCTGGCCTCATTCTGCACCTTAAAACCCCCCTTGGGGACCACCACCACTGCCTTTGGCGGGTCCGGGAGCACGGGGTACCAGGGACGAATTTTAGCGCCATCTTGGATTGGGCGCGGGCACTCTCGCGTATTCTCGCGAGATTTCGGCCTGCTGAGCCTACTTGAGCCTTCTGTTGGCCGCGCAGCGGTGACGCGCAGCGGAGCGCCCTCATCGCGCCTGAGTCCAGCCAGAGTCCTGCCCGTCTGCGCTCGTCCGCGCTAGGCAGGGCCTGGCAGGGCTCTTTGCTACCACAGGATGCTATCCTCTGAGGACATACGCGCGCTGCGCTACGGGGTAGGTGGGTGCCGCCATGGTACCTTGGATCCTCTTTGTGGTCCTTATCAGTGCCCTATTTGTTCTTTCACTCTTCCGGCACCTCAACCCATTTTGCTCTTTCAATCTAAACCCCCTAGAGCACCCATTACTAGTCCCGTACGGGCCTCTGACAGTCGTTCGGCTCTGAAAGTATTTCATTTGAATGTAAGGTCGTTGGCTTGCCATTCGCAAGAAATATTTTCATTGATTACTGATGAAAATCCAGATATTTTCTTCTTCACCGAAACATGGCTTCACGATAATTCTATGGCTGTGATTAACTTAGCCCTCCCAGCAGGCTACACCATGCACTCATCCCATCGTAATGGTAGAGGTGGCGGCATTGCAGTCGCGGTAAAAACTTGCTATTCGTGTGCCTGGTTACCCACCACCATTGCTGGATGTGAGAGTGCGCACTTTAACATTACTGTAAGTCCCCACTTCACCTTAGCGGGGCTTCTAATCTATAGGCCTCCCGGTCCTGATGGTGCTTTTCGTGTCAGCCTTCCGGATGTGGTCTCTTCCCTAGTTCTGAATACTAATAATTTTACGGTCATTGGTGACCTGAATCTCCATTTGGAAGCACCGCTTTCCAATCCAGTCCAAAGCTTGCTTTATGATCTTGAGGCATTCCAACTGGTCCAACTGGTCAAATCCCCGACTCATAGCGGAGGTCACCTGCTGGACCCATTCCTGACAAACATCTCCTCTAATATTGAAGTGCTCCAGCCCAGGCCTATGGCCTGGACTGATCACTATTTGATCGAAACACATATTGCTATTAACATCCCTCCAGCCAATAACAACTTGCCTAAGACCCTCAAGCGCCCTTGGAGAAATTTAAACTTAGAGCACTTTCACCATCTGCTGCTGCAGCACCAACCTCAACCTCCTCAGGAAGTCTCCCGTGGCTATGACGATTTTTGTAAGTGGCTTGCTCAGTCTCTGGATGTTCTTATACCAGCTAGGTGGAGCAAGGCTAAGTCCGGCTCCCCCAGTCCCTGGTATGACGAATCTCTTAGGGTACTGAAAGCATCCTGTAAAAAAGCAGAACGCGCTTGGCGCAAAAACTATGATACTGAGCTTAAAGCAGCCTATAGATCCTGCATCAGGATGTATCATAGGGCCAGGGCTGCTTTTTACTCACAAGAAATAAAAAATAGTACTAACCCTACCAAGACCATTTTTAGGGTGTGCAAGGACCTTACCAACAAAAGAACCGCCTCCACGTTTATTGCTTCCATGTCACACTGTGAAGATCTGGCCTTGTTTTTCGTGGAAAAAGTGGAGTCTATATATAGGTCGTTTGCTACGCCTTTGGTTAGTGAAATTAACAGTGCCCCTCTGACCTCTAAATTCTTATTAGCCATTCCAGGTCCTACCCAAGAGGAGTTTCTAAATTTGACGATCAAAGTTAAATCAGGTTCTCCGGATGACCCTATGAGACCCATACAATTCCGTGATTTCGCCGATTGCTGTTACCCGGCGATGCAGAGCTTAATTGACCTATCTTTTAGAATGGGTAGTGTACCCACTGCTTGGAAGCAGGCCACTATCATACCAATTCTGAAAAAACCCTCTCTGGACCCTTCCAAACCAGAGCATTACCGACCTATTTCCCTCCTTCCTTGGATGGCTAAATTAGCCGAAGCTCACGCCAACAGGGTTTTATCTCTTCATTTGCAAGAAACAAACATCCTAGATAACTCCCAGAACGGGTTTCGAGCCGGTCACAGTACTGAGACCGCTCTCTTGGCGGTTGTGGAACATATTAGGAAAATACTAGACCAAGGTCAGACGGCGGCACTGATCCTATTGGATCTAAGTGCCGCTTTCGACACGGTCTCCCACCACATCCTCCTACACCGCCTTGTGGAGGCTGGAGTTGGAGAACAAGCACTTGATTGGTTTCGATCATTTCTTACGGGTCGAACCTTTAAAGTTTCCACTCCTCCCTACATTTCTGCCCCACGCCCCATTCCGCAGGGAGTACCACAGGGTTCGGCTCTCAGCCCCACCCTTTTTAATTTGTATGTTGCACCGTTGGCGCAGGTAGCTGCCAGCTATGGTCTCACAATAGTGTCATACGCCGATGATACACAGCTGGCGGTATCACTTAATGGCGATTCCAACATGACTGCCCCCACCTTTCAGGCAGCCCTCAAAGCTGTCGCCGGTTGGATGGCGAACAATCGCCTACAACTCAATGCCACCAAGACGGAGGTTATTCTTTTTGGTAGAGACAGCGCGCTCTGGGGAGACCAATGGTGGCCTCCTGAATTGGGTCCTATCCCTACTCCTGTCACCGAAGTCAGAAACCTGGGCGTATGGCTTGACGATTCATTGTCTTTTATTCCCCACATCAAGCGTGTCGCGGGAACTTGTTTTGGTGCTCTACAATGCCTACGGCCTATTTTAAAAAATTTTGACGCAGACACCAGGTAGACCATAGTCCAAGCTCTGGTGCTGACCAGATTAGATTACGCCAGTTCGTTATTTTTGGGTGTTAATCTAGCTGAGCTTGCCCGCCTTCAGCGGGTACAAAATGCGACGGCCAGGATGCTGGTTGGCCTCCCTAAATTTGTTTCTGCTCGCAGCACTATCCATGACCTCCATTGGCTCCCAGTAGCCTAAAGAATTAAGTTTAAGGCTTTGTGCCTTACTTTTAAAATTCTCAATTTGGCCTCCCCTCCTATTCTCTCCCAGACTATTCTCCATTATGTCCCCTCAAGAGCTCTTCGGTCTGCAGGGTCCAATTTGGCCATTATTCCTCGTTTTAAAAAGTCCAGAATGGGTGGACCCTCCTTCTCGGTAATGGCGGCGACATTATGGAACTCTTTGCCTGCCTCACTTCGTTCCATTCACGATTTATTTCAGTTCAGGAAACAATTAAAAACTCATTTATTTTCCTCTGTATAGTTTAGCACTCTGGTCTTTATTGTTGTGTTGTGTGCTCCATCTCCTAAAGCGCCGGGACGCCTCTTGGCTGCGGCATCTGTGCGCTATATAAGAAATAATAACATAACATAACAAGTTAGGTTAAAGAGATGTATGTTCATACAGAATCCACACAACACCACATTTAAAAAAGGCAACGAAAAGTGTATGAATCACACAGCCCACCAAAAAGCCTATTTATTTAGCAAAACACAATGGATCCTATTAAAAAAAGAGAAATCTAGCTGTAGATGTAGGTTTACAACCAAATTCACCTTACTTATGCCTGCCAGGATTTCACAAACAGATTTCTGACTGTAGTAAGCCCTTTTACAGGTGCAGGGATCTCACCACGAGCGTGGAGATCTCCACACCAGAAAAATACTGGTTGTATGATAGAGGCATGCATTGCTAAACCACACGTGCCTCTACCACGCAGCCCGAACCACGAATGCATCTTAACCATGCATTCCTTTACCACGTATGCCTTTACTATGCAATTTTGTAGTAAAGACATGACTGGTTAAGGGGTATGTGTGGCTAAGGTTGCGACCCCCCCGCCCTAACCTACAAACCCTCTACCTGCCCCCCTGCCCTGAGGTCCAAATACCCAACGCCCTCCCAACCCCCAATACTGTCCCTAACCCTTAATATACATCCGCCCGACCCCCTCCGACCCTGCGCTCTCCCTAAAACTACCCCAACCCCTTCCACTGCCCTTAGGCCTAAAACCCTAGCCCCTATTTTTAAAAACTACCCCGACCCCCACCCTCGAGCCCTAAAAAAACTACCCCGCCCTCCCCATAGCCCTAAAAAGTACCCCTTCCCCAGGCCTAAAACCCTGTCCATTAACATACACTACCCCAACCCCTCCCACCCCCGCGCTGTCTCTAAAACTACCCCAACCCCTTCCACTGCTCTTAGGCCTAATACCCTAAGTAAAATTCTCCCCAACCCTCCCCCAGCCCTGAAAACCAACCGACTCACCTCCAGCCCTGAAAACTGTGCCCGATCCCCCTACCCAGCCCTGAAAACGACCCGACCCCTGGAACCCTGAAAACGACCCCTGACCCCCCAGCCCTGAAAATGACCTCCAACCTCCAGCCCTGAAAATGACCCTGACCCCCCCAGCCCTGAAAACGGCCCTGACGCCACCAGCCTAGAAAGCAACCCTGACCCAGCCCTGAAAATGACTCCGACGCCCCCAACCGTAGCCCCCAACCCATACAAACTACCCCCACAAATCCGGCCCCAGTCCCACTTACCTCACCACTTCCTTTCTTCCTGGTGTCTTACTGCTTCTGCCGAGCTGCAGCCAGCATCTAAACTGTGCACTGCCTTAACTACGGATATGCGTGGTTAAGGCATATTCATGGTTAAGGCAAGCATTGTAGCTCTTGTGAAGTCGGAACACACGTGGCTCTGCCTGCGTTGTTCCGACTGTTTCACGACTGTTTCACATAAATCCCATTCAAGGGTGGTATTTAGTAGGCCTGGGCTAAAATTTCGTTTCGTTCGCGGAAATTGCGATAATTTGACATTTTCGCGTTCCGCGGAAAGCGCGAAAATGTCAAAATTTCCACATTCCGCAGCTTGGCGATAATTTGTTTCTTGCTCGTGCTGTAAAATAATACATTCTCTCGCGCGCGCGATCGCCTTACCTGAATCCCTGCGTTCGCCGACAAGTTTTCTTGATCCGGTCGCGTTCTCCATGAGATGTTGTGTTGTTTTTAGCCATTTGCGCTGTCTCGCGACAGTTCGCGCCCGCAGTGACGTCATGCGTCGTGCGATCACGTCTTTCTTCTCGGGATCATGCACCGCGAGACAACTGAAAACAAGATGGCCGTGCCCGGGAGCAACCACATGGGTAAGTTGGCAAGCTGCAACCATGCAGAAAATCTCGCGAACATGCGGGAAAAAAACTTCCGCATCTTCGCGATATTTCCGCGTGTTTGCGATAATTTTTAACATTTTCGCGATAATTTGCGAGAGTGGATTTCGCAAATTCCGCCCACCCCTAGTATTTAGGGCGTTCTTGGGCATTTCAAGGCTTGGTTAGCCTTGTTTATAAGCATTCACAAACTTCTCACATTTCCTTTTACGGCCTGGAGAGGGTCACATTTTTACTCCAGTCAAAGGCTGATGTAAATCCTGTTTCAGGATGAGAAGGGAAATGGATCACCCTCAAATTCGGCAGAGGTGTAAAGGAAGTGGTTTGTCCATAGAGAAAATATATTACAATAGGAGAAAGGAGAAATGCGTTTACGGAGGGGATTCTGGGCCAGATGGATTATGACCATTTTTGCATGCTCAAACGGGTTTGCGAACCCGTTTGCTCATGTAAAAACAGCATGGAGAATGTACAAACCCTATTTTGTGACTCGCAATTTTTTGCGACTTGCAAAATAGGGTTTCGCAACTCGTTATTAGGAAGGGGCGTTCCCTTCCTAATATCGAGCATTAACATATGTAAGAATGTTTTGCGTCCGCAATTGCGGGCGCAAAACAGTTGCAAATTACCACCCTCTTCAAGAGGGTGGTAATGCACTTGCAAAAGGGAAGGGGTCCCCATGGGACCCCTTCCCTTTTGAAAATGCAGGGGAAAATATCTTTAAGAGCAGGCAGTGGTCCCAATGGACATTGTGCCCCTGATCTCAAAGTAACCAAAAAGAGAAAAGTCGTGCCCCATAAAAACTCCTAATCAGGAGCGTAGCATTCATTGGTGCAGCAGGTGCAGTGGCACCGGGCCCATAGGCCTGGAGGACCCACTGAGTCCTTGTTATTGCTATATTTTAGCATTCAAACAGCAGCCAGAGGGCCCATTTCCTTCTTTGCAGTAGGGCCCATGACACACTGGCTACACTACTGCTAACAAATAAATATACATGTCTGTAACCATAATGGAATAGATATTTTCAGTACATTGTAAAGCTCACCTTGAAGCGAAGGGTCAAAGATAAGGCTTTTCAAAGTTGTTAGTGATGTAACCGTGTTACCCTACCCAAACAGGTTACAGTTCATTGAGGTCAGTCATAGCCGGTTCAGAAAAGTTAACCTCTAGCATCTGTTATGTAGTGCTTTGGTGCGTTACTATGCAGTCTTGTATGTGGCAGAAGACTGGATTCACAAAGAACCCTCTAAATTGACACCTTATATGTACTTTTTGCATAGGTGTAAATGTACTAGCTTTGGAAAATCACAAATATTCACAATGGTTAAATGCCACACTCAAGGTAGTCCAACTATGACTATCTCGCAACCACCTAAAACTCAACCAAGATGAGACAGAAGTTCTTCTCCTATCAAAAGCAGAGCAGGCCCCCAGAGCAAAACCCTAGCTGACTCTGTCAAGTCTCTTGGAATCACACTGGACTCCAAACTGACCATGAAAGATCATATAAAGAATAGTGCGGAGAGCGCCTACTACAACCTGAAACTTCTGAACAAAATCAAACACTACCTACCACTGAATGATCTTAAATCTGCCACGCAATGCTGGTGCTATCCAGATTAGACTACGGGAATGGCACTGCGAAATCCCACCGTTCACCTTTTAAAACCACTCTCAATGTAGCAGCCAGAATGATCACAGGAATCAAAAAATATGACCACATCTCCTCTCCCTTGAAAGAACGGAACTGGCTCCTGATTGAAGCTCGTTGCAGCTTCAGAACTGCTTGCCTTCCTAACCAAAGTGCACAAACTAAAATCGATAGCCCGTTCCTTCTCAAGCAAAGTCCCCAAAATCTGGAACTCCATACCTACACATATCAGGACGAACTCCTCCTTCTTGAGCTTCCAGAAACAGCTAAAGGATCTCCTCAAACAGCATCTAAACTAGTGGACGTCAACTGACCAACGAGACAGAACCTTTTCCCCCCAGTTTCCCCCTCTACCCTCTTTCACTTGTGCCCAAAAATTGGTTTAATCTGAATAATCTCAACTGGACTAAAGCGCTCTGATACCCTCAGTTCTAGCAACGCTATATAAAATTGTTAAATGAGTAAATAATAACTTGTAAAGCTGCAGTTTCCAGACGTGCAACAGGGACTGTCATGTGACAGCTGTATGAGTTGTTATTTCCCCAATATAGAAATCTCTCCATAGTGAGAACCTGCATTAGGGAAAGGACACCTGTTTATTTTTCTTTTTATTCTCCACTTGAAAATCATTGTTTTTAACAACCTGCTTCTCCTATACTCCCCACAATTTTGGCTGTGCTCTGTTCTCCTTTGGCATCTGGGAAGGGGATTACCTTTAGTCCTCTGCTGGAGCAAATCTCCAAACATTTTCAGGGTGGGAAGAGTTGGAAAGGAATTTGTAAATGCCCACAAAGTTAGTAATAAGAGGACATTCACAACCTCTCAAGGCAATCCACGCCTTAATCCTCCCACTCCCCTCACGTTGATTTCACATTTGAAATCATTTATTTATTTTTGAAGTTTTATTTAGTGCAAGCTGGGCCCAAGGGTATTGGGGCATGTTAGATCCGGTCACATCACACAAGGTGAGATCTTTAGGTCTCACATAGGCAGCACATGCGCTATCTCTTTGAGACATGCTGTTCCTAGAATATGGGCTTTAAGCACCACCCATCTTTTCAATTGGCTTCCCTTACTGTCCTTTGTAAATGCTGGCTTTTGATTGGTGAATAGGCTTAGTAGTCCCACCTTTCTGACTTTTGTAACTTCCCATGAGGGCTGGCTCTATTACATGTGCTGTTATTCTTTCAGTTATTTATGACTCTGTATGCACTTTCTTTTTCTTATTTGGACTAGATCTTCACATTTTCAAAGATTCCCTCCCACTCCTCGAGGTGCAGCTGCTGCCTCCTGTTGCATATTGGGCTTTTTTCTTCCCTGCAGCCCAGCCCAACGTGGCGCTGCTGTCCCCTCTCCCCTTGTTTATATTTGTTATTGTATTATGGCCATAACACGAGTGAGCCCGCCGGAGGAGCTGACCACATAGAAAAGTTGTTTGTGCTTCTGTTTTTAGCCCCGTTTTGTGGCTGGCTGCTAGCAATGCCCGATGCAATTGATGCACTCAGTTCAGTATCAACTGCTCCCTCAACACTTCCCCCACTGCCACAGATGATGCTTCTGCACCCCTTCCACTCACCACAGCCTTGCATTAATTAATTAATTGCCAAGGCTTGTTTTCTCTTCCAGCACATGCACAGCTACTGCCCACTTGAGACACAGGCTCATTGTCCATTGGCCACTAGAGCCAAAGTCAGATATTGAGAATGATGGTCCATCTGGTGCCCATGTGAAGTGTATATAAACCTATTTCTCCCTCTAGGAAGCTAAACCATGTGCATTCTTCACCAAGCACATGCTAAGGCATTTCTGAGGAGTGCTAGGTGTCCTGTTTGAGGCACTGCTGCAGGGGCCCGCTAGTTGCAAAATGGACTGCTTACTTTAAAGTACACTGAAAGCAGCAGGACGATGAAAGTAACAGTTTTAAAAAATGTCTTCAGCATTATAAAATAGATCCGCAAACTGTAAATAAAGTGACAAAAAACTGGTTCTTGATCATTGTTAACCATAACTTGATTTACAGATACATTGACTTTTAATTTACTTCTCCTCTGAGAGTACATCTAATTCTTTATGTAGCACTTTGGCAAAGCACATCAGGCTTTTTGCCATTCTCAGATGACTGCCAAGGGAGGAAGAATAGAGAGGGATCTCATATATATGTCATAAAGTTCCAATAATTTTAACAAATTTATGATCTAATGCAACAATCTAATTTTCGTCTACATTAAAATAATCCATCATTATTTAATAACCTCTGTTTCAGAAGAAGACAAGTACAGGTGCAACTGTGCTTCTGTATCAAAATTGTTGCCATTTATGTCCTTTGACCGGAAGACCATGCAGGCTGCTTTGGTAAACCCCGTGCTGGGGGCATGCTCTTGGTGAAACTTCGGTCGGAGACGAGAGGAGTGTGCACACTGTTTTGTGTCTGTTACAGACTTAAAGTAAGTCCATAAGGCTGCATATACTGCCCCTATCCCATGGGCCTGATTACAATGTCAGTCGGAAAGGCTCTGAACAGCATTCGGATTTTCCTAATCTGTGTCGGAGCCTATGTTTCCGACTGAACCTAAAACATTTCCGACCAACCGATTACGATGGAAAGGTAACCGTTCGGTCTTTCCTACTCGGTTCCGACCGGCATTCCGAGACTCCGAGTCGGGCAGAGCCGAATCGTACAGGTCTATGGACCACATTTCCGACCGATGTCGGATTCGGCCAGCCTTTCCGAATCGGTCCGTCCGACACAAAACTGCTGTCTGAAACTTACTCTGGGGGCTCGTAGCAGGCCCCCCCTTCACCAGGAGGGCTCTGGTTGGGGTCCGTGAGGGTACCCATGGGACCCCTCTTTTCAACCATGCACAGTGTGGCAGGCACCATGGGGTGCCCACCACAGGGTACAAGGTTTTCCGCAACCAGCCCTTTTTAGGTCGAGGACCGTCCGGTCTGCCGAAGGCAGAACCGGAAGTCGGAGATTTAATGTTTTGGAGAAGAGGGGCTTGAACCCGCCCCTCTTCTCCCCTCTTCTCCATTGGCTGGCCTCTTGAATGCTGGCCAGCCATTGGAGAAGAGGCTTTGTCACTCCGAACAGGCCCCGTCCTTTTCGGATTCGGGGGCGTGTTTTTTCGTTACTTTTCTAATTATCTCCTCCAGCCAACGGCAAGAGGAGAGAAAAGAAAAACACGCCCCCGAATCTGGAAACGCTGCTGCCTTTCTCCGAGGCATTTCTGCTTCGCCTCGGAGAAAGGCGGCGGTGTTCACCTCAGCCTTGCCCCACGTGACCCCTGGCCCGCACGCGATCTGTTCCTTCATTACACTAGTCATCCATCATTTCCGTCCCAGGCCTCTTTGGGTCCGTTTACCGCCTGGGCTTCCCGCGCTTATAAAGGCAGGTTGTTCAATCTGCTCACCGCCTTTCCTCCCGCCAAACCACCCGCTGGCATTTTGTGACCACAGGCTTCTCGGGGTGCTTTTCGGGAAAACTGCAGCCTCGCGCTGCGTCTATGCCATCGACGGGTCGCAGAGCCTTTCATATGGAGGCAGAAAATGTCCAGTGGCAAAATGAACCTACACTGAAATCCAGGCATCTCTGTTTGACAGCGCCTTGTGATCCTGGTCAAATGACTTCACCGCCGTGTAGTTCGATTTCTGCCAAGTCTGGGCGCACTCAACGATGTAGGGGTTAAATGCCGGCAGAAAGCCACTCCCTCCTCAGCATTGTGAATATATTTAAATATATACATACATTCCTCAAACGCCTCTCATAGGAATTGTGTTTCAAACCAGGCCCTGTTTTTGGTAACCTGTCTCTGAACTGTCTCCAGTCTGTCTCCAACCCATGAAGGAGACCGCCCCGCCCCTCCCCTCTACAGTGGGAGGGCTGGTGGCCACGGTTTTACTCCCCCAACTTTTGCAGCCTCCAAAGCACACCCCCTCACAGCCGGCGAGCCTCCGTGACACACGGCAGTGATCTCACCACTTCACCGCTGCCCTGCATTCTTCCAAAGACGGGGAGTGTCAGGAGCGCAGCCCCCCACTAGCTCGGTCCCAGCACTGCTGGAGACTGTCTCCAGGTGAGTGAAGGGAATGCCTCTACAAAGCGGGGGTCACGCAGGGCGCTTCATGCGGTGTTTGCAACTTTATTGCACTCTTTATGGTCACGCCTCTGTATTTGCACGTTATATAGCGCCAAACATAGCGCCGAGCTTTAAACCATTCTTTCCTAATTGTATTAGATGTTAATAGTGAGGTAATCTTGGTCACATCATGAACAGTTCACAGAGAGTTGTTAGAATCAAATATAGACACTGTGTTCCTCGAGAGGTGTGGGTGTAGGCTGGCCCCCAACGCTGGGGTCATAGCGCCTAACAGTTGCAGTGTAACTGAAGTGCTACTGTGTACCGGCGCAGTGCGATGCAGAGTTTTATAGCTGTGCAGTGTGTGATGCAGCGCTGTGGTTTAGGGTTAATGATCCCCATTGTGTGGTGCAAGGCAACCGAAACAATGGTTTGATGTACTGTGCTAGGGTTGTGTATCTGTGCGATGTGATGCAGTGCAGAGGCGTTTAATATCTATGCAGTGTGATACAGTGTGTAACAAAGCAGTATTGTTTATCTGTGCACTCTGATGCAGAGCCATTCGGTGAGGAGCCAAAGATTGAATGGGTGATGACTTTCCTGTCTCCATCTCCTGTTGCCGCCATCCATTTGCACATCGAGCTTCATCTGTGTGTGTGCGTGTGTGTGATCGCGTGCGCCCGTGCACACGCGTGTGCTCCCACCGACACTCGTGTGTTTATAGGCCAGGTACATCTATCTATACCCGTGTCCTTCATAGGAAGCTATGTTGGTGTCGTTTCTTTATGTAAAGCAATCTTTTTCGATTTATCCGCATTGCTGGTGTCACAATGTCTACCAGGGCTCCTGTAGCAATACGAAAACATATTGCGTTGGTGCTTTGAACTTCACTCTGCAACTGCAGTAATAAAACCGGAGCAGTCCGCAATTAGCATTTCTAATTTTAAATTCATATATGGTTAGCTCTATTTACCAAACCATGTTAAGAGCAGCGTCTGGCCAGTTATTCTAATAAAAAACAGGATATATTTTTCTCTCAGATTTAGGGTCTGTCTCCCTTCAAATTATACTTCACTTCCTGTTGTAAAAAAATATAATTACTCATGAAATCTTAATCTTCATAGAGCCTGTTGAGGGGTTTGTCAGTTGATCCAGCAAAAAGTAAATATGTGTTAAATTTTGAGGTTACTGTGTGGCTCTATGTGTGTGTGGGGGTGGCTCTGTGTGTGTGGGGGTGGCTCTGTGTGGGGGTGGTGGTGGCTATGTGTGTGTGTGTGGGTGACTCTGTGTGTGGGTGACTGTGTGTGGGCGGCTCTGTGTGTGTGGGGGAGGGTCTGTGTGTGTGTGGGTGGCTGTGTGTGTGTGGCTCTGTGTGTGTGGGTGGCTTTTTTTGTATGTGGCTCTATGCGTGGTGGGTCTGTCTGTTTGTGGGTAACTGTGTGTGTGTAGGTGGCTCTGTGGGTGGCTCTATTTGTGTGTGGGTTGCTCTATGTGAGTGGCTCTGTGTGGGTGGCTCTGGGTGTGTGTCTCTGTGTGTGGGTGCAAATGCAATAGGTCTCGCATTTGAGAGTGATTAAGCTATTGACATTGTAAATAACAATGCCGTTTCTTTAAATGTTTTAAAAACAAAAACATAAACAAAAAGAATGTCATGAGCAATGCCAATAGCTCTAACTTTAACAATGCCGTGACCATTGCATTGTAAATGCTTGTTTCATTGAGATCTTGTGTTGTCGGTCGGAACACAGGCTCCCATTGAAGTCAATGGGAGTCCGATCGAACGGTGTTTGGAAACATCATATGCAGTCAGTCGGACTCCCTGAACCCGAGGTGGTCAGAAACGATTCCGACAAGGAGTCAGTCGGAATGCTTTCCGACTGACATCGTAATGAGGCTCTAAGCATCTCCTTACGAGCCCACTTCAGTGGATTATTCCAACACTCGCCAAGGGAGGGTGCGTGCCACCATTCCGCACCCTATTCGTGAGGTTACGGTAGTGACCCAGAAAGGGCGACCAGTGCGGCAGATGGGAACAGTCCCTTCAGGAGATGGTCAGAAAATCAAAGCTCGCCTTCCAGTACACCGCCTCTGCAAATTCTATTGGGATGTGTGAATGGAGTTAAAGACATACTTAAAACAATTCGAAATGCTTGCATCTGACAGTGTTTTTGAATGGGGCATAGCTGGGAGCACGGTTATTTCCCATGGTAAGATTAAGGTTTACTTCTCAATATTATAGTCACATGCAATTCATACAAGTTAGTATGGCTTGTGTTCAATTTAGCTTGCGTAATGTGTTATTTTGCATACACAATATGCGTAATGGGGTGCTAGGGCAAACGGAGGTCACTGGACTGCAGTTGTCACAAATTGTTTGTTTGTTGCTTGTGCTCTAGTGCCCCCAATACTATATAGCCTCAGTGCTGTAGTACTCTTAACTGGTTTACACTCAACCTCTAACTTCGACTTTGATACCTCTGTCTCTGTTGAGGAGCTCAGACTTGATGATTGCTCTTGATTCCCTCCCAGTGAATCAGACGTATTGCTCTAATTCCCTTTAATTGTCTTCTTGTTTCTTCTCAGTCACTGCCTCTACCACATTATAATTTGTGAAGCTCCCTCTACACCAGCCCCCTCTATGGCAGTATACTGAATGAAAGAACAGCGTGCCCTATATGCCAGCACTATGTACTCTATTATTAACCCTGCGAGCCAGCAGAAAACAGCACCACGCCACCCACCACTGCCGGGAAACCAACTATCACCTCCTGGGCCCCCGCTTCCGTCGAGCTCATCTCCTTAACCATGAAGAACATGCACTCAGGAGCCCCAATGGACCCCTGCCCCCCTCACATCTTCCATAGGACTGCCGCTGTCATCGCACCTGAACTAGGACGAACAATCAACTCATATCCAGCATCTGCCCAGACGATTGGAAGCGCACGGAGGTGAAACCCCTCCTCAAAAAACCAATGGCCGACCCAACCGACCTGAAAAACTAACGGCCCATCTCTCTCCTCCCCTTCGCAGCCAAAGTCACCGAAAGACTCGTGAATACCCAGCTGACCACCTTCATCGAAAAAAAACGCATCCTAGATGCCTCCCAGTTTGGCTTCCGCAGCAACCACAGCTCCGAGACCGCCCGACTCTCAGCCACCGACGATATCCGCATGCTGCTAGACCAGGGACACACCGCGGCCCTCATCCTCCTAGACCTCTCCGCAGCCTTCAACACCGTCTCACATTGCACACTAGCCACCAGACTCCACAACGCAAGAATACAGGGAACCGTCCTCGACTGGATCCAATCCTTCCTCTCCGGAAGAACCCAAAGGATCAGACTCCCCCACCTTTCCTCTCTGACCCCACTGACATCATCTGCGGAGTACCCCAAGGATCTTCACTAAGCACGACGCTCTTCAACATCTACATGGCCCCCATCACCGCCATCGTCAGACAGCACGGACTTAGCATCGTATCCTACGCCGACAACACCTAGCTCATCCTCTCACTCATGAAGAATCCCGAAGACACCAAACTCTGCTTCCAGGAAGGAATGAAGAACGTGGCAGACTGGATGAGGGACAGCTGCCTAAAGCTCAACTCCAAGAAGACCGAGGTCTTCATCCTCTGGCCCTGCACCTCCGCCTGGGACACCACCTGGAGGCTCCCCGCCCTCGGAAGCCCGCCCACCCCAACTGACCACGCTCGGAACTTCGGCATAATCCTCGACTCCTCCCTCTCAATGAACCGCCAGATCAACAACGTCGCCTACACCAGTTTCAACTGCCTCCTCATCCACCGTAAGACCTTCAAATGGATCCCCCCCGACTGCAGAAAAACCGTCACCCACGCACTCATTACCAGCAGACTAGACTACGGCAACGCCCTCTACGCCACAACCAACAAAACTCTTCTACGCAAGCTCCAAACCATCCAGAACGCCGCAGCCAGGCTCGTCTTAGGGACACCACGCCACGAACACATGACCCAACACCTACGAAGCTTCCACTGGCTCCCCGTCGAGATGAGGGTCACTTTCAAACTCCTCACCCAAGCCTACAAATCCCTCAACAACATCGGACCAAAGTACCTCAATGACCGAGTATGTTTCCACGTACCCAAGAAAAACCACTGCTCCGCCGACCTCGCCCTGGCAGAGATCCCCCGCATCCGCAAAAGCAGAGCCGTCAGGAGAGCTTTCTTCTACATCGCAGCCAAAACCTGGAACGAGCTCCCGATCCCCTCCACACGTTCTGGAAGGACCTCAAGACCTTGCTCCTTGACTGACCCAGAGCTGTCCCCCCCCCCCCCCCCCCAGCGCCTTGAGACCCTCACGGGTGAGTAGTGCGCTCTATAAACTATTGTTTGATTGATTGAACCCTGTCACCAGTTTCCCTTCCTTTGCATGCTCACACTAACTAGGAAGAGGCAGGGTCCTAGATCACAGACCCAATGTCCAAAACGTACTCCAGACGGTAGCCAATCCCTATGTAGTTGCTAGTTTATTATACTCATTCAGAGCTCTCCTTATCCCGGAAGTTAGTTTACAGCAACTGTGAGGCTGCATACAGCAACATGTTGTAAACGCCAGTCATCACATCACAAAAGGTGAAAGGGGAGTGTCGGAATCTCTGAGGAAACCGACCTCTCCGACTGAAGAGTTGGGGTCACGACGCAATCCAATGCAAACTTGACAGAGCGTGCCAGTGCAAAGATTCACTTGATTACACGAGGCGGGCACTTCCGCTCTCTGAAGACAAACAAATCCTTTTGGAAGTATTACAGTCGTAGCTCATACAGGAAATATTACAGCCTCTAAAAAACATAAGAGGTATTACTGGTCTTGTCAAAGAGGATCAGTAGGGGCGTTCTAGGCATTGTGCGTGTAGAAATGTATAAGGAAATTACTGGTCATGTACACAGAGGACATTAACGATCTTGTGCTCAGAGAGCAGTAGGGATTTGTCACATTACACATCTTGTGCATACTGACCAAAAGAGAACAGTGCAGGTTTTGTACATGTTGAGAGGTAGATCTTCTGCATGGTACTCTAGAGGGGACATTACAGGTCTGCATATTTGTAGGACGGTGACAACAGAGGTCATGTGACATTGCAGGTCATATACACGTAAAGGACAATACAAATATCCAAGTAAACCATCTTTTTATATTGTTTTAAAATGCATTTATGTAGGTGATTTCTCAGGTGAGACACTTCCCATGAAGCTGCTACACCACTCCCGAGTGTGCGGCTGCAGTCTAAACCTGTTCTGTTTTGATGATTTATTTTCTTGTTATAGCGCATTACCTCCCCCACACATAAAAACACAATAACATATCATTGTCGAGGCACTAGACAGTCAGATAAAAAGTCCTGCAAACATCAGAGCATTTCTTAATTACAGTTTTATTTCTTTGCAAACATTTCTCTTATTTCTTTATAATCCAAAGTCTGGCACATGTTTTCCAGTCGACTACCGAGACCTTTTCAAAGTCTTAAATTTTGTATTTTTTGTAGAGGGATTGGTTTGTTTTTGCGTGAACTAAAGTATCCCATTCAGATGCTACTAACCTGCACTTCCTGTCTCTTTCTCTCATTTTTTTGTGTTCCTTTTCACCCCTGCTTTCCACTGTTTCCACTCCATCTCTTTCCTTCCTATCTCTTTAGAGAGATCAAATTATTACTCCACTGCAAACAAAAAAACATTGTTATTTACAATGCCAATAGCTCTAACTTTCACAAGTGCGAGACCATTTGCATATGCTTGTTTTTTCTAGGCATGAGGAGAAAAGTTGATTTGCCTAGAATCAGAGGATGAGTTCCTCAGTTTCAAAGTCAGCAGCTCTGTCTGTAACAACACACCTCTTCCTCTAATTCGCTACCCAGTCATGCTGTACAATTATGCAAATGCAAAAAGAACAATTGATGGACAGAATACAGAACAATGTCATACATTCACCCCAATACAGAGATCTGGGCCTAAATCTATCCTTTTTTTGCTCACCATGCCATTCCAGTCCAGACCCAGCCATATGCAAATCAGTCTTGACCATGTGCCTCATGGGAACAGTCCAGCCCGAACTGCCAGGCCAGGTACACCCTGGACTGGAAACAAGCATCCTGGGACTGGTTTGGGGGCATCACCCCCTCATCAGCCAAGCTAGATTGATCCCAATGGAGAGTACAGGACCCACGTCTGGGCATACCTGTCCCACTCGGGTGACAAATGCAAAAAGAACAATAGGTGGACAGAATGCTGCACAATGTGAAACATTCACCCCAGTACAGAGATCTGGGCCTAAATCCATCGTTTTTTTGCTCCCCATGCCATTCCAGGTCAGACCCAGCCATATGCAAATCAATTACAATTACGCAGCCATAAAAGCATTTGCTTGTTATCCATGTAGGGATATGTAGCAGACAAAAAAGTAGAGTTTATGGCTGAAAATGCCTTTATTTATCAAGCCCAACAGCCATTGGAATGGTGCCTAAATTATAGGCTGCTGGGTGCGGCTGGGAACTACTTCACATTAAAAGCCAGAACGTGCGCTCGCTACGTCGGTAGATTTCCAAGCGACTGTGGGACGCACGCGTTCCACTGTCAGTGGTTCCAAGAAAGATGTTCGCGCTAACCTTGACCGAGCAATTCTGCTTTCCAATCTGAAAGTACGCGACATCCTTGCAGATTTACGACGGATGTCTGCTCGGTATTAGAACACTCTGCACGTGAGCCGCACGTGAGCTTGTGAGATGTCCTCCAAATATCAAGAATCACCGTAACGAACATGGCCATGAAAATGGATTTCCACACACGTGTCAATTTCATTAAAAAAAAAAAGCCCGGAGATGGCAAAGCTCGATTTATACAGCCTCGTTTTCGCTGCTATTGCTCAAAGTGCACTGCTTGACTGCTGATGTCAGCAGCATAAAGCGGATACTGGCTGCTAGTATAAGCTGACGGGGCTGTAATGAACATTTAAATCAGGTTAATTATACTGAAAAATACTATCAAAACTAATCGTTTTAGGCAAATATAAATCGGGCGAGACACAAAGGAAATTGACGCGTGACACACAAATATTAAACCTGCTTCCCTGAGTCATTTTCGCCGGATAGGACTATATAATTAGAACGAGTCTATTTGAATGCACAATTACCGTGCAGGCGACGTACCGGGTTAGCTAAACAGGAACTGGTGATTTTAAGCAGACAAAATTGCATCCAGGTTAATTGCATGATAAACAAGCACTTGCAAAGCCACTAAGGCAGGCCCTCGAATAGAAAATGCATAAAGAAACACGACATGTGTTTACCATGCACATACATATACAGGCGCACGCACAGACACGCATGCACACCCGGGGGAGATTTACTAAGATTATGCGCTGTGTTTGCATCGCAAAAGTGACGCAAATGGGCGCAAAATCTTTTTTTCCCTATTTACTTTTCAGCTCTAAACTTGTTTAGGGCTGGAAATAACTGAAAAGTAACGCGAAGCAGCGCATAGCTCTGCTTCAAATTACTTTGCGCAATGGGGGCGTACCAAGGGTGGAGCATGGGCGTTCCCATGCAATCACCCAAGGTTTCTCACGCTAAACCCAATTTACTAAATAAAGTAGATTAGGTTTAGCGTGAGAAAACTGCGCCCTTTTCAAGTAGGCGCACGGAAGGAGAAATGCTTTAATTTCTCCCTCCTTTTCCGACTTTGCATGCGTGGTGCACTGTGCAGCATGCATACAAAGTGGGAAAAGCTTTGCATCTTGTCTAGGCATGGTATTTTGCACAGGAAGGGTACCCTACCTGTACAAAACCTATGCTAGACTCACACACGCACACCCGAGCGCTATGGCGCTAAGGTGTGTGCGTGGCGCACAGCAGCTGTAATCAGCGGCAGTGCAAGTGAAAGGGGGAGAGAGCCATATCTTTGAAGATATGGTGCTCTCCTGCTCCCTCCCTGTTGCGCAACGTACCGCTACCTCGCGGGAGGCTGCGCTGCGTTGCATGACTTTTTAGTAAACCCTCCCCTGTCTCCCAGCTGTCAAGGCAATAGTATAAAAAGGGCTTTATTTTGCAAAAAGAAATATGTGTCAGCATGTGGAGACAGCGGGACAGTGAAAACACTGAGAGACTGAAACAAAAGAGATACGAGAAAGAATTGGGCTGAAAGGGTGCAGCACAGACCACCATCACTCAATAATATGTCTGAAAAGGGCCGCTTTGTGAAGACAGGTGCACCTCACAAAAACATTACCCTTGGCCTTTGCCTTACAAAACTACACCTCGCTATACATTGATTCACCTACACATCCTCCTCCCCCACTCCTAAGGTTTCCCCACCCTTATCCTTTCTTTGCAACTATTTTAAAACCCCTACTCGGTCATTAACTATTGAATTTTAACCCTGTAACCTCTTCTCTACTTCTCTAAACATCTACTTAACTAAGTATCTCCAAACTTAACCTTATTGCCTACTCCCGGAGTAACTTGTTCCCAACCATAAAGTTAAACTGTAAACATGTAAAAAACTAGCTACCACACACCACTCAGAAAAGTCCTTATGACTTTTCTGTCTCCCCCCCCAACCGAGGAAGCTCTAGGGTGCCTTTGGATATGTAATATTTTGTCTAGGACCTCTTTATCTGGATCAGGTAGCGCTCCATCCCTTAGCGAGACAAGTGCACTCCGTCCCCCCTGAAAAAATATACCGCCGCATACTTCAATTCAGGATGCTCTACTCTGCCAAAACCTTCCTCCCTTCAAAACACTCTCATGTCTCTATTTATCTTTCTCCTTGCCTTATTAATAGCAGCAGATCTTTCGGCCCCCATCCATTGTCTTCTAGGGATACTTCCATCCAGATGACGAAGCATCCTGACCATTGCTGCCTGAACTCCAACAAGTCCCCTTTCATCTGCTTCAGTAAGGCCAATCCTATGCATACCACTAGATCATTCTCCCCTAGATGTACGATTAATACGTCAGGGCAAATATGTTGTTGCATCAAATTATTCAAGCAAGGCATGAGTTTGTGCCATCTCATACACCTTTTCTGTGCCAACGTATGTTAAACAACGAAGAGTCCAACCCGAGGTTCACACCTTTCCCTTTCTGCAGCTCATGTTATTCCGCTCATTTGACAAAGGAATGGCTGACTAGCCAAATGGACAGCGACGCCAACTCAGGCCTCGCTACCGCACCTGAAAAGACACATGGGTGAGAATGGAAAACAACATGTTACAATCTCCAGGCTCCTGGCACTTGACGTATCTTTTATAACAATCCGGAGTCCAATGCCCCAAAAGCATGATTCTGTCCCTGCCCCAGCCCGCTTTGCTGCATCAGTGGCTACCCCGATCTGGAATGAGTGATTGCCAAAATCCCCTGGTACCTCACCCATCTGTAGCAAAGATCTTCTCATCACCAACAATAGCTGGCAGCAGTCACCACCCGTCCAGACACCCTGCGAAAAACTTCCCATGGCTCTCCGGTAGTCAGACCCTTCAAAGCACACCCCCAATGTCCTGGGCATACCCATGTCACCTCAATGGCCCCCATTACCACTACTTTCCCCGTTTCTCTTTGGTCCGTCTTAGAGGGCTTGAGCATGATCGTTACCGCACCTCATTCCCTCCCCCCAAATTCTACCTCCCTTTAATCAAGCCCTGCAACCCCTTTCCTCCCCAACAACTCTGACACTCTGAATGCTCCCAAATACATCTATGACATTAATTCAGAAAATAACGTCTCTTCCTCATGATTGCAGATCTTAGGTAGAACCGTTAAGAGCCTAACTAAAAGTTGCTTCCACATTGGCCTCCTGACCCTGGGCATGGGCTCTACCTCTCTGGCCCTGCCCTCAAAAGTGCGTCTGCCCAACTCTCCCACAGAAGGGGCATAACCCCACCAAAGCTTGCCCATAAATGAAATCCCTGCCAGCTTGGCAGCAAAGGTGATTTTAGACAGACCTCTGTCGTTCAAAGACATAATAAACTGGACAACATCTTCTTCTCTTACCCATGTTTCTGCGCTCTTCTGCGCCCCTCCCTCAAAAAACTCCTGCCATGCCTGACTATACGCACTCCTATAAGAAACAGACAAAGACTCTACCACCAATTGTAGCATCCTTTGTCTCCGACGGACCACATCTTTGCAGGCACCGGTGTCTTGCAAATATCCACTTCCATGGCATGCCCATAGAACCTCTCCCATTGTGAACAAGACAAAGCCACCCCTGGCATGTGTCTGGCTTAAAACAGAATATCATGTTTCAAACAACTAAGGATGAAAACGCTCAGCAACTTAAGGACCTGTTCATTCCTAGCGGACTGCTTGTTGACCATGTGTACCAGAGGCATGTTGTCTACTCTGAAAATGACCTTCTTGTGCGCTAAACTCTGTCCCCACACTGTGACAGCTAGCACTAGGTTAAACAGCTCCAGAAAGGCAATACTCCTGCCCCCACGCTTCCAATGTCTTGGCCACTCCTCGGCACACCGCCTGCCCTGCCAATACAGCCCAAATCCACTAGCCCCTGCCGCATCTGAATATATTTGGACATCCCATTCCCAATCATTTGGCTTCGTCATGGGGATCCCATTGAATTCAGATGTCCTAGCAGCACTTGCACTTCCCTCACTGTCACATTCTGCCTGGCCAACATCTCATCTCTCAATATTCGCATATTCAGTTTTTTATCTGTTGGCAGGCGTGCTTCCATAGCCACGAGTCCAACTCAGTACGTAGAAATTACAACATCGTACTTGGACCTTGTGTCTTCTGTGGCCCAGGGGTACCCCAAGTACCCCCATGAGCTCCTGGAACCTCCCCAATAGGAGAGATTTTCAAGTCCTTAATCAGGAACTCTGTGAATGGGCCCTCCATGCGCCCCTCATCAACCTCTTTTAGCGATTTGTCCCGCACTACCATTTTACGTGAAGCCACTGACCTCAGATTTTCAGCCCATCTGGTGGACAAAGGCCCTTCATATCCCAGCCTGAACCCTTCTTTGAAACCGAGACTCAATAGCAATGCATCCTCCCTGTGTGGATAGTGTATCAGACAGGCATCCAGACACCCTTGTCTAATGGGTGTACAAGCCTTTTCCCATGTGGCCCTGTGCTCCTCTCCCTCCCCTGCCCAATGCCACCAGCTGCCCTTGCTGCCGTTGTACGCACTATTTTCTTGGAAACCCTGGCCTCCCTGTTGTCCTTGACCATTGTATCCAGCCCCAAAACATTTCACCAATGGGTGCAGTCCTGCTCATTTTGAGCACTTATGTCTAACTGTGCAATAGTTCCTCGTGCAGGCTCCCCTATTAAAGTCCCAACAGGCCCCTTGTACGCCCCTGAAGTCTTTGGTGTGTAACCCCCCCCCAGGTGAAGGAAGTGACCCAATTAAGGCCACCCAGGTCACTCGAGACCACCTCAGCTTTCCATACAAATGAAGAGTCGGTCAGACAGTAGAGAATACAAACCAAAGTTATTTATTAGTCATACACTTGAGCGGAGTCCAATCCTACCAGCCTCCTTAGAATGCTGTAGAGGGACTGACTCCCGTGAACATGGTAATGTCAGATATACATTTCCAACACCCCTAAAGACCTGCCCAGACTGGAATTTTCCGGTCTGGGCGCTGATGAACAAAGGAGGTACAGAAGAACGAACTACCATCCTGAGACGGGTACATACTATCTTAGTTTCAAGGTTACTCGGCCCGTGCCCATCTCGAGAGTGGGAGAAGGGCTACCTACTGGGAAAGGCATGCAAAAACAGAATGATCTATTCATTAATGCAGTGAAGCTCAACCTTGAATGATAAAGAGAAACAATCGAGACAGCTTTCTGCTGCGGCAGACAGTATGGGACAGAAGCTTATTTGCGATCATAGTACAAAATGGCGGCTGAATATAAAATGGTGCAGCAAATGCTAACTTAACTTGCACAATGCTAGAAGGAGTCGGCTGGACGCATTCTCAGTACAACAGACCCTCCTTTTAGCATTTGCTAACAATTTTGTCTAGTGTTAGGAAGTCAATAACTGCGTGCATATGAAGAAAACCATTTTTATATGTTAATACACACACTATCAATATTCAAAAATACCTCCTTCAATTGACATTAAATCGTGGACAGCCTGCACTATCATGGTCGAAGACTGAGCGTCATGTATTGGGGCCTTTGGCGTGAGTATCAACTTCTCAACACAGTAAGCACAGCAAGCAGGAAGGCAATGTACGCATAGGCAACATGTGAAGATGATGCCTGCTATTATTATCAGGAAGATAAGAATTTTCCACCCCCAGGATGTTAGTAAACCCCAGAACCAACCAGTGAGAGTCCAGGTACCATTCTCTTGGTGGATGTCAGATGCGATCCTGTGCAACTTCTGTATAGCAGTGTATACATTAGGGGCGTTGTCCGGTATGTGAACACAACAACTGCTACCAATAATGCAACAGGCTCCTCCCCGATCAGCAAGGATGACGTCTAACACTACCCTCCTCTGAAGAGCAACAAGCCTCGTAGCCTGGAGCTCAACTGTAATATTTGTCAAAATCCCTGCCGTGGTATTAATGACCCCTTCCACAACTCTGGTGAGCCGACAAATGTTAAGGCTATTGGACATAGGGCCCCAAAAAGGTAAAATACCCTTCATAGCATCTGTGAACTGCTGCAGGGTAGTGTCTGTCTGGTCTATGTCTTCTGTGTTAATAACCCTTTTTATTCTGAACAAATGGGCACTCCTACGCTGCAGTTGATGGTCCCTATGATAGTTGGAAATTGCTATATACACTGGAGGGAGGAGGAAAGAGAGATAGCAGACACCTGACCATCCCCTAGGAAACAACACATAAGCTTGAGATCCGCAAACAAAGTAAATATTATGCAATGGAAGCAGAGGTGGGCTATTACTCGTGCTCAATGTGTAGGTATAGTTGCAATTACTCTCACCCACTTTCACTGTCCCAAACCCACAAACACAAAACCCAGCTGTTGTGTTGACTACTGGCACCGGTATTGCCTCATCGTGAGTAATATTGCGCATCTGGAATGGACAAAAGTATTCAGTGACATTAAATCCCTGAAAATCAAACATTTTATTTTGAATCCATGTTACATTTTTCTCTCTTTCATATACATTCATGCAGGCTGTTGGGGATAATGTGTCAGGGGTCCCTTGTTCACCCGGGGTAAATACTTGGTGGACATGTATATAATCTAGCATTGTGAGATAATCGGCAGATGTCATATTCATAGTACAAGAATAATAATGGATGTATACCATAGAAAACAACCCAAACCAGTCCCCACAGCTGCTCAAATAAGACATAGGCAGAAACAAGAGGCTGTCACTCTTATGTGTAACAGAAGGGAGCAGCCCACAGATCCAACAGTTTGTGACATTCGATGTGTCGTGCTTGGTGGAGTGTTTGCAAGAATACATTATCTAAGTATGTTTTTTGGTGTTTACCTTTATGGGGGGCCAAAGTAACAAACATATGTTCAGGGGGAACAGGCGTTGTACCAACCAAAGAGTGCACAGGATATTTCTCTTCAAGAAACCATACTATTCCAAGTACTACTATTAGGGATAGCAGGGCAATTACCATAAACACTATGTTACTCTTTGCAGGCCAACTGGACCAACCAGACTCACTCTGCCCAACACATGGGGCTGTAAATGGCTGTTCCTCCTCCATAATGTGGCAACCAAATGGATACATTGTGACCAGAACAAATGACATGCAATGGAGCCAATGACAAGAAAACCGAGGAAAGGGCAACTGTTCCCAGTGTTCGCCAGAGCCTCACCGGTAGGCTCCTATTGTTCATCAGTTGGCACTGTTGAGCACCGGCGGTGGAGCTATCGGTCCAGCTCTTGAAGGATCCCACGTCGCTCAGGATGAGGCACCCCCTTCCTAGGGGAGCACACCCTATTAATCCGGTCCAATGTCTGAACAGTGCACCAATCCCGTCTGTCCCTATGCTACTGTTGACTGACTTATCGAGTCCATCCTACTAATCTGACTTTCCCTTTGGGGCACTGTACTTCCGTTGGGGCCGCAAATTATACCTAGCTACTCCAGGGACAGAGGGGTCTGCAAACAGGGGCTCAGACACAGAGGGGTCAATAGACTGGGGCTTGAGCACAGATGGGCCAGCAGACTGAAGCTCCTGGATGGCCCTCATATCAGGAGGCACTGCCTCGTTCCACCCTGCATCATTTTCTTTCTCCGTTCGTGCCCACGTCAGCCGAGCATCCGAGAAAGGAGCAAAACAGGGCACCTGCTCTTTTTTGAAGTCACCTAATCCATCAAGCACCCACTGATGGTAGGGTAACGGAAGGGGCACCTTGCAGCAATGCTGGGAGTGAATCCAATTCTTCCGGCTAGCCACTTTCACGGTTGTTCGGGTGGCGAAGAGGACCTGTGTCGGCCCCTTCCAGCGCGGCTCCAAACTGCCTTTCCTCTGAAAATGCCTAGTCAGCACATAGTCCCCAGGCCGGCTATCGTGGCCCGGCCCCTCGGGTACTGGTGGTAGGACTTTGTGGATCTGTTGGTGAATAGAACGCAAGCTTTTAGTCAACTCATACAGGTAATCCACAAGCAAAGGGTATTCAATTCCTGAAATCCATTGAGGTCGCGGGACGCCCCAGACATTCGCCGGGCATCCGAACATGACCTCATATGGCGACAATCCTGTCCTAGAGTGATCCGTAGCTCTTGTAGACAAAAGAGCTAATGGTAAAGCATCTGGCCACTGCAATCCTGTGCTCTCCTGAATCTTTACCAATTTCAGTTCGAGAGTACCAGTACTTCTCAACCAACCCTGCTGACTGGGGGTTAGTTTGCAGCATGACATTTCTGCTTGATGTGTAGGCCATCACACACCAGCTGGATAATCTTTGAATTGAAGTGACTTCCATTGTCACTCCAAATCAAACGGAGCAAACTAAAACGCGGGAATAACTTCTTTAGGATTGCCTTCGCCGTCGCCATGGCTGTGTTCTCTTTAGTGGGGTAAGCCTCAACACATTTACTGAATGCGCAAACAACTACTAACACATATTTCAGATTGTTGACTTGTTCAATTTCAATGAAATCCATCTGCAGGACCTTGAAAAGGAAGGAAGGCGGTGCAAAGTTACCAGGGGGTGTAGGGGTGCCTTTTCCAGGATTATACATCATGCACACCATACAGTACTTTACCAAGTGAGCAGTAATCTTGGGAATGTTGTCGTTCTGCAATACAGGATCTAACAGTTTACATATGTCCTTCGCACTAATGTGGGTTGGCCCGTGCGCCATAGTGACCACAGGGAGTACATATGTGTCTGGTAACATCCATCGCTGTTTTCCTGACTTATCCGTCCAACACCCATCCTTATCTAAGCGTGCTATGCTTTCCTGCCATACTGCTAACTCCTCAATCGTTGCCTCGCTCTGGATTTTTTTCGCATTGTCTAGAGCAGGGGTCTCCAACCTTTTCTGTAGTGAGAGCTACTTCTGGTCAGTGAAAATCGTCGTGAGCTACTTGAGGCCAAGCAACTCGCGCATTTTTTTGAGAGACGCCGCACGCCCAGTTTCATTGACTTTAAGCCTAATTTCTTAGCAACCCTTACTGTTGTTTGAACAAAAGGGGCCACACTCCCTCTTTTGAAGTGACAGACAGCTGTAGGTTGTGCTACTTGAAGCAAAAGCTTGTCTTGCTTGGAAGCATTCCTGGAAAGTATAACGAGCTATGTGGGATACAAGCCTAAGATCTCCTTTTGTAATCCTCGATCAACTTGTTCACACACTGCAAAAGTTAAACCTCAACATATATATTCCTTACCAAATGTGATTTATTGAAGTCTAGCTTAGATGTGCAGTCACTAGTTTTCAAAAGAGAGACTCATTTAGTAAGAACCTCAATTATTTCCCCTTCACCACATACTCTTTGTTTTGTAAAGTTTTGGAACCTGAGATCTGGGCGGGTAAGAGCCCCTCCCCCACCGGTGGCCATCAGGAGGAAGAAACGACAATCATTACCTACATTAAAAGGTATACAATCCAAAGCAGCACACAGCGGACATAGTCTGAATGGCACCTGGAAGTTTGTAAAGTTTAAAAAAGCACTGACAAAATTCAATTTTCTAAAAGACACTTGTGATGCTGGTTTTCTTCAACAGAAGGCTTTGAGGGCTTACCAACACTCATCATATCAGAAGTGATGGCGAGAAGCCCGGGTGCTAAATAACTTGGGCAGGGAGACCATGCAATTGAGTCCAGAACTGTTTGAGGACAGCAGCCAATTGTGAATTAACTAATCACATCCCTCTGTTTTCTCCCACGTCCCCATCTTCCCTTTCCTCTAGCAAACTCAACATGTCAGTTCCTCCACCAGTTGAGGTCTTTAAGGCCCCTACACCTCGGGTAAACAACAGCGTCTTGAATTTGCTCAGCAGCTGGTGAACACTTGTGCCTCCCCAAGTCTTCAAGAAAGTCTTTACCTTGACTCTGGGCAAATAGCTCAAAAAGAGGCCATATTCACCAGGTGTGCGTTCAAAAATACAGGCAATACAGGTAACACAAAACTGAGAGAGACTTGGAATCTGGGCTCTGCACACAAAATGGACTAGACTAGAGCAAGTTCTTACTGGCACTCAAAACTAAAAGGTACACAAGGTTGCAGATATACCACAAGAAAAGTATGAGCCTTTTTCCAGTGTCAGAGACTATGGTAGTACATGAATGTAATCAAAATATTTCTCAACTCAGGGGTGAAGTAGGTTGCTTTCTGAGCTCTGGAACAATCTCGAATGTGGCACAAAGTCTTACATTTACAGATCTCTTACCCAAGCAGTCTACCCTGAATCAAATACAATCTGCAAAATCCCTGTGCAAAGTTCGGACAACATTGTACCATCCTGCCCAATTGTTGTAAAAGCCCCTATTGGATGATAGAAACTGTAAGCTTGCTATTACAAATTAATTCTGGGAATCTATAATGAAAATATCACAGCTCACTGTGGATGCTTAAATCATTTTAAATATCATTTTCCTTTAATTTATTATGAATGTGGATGACGTGTGACGGTATGCTACAGAGTACAGACCTTTTGCAGAGAAATGTTGTGTTAATATTCATGCAATATCCATAAAAAAGTTTCTTTTGATCGAAACACATCACATATTATAAATGCGACAGCATTACAGAGACTATTTGCAGTAAGTGAGCTGCTGCTGTGTCAAATATTGAAAACACACATCCCTATCCCTGAATATTGGATATAAACTCATGCATAATTTGGACGAGCGTGCATGTGCTCTGTCAATGACCTGGCCACAGAGGGTATGAAAGAGTTAAAATTGGATCATAAAATCGTAGCTTTCTGAAGAGAGGAACAATTACGTCGTTATCAGGAGTGCAGATTTAACGTGTGCCTTCAGTAAAGGAAACTGAAACTCGGCAACACACTGCTGTCCTGTTTATAACCAAGAGCTGGAAAGCGGGAGAAAAAGATATTTCGAGTCTTTCAAGAGCCCGTGGCATATCAGCAGCTAAGGTTAGAAAACGCACATCGCAGAAAAATGCATTATTATGCTGTTTACTGGCCAGGCCAGTACTTACCATTTGATCTGCTAATGAAAATTATTCCAGGCAGAAAAAGGCGGGTGGTGGGGTCCGTAGCAGTTCAATACTGCTTGCGCCACCTGCATGCTAGCAGGCTTTCTGGGACTTGCTGCTCCACTCCGACCCACCTGGTGCTTGCTCCGGCACATGTCTTGACTTGCACAATCAAGACTGCGGTGCCAGGCTGCGAAAGGCAGGTGGCGTGGAGCAATAGCGTCATCATCTTTGCCCTGCCCACCCCAGCTAAGCTCAAATAGGCCAATCTGAGCAGCTGGTTTTGGTGATGGCAGGCAACGGCAATGAAAAAAGGCTTAAGAACACTAAATGATGAGAACAGGCTACACAATTGAGATGCAAGTCGCGAGCTACTCATGGGGGTTTGGCGAGCTACCGGTAGCTCGCGATCGACCGGTTGGAGACCCCTGGTCTAGAGTATCCTCAAACATAGTGGCCTCGGGCACCCACCTGGCAGGACCCGCTACAAACATCTTTTTCATTTTTGTTCGAGCCGTCTCCTTATCTGTCTGGTCTGCAAATGAATTCCCTCTTCCCACATCATCAGTAATTGCCTTTTCTTAGGAAGTGTCAAGGCGGTCAGAAGCCTATGTATAAGAGGGCCATGTTGGATACGCGACCCATGTGAAGTAAGGAACCCTCTCTCTGCCCAGAACCGCCCAAAATTATGGACGACCCCGAAGGCGTACTGGCTGTCAGTATAAATATTAACAGCCAGCCTCTCGCTCAACTCACAAGCTCTAATAAGGGCGATCAGTTCAGCTGCCTGAGTGGACTGATAGGGAACTCGTGATGTCTCAACTACCGTATGCAGTGTAGTAAGCGCATATGCTGCGTTGATGGTGCCATTTGGTAATTTGAAACAAGAGCCATCGACATATAGTTCCCCTTAGGGGTCAGATAAGGGAATATCAGTCAGGTCTACCCATCCCTTCGTCTCTTCCTCTGTCTACAAAAGACAATTATGTATGTCTATGTCCTCACTCTCAGAAGGGAGTGGTAGTAACGTGGCAGTGTTCAGAGTGGCACATCTTTTTATCGTAATATGCAGGGCAAAGAGAGTTAGCTCATAACTGGTCAGACTTGCACTGGTATGGTGCTGTGTCTTGGTCTTATTCAATAGGGTATCCACAGCATGGGGCACCATGACTGTGAGGTCAGTATCAAGTACGAGCCCAGCCGATTGCCTTATAGAGATGGCCACAGCCGCGACCGCTCTTAGACAGCTCGGGAGGGCTTTGGCGATTGGATCAAGCAAAGCAGAAAAATAAGCACACAGCCGTTGATTACCTCCAAAGGCCTGTGTTAAAACAGAGAGCGCACAACCAGCCGTCATGTGTACATACAGCACGAATGGCTTCCCATAATCAGGCGTGCCAAGCACAGGAGCAGAGCAAAGTACAACCTTCAATTGCTCAAAAGATTGCTGACATTCAGGCGCCCAAGGCAGGGGCTCATGCACATCTTTAGTGGTTAATGCAAGCAAAGGCTTTATTAGTAATGAATAATTAGGGATACAATGGCAACAGTAGGAAGTGATGCCAATAAAAGCGCGCACATCCCTCTGAGTTTTAGGGATAGGAATTTTAACAATGGTGCTAATGCACTCAGTGGTCAATCTCCAACCCTCCTTCGACAGTAGGTGACCTAAATAGGTGACCTCTTGTCGACAATATTGAAATTTAGAAAGGGACACTTTATGTCCACGGCTATGCAAATGTAGCAACAACTTAACCATACTGTCTTTGCATCCCTGTTCAGTGTCAGAAACTATTAGTATGTCATCCACATATTGGAGCAATACATTACCTGAGGAAAGCGTGAGAGAGTCCAATTGGGCTTTCAAGGCTTGGCTATATATACCAGGGCTCTCAGTATAGCCCTGAGGAGCGCGACAGAATCTAAAGCTTCTGCCAGCTAGGGTAAAACTGAACAAATGTTGGCTATCAGGATGGATCGGGATACTAAGGAATGCATTTTACAAATCAATGACAGAGAAGAATTTTGCAGAGTAAGGAATCATTGTTAGAAGGGCAGTAATGTCAGGGACCACCTGGAACTGAGGGACCACTGTTTTATTAACTATGCGCAAATCAATCACAAAACGATAAACATCTGTGCTGTCATCGGAGGAGTCGGGAGATATCTTTTTCAGAATAGGAAGAATGGGACTGTTACACACATTCGCTGCTGTCTCCTCAACTACCCACGACTCAATCCGATCTTGTATAATTCACAACAAAGCTCGCTCCCCGCTTGAGGAATTTTGGAATATGGGGCAAAATGGCATTGTCCTTAACTTTAATGGAAATTGGGGGAATTTGCAACAGTCCTACATCCGTGTCACATGTTGTCCACAAAATGGGCGGCACAGCATGAAACTCAGCAGGAAGGGGCACATATTTGGACAGGCACTGCTTAGAGCTTATCACATTCGGTCCCATTGTCATGCAAACACCTTCTGGAGTGTAAAAAATGGTTGCATGCAACTTCTTTAATACATCCAGGCCCATTAGATTTTCTCCACAATTGGATGTCAATAGGAATTGTGAATCCACAGTAAAAGAGCCAATAGTCAAGGCAAGAGGTTTGGAAATGGGGCTTACAACCGGTACACCTGAAAATCCTACCGAAACATTATTTTGGCCAGACAGAGCTGCCCCTGGGACCAGCAAACGAGAAACAGAGCTATTCATTGCACCTGTATCCACCAAGAATTTCTTAGCTGAGCCTTGCAAATCCGCAACATAAGGACCGTGCTGATCTACAGGTATCTGGACTGGTCCCTCACCCTGCCCCTGGCTGTCCTAGGTGTGGGACACCCCTGTCACCTCATCCAGATCATAGTCATGGTGGTAATACTGTCTCCCTCGAGGGTCATCAAAATAATTCTGGTCTATGCGACCCTGCGATGTCCTATCCTCCCGGACCCTATCTTGGTCACTTTCTTCCCAACCCCGTCCACGAGAACCCCATCCCCTGGGGGCCGCAAGTTTCTGCAATAAAACCGGACACTTGCTACCCCAGTGCTCCTCCTCCTTCTCCCTATGTTCATAATACTGTGCCATATTCAATATAACAGAAGGGGAGGATGTCATCCAAGTGGTCTCCGAAGCCTGCAAACGAGCTGCTATCTCTGGTAGCAAGTTCGTCACAAATCTATTAACAAACAATCAAACACCCCCTTCCATCAACAAGTCCTGTCCACTAAAATCCAAAAAGACACCCTCAAACCAGATGAAGAAATCTGACACACTTTCATCCTTCTCCTGACGACATGCTGTTAATTGTCCCAATCTACCCTTCGTGGTCGAATGAGAGAGTGCATATACGTAATAATTCGGCCAGGCAAAGCTAGTATCTAGGCCTTAGGCTTTTCCCCAGGTTTCCTGTCCTTATCCCATTCTTTAATCTGATCCCAGGTGCCACCCAATTTCACAACGTGGTCCTGCATGTGCACCTGCCTCCAAATGTCGACGGGCACCAGCAGACCAAAGAACATTTCAATATCCGCAAGCGTCATTACAGTCGAAGAAGCTGCCTCAGTCAATTCCTTATAATATGCAGTTGGATTATTCCTAGAGTCAGTTAACTGAGTCTTAAGGGACAAAATCTCACTCCTTTTCCATGGAGTGTAGACCCATTGTTCTTAGAAACGGGCCTCTAGTCTCTGTCTAATAACAGTATTCTGCTTATTCCGTAGCTCTGGTAGTTCGGGGTAATATATGAGGTGAACTTCCCTCATTGGAATCTGGGACACTGTCTTCGGGCTCTTCTCAAACAGCCTACCTCGATAAGCTACCAAGGTTGCAACATTATCGAAAACCTCCTCAGGCACCATACCGAGCAGCATACACATTGTCCCTGATATCATAAACAATCTGATGCGCTACAGCGTTGAAGCACTGTTCCCACAATCCTTTAAGTGTAGCCGACATATGCTTAAGGGCATGCTACTGCACAAATGACTCATAATCTCTCATCACACTCCACACATCTTCCATACTATAGATAGGGTGACGAGGCCACTAAGCGGCCTGATTGGCTACTACCTTTTTCTCTTCATCTCCCACATCCGATCGTATCAATATCCGCCCCAGTCCCTACCTGGCAGTTTCCCAGTCCCCGTCCCCCGATCTCCGTACAGGCGTCCCGCTACCCAGTACTGTCGGGGAATTAAGGAAAAGGGAAGGAGTAGTGACAGAAGGAACAGGCACCAAAGTCGTCAATGGCTGGGTTGTGGGTGTAAGAGCTGGGTAGAGGAGTGACGCTGACACAATAGGCTTAACAGGGAGACTAACAGTTATCGCAGGCGCAGAAGGCGAAGCCACAGAAACGGCAGGAAGCGCAGCGGCCAAAGCAGCTGGGTCAGTAACAGATAAACAGAAGCAACAGGGGCAGAAGAGACAGACGACTGGGCTTGTGGTACAGCAGGGTATATTCTCTGCGGGGCGTATGGAGACAGAGGTTGGGTGTCTAACAACTCCAGAATAAACAAAGAAGGGGGTATCCTTAAATGAAAGAAGGTATAAACCTTCTATCTGTTAGAGAGTTCACAGAGAAGTAAAAAGAGAAATTATTTCTTTTTTATGAAACCCCTCACTCACCAACCTAGTTGGTGATGTGCTTCATCATCGGGGTCCACCCGGGCAGCCGAATACCACCCGGGTGTGCTTCAACGCCTGATTACAGCGGAGCAGGTTTGTTATTATGTCAGTACGTGTAAGTGACGTGTGTGAGTGAGTGAAATAAAGTTAAAAGTAATCCTACTGTACTCCCTAATGAATTTAATATGGAGCAGCAGGATCACAATTAAAAAAGTGGTGAGGTGTAATACTAATGTAGGTTTGATTTGACCTAAAGTACTATCCAAAAATTGATGGTCTACATGTTTCAACCTTTGAGTGTAGTCACAGGTGTTCTTCAGGACCTATCGACACACCGGGCGGTCTACACACACTAAGGTGCATCCAACCCTGGAGCGCCTGGGGGAAGTACCGCAGGTTTGTGGCAGGTAGTCGGTGAGCTGAGTAATGCAGCACCGTCTGCCTCCCTTATGAGCCCATGATACGATTCGATTAAGAATCTCGAGTTCATCTGTACGCAGAGGACTCCCTGAACCCCTTTACCACCTCCGCAAGTATATGTAGGTGGCACACAGACGCTCCAGGGTTGTATGCACCTTAGTGTGTGTAGACCGCCCGGTGTGTCGATAGGTCCTGAAGAAAACCTGTGACTACACACTTTTTTAATTGTGATCCTGCTGCTCCATATTAAATTCATTAGGGAGTACAGTAGGATTACTTTTAACTTTATTTCACTCACTCACACACGTCACTTACACGTACTGACATAATAACAAACCTGCTCCGCTGTAATCAGGCGTTGAACCACACCCGGGTGGTATTCGGCTGCCCGGGTGGACCCCGATGATGAAGCACGTCACCAACTAGGTTGGTGAGTGAGGGGTTTCATAAAAAAGAAATATTTTCTCTTTTTACTTCTCTGTGAACTCTCTAACAGATAGAAGGTTTTTACCTTCTTTCATTTAAGGATACCCCCTTCTTTGTTTATTTTGTATACCTTAGGGGACTGGGAGTACCCCTTACAACTTAGTTGTGAAATCCCTTTCTCTCTCTTTTGTTATATTGTCTAACAACTCCTCCACAAATGTATCATTTTCTTCTCGAACCACATAAGACTTTTCACATTGCAATCGAAACCTCACATTGGTACACTCTATTCCCTTCTCAGTCTTTCCTTTATCATACGCAACAGCTTTCTGAGTCACTGTCTGCATCCTTCCCTCTTAGGCCTCCTTTTCTGCTTCCATTCGTCTCTGTTTAGCTTCCTTTTGCCAAGTTCTACGGGAATCAAACATCGACTGCCTACTTCTCGTCGCAATCAATTTATCCTGCAGGAAATTATACTTTTGTTCATCAAAAGGGCCTGTCAGCAGCCCCTGCAACTCGGCATTGTCCCTCGTATATATGTGCCATAATGTACTAAACATAATAGGGCCAAGCGCATATTTCACATACATCTCAAAGTTCGGAGTGCCTTCCAGAGGCGCAGGCTGACTCGCTTCCAATCGCGCATCAGCAGAACAACAACGACAACTCACACAGCAGAATTTACTCAAGCAGGGCATTTTTCCAAAGAAAACATTCACTACTTATGCAGAGCAGATATTTGCAAATATCTTACTAAAGTTGGTTCTCAGACCTCACCAAATCCGAATCAAAGTGGTACTATGTTCACAAAGACCTCAAACCAATTCAAGTGCTTGTCCAAAAACGATCCTCAGACCGAACCAAACACAAACCAAAGTGGCGCCATAACCACAAAACCAAACCAAAGCAAACTCACCTGGTGCACACAGGTCAAACAAAGTTATTCTCCACTGCCGACTCTTCGGACCAAACGGCCAGATCCAAGAGTTTCGCCTTTCAGGAGCCCAGTCGGGATGACCACTGGGCGAGGCACTGCCCGGTCAGACAGACGGGGCAGCTGCAAGTACTAGACTCTTTCGTGCAGGGATCCCCGGTATGCCCATCCGACCCGACGTGACCCTCTCGTCCCTACCCGTCCGCGGCGAGGATGGGTCACCTGATGGAGTACCTGTTCGGGTGCCAACTGAAGGAAGTGACCCGATTAGGGCCACCCGGGTCACTCGAGACCACCTCTCAGCCTTCCATACAAATGAACAGTCGGTCAGACAGTAGAGAATACAAACCAAACTTATTTATTAGTCATACGCTCGAGCGGAGCCCAATCTGACCAGCCTCTTTAGAATGCTGTAGCTGTACTGACTCCTGTCAACATTGTAATGTCAGATATACATTTCCAACACCCCTAAAGACACGCCCAGACTGGAATTTTCCAGTCTGGGCGCTGATGAACAAAGGAGGTACAGAAGGACGAGCTACCATCCTGAGACCGGATACATACTATCGTAGTTTCAAGGTTACTCGGCCAGAGCCCGTCTCTCTGAGAGTGGGAGCAGGGCTACCTCCTGGGAAAGGCATGCAAAAACAGAATGATCTATTCATTAGAGCAGTGAAGCTCAACCTTGAATGATAAAGAGAAACAATCAAGACAGCTTTCTGCTGAGGCAGACAGTATGGGACAGAAGCTTATTTGCGATCATAGTACAAAATGCGGATGAATACAAAATGGTGCCGCAAATGGTAACTTAACTTGCACAATGCTAGAAGGAGTCGGCTGGACACATTCTCAGTCCAACATGGTTGGGACGATTCTGAAAGGGGCGGTGAACTAACGGGAGTCCCCTGGCTGTGTATGTGGTCTTCTCAAACTTAACGGACCCCATCGTTTGTTGGTACAGATCCGTATCAATCTCACCCCACTTTGCCTCCGGGTCTCATGCCAGCCTGGCTCTGAACTCTTCATGATAGTGTGACCACGCATATTCCCCGTCACCTGTGCCTTCCTAATCATGTCCATGTACTTAAACATGGGCACACACCTCTCTGGGTATTTTTCACAATACACGCTCGCAAATATCAGGAAAGCCGCTGTAAAGTTTTCTATTGTCAGGGGCACCTTAGGCCCCTTTGACAACTCCAGCTCTTCTTCTTTTGATCCTTCCTTGGACCTCAATTCCCTATGTAGTAGCTTCAGCATCTCAGCATTCTCCCTTCCATATTTTTTCCTTTGTGGCCAACATGAGGTGTGCCCCATGTGGATTCATCGTACCTATGTATGGCAGTTTCTGCAGCTTAATCTCTTAACTTTCCTTTGCCCCTTCTGCCTGCCCTTTACTACCATATTTTCCTCCCTCTCCTGCATTATTCGTGTCTGATACCGTCCTCTGTAAGTTGTTGCATTGCTTCCCTGTCAACCCTGCTTTAGCCGCCTCCGCTTCAGTCTTCTACGCCTCCGTGCCTATCCCAGTATCCCTCACATACCGCCCTTAGTGGAGACGGACCTCCCCATTTCCCTCCTCCCCGCCCCCATCATTCCCTATGGACACCCTGCGCTTGGGAAGAACATGCTGACCATAGCTCCTTCAGCCTTACCTGGCCTCAGGGTCGGTGTCGGCACTGGACCCAGCCACCTAAACAGTCGTGCAGAGGGTCAAATGGCGTTGACCGTGGCCAGGTAGCTATCTCCTTTTTCTTGTATCTGCAACATACCAGGCACATTATTACTGGGACCCGCCTCATCCTTCCTGTGCCCTCCTGTTTCCTCTTCCAGAATCTCCCCCTCCTCTACGCTATCCTTATCATAGTCCAGTTGTGTGACGTCTATCTCCCCCTCCCTCAGACCCATCAGTTCCCCAATACGTGCCTCTGCACTCTGCCACCTAATGCAAATGAGCTCCTCTAAATCAATAACTGGGTGCTGCTGGGCTGCTTGAGGCCCTTCAGCACCAGCCTTGTGTTCCTGCCCTGACTGTCTCACCACTGCTTCAGAAGCCGCATTGACCCAACTGGGTCTCTTGACCCGCCGAGGCCTTTTCTGACCTTCGCGAGACAGTGTTCATACCGTCACCCGACATAATGTGGATGGCCGCCTCAGACCATGCCATCTCTTCCCCTCGGTATCGTGGAGCCACTTGTGACCCTCCCGATACTGCTGTCTCCCGCACTTGCTGCTCCTGCAAAGAAAAAGTAAGGTCTGTCAAGCCGGGGTTAGTGTCCCTGCCTGTTCCTGCTTGTATTGGTATCGGGCACCACTGCCAATAACCCCCGCTACCCTGTCTTTCCCCGCTGGTGCCCCCTTCACCCCATCTGCCTCATTCACTCCCCCCACCCAAGCTGCACCACCCCTTTCCTTCCTGCCCCGCTGAGTGCCCACCTCCGCACTGGACCCCCGCATTTCCCTGTCCCAAGGCGCGTATATACCTTGACTGGTGGCATACATCCCACCGCCCAGCCCTCCCTCATACCCCCTTCCAGATCCTCCCTGTCATTCCATTTCAGCATTGCTGCCCCTATGGCTGATGCTGGACCTCGGCCTAATTCCTTCCCTTTCGTGCCACCCCGTCCCCCTCTCTTACAGATGGCACCTCCGTAGTCACCGGCTGCATCTCCTGCTTCCACCCCATTTTTCTGACCACCGTAATCTGAGCCCCCATGGTGCCCTGTCCAACCCCCCCCCCCCAGTTCCAGTGATGCTGGGATGTCCCACTGTGGGTCAACCTGCCTTCCCCCTCTTTCTTATCTCCCTCCCCACCCTTGTCTCTCCTCCTCCGCTACCTGTTGGTGGCCCCCAACCCGAAACCCACCCTCCCCCATTGCCCGCTGGGCTTCTTCCTCCCCCAACAACTGCCCCCGTGCTGCCACCCTACAGGGGGCCCGGCTACCTTGTTCCCTGGCCTTTGCCTCCTGCCTCCGTTTTACATGTAGCCCTAGGCCCGCCCCTACCAGAGGCCTCTTAGCCTATCCTCTCCCCAGCGTTGTAGCTTTAACCCCCCCCCCCTTGTCCTTCCCTTGTGTCACACGCGGCTCACCCAGCCACCGTGACCTCATCCCCTTGGTTTCTTAATGCAGCCCAGCCCTTCCCACTTTCAAATTGCAAAGCGGGATGCTGTGTGGCACCCCCCCCTTTTTCACTGCCCCCTTACCGCGTGGGGCCGCTCCTATCCTGCGGCCCCTGGCACGTACCTGCTCTTTCTGGCTGCTCCGCCTGGGCCGTGGCAGTAAGCACGCCCACACAGCCGCAGCCGCACCGTCGGCCGCACGCTGTGCAGGCCGCACTGTCTCCCACACTGTCGGCACCACGAGGTCCATGCATCCGGGTTCTGCCAGCAGATGCATGGCCTCTTCAACCGGGGGATCACAGCTTGCCATCCTGAAGGTATCTACTCTAATTCTGCTACCCAAGGAAAGATTTGACTAAAATGTTCAACTCTCCAATCTAATGCCCCACTGTCTGCCGTGCCACCTTACCAAAAAAGGTGACACAGCATATAAAATGGCTGGATAAATATCCCCCCACCTGCCAATCCAAAAATAGCCCAACGAGTCCATTGGGCTCGGGCTACACCACTAGGCCAAAAACCCTGGGGTGCAAGCCTCCCTGGCGGTCTGCCGCCCCCCCCCAAAAGCCCCATTAAACTCTTTGATGAGACTGCTCCATTGCTCACTGCAGCAAACATGAATACAATGAAGGCACAGTGGCTGTTTATGATTTCGCTGTTTACTTGGGGCATGATGTCTGCAGAGGTTCACTAGTTACTAGTTTACAGCTGTGGTCGAAGTGCATTCAAAGAAGTATGTGAACTGTGATGCAGCGTGCAATGGGGTCGGGTCAGTGAGCGTTGGGGCGTGCCTAAAAAAACTAAATATTCTGTAACTTTTTATGGTCTTTCACCTTCAGGCAACATATAAAATAACACACAGCTTAAATGAAAATGAAATGCAAGTTATATGGGAAATACACTATTGTACATTATGAGATGTTTATTAGTTAATGCACTGCACCAGAGAGCCACAGAACTGAATCCTGGTTGGTGAGGTGAAGAATAGGAACTTGTGCATGTTTAGTGCTGAAAGGTCCCAGTCTTTAACAGAAAGCACTGTGAACATGTAAGCTATTATTTTAAACTTGCATTATACACAGTACAAGACAGGCTGGTACAAAATGCGCAAAAAGGTTTAAGATAAAAAAGTGATTTAAAAAAATAGGTTTTAGTAATATCCAGACTGAATGTAGTGCAATTATTTTTATAACTGTCTTTCAAAAGCACACACTTTGCTGCTTACCTGGTAGCTCCCTCACAATATCTCAGCCGCGGCCCATCTATAGGGGCTGAGGGGCCACACCCTCTAGTGTCTGTCAGGCTGAGCAATGGTCAGCCTGACAGACACTCTACATTTTCAGGCCAGGCAGCCAAGAGCTAGACATGCGCTAAATGTGCAGGCACCTGGCTGCCTAAGCTAAACTTTGCTGGGCTGAGGATGTCACAGCTTCTGTGGGCGTGAACTCCTCAGCTCAGCAGAGGTCCTCAAGACTCTCCCACTCATGATGAGGGGAAACGTCACTCATTGCCTCGGACCTGGTGCTTCAGTTTTAATCCCTGAAGTACCCATGGCCCAGGGTCAATCAGTGACTCCTCGTTACAGAGTGGGGTGGGTCTGCAGTCTTGCTGACCCCATCCCACTTGTGACGAGGTTCGGAGCGCTGCCTTCCCTCATTGCCTGACCTAAGGTCAGCCAATGAGGGAAGGCATCAGTCCCAACCCTCCTGGGACTTCTGAGGCAGAGCTGCAGGTGTGTTTTTAAATTGATATTTAGTGCATGCATGCGTGTATGTTTGAATATTTGATAATGAGTGCTGTGAATGGATGTGTGTGTGCACATGTGTGTGAATGCATGGCTAGGACTGAGTGTGCATGTGTGCGTGTGGGTCTCGTCGATCCTCCTCTCCTAAAATTTCCGTCCGCCACTGCAAAACCTCTCAAAAAGAATAAATATGTGTCATTGGGAAGCATTTTTTTTATGACTGTCTTTGAAACCACACACTTCACAGCTTAGCTGTTAGCTCCTTTACAATACCTCTTAAAACTAATACATATGTGTCACCTGAAGGTTCAGTGATTATATCAATTAAAGTGAATACCTGCTTCCAAGCACCCTTCACATTTGTAGATTGACCAGTTGTGCACATTTACATTTCTTTCAGGCTAGTAGGCAGCCTGGCAAGAAGTCTTGCTTAGCTGTCTGCCCATCCCTCTGTTTCACAGCACAGGATACTACCTTGCCGTAAGCTTCAGCTTAAGCATTTCAACTGTAGGGATTAACCATCCCGGGAAGGTAGTCTTTTCACAAAACGTAAGGGAACAGTTTTTCTAAAATTTAAAAAGTATGGGCACATACCTCAGATCTCCCCACTTCGACCACTGCTTTACAGAATGTCAAGGCAAAATGTTATCACTCACACAGCCTGACAAGTCAAACACCTATTGGCTATCCTGTTGGTTGTTACAAAATGTGACTGAAATTAGCTACAAGTCAGTAGTTGCAAGTGGCTGTGATGAACTCCCACTCTATGTAAGCTGTCCTGTGGGCAGAATGAAAGTGTAAATGACACTTCAATAGAGCAATGGCTAAAGGAGGCTGACTTAAAGCACTGTTCTGTATAGGGTTATCTATCTATCTATCTATCTATCTATCTATCTATCTATCTATCTATCTATCTATCTATCTATCTATCTATCTATCTATCTATCTATCTATCTATCTATCTATCTATCTATCTATCTATCTATCTATCTATCTATCTATCTATCTATCTATCTATCCCGATACTGCCATGCACAGTGTTGTCATCAATGATATAATTTCAGATGTTGCAGTGATGTTATAAATGATGTCACAGAATTTGTCATCAGTGATGTAATATGTGAGCTCCTAAGCAGTGCATGGTGAGGGCGCAAGTTATAGCTACTTCAATTAACTATAACTGTTGACTTTCTATGGTTTTTCGAGTTTATAACGTTACAGTCTCACCTAACTAGTGGCGTAGAGTGTCATAGAAGGGAGAGGTCTTAGAGCAAAGAAGCGCAGAGTGGAGGGGCGTAAAGTGAAGGGGCATGGAGTGGAGGAGCGTAGAGTGGAGTAAAGTTTCGTAGAGTAGCGTGGAGTGGCGTAGGGTAGAGTGCCACAGAATGGAGAAGTGGCATAGAATGAAGTGGCGTAGAGTGGAGTGTCATAGAGTGGAGTGTCAGAGTGGAGTGGTGTACAGTGGAGTAGAATGACCTAGAGTTAAGTGGTGTAGAGTGGAGTGGCATAGAATTGCATAGAGTGGAGTAGAGTATCGAAGAGTGGAGTAGCATAGAGTGGAGTGGACTAGATTAGAGTGGAATGGAGTAGAATTTCATAAAGCGGACTGGCATTGCTTAGAGTGGAGTAAAGTGTCATAAAGTGGAGTGGCGTAGCATGAAGTGTCATAGAGTGGAGTAAAGTGGCATGGAGTGTAGTAGAGTGGGATGACAGAGAATTGTGGAGTAGAGTGTAATAGAGTGTCATGATGTGTTGTAGAGGGGAGTGTGTGGCCAAGAGTGAAGTGGCATAGAGTGTTGTTGGGTAGCTTGCATTGAGTGGACTAGAGTGCTGTGGCTTAAAGTGGAGTAGAGCATCATAGATTGGCACGCCGTAGACTGGAGTGGTGTAGAGTGGAGTGGTGTGGAGTGGCGTAGAGTGGAAGCAGCATAGATTGGAGTAGAGTGTCATGGAGTGAAGTGGCATAGAGTGGAGTATCGTGGAGTGGTGTAAAGTGGAGTAGAGTGGAGTAGAGTGGAGTAGAGTGGAGTAGAGTGGAGTAGAGTGGAGTAGAGTGGAGTAGAGTCCAGTTAATTAATGAATATGGATCTTGTAGAGTACTCTGTCACACCCAATGGAGCATCCTAGTGCTAGAGTTGCAGCTGCAAAAACTTCAGATAAGAAGAGGAGGCAAGGATAGCGTCATTGAATAAGGGAGTAGCAGAGTGCATCCAGAGGCTGGTAGAGACAGGTTTTCAAAAGCATTTTGAAGAGGGCTTCTGATTCTGTGAGACATAGGTGGCTAGGCAATAGATTCCATGCCTTGGATCCTAATACTGAAAGGATTTACCACCTCTGGGTTTTAATCTGAATGGAGGGGGCTTGAGGAGATTTGCATGGGATGATCTAAGAGATCTTAGCGGAGTATAATGTATGAATCCAGCTGTGAGGTGTTTGAGTCCAGTAGCTTTAAATGATCTGAACACCAGTAAAAGGGTCTTAAAAAGGATCCTTTTGTGCTCTAGTTGCCAGTTTTGAGTTTTGAAGGCAGTGGAGGCAGAGCTCCATCTAGGAAGTTTTAACACAAGTCTAGTGGCTGTGTGTTGCACCATCTGCAGTTTGCGAAAGATATATTTAGAGTCTCCAGCATATTTACTGTAACATTAATCGAGCCAGGAGGTGATAAGGACAACCACGACCGATTTTCTAGCAGCTAGTGGGAGAAAGCCAAAAAACCTTTTCAGGGACTTGATAAGGTTGAAGCACATGCCTGCTCCTGCAATGGCACGTGGGCTGAAAGAGAGGGCAGTATAAAATTTTACTTCCCGGTTTTGTGCAACTCCAACTGTGCCAAGAGGCAGAGGAACAGAATTTGGCCACCATGGGATGGCAACAAAAAATTAAATTTTCTGAACAAGAGAATCTCAGTTTTATCTGTGTTGCATTTTAGATGGTTTGCTTGCATCCAGAGAATATCTTCCTACGGCATCATGTGTCATACAGTGGCTTTCAGTGGAGTGGTGTAAATTGTCGTGGAATGCCATGGTGTGGAGTGGCATAAAGTGGCATAGAGTGGAGTGGCATAGAGTGGAGGGGTGTAGACTGGCATACAATGGAGTAGAATATCAGAGTGGAGTGACGTAGAGTGGAGTATGCATATTGAAGTAATGCACTTCCATTACAGACAACACATTTTCAATTGAAATGAACATTACATTTATTTTTGCATATACAGCAGAAGGAAGATGGCGAGTTGAGTCTCACCACTGAGTGCTCGCTCCTCCCCATGCCTCCTGACCACCGCCGCATACCACTGTGCCTCATTCACGGAGTGCCGATGTTGGTGCTCGTATGGGATTTTTCATCTAGGATCCATGATCAGCGTGTGTGGCAGCGCATTGCCTCTGAGCTTGAATGTGGCTGCCCTACTGCAGGTGGGTTTACGGGCATCAAAGACTTGCTGGCTGGCCGCGCCGAGTTGCACTGCTATAGTTTCAGCTCTGCTTCTGTAATTGCAGTCCCTGTGGCATGGTGCCGCAAAAGGTGAATGCACCCCAAGGGGGTCATTACTCGCACCCCACTATAGCGGTCTTGAGCACGATGTTGAATATTCTTCTAACACAAGTCATTTGTACCTGCATGTAATCATTTGAAGCATGGTTTAAATTATACTCCTTATGCTGGGTTACATTGCAATCACAACAGACCTTGTTTAATGATTACCAGATGTCATGTTTTATTTTTACTGTTTTCCCTCTCCCCTATCCACATGTGTGTCTCTCTTTTTGTATTTCTACCCTATTTCTACCCTACCAGGTTGGGTAAAGGTTATCCAAACAAGAAGGAGTACCTATCAGCGCGAGGACGCTGCGTTTACCTATTATTAAGGCATCACAGGTTTACAACACAGCACCTTATTTGAAACCTGTTCTCGTTCATTCACAATTGTTTCACCCACTTTATAGTTTGGTCCTGACGAAGTGCATCGGGATCCCTTAAGGACCCACCTTGAAGCGCGAAACATGTTGACCATTTATTATTAGGACTTACACGCACCATCCTGAGAGCAGCAGTTATCTTCACATCTGCCCTCTTTATTTCTTTTCCAAGAGGAGCTCCAGGATCACCATTTTAAACTTTTACTAGGTAGAGTTGTGAATAAAGGTTGTGTACTTTATCCAGTAATTTTTAAACGCACCATTCACCACCCTTTAGATAGGCCCACACACCCCATGCACAACTGCGGCGTCTCCAAACAAAAGATCTCCGACAAAGAGCCCTCTTGCGGGGCCCGTGGGGGACTGCAGCGCCACCCCTACGAGGAGCAACGCCCCATGATGAAGCAAGACACTCGAAAGGGTGTGTGAGGGCACTATATTCAAAAGGAGAAATTCCCCACACTCTACCCGACCTGTCTACATCTTGAGAGCACACACAACCATCTTTAGGAACAGTTACCCTCTCAATACATATACGTGATTCTGAGGGAGCACGGGTACTGGACCTATTTCCAATTACGCTCCCGGTCCCCCCCTCTTCGCTCCCGGTCCCCCCCTCTTCTTGTAGTATAATGGAAAGGTTTAATACCTTCAATGAGGAAGAATTGCTGTTCATTTGCAGAAATATAACTCGAAATAAAAAAATATTTCATGAGAAATCAATGAATCCGGCTTTAGAAATGGGAATCAATGTGGGAAGATCCAAGGTTCTGCAAAAACCTTATAGAGCAGAATTTTCTGATAAGGATTTAGAAAATGTGAACGTGTCAGGGAGAAAGTTGCAAGTTAAGGAATTTATGACGATATTGTAAACATGGGGAGACCTAGACAGATGGAAAGCAAGGTGGACAAAGAAAAAGGAAGAAGCACAGGCCACTTGAGTAACATCAGAGTATTTAATGAAAGACACAGAAAAAGCATAAGGGTTGTACCCAATGAGAGAAGTTCCAGGGGGAGGTTATGTACATGTCCCATGGACTAGACAGGATATTTTGTCATTTACAAATGATTTCCCAAAACTGAAGGAGAAGCCTGTGGAATGGTATATACTAGTCGAAAGGTTTGTGAAGGTTTCAAAAGTTCTGTTGAAAGATTTGGATGGTTTGTTTGACAAAGTGGTACCAGCTGATTTTTGGGCTGAGTGTAAAATTACAGTTGATTGGCCAAATGATGAGTACCCAAGAGACAAGAAAACGGGAGCCCCGTCTGAAGAAGTAATAAGAAAATATATCCAGGTCATAACTTTCTTGAAAGGGAAAATTACCCCAAAGGAGACAGATTGGGTAAAGATAGATAGAACAACTCAAGACAAAGATGAATCAGTCCATACGTACTATGAGCGCCTTCTATAGGTGTTCAAACAGTATAGTGGGGTGGAAAGCATTGAGAATAAAGATATGACTCATTTTGCATATCGATTTGTAAATGGATTAAAGAAGGAAATTTCTGAAATGATTAAGCAACATAATCTGTGTTGGCAAGCAAAGCCCATAGACGAAATTTTTTAAATATGCAAAGTACTGTGGAGATGAAATTGACAATAGACGAAAGGTTTTAGAAGAAAAGGTAATGTGGGCTCAAGTTAAATTAGCAGAACAGCAAGAAATTCTGTTAAATAACATGGCAGGGAAATTAGGAAAAGGGGAAGGAAATGGCGAAAATAATGGGGGAAAACCAAAAGGGCACTAAGTAGAGAAGAGGCAAAGAAGAAATTCCCTTGTCATGGGTGCGGAAAATTGGGGCATTGGAAGAACGAGTGTAAGAATATACAAAATAATAATAATAGGCCAAATCAAAATTTAAATCCACAGACGCAGAATGAGGTGATAATGAGTCAACCTCAACAGGTTGTAAGCATGTAGAATCAATTGCCACCTGCCCCTATGTCAAAATTTGTGAGTCAAGCCAAGTACAGTACGGACACCGGATTTCAAGAAGGAAGTGGTAAGAAAAATTACTTAACATCACAGTTTCTTTTGCAGGATTCTTATTTCGAAAATCAAGATCAATGACGGTGCCTGAGAGGGGGGGATGAGGATTGCGTACTTGGCGCATCCTTACCGGTAGATCAGTCAGGTCCGTATATTGACGGGAAGGTAGAGGGAAATGACATTACCTTTTTGTTGGACACTGGCGCTACCCATTCTACTGTGAGAACAGCAGACATTCCAAACCTACCCCTCTCGGGAGAAGCGATCCAAGTAGTGGGCGTTTCTAATAAGCAAATTAGGACCCCTATTGCAAAGCCAATGGAAGTATGCATTGGAAACTTCAAAGAGATGCACAAGTTTGTAGTGTGCAACTCCAGTCCTGTGAATTTATTAGGAAGAGATTTGTTGTGCAAAATGAATTTCACCATATTCTGCTCACCGGATGGTGTTGCCATTCAAACCCCAGATGACGACGGAATATACAAAATTATGCTAGCTAACAAGGAGCAGATGTAAATGAATTGTATTCAATAATAACCCAGGCCAGGATGATTTGCCAGATGAAGTAAAATTGACAGTAAATCCAGATGTGTGGGATTTTACTGGAAAAGAAGTAGGATTAATGACAGATGCAGACCCTGTAAAAGTGACCGTAAAGGAAGGTGCAGTTTTCCCAAACACCCGGCAATACAAAATGAGTCCTGAAGTCAAAGCGGGTGTTGCAGCAGAAATAAACAGAATGGTCGAACAAAGCATATTAAAAGAGATTTTAAGTAGTCCCAGTAACTCACCTATAATTGGCATTAAGAAACCAAACGTCAAATATAGGGTAGATCAAGATTTACGAAAGATTAATAAGATTGTTGTGCCCTGTTGTCCAGTGGTGCCCAACCCTGCAGTAATTCTGCACCAAATACCATGGAATGCGAGGTGGTTTACCATGATTGATTTATGTCATGCTTTTTTTCCCATCCCATTGCATCCAGATAGCCAGTTTTTATTTTACTTTTAAATGTGATGATCGTGTTTATGCTTGGAATCGTGTCCCTCTAGGGTACACAGAAAGTCCATCAATTTTCAATCAGAATTTAAAAAAATGTCTTGAGATTTTAGTAATGCCTAAGGACTCTGTCCTCGTACTGGATATGGATGATCTTTTAGTCGCTTCAAAAACAAAAAGTGACTGTGTGACAGATTCCTTGGCTTTGCTGAACCATTTAGCCAAAAGTGGACATAAAGTGTCCCCTGAGAAGCTACAGTTTTGCAGAAAAGAAGTGAAATAGCTGGGACACCAGATAGAACGCAGAGAAAGGAGAGTGCCCTCAGAAAGAATAAACATAATAAAACAAATGAAGAGAATGTTCCTAGGGGTAGTTAGGTATTGTAGACAGTGGATTATGGGGTTTTCCATGCTGGCGAAACCTTTGATACAAATGACAAAGAAACAAGCAAAAGAACAGATAAAATGGGATGATGAGAGCACGAAATCCTTTCTGAAATTAAGAGATTGTTTATGTGAAGCCCCTGCTTTAGGTATGCCAGACTATTCAAAAGATTTCAGGTTATTTTTTTGTGAGAGAAATAATTGTGTCCTCTCAGTTCTAACTCAGATTCATGGCCTGATGCGACGCCCAGTGGCATACTTTTCTGCTATCTTAGATCCTGTAGCATCCGCTTTGCCAGGATGCCTAAAAGCTGTGGCACCAACATATGTGAGTCTGGAGCAAAGTGAGACAATTGTGATGGGACATCCTGTAAAGGTATATGTTCCCCATTCAGTTGTTATTCTTTTAACACGAACTGGTACCCAGTACCTTACTCTAAGCAGATTAACTAAATATGAAAGGATCATTTTAGTTTCGATGTACTAAACTTAATCCAGCTACTCTGTTACCAGATCCCTACAATGAGTAAAGGATGACCCAGAACATGACTGTCTTGATGTAACAGAACATAGTACAAAACCAAGTCCAGATATACAAGATAAGCCATTAAAAGATGCTGAGCATAAATTCTTTGTAGATGGTTCATGCATGCGCCATGAAGAGGGAGGAATAAGTGCTGCTTATGCTGTGTACATTGGCTGAAATAGTCAAAGCATCCTATTTACCAGGAGTCAGGTCTGCCGAAATAGCTGAATTGATTGCTTTAATCAAAGCCTGCAAAAAGGGGAAAAATTGGAGAGTAACCATTTACACTGACAGTCAGTATGGTTATGAGGTTGTGCATGACTTTGGCCAGCTTTGGATGCAGCAAGACTTTCTGACTTCTTCAGGGTCTCCCATTAAAAATTGAAAATGTGTCAAAGAATTGCTTGAAGCAATTACAAGTACCAAAAAAGTGGCAGTGGTTAAGTGTGCCGCACACCAGTCCGGAAATGATCGTGTGACTGCAGGCAAACGGTACACTGACCAGGTTGCCCAACATGGTGCCAGATACCGAATGGCAGTAAACAGAAATATTGAAAGTTGTCAAAACAGCTGCCAACTTATGCTATTGTCAGGGTTAGAAACATGGAAAGAAGTGAAAGATCTACAAAACGAAGCAGAAACAAAAGAGAAGGAGGAGTGGGTGAAAATTGGTTGTACACAAAGGACTTAAGATGGTGTGTGGATTTACTTAGACGATAGACCTGTGTTGCCAGACAGCATGCTTGTACCTATGGCTAGAATATATCACGGAGACACTCACATAGGCCGAGATGCAATGATTAGACTTTTCAGGCAGGATTGGTTTAACCCAAGGTTTAGAAATGTTGCCGAGAGACTTTGCCAAAGGTGTTTGACATGTCAGCAAATGAATCCCGGCAAGAGAACAGTCGTCTATATGGGTAAAAATGGACTGGCTGAAGGACCATTCATAAAGCTTCAGATTGACTTTATTCAGTTGCCTGTTTGTCGAGGATTAAAATATGTACTTGTCATCGTCTGTTTATTTTCAAAATGGGTGGAGGGATACCCCACCAAGAGAAATGACTGTTTAACCGTAGCCAGACTCCTATTGAGAGAGCTCATTCCTCGGTTCGGTTTTCCAGTAACTATTGAATCAGATAGAGGGTCTCATTTTAATAATGAAATAATTCGACTAATTTGTGAAGTATTTAAAATAGAACAGAAGTTGCACTGCGCGTACCACCCAGAGGCATCTGGAGTGGGAGAACAATTGAATGGCACAATAAAGTCAAGGTTGAGGAAAGTGGGTGCATCAACTCCACTAGACTGGCCTAATGCCCTACCTCTTGTTCTGATAGGACTCAGAATTATTCCAGACAGACAAAAATACTGGATTGAGTCCCCATGAAATCATCATGGGAAGAGCAATGAGGCAGGCATGCATACCAGGACACAAGTTGTTGAATATAACTGATGATTTGGTACTGGAGTATTGCAAAGAATTGGCTGACCAAGTGCGTTCTATCTCTCACCAGGTTGGAGGCCGTCAGGCAGCCGATTCAAGCGCATGATCTGAATCCTGGTGACTGGGTTGTAGTGAAGAATCACACACGAGAGACTTGCCTAGCACCAAGGTGGGAGAAAACACATCAGGTTATATTAGTCACAACAACAGCTGTAAAATGTGCAGGCTTGCCTAACTGGATTCATGCAAGCCACACTAAAAGAGTACCAGTCCCTGACGAGGAGGAACCTCAACTGACTCAGGCAGTTGAGGGGGCTGAAGGTTGCCCAGCTGAAGGATCTCAAGTAATAGGTCCTGAAGTAGCTGACGAATAACAACCGAGCACCAGTCAGGATGATTGGATACATGTAGTAGACATACAAGAGATAATTGTAAGAACCAGGAGTCAAACTAGACAAATTAGTCAGGAAAAGAGTGTGGACCAGATAGACAGAAAGGAAAGTGTTAAAGAAACAGAAAATACATTAGATTATAAACCTGAGCAGGACCAGGTAGGGAAGGTACTAATTACCCAAACAGAAGAACACAAATTGTTAGAACTTGAAACTGGGGAAGAACAGAGAGAATCTAAAGCAAGTGAACAGATAAATGATGAAAAAGATTCAAAGGAAAATGAGCAAGAGCCAATAAGGGAAGTTACAGAAATTCAGGCAGATACAGAAAAAGCAACATTAAAAATTGAACCAGAACTAGGTCAGACCAGGGAAGGAGAAAACATTCAGGAAGGAAGTAGTGAATCAGTAAACCCTGCACAAGATCAGACAGAGAAAGAATCTGAGGACAGAAATAATCACGTTGTGCCATAAATCAACGAAAACAAAAGAACTTCTGACGAAGGTACAAGTGCAGTGCAAGCTAAACGAATCAGAAAGGGTGATAATAGGCCAGGTGTTATCAAAAGATTGAAATATCACCTCAAGACAGTATCCAAAGAACCAGAACAGGTAGATGAAGTGTTCAGTTGGTCTGGGCAAGCAGCTGTAGCTTCAAAACGAAGAAGCCACAGAGCGAAATTTGTAAATAACAAATTCAAAGGTCCTGAATGGACATATGTAATTCTCAAAGATTTTGAGAATTTAGAGATAATTGAAGAGGAAATTGAAAATTTTAATGCAGAGCAAATTGACGAAGAAGTGAGACCACCTTGAATGAATTTCCCCTTTATCACTCTGTTACGAAATTTGAACCACTCGAACGAAGAAGAGAAATTTTCTCCCCCTTTTGAGAATGACTGACAATAGAGCTGCTGGAAAACCGAATGGTTTTAAGAAATGTTGCAAAATGTGTATATGTAGTATATTTCTAATACTCATAACATGGTTAATATTAGCCGTGGCCATACCTTATTTAATGGTCACAGGTGTACAGAATACCACTAACACACATGAAAAGGTAGCTTCCATCAAAGGAGATAGGGTAGAATTAGAAGCATCAGATGAGTCAGATTTACATCATACTGGGAATAAAAATGGCACCGATTTAAACGTTTTCACAAACTTATTAGTACAATATGTAGAAACTATGGAAGTCATTGATTGTTATGTTTGTATGAAATTACCTGCATCTGTAGCAGAGGGAGTGACTTATCATCATTTACCCTTAACCTATGGTATATCCTGTAGTGTTTTAGCAAGTTTATTTTATAAAACTGGAAAATTGCAATATTATTATTCTAACATAGATGTGATTTTTTCTGAGGTTCCTATGCGAAAAAGCATTAGCCCTGTTCTTAGTACAAAAGACTCAGAATTTATGGGTGAATATTTCTTAACCATGAAAGCAATAGATATAGCTGAAGCACATAATAACAATTTAACCTGTAAATTGCATGAAGAAGAGAAAATATTTTTGAATATAGTAGAACAAAGAAGACAGGATTTCCAAGAGAGCCTCTGAATCTAAACCTCAGATACCGAAATGGGCTGAGGAAGAAGAGCATTTTGCAAATGGCAAAACTCATGCTGCCATGTCTCTAAATTTTGAAAAGAAGGGGAAAATCTGTCTCCATAGGTTAACCGCATCGCTGGTCATGACGGAACCACTCCGTCATGAGCCACGGGCGCCGTGTGCTCATGACGGAGTGGTTCCGTCATGCTGCGGCCGTTGGCGGCCGCTCCGCCCACGTGGCGCTGATTCCCCGCCTGTGCGGGCGAATAGCGCGAGTGGGCGGAGTCGTGACGGAACCACTCCGTCATGAGCACAGCGCGCCCGTGGCTCATGACGGAGTGGTTCCGTCATGAGCATGGCGGCGCCGCGCTGCCCCCAAACCCCCCCAGCGCCGCGGCAAAATTCGTGCCGCAGTGAAGGGGTTAAAAACCGAATATAACCATGTGTTTATTGGTTCCAGTGAATGCAAACATAATTTCTTAATAATTGGGGGATGGGGACTAAAAGGAGGAACTGATCCAGTATTTCCTGGAGTTTATTATGTGTGTGGCAATAAAGCCTACTTTAGGCTGCCAGACCATTAGTGTGGGAGTTGGTATTTCGGAATAGTATTCCCTAAGGTTTATCATGTAAAAAGACTCACTGGAAACAATGAAGACGCAAATGGACTGACACGTATAAAAAGAGCTAGTTTTTCAGAGATTGTAGGTGACATTTTTGGTGCTTATCAACACTGAATTAGTTGCGGTCAGTTCTATGGTTGTGCAAAATCGACTTGCCCGTGACATATTATTGGCAAAAGAGGGTGGAGTCTGTAAATTATTGAAAATGCAACATTGTTGCACGTATATTCCAGATAAAAGTGTTGAAATTGGAAAATATATTAAAAATATTACGAAATTGGAAGAAGAGTTGAAACCACTGGAAGTTGAAAATGTATGGAATACATTTGCAAATAGTTTTCCAACATAGGTAGTTGGTTTTCTAATTTAGGAATAGGTATTCTAGGTCATATAATACTACCCATAATAGCCCTATTAGTCTTAGCAATAATGTGCTGGCACAAGTGTTGTAAAGGAAGAAAGAAATATGAAGTGAATGAAAAAGGTAAGAAAAGAAAATTTGAAGACATACAGTTAGAAGAATTAAAAGGAGATTTTTATAAAATAAGGAGAGGGTTACAATGCAAGAAGGAAAAGAAAGCAAATGAAAGGGTGGAAGAAGAAATTGAGATGTGCTAAAGTTGGCATCTGTTTTAATAGAACATTTTTGATGGCAATAAATGCCATCAGAGAGGGTATTGATGGAGCAAGGATTCGTAAAAGAAACTTGCTTGGATTCAATCCTCTCAAATAACATGTAACAATGTAATCAATCTGTTCCGTGAATACTAAAACTACAAAATATCACAAACTCATTTATCCAGGGGAAGCTTTCCTATGTGCCTTACTAACCCGTAACTTGAATGTCCTAAAATGGCCGACAAAACACGGGATTTCTATTGCGCATGCGTGAACTGCATCTACATAGTATGACACTGTTGCTTTTGGTGGGAAACTTTTGCAGCTGCGCAATGGCACTAAAAATGGCCACTTCGAACTCACATGCTAATGCACCTGCTGCTGATAAACTAAACCTCGTAAGTTGTATTAAACACTAATGCAAAAGATTTAAAATAAGTAAATGGGGATAGAGTAGAGATAAGTGGTATACAGTGAAATCATTTGTTTCTGTGTTCTAACATATCTTTTTCTGACTTTATTATTAGTTCTTATTTGGGCCTTGGAGGGTGACTGGAATCCCTACTACACGCATAAAGATTGGCCGAAACAATGACGGCACCCATGTCACTCAGCCAAGGATGCCTTGAATGAAGAAGCATGGGAAATTCAACCAATGACCCCAGGGAAAGCAACAATGTTGAATAAAATGTTTAATTTACTGAGTAATGTGAAATGCGAATGGGAATAAAGCTATGGGAAAAGAAAATTAAGGGGCGTGCACATAGACAATAGTTCATGGAGAAAATGTTAAAATTCTAAGTGGTGTGATGAACTCACCTCCTCAACCCAACCAATCAGAGTAAGGGAAAACATAAGAATTGACACTTGGGGGGGTGGTACAGGAATCAAGAACGGTATAATTGAGGTAAGATAGCTAGAAACCTTGTCCGACTTGTCAGATCTGTCATTCCAACTCGTCACTGACCCAACACGTTTGCTGCTCCAGTTTTTGTCCGAGAGTCTGTCTCAGACCCTGCTGCTGCCAGAAACTCTGTCCGAAAGTTTGAGATACCGATCGATAAATCTATTCATCTATAGGGATTGCGGAAAAGGGACAACCGAGGAGAGTAGTGTCAGAGAGGGGTGCAACGCTGGCGTTGTACTTTAGAAGAAGATATCCTTCCAGATCTGAATCTGCCTGTTCCTATACCTGTGACCTGCTTTGGAGATTCTATTCTGGCCCCCCATTACGGTGTTGGGTTCATCTTGACCAATAGGTAAATATAATTCAAAAATCTGTCCATTATGCCTATATTCTTTTTCCCTCCCCTCTTTTCCAGGTACCGTCATAATTGATCATTTATTTTGCTATGAAATTATAAGTGTATATTTGCCTCTTGAAATGAAGGTGGTTACTGTAATTGAAATATGACTCACAAATTAAATTAGATAAAGGTTTTCAAAACGTCTGGAGTCTGTGGTTATTCAGAGTAAATTGGTAATTGTCATTCTACCTTAAACTAACTCAGCAACCTGATTCATTGAGGAAAGGAAACATTATCATCAAATTGGTAAGACTTGACAAAAGGTGAATAACAAAATTACAGGTATATTTTTACACAAAATTGATGACAGCGGGGTTTACTAGCTTACTGTGTGAATGTGGTTTGGGCCCAGGTGAGTATTAGGTGTATGAGTGAACAGAGCTGGTGACCCGCGCTCCATCAGTACTAAGGAGGGAATACTAAGAATGTTGACCAATGAAAAGCCACAGTTTACAGTGCCCTATGACACAAGCCAATGAAAAATATGGGCTGGGAGTGGGCGGAGCTTCAAGTCCTTACCTGAATACAGCATGCTTTGCAGAGCAGCACATGTACTGCCCAGACTCGACCTAAAAAGGAGCCACATCATTTTGTAGGCATGTGTGGTGTGCACTATTATAAAAAGATGTGGCCGGACATAACTAAGGCTTTTTTCTAATTCTTGAGTCAAGCTGCACAGCAACGGGAATGAAAACCATACCAAAGCCAATACACCACATTAGCTTTGCCAGTGCTTGTTATGTCAGAGTTTTGTGAAGCTTTGATTGTCACTGGCTGGCCACTTCAGACACAAATTGAATGTAACCCGACGCCTGTATCCGGCAGGCATCAAGTGCCACGCTAGTATTAGCATGATCTCCATCAAGATCCAGTCTAAATAACTCAATTTTCAGTAGTGCTACGAGCTGAAGGTCATTGTGTTCTTCCATCACAGATCAGGTTGAAGGCGCTATAGATTCTTGGGTTCCGACCTCCTACGGATCTCTCTCTCTATACTTCTGGTACTTGGAAGCTCATTGTGAGATCCGGTGCAGAGAGTTCTGATCTTGATCCCGGATTCCTCAAGAAGCCATTAGAGCGCTTTCACTGCAAGTTTCACATGGGCTTGTGTTCGCTGCTTGGCTAACTAGGCCTGGAGTCTCAGCGGCTTATCAGTATTTTTTGGTGAGCTGATATAGATTCTATTGCAGTATTCCTGGGGTGGCTTCACCAGCATTCTTGATGGTCGGTTTGCATCATTGGCAGTTGAAGCAGATCAGATGAATGAGGTACTAGTGTGGGGTGCAAGAGTAAGGCCAATTAGCACCATCAACCACTCAGGGAGCAAGGCACACTACCTCCAGAGAAGTGCTGTTTTAAAAGCTGGAATACGAAGGGCGGCCATTTTTCCTGTGTGAAAGTTCTGACAACTGTAATAATAATTGAAAGATATGTCTGCCGTCATGTATTTCCGTATGTACGTATGTATTTCCGTATGGTTTTTACCAAGCTGTGTATTAACAGAGTGCTGTACATTAGATGAGGGTTTGGAGACGATTTAGATCGTGTTCATCAAGTTGGGATTACACAAATACATTTACACACATTTAAACACAGGGACATTAAGGGGCAGATTTACGACTTCTGCAGATCAGCAGAGATGCGCCAGAAGAGTTGCGATGCATCTGCACACCCGTGCGCCACCACTGATGCGCCGCATTTACAATGCAGCGCACCGTGGCACTCGGATGGGCAGATGCGTGACGCATCCCCTGTCGGAAAGGCGGCGCATTGCTGGAGTTGCGTCGCAAGTGCGACGCAGCTCCAGCAAGGCTCGGGGGTGGCCTATCCCTAACATAATGCGTCAATCCTTACACCTGCTTCAAGCAGGCGCAGGGTTTTGACGCAGCATGGCCTTAAGAGTGAAATCTTGTAGATTTCACTCAGCCACTTTTAGGAGGCGTTCCTGGTCCGGAACGCCCCCCCCCTGCGCCAGAACCCCTACATGTGGCGCAGGGCTTTACAACGTGACCCATCTCCCAGATGCGTCACGTTGTAAATACCCCACAGCATGGCGCTGGCTTTGCGCCGTCGCTGCGTCACAAAAGTGACGCAACGGCGGCATAAAAGAGGCGCAAGGGGCTTGTAAATCTGCCCCTAAGTGATTTGCCCAGAATTGCACTAGGTTAAGTGTAGCGCGGCGGCCAGGATTCGAACTTAGGGTACCCATATTCTGAAGGTGGCAGCTCGAGCCGCTAACCGACATCTCCCACTCTGTCTAAGCCAGGCATAAGGAGTAATATTTGATGCGCTCAGAAACCCTAAATCAATTTAAAGGGTCATTACAATTTCAGAATTAAAAAGCAAGAGCGGCATATTCTTTTTCAGGCCTGCCACCTGAAGGGGCCATGTGCGAGCATTCCTTCAATCTATTATTTTTAGCACGACGTCGCCCTTTAAAAATATAAACACATGTATTTGTAGTGTAATGATTTCTAGAACTTGGGTTTCAGTTGTTTGATTTACGTGAAGCAGCCCCTTAAGCATTTAAGTAATATAATGAACAGGTTTCACATGGAATACACTTTTGGCATTTAAAGCACTGTTTTTATAATGGTAATTCTTATAAAGGCAACAGATTACTAGTTTACTGGAATTTGGTGCGGGGGTACCGGAACCCAGAATCTATGATTCCGGCCTGTATCCCCGCCCTAAATTCCAGCAATTATACATTTTGTCCTACTATGGGGAATACTACACCGAACCAGAAATACCAAGCCCCTTTCCGTGTTTACAACAGACATAAAATGTCAGTGGGAGGGTCAGTCACAGTGTGTGGGTGATGTTGGTAGGGTAAGCGAAGTCTGGGTGTGGTATTATCTGCTACTCTAGTGTGGTGCTCTGCAGCACGGGTTGCACTCAGGATCACAGTTCCCAAACATTTTTTTATGCACTTCACCCTCTGGTTTGGGGAGGGGGAACCATTGGCAAAGAGATGCTGTGTGTGTAAAAAGTGGACAGAGCCGGAAAACGGAGAAAGAGGCAAAGTAGAGAGGAGGCAGAGGTACAGACGGCAGAGGTGGATAGACGGTGGAGAACGCACAGGGACTGCATGGCCAGAACGCGCGCCGATGCCCTGCAGAAGGCCTCAAGGCCCAGCTGTGCAGCGTGACTCACTGGGAGGACAATATGCACGCGGAGCCGGAGGCCTCTGCGCCCGGCCTGGAGTGAGACACAGAAGGAACCATCGCACTTAATTTACTCTTTTCAGGAGCTGAACCCGTGTCTGTGCAGGAAGGAAGGGTGGGGATACCGGTCGCTGCTCCGGCCTCCCCGTCTTTACAGCGTAGAGTAAAGTGACAGTGGGCCCTTCACGCTCCTTTTCAAGTCTGCTCGTTAGGTTGAGTGCGTGCGCCTAAGAGCTAAGGGTAGGCTGCTGTAAACCTGCACACAATTTTGGCTTCAGACGCCTGCAAAAACACATGCTAGCCGAAAGGCCAACAGGAGGTAGCAGCACCATATGTAATTATTTGTCTGACTCAGTTTCACCCTAAAGCTTTCCAATGAGACCCTCAAACCAAACCTGACCTCTGCATTTGAATGCTCACAATAACTTTTTTTTGTTTTACTCTTGTACCGCTTATGCTGTGAGGTAGCAAAAAGTTTCTACTATCCATATTGTAATTATAATTGCATTTATGTAGCACGTACTACCCAAGACGAGGCGTCGAAGCGCATTTCAGCGAGTAGCACGCTACTCCGGAACCCAAAATTGTTTAATTACTTAACGGTACAAGTTTATCAACCTTTAAAGGATGCGAGGAAGCCGATGCGTTAACCCTCTGATGTACCTTAAGGGTTTCCTCAGCTCAATGTATCATTAAACTAGTATGACACCCACCTGCCCCAACCCCATTAAAACTAGCTGAGGTACGGCGCAACACGAAGAGCAAAGCAGCATGGATGTGACGGAAAAGACTTACATGGGGTAGAGGAAAAAAATAGGTACTCCATTGGTTTGCTGAAAGAAAAAGAAACCAGTCCTGGACCGTCTGAAGCATCTTGGCGGAGGGGCGAGCAAACACCCAGACCCTGGCAGGAAAGCAGCCCTCCGCCCCGCAGGTAGCTCGAAATAACAGCTACAGGATGTGAGAGCCCTGTGAATCTGGAGCCGACGGGGGAGGGAGGGAAAGCGCGCCATGTGCGCTGTGCTGAGCGCGCGTTTTGCTGAACGCCTGAGCCCTACGCGTGCACATGGCCTGTCCTGTCCGACACGTGCACATCTCCTGCCTCCCTTCGGCCAAGAAACCGAAACAATAGATCTCGCTAAGGCGAGCTGTGCATGCGCTGCATCGCTGGGCGAGACCTAAAAATAAAAGCTATGGGTTTTACCTAATGAATTAGCAGGGACTGTGGTCATCAAACCTAACAATGCGGTTATAGCTGTAGTCATTGTGGGGACTCTGGAGTGGACCTCCCAAAAGATCTCCGACCAAAAGTCCGACAGCACAACACCAGCACAACACATGACCAAAACCTATTTATCCAACTGCCTTTTTAGCCTCGTCGAGGACACATTTTGCGTTTATTGTAATACATATTATGCAATCCATTTGAAGTATAATATAATATCTATCCATTATAAGGAGCCATCCTATGAAAATGAATCCCTCTCAAAAAAGTGTACCCCAAATTAAAACTTTTTTGTCAACCTTCGTGGTCTAAATATATGCCTGTTCGACTCTAGCATTTCGAGCAAATATCTGTTACTGCGGATTTATCTTCTTTTTTTAATTCTGAACTTCAAAATTGAACGAAGCGATACTGATCACCAGGGCAAAATAATGTTCTAACAAGGTCAGCTGTCAAGAACACTTCAAGTGTCATGAATGTATTTAAAATAGAAACAAAGGGCCTCATGTAGGTAAATATAATTTACCGATTCTAAAATACCGAACTTTACCGAATCGGTATTTATGAATCGGTAAGTTATATGTAGGTATCAATTCGGTAATAAATACCGAATCGGTAACATTCGGTATTCAAGAATCGGAATATTCCGATTCGGTAAATACCGAGGTGGTATTTACCGAATCGGTAAATTCCGAAGTGGTATTTACCGAATCGGTAAAATCCAAAGTGGTATTTACCGAATCGGTAAATACCGATTCGGTATTTACCGAATCGGAAAAACGAAAACACATGACTGGATGAAACAGCCAATCCTGTGCAACCACACCCCACCCAACCAGGAAGTGGCCACACCCAGGCAGGTGCACACAATCAACAGACCCTGGAGAGGCTGGGAGTGCAGAGGAGAGGCAGGGAGCCAGTGCCTGATTGTGCAGCTCAAAATCACCATGTCCAGCCAGAGGACACAGAGAGATGGAGGGGAAAGGAGGAGGAAGCAGGAGTTCAGCCCCAGGGAAGTCCAGGTGCTAGTGGAGGAGCTGGTGAAGCAGCACCAGAAGCTGTTTGGGAGGCAGTCTCTGCAAGTGCCAGAGTCAGAAAAGCGCAATATATGGCTGGGAATCCAGGCGCAGGTCAATGCTGTTGGAGTGACCCCCAGGGACATAGAGGTACTTAAAAAGCGCTGGTACGACCTGAGGATCGTCACAAAGAGGAAGATGGGGGAAGTACAGAAGGAGGCCAGCCGGACAGGAGGTGGAATTAACAGGGCACCTGCCCTCACCGAACTGGAGGAGCTGGTGGAGTCGACAATAGAGCCCGAGAGTGTCGTGGGGCTTGGGGATGCCGACAGCTCTGCCAGAGCCGCCACCCAACAAGGTAAGACGAATGCACAGCAATGTAGCCCCCCCTACCACTATCCCACATCCCCCATTGTGAAATGAGTATCCCACTCCAGTCCATGTGTTAGTGCAGACAGGCAATGCATTATGGGAGATGTAGTCAGGGAAACCCCAATCATGAACTGAATAGCACAGAACAACAATGCATGGTACACACATTAGCCAAAAGCAGGCAGAGGACAATGTGAGAGTGTTACATAAATGTATTGTGATGCTAGCAATGCAGGGCTTCAGGAACACTGAGCTGATGTTGCATTTCTGTCCACAGATGTAACATCGCGCAGGACTGCACAAGCTACAGGAGAGAGGGCACACCGGCAAGACAGGTCAGCTCTGGCCAGCACAAGTTCTGCCCAGGGAGCATTGCCACAGCCAGCATCACCACTACCACAGCCAGCATCACCTCAACCACAGCCAGCGTCACCTCTACCACAGCCAGCATCACCTCAACCACAGCCAGCGTCACCTCTACCACAGCCAGCAGCGCCACTCATGTTTGAGTCACCGGCCACATCACCGCCTGCAGTTGTGAGGTCGAGGAGGCGTGCTGCTGCCAGGTTGCGAGCGTTAGACACCTCATCTGACGACAGCAAGGGCCCGGAGCCAAACACTATGCCCCAGGATGGGAGCCATGCCACTGTGCCCTCCACCTCACAGGGAGAACACACGGGTGCAAGACGGCGCCGCAGTCCACCAGCAGACGTCGACAGCCATGGGGTCTTCTCGGGGCTCGAGGGCAACATGCTGAAGCAACAGCACCTGCAAACAAAGGCAGTTATGTCAGTGCAGCGACATATGCGGGGACTGAAAACCACATTTGTCAACATGGACAGGAACATCAGCGCAATGGCGGTGGGGATGGGTGACATTGCAGCGGGCATTCAGGACATGTCCCAGTCCATCAAGCTGTTGTGCAGCAAATATGATGCTGACAGAGCTGCACGGCGCCAGGAACGGCAGAGGAGGGACAGTCACACCAGGGCACTCAACCGGCTGGCAACTGCCACGTCACTACTCTGCCGGCGCTCTGTGTCTATGCAGGAGGGCCTGACACACTGCAGCAGCGACGTGTCTCGGGGGATGGTGCAGGTCACAAGTGCACTTGAGGTGCTATTGACTAGTCAGGCGGCCACAACTAGTGCAGGGGATGCTGCTGAAAGCATCAACACCAGCAGCAGGAGCAGCATAACACCCCCGGTCCCAGATACCCGCAGGAGCAGCAGGCGGCTTGGGGCTGGCACTAGTGAGAAGGGTCAATCCGTGCCATCCCACTCTGTGGCGCGTGGCCGCAAGCATTAATGCAGCACCGCATAGCCAAAGACTATTGGGTGACATAACCCTGGACTTACTACTTGTGATTACGCAATGTTGCCAGAATGGCATTTTCTTGGTGTTGTGGCATAGTGCCGCATTAAAACTACGTCATGACATACCACAACTGGCTGTGTCCCCTTACTTACTCAGAAATAGTTGGATGTGATATCTGCCCGTCTCTCTCTCCCATCTGTTGCTGTTGGCACTCCAGCAGCGTTGGCCTCTGGCTGACCTGAATCATCCTCATTGTCCTCAAAATCTGTTAGTTCCACCTCTGTACCTCTCTTCGTGGCAAGGTTGTGCAGCATTGCACAAGTGGCAATGATCTTGCAACAGATGATGGCTGTGTACTGGCGTGCGCCTCCGCTCTTGTGGAGGCAGCGGAACCTGCTTTTCAATAGTCCAAACGTGCGCTCCACCACGTTGCGTGTAGATTTGTGTGCCACGTTATATCGTCTCTCACTCTGGGTTGCTGGGTGTAGGTAGGGAGTGAGGATGAATGACCGCACGGCATATGCACTGTCGCCTAGGTGAGTAAAAGGAAACCATCAGTCTCATGCCTCACTACACTATGATTTGCAAGTTTCATGGGGCGTCACTGTTACTTACCTAGCAGGTATCCCTCTCCAAATTCTCCGGCAAGCAGTCGTGTGTAGATCCCACTGTTCTGGAAGATGTATGAGTCGTGGGTGCTCCCAGGAAACTTCGCAACAATATCAGTGATGATGTTCCCTGCATCGCAGATTACCTGCACATTGATGGAGTGGGTGGACTTTCTGTTCCTGTAGATGTGCTCAGTGGCAGCTGGTGGGCAGATTAGGATGTGTGTGCCATCAATACAGCCAATGACATGGGGGAACTGTGCCATGTGATAAAAGTCAGTTTTAGTTTTCTGCAGCTCTGCCTGTGTGTTTGGAAAGCTGATGTAGTGGTGCATTCTCTGCATCATGGCATCCAGGAACTTCCTGAAGAAACGGGACAGGCAACTCTGGGATACACCGCCCACCGCAGCTATCACCCCCTGGTAACTGCCAGATGCGAGTAGATGTAGGCTGCAGAGCACCTGCACATGTGGTGGTATGGCATGCGCCCTTCTTGTTGGCTGGTCCAGGAGTGGGTGCAGGTCCCTTATCAGGTCCATGATGGTTTGTGGGTGTAGCCTGTACCTTTCATGTATCTCTGCGTCAGTCTGTTGAAAGAGTGTGATGCGCTGTCTGTAGATGCGTTCCTCCCGTCTCCAAATCCTCAGACCTGCTGCCTGTAGACGTAGGCGCCTTGCAATGACATACAGAGCGGCCATGTTGTCCACGCTGTTGCATTTTGGGATTGCTTATGTGCACTGTTGATGCTTACCACCTGCTTTCAATCTGTGTTAATTACCGACTCTTAATTACCGAATTTCATGGATTTCTTAATTACCGAATTTACCTACATGTCTTTTTCCGTTTTACCACTTCATATTTACCACTTCATATTTACCACTTCATAATTACCACTTCATATTTACCGATTCGGAAAATATGTATTCGGTAAATTTGAATCGGTATTTTAGAAATCGGTAAATATGAATCAGTATTTACCGCTTCATATTTACCGAAAATTGGTTTTTGGCCTCCTACATCTCACTTGACTAAATACCGGTCGGTAACGGGATATTTACCGAATTTCGGCCGTTACCGACCGGTATTTAGCTACCTACATATGGCCCAAAGTGCCTAAAAGAGACCCTGTAAACAGATCTGTATGGAGTATCTGTAGGGCACCATTCGACAAACTGTTTAACCTGAGTACCTGTTAGAAATTCACCAATTTTTGTGATTCTTAACATCTGTCATTTCCTGATTACTCCATCCGATAAGCAGGGTTAAGAGGCTTACAGTTCTAGAGGGGTGTATTGGCGTGTATCATAGGAATCTTATGTTGAAATAAAAATGCTGCCTTCAGACGCATATATTGCAAGGACTGCTAACGAACATTTTTAGGTACATTTGGTTCTTTTATTACCCGAGATAAAAAATGTATTCCAAAACTTTTTTGTATCGTTAAAATTAATCTGTCATCAAATTGTGATGTAAATCTGGCAAAGTGTCATATTTGTAAAGCCTGGGAAACTGTATTGTAGAGCTTACAATTGGCCATTCATAATCCACCTTCTAGTTGTTGCAACTAGAGAATTTTAATTTTTACATGCGGATTGTTATAGTTCCAAACCAAAGATATAAGAATATGTTCTCAATTCAAGAAACAAATAGAATCCAATTTACACGAAATAGACAGAAAGGAAAACTGAAATTATGGAAGAATAGACATTTTATTCAAATCTATTCTGCCACTCAGAGATAGAGGAAGAGATTTCCAGGTGGACAGTAATTGTTCAACTTTGGTCATTAGGGGTCTGTAATTTAATGTGTATGTGTTCACTAATTGGTCAGAATAATAAACTTCCAAACATCTGTTTGGTTCCATGTCATAATACGCCTTTAATTCTGGAAATAGGCTATCTAGGGAAGTATTAAATATCAGTGTTTCTGTCTTGGACTCATTCATTTTGTCACCCCCAGGGGCTGTGTATCTTTCTATGGACTGTAAGGGCATCTCAATATTTCCGTTCTCTGGTGATAACAATACAGCAATATCATCCAGGTACAATTTTATTTTAGTTCCAACAAAAAGTGGTGGAAAAATCAAAGGGTGAGTCTGACTACATTAAGCTAAGGATTCAATAAAACGGGCAAAAATATGGGAGGAAAGTGGATAGCCTTGTCTTGTTCCTCTGCTTGGATAACCCGTCCCTGCAATGCTTTTATTGATTATAACTTGAGCAGACATACCCTGATATAAAATGGTGATTGACCTCTTGAGCTGGGCAGGAAACTTGCATTTATCCAATGTTCTAAACAGAAACCTCAATCCCTTGAGGTCAAACGCCTTTATCGCATTAAGCAAAACTATAGCTGATGGAAAGTTATCTGTTGTGGCGATGTCTATAGCTTCTGCTATGTAGTGGATTTTTAGGACTTAAGCTTCTCCCTTTAATAAAACTATTTTGGTCCTAATGTATAAGCTTATGTATAATTGTGTTTATTCTATGAGCTGCAATTTTGATAAAAATGTTATAGTACAAATTGAGAAGTGTTATAGTGCCTTATGATGCTGTTTCCATTTCTAGCTTCCCCTTTTAAATAAAAATATTAACACTGCCTTCTTAAAGGAGGGGGTGGGGAAGGCAGAACGAGGGAGGGGGAAAAATAAACAAAAATAGCACTTACCTCTTTACCGCTGACCCCTGGCCACCGCCTCTTCTTTCTCTGTTCTCCTCTTGGGAGGAGGCATACAGCCTCCCAGAATCCCCTGACCAATCACAACGCTGCCTTAGCTATGAATGTCCAAGTGATGATATGCCGCAATCGGGCACTTTACAAGTCAATAAAGTAAAATAAATACATTTAAGGCCCGATTCCAATCTCGTTCAGAAAGCATTGCGACCAAATCGGTTCTGGAACGCTTTCTGGACGACTCGGATCAGGGGAGTACGACCGAGCGAGTATGATGCATCTGGATGCTTCCAGCTACGATTCGGTTGGGTTCCCATTGACTTCAATGGGAGCCTGTGATCCAAACGTGAACAAAGGCTCCATTGACGGGTGCCTGCCACACTGTGCATGGGTGGGAAGAAGGGACCCTTGGGTACCCCCACGGGCCCGATTCTGAGGGCCCTGGGTGAAGGGGGGCCTGCTATGGGCCCCCAAAGACCGATTCCGGTGGCCAATTCATTCCGGTCAAACCGAATCCGAAAGGCCGTCCGAATCGTTCATCATACTCGCTTGCTCGGAAACTAAGTCCATAGATCTGTATGAATGGGATCCGCAAGGCTCGTCCTTTCCGAATACCTTCCAGAACTGATTCGGTCAGCTCGAATGGTTACCAGGCATCATACTTGGTCGTTCGGAACTGGGAATGAGTCGATCAGAAACAAGGACTCCAGATCGGATTCGGAAAACCAGTATCCGATTCGGAGCCCTTCCGAACGACATCGGAATCGACCCCTAAATTGGAATGATGTTTACCGACAAACATAGCTGAATAACTTATTTGCAATTCCAATTTCAAACCAAATGTTTAACAATGCTATGTTTTAAAATCAAACAGCAGAATCATTGCACATGGAATATTTTCTCCAGCACAGAGGATGGTATAAATAAACATTTCTATTTCTATTTAATGAATCACTAGCATCACAAATAAATGGACAGACTCTCCAGATAGAAATATCAATTTGCAGTAAAACATTAAGATAAAAAAAATGATTGCAACACAAAAAGTTGGATCTTAAAAGTTCAATACTGAAGATATATTTTTTAAAATCATATTAAAAGAAAATATTTTTTAATGTAACTAGAAACGTAAAATTAAGTATAAAGCATTACACATGTGTAATGATTAATGTTAGGGTTTAGATGGGGTAAGGGCTATGAACATGCTTAGGGTTAAGCACTGCAGTAAAGAGTTAGCATTAAGGGTTATTGTATGGACAGAAAATAAGTGATTGATTTAGTTAAAGGGTTCATTATATGGTAAAGTTTAGGTTAGGGGATGGAGATAGGATGAGGTTTAGGGTTAGAGGTACATGAGGTGCATGGATTGTGTTAGACCTGGCATAGTTTGTCGTTGTTTCCTCTTTCCTTTTGCTTCTGACCTCCTGTTTTTGACTGTGTGCTGAACTTAATTTTCTCTGGTTTTAGAACTCTGGGCACTTTACCGCTGCTGATCAGTGTTAAAGTGCATGTGCTCTGTGGCTAAAATGTAATGGTATTTGGTTTCTCCATGATTGGCATATTTGATTTACTGATAAGTTCCTAGTACAGTAAACTACATGTGCCCAGGGCCTGTAACATACATGCTACTAGTGGGCCTGCAGCACTGATTGTGACATCCATATGAGTAGCCCTTCAAACCTGTCTCAGGCCTGCCACTGCAAGACCTGTGTGGGTAGTTTAAACTGCCATGTCCACCTGGTAAGTTTACCTACTTGGCAGACCCAAACCTTCCCTTATATTGCATTGAAGGCCCCCCTAAGGCAGGACCTATGTAGCCCCAAGGGCAGAGTGCAATGTAGTTAAAAGGTAGGCCATGTACCTTTGAGGTTTACATGCCCCGGCAGTGAAAAATTGCTACAATTAGTTTTTCACTACAGCTAGGCCTATCTCTCACATTGGTAAGCATTGTAACTGCCTTGTAACACTGTGCAAGAGTAACTTCCAATTGGGAGCAGATAGAAAATTGGAGTGTGGTGTCTCTGGACTCACAATTTAAAAATACATCTTTTAGTGAAGTTGGTTTTTAAATTGCAGGTGTGAAAATGTCACTTTTAGAAAGTTGGCATTTTCTTACTTTAACCGTTCTGTGCCTCTGCATGTCCCTAGAATACACATCTGGGTGGGGTGACAGCTGGGCTTTATGAATTCACTCTAGACAGTAACACACAAAGGGAGCTGAGGTGTGCCCTGCATATCCTGATGACCCAGCCCCAGGCTGATGAGCCTTCTTGAGCCTAAGTGGGGGAAGGAATTGATTCTTGCACCTTAATAGGGTTGTGCCTGTCCCACACAAAAATTGCATAGCCCCCCTGTAGCGTGTCCTGAGCTAGGGCCAGGAAGAGCATGAACTACAAAGACCTTCCTTTAAAGTCTCCCTACTTCAACGGCTAAAGTACTGGACCTCAGATACCATATACTTAGAACACTTCTACACTTAGGGCATTCTGGCAGGAAGAAAAGCTGTTGTGCTGCCAGGAGGGACTGCCACTTTTCTGCTTTTTTTGCTGTGTTGACCTCTTGCCTGCTGCTTCTTGCCTGGGAGTGAGAGGATTGGACTTTACTCTCTACATCCTGCTGCTAAAGGTTCTCCAACTATAGATACAACTACAATAGTAAGCCTTCAGTAACCTTCAACCTTCATTATTCGCTAAACTGCATGAGCACATTTTCTTCAATATATTTAAATGCTTTCCCAAATGTGAAGTAGAGGAGTGAAATGATATCCTAATGTAGATTGACTGCCTGTTCTTTGATTCGTTCTAGAAGTAAGGATACAGCAAAGGTTTGGGAACATATTGGTGGAACCTACAGTGAATCCGTTTTCTATCATGTTACTCTTTTTGTGCCTTGGACACTCTTTAATTGAAATACATTGAACTTTATTTCCAACCCTAACTTCGAGCTGGCCCTTTTCATGCAGGGCTGAAGCCAAACCCCAGAGATAAAGTAATGAGGAGACAATAAATGCTGCATTTGAAAATACTGCACCGTTAAAAACACTCCCATTGCGCTGCCGCTGTGTCACTTTATTTGATGCGCCGGTGGCGCAGTGTGTCTGCCCATATTTACAAGGCCAGGTAAAGTCACCCTAAGGGACTTATCATGACCTTGTAAATATGGGCACCTTTCACGCATTACTCTGCGTGAAAGGGGCCTTCCATGGGTGGTGCTATGGGTGATCCCACACAACAACCATGGAGCGTGACACATTCCCAGATCTACAAAGTTTTGAATCCTACGCCTCCCGGGCGGGATGGTGCAATGAGGAGAAATGCTCCTATTTCTCCTTGTTTTTGCTCTTTCTATAGATAGAGGAAAATGCCATCAATTATTATTTTTGCGCAAGAAGGTGTCCTTTCCTGCACAAAAACAATCATCCCCGCAACAAAGGCACCCTTGCAACATGACGCAAGGGTGCCTGCGCTGCCAATTGTGCGCCAGCGCAGGGGAAAGCACATGGATGCGTCATATTGTTGTTAATACGACGTATCTCTGTTCTTTTAAAATGATGCAGCTTGGCGCAACCAAATGGATTGCTGTGCCGTGCTGTGTCATTTTTTTGTAAATGAGGCCTTTGTGTTGCCATCTGCTCACCTTTGTTCTATGTTGTATATAAGCTTCGGTATTCCTTGAAATAGTAGTCAAGGCCTTTCTAGCCACCATGCGATATTATGCTCTATATCCAAGAGCTTCCTGTGCTTATCCTGCTATCTGGCATTGACTCCCAAATTATCTCAATATAGCGATTTTTAATTAAAATATAACATATAATATACAAACAGAGTCAGAACTCTGATCTCATCATACCAAATGAAGGGTGAAATGAGAACTCATAATATCGAAATGAGGGTGAAAAAAGCTACAAAGAAAACATTATTTATTTTCAATCTTTTTTCTGATAATTTTAAAACTACATTAAATTCCAACAAATATACATTCAAACCATAAACCCATATTGTTGAGACCGATCATATATTAGACCCCTTATCACCTTGTAACCTTGCAATCCTGGCTTCCTATTGCCAAATAGACAGCAGTTTCTGTTTCCTAAGTATGCCAAAATCTAGCCCATCAGTGTTTACACTTTTCCTGATTAATTTAGATCTTCGCAATACATAAATACGCCTTCATAATTGCAATCCAAGGCCTCCCACCCTTTCAGATATGTTCTTATCATTATGATTGACCATCCTCTCTGCACTAATTCAGATTAAGTGAAAGACCTCAGTTGCTCTGTTACTTTCTCCCAGACTCCAGATAAAGCAGTCCAATTAGCAAATATGTGATGATGCCTGCACCCCCAGGGAACAGCTGGTGCATTTAGAATTCTCCTTTAATTTTCATTGAAACAAGTTCAGAGGAATATACTATAATTTGTTAATAACTTTATAATGTTGCAACTTTATATAGCTGTTCTGAGGGGCTTGTGTGCAGGTGCATAGAATATAACATTGTTTCACTAGAAAGGTTAGTGCTCGTATCCCGAGACCATATAACACTTAGGGGCATATTTACAAGAAAATGCCAGACTGTGGTGTCGCACCAAATTTAGCAACACCGTGCTCCGAAAATGTTTAATTGCAGGGATGCCCTGTATTTACAAAAATAGTGCCAGCACAGGCACCCTTGCACCATGTTGGATGCCTGGGCTGCAGGGGCGATTGTTTATGCACCTTCCTGCACATAAACAATCAATAATGGCGCTTTGCTCGTTCTTTGTGTGCTGCAAACTACTGCACACATAGAAAGAGCAAAATACAAGGAGAAATTAATAGTTTCTCCTCATATCGCCATCCTAAGACCAGGGCCTTCGTTTTTGACGCCCCCAGCCTTGTAAATGTGGGGCACCGTCAAAAAGCAATGGGTGTAGCGGTGGAACACCCACTGCAACACTCTTTGCCCATCACTTGGCTGCTGCAGACTGCAGTGGCAAGGGGCATATTTACCAGGTGGTGTTAAGCCACGTTAAATGGCTTAGCTCCACCTCGTAAATATGTGAAATGGCTCAATGCCACCGTAGCATCAGTAAAAGTGACGCTCGGGTGGCATTAGGGGCTTGTAAATATGCCCCTTAGTTGGTCGGCGAAATCTCAGATTTGGAGGTGTTTAAAAAGCAGGTGCTTGGTGAATCAAAGCACTACTGCCATTCACTAAATGATCATACTGCCCCTTTTTTATATAGACAACCCAGTGTATCATTCCCCTAGTTAACCCAAATTTGTAAAATCTGATCTCTAAAGATATTTGGAAGCAGAGGGATATATCGAGATATTGGACTGGTTTTAAACATCAGACACCACTTTTTAGGTCTCGCTGAGGCCAGCGCATGCACTGGCTCGGAGAGACATTTTGTAGTTAGGATTTTTAAAGTGCTGCCTGTGGCCTAAAGCTTGAGTGCACGTGAGCGTGCACGCGCGCAGCCGCCAATCACTGCTGCGCACGCACCACTCGCGTGCTTGCCACACAGCGCTCCCGTCCAAGCGATCGCGATCACTTTCGCTTTATTACCTTCATTTTCACGGCTGCGTGGCCGTTACTTTTACGGCCGCGCGGCCGAATGCTTGTTTTATAATTGTTGCCGTACTCTTTCCTTCCACCTCTTTGTTAGGCTCACTCCTCCAATACCGCCACCCCCAGCCGTGCGTTTGTTGCCGTACTCTTTCCTTCCACCTCTTTGTTAGGCTCACTCCTCCAATACCGCCACCCCCAGCTGTGCGTCTGGTTACTCATCCAGACTATTAATAAAAGCATGTCCCACGAAACTGGTCCCCATAATGACATATGGTGACACAATTTGGTTACCATATCGTAAAAAACCACAGTGGAATTCAAGAGGATCAGCGGTACAAAAAAATGTTGCGTGAGATCATGCGCTCGTGATATGGAAACTGGCCGGGTGGCTCATGGCGGTACTTCGCGCGCTAGAAACTGCTGCATTGCAGGTCCAATAAAAGTAAACAGTGCCCTGGTGCTCGTTCCTCACACGCTGCCTTCACTACCCTGACTAATGCCGACTCAATGACTGGCAAACAGAAACAGATACAATTGGAAGCATTTTTTTCCTGGAATCACTGAAACCTGACTAGGGACAACAGGACCGGACATTTAGACGCTAATTCATGCATCATTGAGCACACTATCAGAGCCCCACAGCCAATGAGTAACTTGTAAGCGTTTCCCAACCATTCCAAAGCCACAATACATCACCCAACCACAACCAATGAGGCTAACTGACAAAAGCTTTCTAGCCAATCCAATGACATCAGTTCTTCGAAACGAATCCAAGATCGCCGCACTTTCACAGGCCAAATAAAAATATGTTTCCTCTTACTTAATTGGCTGTGAGCACCTATGTGCCATAAGATTTGCTCTCTTTTCTCAGTAATTACGGGACAAAAGACGTCTGTTAAAGAAGTGATTACGAACTGTCCACTGAAATTCTGAACTGTTTTTTACTTTAGGAGCCTGTCATTGAAAGTAAAGCTCCGGCAAAGACATGCCTTTGTTCAACACCAACCCTTACGATCAAGATGTGGGTAAGTGCTGCCTCCAAAAGAGGATGGTTTACCCCTTCCCACCCAGATGTCCTGTAGTGCCTACCACTTCATGTGAATCGCTCATTGGCTTGCGGTTGTCAGGAAGCGTAATTGCTCCCGTGCCAGTGTGCAAGTATGAGAAAGACATGTGGCTGCTGTAGTTTGCAATTCACTTTCGATACAAAGCTACTTTTAGTTCTTTCTGTTTGTATAATTTGCGGATCTCTAACTTTCAGATGATACTTCGAGACCTTTGTAGAAGGCCTTTCCTTAAGGTATTTGGGCAATTTCCAGTTTCATCATATACATATGCATTAGTCTCAGTTATTTTGCTTTGCCCAATTTAGAGTGCTATGAATTGTCATTTGCTTGTTCTTCTCTTTTCACATCACAGTTAACAGGGTCATATTAATGCATCTGGAGGTGTTGACAATGTTCTTCACTCGAGCTTTGAGCTGGTTTCCTCCCCACAGGAGTGGCGTAGACCCTTTGTTTGTAATAGTGCTTGTTTCATCTGGTATACAATCTCGGGTCTCGTTTGGATGAGCCCTGTTTGGATGACCCCAGTTCTGCTCTCATCCATATGCAGAAGACGTTCAGCTTGCCAACTTGGAGGGCTGCCTGATGAATTCTATTATAACTTGTGGCCAGGGGGCATTTTGTGTGCACCAGAAAGAGAAAAATCGACATCTATGCTTCTCAAAACTCTGAAGGAGTGAGCTGCATGCCCCTCCGCTCTGCCTAGCAAGAAAATGCCTCTAAACCAGGGTCCTAGTTGGGGTGACTTTTGTTGTCTAGCATGCTACCCCTGCTTGTAAGCTCAGTGGCTTGTAAGTGGCTTGTAAGCTTCATAACTGGACTGAACATTGTTTGTTTTAGTGAGTGTGTGTTTCATGTATGTACTTTTGCCCTCATTATGTTTCATAGAGGTAATCATGTAAGTGCCTTCAGTACACTGACGTATTAGGTCTAGGTTTGTTTAAACTAAATCCCAAACTAGTAAACCCTACTTCCATGTTAGAACACGTTGTTATACAGGGCAATAACTTAATCTCTCAAATCTTCAGTTCCCGTATATGTCAAGTTGGGGTAATGCTTCTTCAGTCACCCAGGCCAGACCTTTCAATATCCTAATAGATCAAGGAGTTACCATGATGCCATCATTTCAGCAGTGTTGGAAGTCCGATAATACGATTTATGGTCCCTGTGGGAACTGTTCCCGTGTTTGGCCTATTCTCAGTCCTTACGATGGTAGCACTGGTATTCACATATGTAAACTAAGCCCATGAAGCTTCTCTTAACTGTTTACTTGTTGATGCAATGTCAAAAATGATGGAACGATGTTGAGCTTTGATGCCCTTGTTTTAGGTTCATTGCATTGTGTCCCTTTAGCTCCTTGAGTAGAGGGTATGTTGTATCCTCAATAGGAATGTATTCTTCATAGCATAGCCCCTCCAGAGATTCTCTGACTCTTGTACTACAAGATGAACAGAGATGAACTGAGAACAAGCATTGGCATAGCCAATAGGTCTCGCTTTTGGGACCTTATAAGTGTTTAGCCATGCAACAGTAGATGTTTCACCAAGGATATTGTGCTGCATAACTAAATACTTATAAGGTCCCAAAAGCGAGACCTATTGGCTATGCCAATGCTTGTTTCAAATTGCAAGAGAGGAAAGAATAGTTACTACTGAGGAAAGTAGTCATTAGCATCACCAGCCTTTTCCCTCAGCTGTCCCAAAAGTAAAAGAGAACATCAGGCAAGGCTCATCCGCTCCCATCTAGAGAAAGTTTCAGAAAGTGGATCGCCCACCTAGCTCTCCTGTTACCCCAGATAAAGGTGCCAATTGCCAACTCTAATTTATGGAACAAAGAGTTTGATATTATTGGTAGAATAAATCCAAAAAAGAACAAGAACTTTGGAAGATCAGTCATTTTAACAAAGTTTCAATACCTGATTAAACTAATGGGAAGGTGTTGGAATTACACAGGGATATTTTGGGAGCCCTCAGGTGTATTTAGAAGAATCTTTTAACCACCAATACCAATAACTTTAGCCCCATCTTCAATAGCTTCTATATTTTACACTATTATTTGGACCTAAGTAGGTGCAAATATTTTTGTAAAACTCCATTTTGATAGAGCTGTTACCGGAGTCCTTGCCGTTTGGAAGCACTGTCAGTACCTTTCATACTTCTTGTAATTCTTATCCAACGCCTTGGAGCTAGTAAATCCGTATGAACATTATGGCTATATATTGGGCAGATTTTGATAAATATCAATAAAACTGGTGGAATTACAAACAGCATCCATTGTGTGCCCAGCTCCCTGCTCTCGTGACACAGTCAATGTCTGCTTGTAGTTTATCCATCTGGGAAGTCCGCCTTTTCTTACTGAACCCCCTGTCCCAGATTAGTGGGGTAAACACTGGGTAAGCATTGTCCAGCAACCGGCAGGCACCCCGCCGGGAACATACACATACCTGCCAACTCACACTGTGCCACAGTGTAACACATGATGTCCATCATAGTCACCTGGTGAGCAGCCAACATCACCCTGTGGAAGGGAAAACAAGCTGAAAACCACTGTACATAGTGGTTTTCCAGCTCGTTTTTGAGAGGCTTTGAACTGCCGACGTCCATTAAGGGGTGTGAAAACACCCCAAGACATTGGCACCAACCTCGGTGAGCTTTTTATTTTTTTGGGAGGAGGGAGCTTGGGGGTGTGGTGGGGTTCAAAAGTGCCTCCTAGGTACTTCTCGGCATGAGGCCCCACCCCCTTAAGGCCACGCCCCCTCCTCACACTGTGAGATTGTTCTTCAAGTTGGCAGGTAAGCATACACACGTCCTCGTCCCATGGCGGCAAGCAGCTAAGCACTACTCTAAAATTGTTATTGCATTAATATTGCTTTTATTACCCCTGACGAGGCATCGAAGCGCTTTACTTTGGGCAATGGCTCAGAGACTGGAGGTGTAAAAGGAGGCTGTGCTGAAATTTGTGCTAGAGCGTAACAGAACAATCAGCAAGGCTTCCCTTACAGCTGTGTGTGTTAAGTCAGTGTGTAGCTAGCTGAGTTTTGACTAAAATGATTGTCAAGCACCATTCTGAACCATGTTTCAGGTTCCTTTTCAGCAGGTAGTGGTATAGCCTAGGCAGGGCTTTAAGTGGCCTGAAAAACTGGGGGGAGGGTCTCTCAAGGGGGCGTGGCCGAGGTAAATAAGGGGGTGGCTTAAAAACGCATAAGCTAAAAATCTGTGCTTAGCATAGTTTGCCGTCGACTGGTATTTTGATGTTTCTGCATTGCATCCAGATATATAAAACAGCAAGTAACATTACACCGACAACAAGTCAGAACTATTGGCTTTGCCAATGATTGTTAGTTGCATAAGATAAATAAGCAACAACCATGGCTTCGTTGTATATAATAGTGAAAATGCTTCAGTTCTGAAATGATGAGCCTGAAAGAACTGTAACGAGTTACATCAGAGGCTGTGAAGGGTGGTACTGCTGCAGAGTTAAGATTTTTTTTTCACCCTGAGGGTGAGGGCAAAATTGGAGAGCTCAATAGCAACCCGTCTCAACATGTGCTTTTTAGAACTACTGGTGCTGAGTACCGGAAGGACCCGGCCCACTTAAAGCCTTGAGCCTAGGCAGTGTGCTGCCCCCAGCATGGCTCTGCGGCCTCCATAATCAATGTGGTGATGTAAATCCTAAGTGAATGTAACAGACAAACCTCTGCACTGTGTTGTAGGGAAATGACGACCCTGCAAAGGCTTCCGCCCCTTCCACAGTATGGGGCCCGATGTTCCAAGATTCAGCTTTCAAAAAGCGGACATAAATTGAGCATCAACTTTGTGTTAATCAAATTAGATTTTGCGAGGTTTCCTTTGCGCTCATAATCCAGTTCACAAAATACTGAATCGCAGGGGGTCGCAGAACTACCTGCCTAATTAATATTCATCAGGCAGGTGACACAGGGCTGTACCTAAGGGGCGCCTGACAGTATCAGATCAGCCATTTTTCTGCCCCCCCCCCCCCCTTAGAATGAATTCCTATGATGGCAGGCAGAACTGACAAGAGGTCCTTTGAAGGGAACAGTTCAGCTCATGTACACAGCTTCATTCACATAGAAATAAGCACAGTATGCTAATTAATGTGAAAGACTTGCTGGGAATTGTGAAATAAACCTTGCAAGGAGAGCTGGCTTTCGCTTTCTTTAACTAAGGTGGCATCATTAGTGCAAATATGCAGATATGGTAAAACATTGGAGAGGTCCCTATCAAAGCATTATAAAAAATGTAAGCTACATACGTGCAGAATATGCATCAGCTTAAAGCTTTAGAGCTGGAAGGCTGGACCGAGAGCTTCATGTAGCCCTGAAAAATGTTGTATTACTGCCCTCATAATGCACCACTAAAAAAAGCATATCAAGCAAGGCTGACCCTTTCCTATACAATGAAGGAGGTTCTGCTCCAAAAATGTTTAAAATGTTACCGAACAATCACATTTACTAATTTTCCTGACTAATTGGGTTTCCACTGTAACTTGTTGAATATGCCAGTAATTTGGAGTGTGGTACACTACCCAAGAGCATTAGTTCTCTGCAGCAGCAAATCATGTTTGTGCTGATAAAACATATGTGACTCTGTTTCAGGGCTAAATGGGCCAAGCCCATTTTTCCTTGAAAGCAACTCCCTGTCTCCATTCAAGCAGGGAATATTCTATTGTCATCTCAGATTTTTCTTCCCCCCCTGGTACCCAGAACCCCGAATTTAGGATGGTGTTGTTGGGTCCAGGTGATTTAATTGTCGGATAAGGATATCCTCTTATCCCCTGTTTCTGATTGAGACTTCTAACGTGCAGATTCCTCACTTTAGAATATTCTCCAGGTGTCAGACTGAAAATCTTGAGCAGTACCTCTGCTCGCCTGTAGGTGGCATCGATTGACTCCACATCAACAACCTCCAGGTTGGAAGTGGCATGCGTGGTGCCTATACTGGCGCCACGCCAGAGCGCTGACATCAGTTCCTTTCTTTCTGGGCCAACAGAATGGATTGGGAAAGCTACCTCGTTCATTTTTCAACCATTTGTTTTGACCCTCTTGTCAATTTTGTTGAGCTTTTTGCTCCCAGTGTGCAAGGGATATGTCCTCTAACAAAACCATGGGATTGAAACTGTATGAGAAATGTCACAGACAAATGTCTGCCTGTGACCTACACTTGGTTTGCCTGTGGTGCCTGGGGTCAAGCCCTGATTTCAAGGCATGTACTAACTGCAAGTCGATGCACCCCAAAGCAATACACAAGCAGGCAATAAAGTTCCTGGTGGCGCAGAAGAAGTAGACTCTGCATCAGTGGTTGAAGTGGGGAAACAAATAGGGGAACTGTGGGCGGAGAATTGGAGGGCAGGAATAACCCAAGGATTGGGTCAGTGGGTGGAGTCAGAGGTGTGGCCAGAAAGAGCAAATCATTTCAATTATTAGTATTTGTTTGGCATTTCACTATCCAGTTACAGCTTATTACGCTATTTAATTCAAGCAATGGATACACGTCTATTTAAGGTATAATATGAGCTGTTGACATTCAGAAAGTGGGATATGTTTCCAATCACAAAATGCCCCAAATACGCTTAGAAGTGGAATCACAAGCCATTTGTCTCCGAGCATGGAGTTTCTGTCATTTCGCACTTCTCCCTTTTTCTACAGTAGCAGTTCAAATATGAATGGCAAAATATCCTAGTTTCCAAACGTTTACTATATAATTATGGCTATGCAAAATTTGTCACATAATGCATCATCTGCGGCATAATTTTACGATTTTAACCAATAATTTGTTTGTAGCTCAAACGGATCAAAAGTTACTAAAAGATGGGACTTGTGTTTCTGAGAAGGGGAGGGCCCTTTGCGAAGATTGACTGGTCATCTTTCTCACTGCTGCATTTGTATGTTACACTGGTACAAATAAGGCAACATCTTCACAGGGACTGTTAGCATGTGTAAAAATGTCAAAATAATAAGGTATCAGAAAATATGCTGCATTAGGCTGCAGCCTTTCTTTTGCTGCATAATTTAGTCAACATTGTGGCATAATGTTGTCCCCCATTGCTGCATAATTCCAGTGCCCCAAAGCAGGCAGCACATGTTAAAAATGCTTGTGCATAAAGCAGAGAGACCATGAAGTTTGTGAACTTAGTTTGGTGTGCGTGCAAAAACTGCATTGCCAATCCCTGGTTAGTTTCTATTTCTATTTCTATTTAGGGAGTTTTGTAAAGCGCTTGGTGACGCACAGCGGCGTGTCCCCGAGCTAAGGAGCGGCTGCTTACTGGAACCTACAGGAGTGGAATACTTTACTGTTCAAATAGTGCAGTTTTAAGCTTGGCTCTAAAGATTAGTTCAGATGGTTCGAGACGCAGTATTAAGGGTAATGTATTCCATCTGACGGCTGCAAGGTACCTAAAGGATCTTCCGCCCATCCGTGCTCTAGACACCTTGGGGATAACGAGGAGTCCTGAGCCAGAGGATCTGAGGGAGCGGGACGGTTCATAAGGCGTCAGCAGTCCTTTCAAAGGGAGAGGAGACCTCCCGTTGATGATCCGATGGCACATGCAGAGTGCTTTGAATTCAACCCTACTTCTGATCGGGAGCCAGTGCAAGGACCGGAGGGCCACAGAGGATGCGGCTCTTCTGGGTAGTCTAAGTACTAGCCTAGCAGCGGCATTCTGTAGGACCTGTAAACGACTCAAATTCTTCTTCAGAGTCCCTAGATAGAGGAGATTGCCATAGTCCATCTTTGAAGTGACTAATGCATGCACAAGGGTTTGTCGGGCATTTACGGGTAGAAACTTCAGTGCCTTCCTGAGACTTTTGAGGGTCCTAAAGCATGATCCGACCACCCGGTTGATCTGAGGACCGAAGGTCAGGTCGGAGTCAAACCAGATGCCCAAGTTCTTCGCTTTCAGGCACGGGATGGGTGTTGAACCTAGGCATGGTGGCCACCATGCCGACGTCCACGCCGATCGGTCTCCCCCTACGACAAGCACCTCGGTGTTGTTTCCATTGAGCTTAAGGCAATTTGCGGACATCCAGGCAGCTAGGTCTTGCATACAGGCTCTGAAGGTGTCCGCCGAAAGATCGGGTGCACGCGACAGGGAGATCACCAACTGCGTGTCGTCGGCATAGGATGCCATTCGGAGGCCGTAGCTCTCTACCAAAGAGGCAATCGGAGCTACATAGAGATTAAAAAGTTTGGGCTCAGGGACGAGCCCTGTGGCACCCCCTGGTTCAGAACGATTCGCTCAGAATAATAGTCACCCTGCCTCACTTGAAAGCCTCGGCCTGCAAGAAATGAATGAATCCATTTCAGCGCTGTCCCTCTTACCCCACCTTTGCTCAGACACTGTAGCAAGATGGAATGTGCTACGGTGTTGAACGCAGCGCTAAGGTCTAAAAGGATGAGAGCCATAGTTTGTCCCTCGTCGGCACCCTGCCTGAGGGTTTCGGAGGCCCTGAGGAGGGCAGACTCCGTGGAATGGCGGGGCCGAAACCCGAATTGAGTCGGATGAAGTAGGTTACTATCCTCCACATATTTCATTAGCTGCTTATTTACCACCTTCTCAGCTACCTTCGAAAAATAAGGCAGGAGAGAGATGGGGCGTAAGTTATCCAGCTTGTCGAAGCCGATATTAGGCTTCTTACGGAGGGGAAGCACCACAGCCTGTTTCCAATCCTCAGGTATAGAACTGGATCGGAAGGAGACATCTAGCAAATGCCTGATATAAGGTTCTAGTGTCTCTAGGCTGTCACTCAACCTTTTTGGGGAAGCAGGGTCGCGTGGGGAGCCAGATCTGACGGATCTGCAGATTTTGACAAGATCCTCCGATAGAGGAGTGGTGAAGTGAAGTAGCAGATCTAAATCGGCTTCGGCTCCTGCTAAGTCAGCAGGCTCTTCCGCTAGGGGTGGCATGTCGGGAAAAGCAGAGTAAATCTTACACACTTTGTCTCCGAAGTAGTTGGCAATGCGGTTACATGCTGTTACTGAGTAATCTTCATCTCGAGTAACGGTTTTTGGGGTGGATAGGGATTTATATATGCTAAACAATTCCCTAGCCGAGTTTTCTGCCCCGTAAATTTTATCTGCATAGTAGGTGGCCTTCTCTATCCGGATTTTATTATGATAAGATCGTCTCTTTGTGAGGTAGGCCTCTTTCATCCGATCATCATATGCCACTCTCCATTGTCTTTCTGCTCGTTTGCAGTCCCTTTTGGCACAGCGCAGCGCCTCGCTGAACCAGGGTGCAGTTCTTTGTCTGTGGACAGCTTTGGTTGACCAACCCAATGGGGCTGTGTGGTCCAGAGCAGCCGTGATACGGTCATTGAGCAATTTATTTGCCGTTGTCACGTCATTTCCTCCTGGGGGCCCTTCCACGGTAAGAGCCTTATTAAACTCTCGCAGTGAGAATCTTGCCCACCTACGTCGAGGGTAGTTAAGGGGGGTGGGAGCGCTAGCTTTATGCTTGGACAGGTAAATCGTGAATGGAACAAGAAAATGATCTGTCCAGGGCAGGGGCACTGGGGGAGCGACTAAAATACCCTCCCAATTGGCGAATATTGGGTCTAGCAGGTGCCCACGATTGTGTGTTGGGAGCTGACCTTTTAACTCTAGCTGTAGGGTGTGAAGTTCTTCCCGGAACTCCACCGCTCCTTTGTCTAGTGCGTCTTGCAGGTGTATATTTAAATCTCCCAACAGCAAAAACTTGTCCCTCCTAATCGCTGTTTCTGTGACCCACTCTAAGAGATTTCCTTTAAAACTGGCCATAGGTCCCGGTGGGCGATACATTAGCAGGCCCTTTACAGTCATGCTCCCATCAATTGTTATGGTGAAAACACCCGCTTCACAACCTGCCAGGTCAACTAGTTCTAGTTTGCAAGGCCATTGTTGTTTAAAGGCGATCGCAATCCCGCCTCCTCTGCCTATCGGTCTGTCCAGGCGCACCATCTGATAGTCATCAGGTAAAGCCTGAATGATATCGGGATCAGAATAGGCGTCTAGCCACGTTTCAGTGATAAACAGCAGATCATAATGTTTATCAGTGAGAAGGTCATATACGTCATGTTTGTGACAGCTAAGCGACCTCACATTAACGAGGCCGCAGGACAGCGAGGGGTTGCTTGCCCTGGTATCTACTAGGGCTGGGCTGAAGCGGAATTGGCAATAGCTACACCCTTCATTCTCCCCTACCCTTACACTATGGTGACCAAGGGTGCACACAATCGAGGATAAACTTACTAAGTCACTCCTACTCCAGGTCAACCTACAATCTGGGCCAGGGGTAGGGGCCCTGGTTGGCGCAGACGGGCTTGGCTTAGGCGCGGCTTCGGCGCGCGTCCGGCGCGCCCGCTGCGCCAGCCCGCTGCGCCGTCTGGCCGGGACGCACATTATATAGGGTATGAGGAGGGTGGGAGGGCGGCGCGACTAGAGCGCACCCCAGCCCTACCTAAAATGGCGCCCACCGCCTCCAACAGCAAATAACACAAGACGGCTGGGCGAGGCAGAGAAAGGAAGATCAGCGTGATGGAGAAATGTCAGTGTGCCTAAATAAATTCCCCAGTTAACTATTCAATTTAAAACCCCCAAGTAAAAAGTTATAAAAACGATCTCTTTGCAGTTTTAAATCACAATTTCACAGATACATATGCCAGCAAGTAGGTTCCAGGTAAAAACACGCTCGCAGCCCTAGCGTCTCTCACTAGGGAGAGCTCTAAAATAGGCAGCGAGGGCTTCAAAGAGCAGCTCTAAATAGCCTGGGAGGGCGGGAGGGCGGCACGACTAGAGCGCACCCCAGCCCTACCTAAAATGGCGCCCACCGCCTCCAACAGCAAATAACACAAGACGGCTGGGCGAGGCAGAGAAAGGAAGATCAGCGTGATGGAGAAATGTCAGTGTGCCTAAATAAATTCCCCAGTTAACTATTCAATTTAAAACCCCCAAGTAAAAAGTTATAAAAACGATCTCTTTGCAGTTTTAAATCACAATTTCACAGATACATATGCCAGCAAGTAGGTTCCAGGTAAAAACACGCTCGCAGCCCTAGCGTCTCTCACTAGGGAGAGCTCTAAAATAGGCAGCGAGGGCTTCAAAGAGCAGCTCTAAATAGCCTGGGAGGGCGGGAGGGCGGCGCGACTAGAGCGCACCCCAGCCCTACCTAAAATGGCGCCCACCGCCTCCAACAGCAAATAACACAAGACGGCTGGGCGAGGCAGAGAAAGGAAGATCAGCGTGATGGAGAAATGTCAGTGTGCCTAAATAAATTCCCCAGTTAACTATTCAATTTAAAACCCCCAAGTAAAAAGTTATAAAAACGATCTCTTTGCAGTTTTAAATCACAATTTCACAGATACATACGCCAGCAAGTAGGTTCCAGGTAAAAACACGCTCGCAGCCCTAGCGTCTCTCACTAGGGAGAGCTCTAAAATAGGCAGCGAGGGCTTCAAAGAGCAGCTCTAAATAGCCTGGGAGGGCGGCGCGACTAGAGCGCACCCCAGCCCTACCTAAAATGGCGCCCACCGCCTCCAAAAGCAAATAACACAAGACGGCTGGGCGAGGCAGAGAAAGGAAGATCAGCGTGATGGAGAAATGTCAGTGTGCCTAAATAAATTCCCCAGTTAACTATTCAATTTAAAACCCCCAAGTAAAAAGTTATAAAAACGATCTCTTTGCAGTTTTAAATCACAATTTCACAGATACATATGCCAGCAAGTAGTTGCAGATACTACTGCTGAAACAAAGCCAATAGAGGTACCAATGGATGAGGCGGACTGGCCTCAAGGGCAGGGCCGACTTTAGCACTGGTGGAGCCCTGTGCGACAGTATTTGTTGGTGCCCTGAAATTGACTCCCTTCGCCACAGATTCCCTCACTACCACCCTTTAAAAATGCTCCTCAAGTCTCCATAACCACACTCTCTCTCTCTCAGATGCATTTAATTTGATGTACAGCGCCACTGATACCAGTGTAGGTTGTCAGAGCACTTTACATCACATACATTACACAGAGACAATCAATCATACATGTGTAAATCACTGTATAGGAAATGTTACATAAGATAAAGGACTACAAGGTGTAGGAGTCACATAACAAACCATACTAGTACGCATTATAGTTTAATAGTGGTTGGTCTGGAAAAACATAAACTCTGAATTTAGAACGTAATACCATGGTTGGGGGTTCTCTTTAATAACCAGAGTTGATTGCTATCCAAATGAACCCTTTTTGCAACATTAGGATAATCAAAGACTGGGGAAAACATACAATGCTCTAATTTATACCCTGCATTTTCCATTCAGCTCTTAGATGACAGTTAATAGCTCACTGTTCTATGTTAGGATTTCAACTTATAAACTGCAAGTAACAAAAGGATCTCTCCGGCAAAAACTGTAACTCACTGACCTATTTACATTATGTGCACTTTGTGATCTGCATGGTACATGTTCTCTGCAGCAGGCACATTAAACCTTTACGCTACCTTTCCACAAGTCAAAACTTCCACTTGACAAAACTCCATCTCTCTCCAGGAAGAACATTAATCACCAGAATTATCATGGCATTTTTATTGTTGTCGAAAATTGATGGAGGCCAGGAAGGAGGCAGCAAATGCTTTTAGAACCATAATATATTTGCCCATAATCCTGTGAGTTTGCAATCCTGTAGATGCCTCCTTGTGAAAAAAAAAGAATATACAAGTTTTTATCCTTAAACAAGTTTTATATGGAAATACTTCCCTGATTCCAGATATGTATTTTGATGGCTTCTCAGACTAACAGGCTACAAGAATTCTAAATTCCAAACATCTACATGGCTGCAGCAACTATGGATCACAATTGCCTTAGCAAGGATACTGTGGACCAAAAGGAACTTCTGGCGTTACAGTGGCGGCCGCCGTGTAAAGTCTTGGGAGAGTCCTGTGACTCCTTAGGGCTTGTAGTCCTTGTTTTCATTCAGCTGTTTAATGTAGCGCCTCACTCTGAGATGTGAGGCTTGTCTTTAAGTGGTGCCAACACACTGACATGCATGCTTTCAGGATCGGAAGACGATGGGGGTCAACGTCTTCCGATCCTGAAAGCATGCATGTTTGGGAGATCAGATGTAGCACAGCGCACAGAGGTGAGAGCATCATGTGCAGCATCCCAACAAAAAGCAAACGTATTTCATCAGCACACTTTAGGGTCACACTTGGACTTTTTTGTTTACACTCATATTCAATATTGTAATTATTGCCTTTTGCAGCGATTGCGGGTACAAGAAAATACAAGGTTTTCCAACAAATAGAACTTTCAACATAGCGTACTCAATCTTCTGGTCATGTAGCTTACGCTTCAAAGGGACAAATTGCCTCCTGGCTTCCTGTACTTTGATGGTAAAGTCAGGGAAGAGGGGCAGGAAGGATCCTTCATATTTTAAGGTGCCCAGTTCTCTTGCCTTTGGCAAAGCAGCGTCCCTGTCCCGATAATTGAGCAATTTAGCTATGATGGGTCGTGGGGAAGCGCTTGGCTGAGGTCTAGGGCCCAGCGAGCGATGCGCTCTCTCTACCATGAACACAGGGGAGAAGACATCAGCGCCCAGCAGCGTTTTAAGGAGATTTTCAACGAACAGTTCCATGGGGCCCGTCGCGGTAGATTCAGGGAGGCCCGTGATGCGAGGATTGCAGCGCCTCGACCTTGCTTCTAAATCCTTCGCTCTGTCCTGCAACGCCACTAATGCCTTCTCGACCTGACGCTGGGCATTGTGGGTGTCAGACTGGGCCTCCTCCGTTTCCGTGATGCGGCGCGCCGTCATTTCTAGGCACTCCACATGTTTTTCGACCCTTTCAGCCATTCTATCAATCCTGTAGGCCAAAGTGTCTATTTTGGCATCAATTGCCGTCAGACCCCTCTGCATGGATGTGATAATTTGCTTAATATCCCCCACTGGATCGTCCATGGGGTTGTCGGGCTCAGCTGCCGCATATTCAGCCGCGTTCTCGCAGCGCTTCGACTTACGCTGTTCGAAGTTAATCTTCGGCTGTGACTTGTCTGGCTTGCCCATGGTCGCGTGTTCACTGAACCAGCCGCCCTGGCGCGCTTTTTTAAAACTCTAGGCCCCACTACGCAGTGTGGCAACCAGATGCATCCAACACTGCGAGCTCCACTAGTGGTGTGTTAGGAGATTCAGGGGCCCAGTGGGGAGTGAGAGGATTGTAGACAGTTCCCTACCACTTGGGATACCTTTGGTATCTCAGTGTCTCTATTTCCTGGGTGTTTTGGCGCCGATAGCTCTGCGCGTTATAGACGGTGGCCCCAGGCCTCAATGGTCATGCGATCTCCCAGTCCTGAACAGCGAGGCCCCAGCCCAAATCTCAGTGCAGACGTCGCTGTTTTCCGGAGCAGAGCCGTGCCGCGAGATCGCAGAATCCCCCAGGCAGTAGCGCGGTTCAAACAGGTCTGGGACCCACGCGTCCTCAGCGGGGCAGTGCGAGCGAGCACACCGCAGACCTCACACCCAGCAGGCTCGCAGCCCGCAGATCTCAGCGGGGCACGGCTCACCTCGCAATCAGTCGTACTCTAGGGCGCCTCCGATGATCACTTCCTTCCCGCCACAGTCAGTGGAAGGGTCGAAGCATTAGTCGGCATTCACACTACGATCCCAGTAGTCCTGCCAGCAGCCGGCTTTCTCAGGGGTTCTGCAGCCTGGGCGTTGGCCATGCCTCAAGGCTGTGCGTCGATTCGAGGGAGGCAAGCCGGATCTCCCGTGTCAATGACACTAGACAGTCTCAAAGCCCACCAAAATGGTCAGCGGACGACAGGCATCACCACAGAAGGCTATCCACTACCCTGTGCATTGTTGGAAGCTGCAAATTCTTGCCGGATGGTTACGGTGGCTGACAGAGCTCGATCACAACGCGGGCCATCTAGCAGCCGGGCAAGCTCCGCCCTCTCCTACGCATAGTTTGCGGGGGATTCAAACTATGAATTCAGATTGAGACCTTTTGATCCATTTATCTGCCTACCACGGCCCAAAATGAATCTACTGCCCCTATATATGGTGCTTGTTATTGTATCAATATTTTTCTTGCTTGGCTCGGTCGGTAACCGAGACAACTCCAGAAGCCACACAGAAATTACATTGAAATCGGAGTGCTAATCCGTAAGAGGCTCATCAGTTCAGCCAACCTCCATGATGGTTCCAGATCATTGCTTGGATGGTTATAGTAAGCTAAAGTCAGTAGCTAATCCTGATTGTTGTTGTCGCTACTTCTTCTCGTCAATGATTTCCATGCTAGGGTCTCTGAGTCCATTGTCTCAGAATTATCTTGCAGTGTGCTTCTTCTCTCTGTTGAAATCTGTTCTAGAGTTTCTTTACGTTCTGCAGCGACTATTCTGGGCATAGATTAGATTGATGTGCTAATTCTCACTTTCTGTGTCCTGCTCTTAAATCTTTGTCTCTCAAGGAGTGCAATGGATAGGTAGTGCTAGGCTGCCCAGTTGGCCACCAGAATATGGCCTCAGCCTGACCTAGAAAGAATTGGGATTTGTTGCTATCAATTACTTTCAATCTTGCAGGAAACATCAACATGAGTTTCTGGTTGAATAATCATAGCACCTACTTTACATCTGGGAATGTGTTGTATTGTTGTTACACCGCTACTGTGTAGTCAGGGAATAAGAAGATCTTGGCATCCTGAAGCCTTTATGGGCGATTCCTATGAGCCAGCTGCAATAGGTTATCTCAGGCCCTAATGTTAAGAAGTCAAGACACAGTCACTCTTAGGGCAGCCCAAGGAGTGGACGGGGGACGGGGGCGAGGGGGGGGAGTCAGGCAAGGACCCTGTGGACCTGCTCCACTGAGAAGAGCTCAGATAGGGTAGCTGTGGCAACCTGATTTGTGTACCTATCTTTGAGGAATAATTATATACTGAATTCTTCTAATACTTAACAAACAATTTGGCAAAGTCATGGTTACAGGCATGTACAGCTTCACGTGTTACCAGTTCAAAGAACTCCCAACCTAAGGGAAGGTGTGTTGGAAATGTAATGGCAAAGTCCATTTTGGTAAAGTTTGCATGGGTGGATAATGAAGCAAAGTAAGCTAAGTAGTTGATCAAAGCAGCAATGATGAGATTGGGGAGAAGTTGGATGAGTTTCTTCTGTTACCCAATTGGGTAGGTAGTAGCACCCAGAAATCTTTCAGCGTATGAAGATTAGATTGTGTTTAACGGCTAACAAATTAAAAGCAAACTATATGTTGCTTAATAAGGGCATATATGATCTGGAATGGTGGTACCAAGCTCATTTTGCCTTGGTTCTTAGGCCTGGTCTGGTAAGACGTTTACGGTGTCACTAGTGGAGGGCAGTGATGATAAGACTGGTGGTATTTGGGTTACAAGTTCTGCCATGTTTTTGAGGGAAATCTTGGCAAAGTTAATAGTTTTATGCACACCATCAAATTGAAACTAGATTGTGTGCCTGTCAAACACAAGTTGAGAAAAGTACCACCATGTGTGAATAGGGATATGTTAAAGATATTGCACGGTATGTGTGATTAGGGCATGATTAAAGCTACAGATGCTACTTTATGGCTTTCTAGTACAGTTTACACAATCAAATCTAGTAAATTATGCCCCTGCATTGTTCACAGATGTTTGAATAAAGCCATGTGGGTAGAGTGTTTCCCACTTCGAAGAATTGGGGATCTCATTACCACAGTAGGTGAGGTCAAACTGAACTGTTCTTGACATTAGACCTCACTGCAGCATACCAATGGGAGAAGCTTAACCTTGATTCTCAGCATTTAACTTCCTTTGCTTAACCTGTTGGTACTTTCCAGTTTTGACGCACACCATTTGATTTGGCATCTGCTACCTCTGTTTTTGAGAAGGTCATGTCCAATGTTGTTAAGATGTTTCATTACGTTATGTTTAAAAAATTTAAAAATCTGTTTATTCCTTGCGTTTCAGGATGATACATGATTTTTTACGAAAACTGAAGCAGAACATAACACAGGTATGGAGAAAGCCTCCATCTAGGTGGACAGCAGTATCATTATTAGAAAAAGGGAATGTATTTTCAAAAACTAATGAAGTCAACTATCCAGGTCATGTTCTGTTCTATAAAGGTGTCAAGCCCAAACCCTGCCTGGTCAGGAGTGTTAATACACCTCCGCCCAGAAACAGGGATCAATTATATGTTTATTTTTAGGACATTGCAAGTTCTACTCAGAATTCTTGAAAAATGTCACCTATAGGATTGAAAGCTTTACTCTTTTATTAAAACACTTTAGATAGTCTGGACATTGAATTATCAATTCTGATCATATCAAAAGAGGTATTTCCTCTTCTCCAGCACTGCACCCTTGAGGGGAAGGTCATTTGACATATTACCATCAGTGCTAGTTCATGTAGCCTGAGTGCTGTGCTTCCCAATTTGACGGTGTGAGTGAGGTGAAAGTTGGATTTGCATACAGACCACTGAGCGATGTTAAAAGAAGTTACCTAGTTATCAAAAATGAAAGAGAAATATTTGCTTTTGGAGGGTGGACAAATTAAGTTATATCTTTGGGGGTGACCTTTAAGACTTAGGACTTACCATCTTGCCCAAGCTGCATATAATTGAATTATAAGATGGTAAACATTTTTGTGGGAAAGAATATGATGGCAGATTTTTTATCTAGATTTCCTGACGATGAAGATCAAGCGACGGATCAAGAACAAGTGGAGCAAGCACGACCATCATTTTCACAAGACCATGAGTGTCATTCCTACGAACCATGGCCCCTATCGTCAGAACCATAGTGTACTCACAGTCCTTAATATTCAGATCCTTTGCCATCAAATTACTCAGTGGTTGGGTATGCAAAAGGACAGTCATAGGTAAAAAGGCTGATATGGTGTTTGTTCTAAGGGCAGACATTAGAGTGTGATGTGTCAGTGCCAGAACAATGAAAAGAGTACAGTTTAAGCACAGAGCTCCTGGAATGTGTTAATATGAGTAAGGCGACTAGAACAGGGTTTTCTAACACTGGATGATGTGGAAAAGAACCATGCCACATCTTTAGCAAACATGAAGTTCAGGATTCGTTCTTTCTATAGGCCACAACTCAACAGTGTTCCTTCAGTTAACTGGTGCAAGCATTCTAAGGCTTAAGGGAGTTCCCTTTATACAATCTTCATGTTTTCAATAGCCAAATATTCCCTGACACAGCAACCCTAAAGAACAAATGATGGACGGAATGCACAACATTGTCAAACATTCATCCCCAGTACAGAGATCTGGGCCTAAATCCATCGTTTTTTGCTACTACACCATTCCAGTTTGAACCCACCTATATGCAAATCAGTCTTGACCCTGCTCCCCATGGGAACAGTCCATCCCAAACTGCCAGGCCAGGTCCTCCCTGGCCCAGAAACGAGCATCCTGGGACGGGTTTCAGCTTATCATCCCACATCAGGCAGGATAGCTTGGCTCAGGTGGCACAGCAAGCATGGGACCCACGTCTGGTTATACTTTCCCACTTAGGGCGACAAATGCAAAAAGAACTAATGATGGACGGATTGCTGAACAATGTCACACACTCACCCCCAGTACAGAGGTCTGGGCCTAAATCCATCTTTTTTTCTCACCACCCCATTCCAGACCCCAAAACCAATAGTGCTCCCTCCAAAAATGGGACTGAGCCCGTTCTATTTGGATTGATAGGCTTTCTCATTAGTATAGGCATTTCCTGCACCATCTGCCATGACATTGCCTGAAAGCTAAGTATGCAAAACTTTAGCAGTGGCAAAGCACACAGAATCCCAAAGCCAGCAAAACAAGACATGAAACAAATTGGGGGGCGGGGGGGAAACGAATAAATGATGGAATTTCTAACAAATGGCATGTATAAATTAATTACACACAAACCAAGATTGCGTCACTTAAGGTGTCCCAAGCTCGGTTGGGATGCAGAAAAGGGCCTACTCCAGTTGAAAGGTTGCTTGTAAAAAGGATTTTGAACCCCTCAACCATATTTGATGGTATGTTTCTCATTGGGGTTGCTCCTGTCCTGCAAGTGAACCAAAACAAATGGGGTGGGCAAGAAGAAAGGAGAGAATACAAGCTCATCACTGACAGAATACCTTGAAATAGATGAGATTATCTGCCACCTGCCATCCCTTCAGATTAATCAGAGATTAATTATCCAGGCGGAGATTTATTCTTTATTCCTTGGTTAACATACAGACTTGCATCATATTTCTCTCACTTCGCTGATCTCATCACTAACTAGGAGCATGGGATCAGTTTAGCACTGCTTAAGGGGACTGGGCAGTCCCGCAGAATGCCCATAAACATAAGGCACACTCACAGGTGGCAGAAAAATTATGTATTGACAATGTAGGCATGCACAAAAGCCCCATCACCAATCCTTTAAACTTTGTATAGTAGGACATTTGAATAAATGGGTTTTCATCAGAGATCTTATCAGGTGACCAATCACAACACCTTCAACTAGTAATATCCAGCATCTATTGTACCCATTTTGAGGAGCAACCCTAGTGATGACATATGTCAGCTCATCCGGATTAGAGGTCAAAATCCTTTGTACAAATAACTAAGAGGATAAAGTCAACTAAAGGATGCCCTTCCCCACTTAGCGACTGCACTTGGGACAGTGTACGTGATAAAGTGTTGGTTTGAATTTGTTACATTAGGGATGGCTACTGTACGACATGGTAAACATGTACCGCCACCCTTTGGCATGAAATATGTTATGTTATGTTATGTAATGTTATGTTATGTTCATTTTGACTTGTAGAGCGCTTAGTACTTGCAGGTCTCTAAGCGCTTCAAGAAGATCCACGAAAGTTCCACGAGAGTTGTATCACAGAGGGGAGTGTTATGCCCAGGCTTCTGTAAATAATATGGTCTTAAGTTTCTTCCTGAATGGAAGGAGGCAGCTTTCAGAGCGAAGCTGACCAGACAGCCTGTTCCAAAGTTGCGGCATAAGGACCGAGAAGGCTCGACCGCCTTTAGTGGTGTAGTTGAATCATGGGCATTTTAGAAGGCCCTCTGTGGAGGACCTTAGTGAGCGGCAGGGGGAGTATTTCTCCAGGCGTTCCTTGATGTAATTGGGTGCCTGTCCAAATAGGGCCTTGCGTGTAATGCAGAGGCCTTTGAATTTGGCCCTCTGCTTGCTGGGTAGCCAGTGCAGTTGTTGCAGTAGGGGTGATGCCCGAGTGCGCCTAGGTAGCTTGAAAATTAGCCTGGCGGCATCATTCATCACCACCTGGAGTTTGCCCAGCAGTGAGTCCGGTAGTCCGATGTAGAGCGAGTTCCCATAGTCAAGCCGGGCCAGATCAGGGCGGCCACTACTGTCCTCATGGTTGAGAAGGAGAGGAAATCAGAACCTCAGTATATCAATTGATCTCTCAAATAGGCAAAGAAGGGGGAGGGCAGTTGTCCAGAACTGTGCAGTTCAAGCATTGGAGGTAAAGACTTCTTTGTGGCTGCCATGACAATATAGACACAACTGTTCAAGCTTGACAGGAAAAACATAAACTCGATAACCAAAGTGCCTGATTATGAGTGGGTATGAGGAACGGTGCAAAAGGTGTTATAACACACAATAAGATACAACTCTCTAGAGGTGGGATTTAGCAAGTTTAACATACCACACCTGCTGCGTTTTGGGGGAATAATGTATGGATTTTGGTGCCTAATGCACCAAAATCTTGTGTTACAGTAAATATATTACTCTTTTCACCTTTTAACTTTTGACCTGCCGAAATTTAACAAAGGGTAAGGTCTTCATTGCACTCAGTAACTCCCTGGTGTGGTAAATTCCACACAGCTTGGAATACTGCTCCTTGTGCAAACAGAGGACCCTCTCAGAATCAGGGCCAAAGTGACCATCTCAGAATCAGCGCCAAAGTGACCCTCTCAGAATCAGGGCCAAAGTGACCCTCTCAGAATCGGGGCCAAAGTGACCTCTCAGAATCGAGGCCAAAGTGATCTCACAGAATCAGGGCCAAAGTGACCCTCTCAGAATTGGGGCCAAAGTGACCTCTCAGAATCAGGGCCAAAGTGACCTCTCAGAATCGGGGCCAAAGTGACCTCTCAGAATCGGGGCCAAAGTGACCCTCTCAGAATCGGGGCCAAAGTGACCTTCCAGAATTGGGGCCATAGTGACCTTCCAGAATCGGGGCCAAAGTGACCCTCTCAGAATCGGGACCAAAGTGACCCTCTCAGAATCGGGGCCAAAGTGACCTCTCAGAATCAGGGCCAAAGTGACCTCTCAGAATCGGGGCCAAAGTGACCCTCTCAGAATCGGGGCCAAAGTGAAGTCTCAGAATCAGGGCCAAAGTGACCCTCTCAGAATCTGGGCCAAAGTGACCCCTCAGAATCGGAGCCAAAGTGACCTCTCAGAATCAGGGCCAAAGTGACCCTCTCAGAGTCGGGGCCAAAGTGACCTCTCAGAATCAGGGCCAAAGTGACCCTCTCAGAATCGGGGCCAAAGTGACGTCTCAGAATCAGGGCCAAAGTGACCCTCTCAGAATCGGGGCCAAGGCCAAAATGACCCTCTCAGAACCAGGGCCAAATTACAACCTTTGTCCTAAATTACTCATGCAAATGTAACCTCCAGGCTGCATCCCGCACTCATTCCTGTGAACTGTGCTGTCTAATCTCAAGGCCCCCTCCTTCGCCCCATAAATTGCTGAAGAGAGAATGTTTCCATCATTGTTAAATAGCAGGCTCCCTTAAGACCAAGTCCTCGGCAGTTCGGTGATCACTGCGCAGTATGGAGTGCATAAAAAGGCGCCATAAGTCACTGCCTTTCCAATCATCGCAGCATTCTGCAGGGCTCCTTCGGCTGGCGAAGAATTCCCCTGGCAGCCCTGAGATGTTTTTTTCATCACTGACAGCGCTGCCAACAGCATCATCAAGGCCACAGGCACCAGGGGAAAAAACTTGTCGCGCCTCCAAATTTAAGTGATAAAAAACGTGACGTTTTAATGTTGCCTTTCACTGCGGCGTAAGCTTGGAAATTAGAATGTTAAGCAGCCAGCAGGCGGGCGATTAATGTTGATGTAACGTGCTCTCAGTTGGACGAGAGGGCACTGCACAGACCACTGACAAGCTATAGTGTGGAAAAGGCCGCTTTAATGAAGCAGGCGCACATAAACATATATAAACACGGACGTCTAATTCACCAAAATGCCATGGTAAGCGGAAGTGACATCGCACACCATTTGACCTTTACTTTGACTCACATACACATGTTTACATATACTAACACATTTATTTGCACACTCTGGCGCATATAAACACACACTCACCCTCAAGCATACATACAACAAATTTAAGAGCATTTTTTTGCTTACCTTAGTTTACAGATAGGGTCATATTCTAATGCTAATGTACACCATTTTTTTTTTTTTTTTTGTTTTTTTTGTTTTTAAAAGTTTTTATTGAACAATAATTCGATTACAAGCACGGGCCTACAACCACCAGGGCCGGCCGCTAAGTACAGAATGAAATATACATTTATCAAAGCTGCAGTCGGTTCCCGGGGGTCGGCCCCGTAGTGAGTCCGGATAGTTCTAGAGGCACAGGAGACTTAGATCCAAAAAACACAGAAAACTAAAAGAAAAACAAAAGGCGAGGCATAAAGACAAACGGCGCAGGTCAGGCTTCCTCCGGGGAACTCCAGGTCAGACCATTAAGCAGCACACGAAAGGAAGGAGTACCGGGAGGCTGGGGACGGGGGGGGGGGCCAAGGGAACTGAACGTCCATATATAGTCATTCCGAAAGGTGCCAGGAACCGTCAAGGGTCAGGGGGACATGGCGATATCGGTGTCCACCAGGGGGGGCGTACAGATACCCCCGCGATATGCATTCCATTGCCCCCAGATTCTGCCCCATGTCCCCGGCCTACCACGGGCAACATACACAGTCTTCTCCCTGAACATACACCAGTCCATATTCTCCTTCCATACTGACACGGTGGGCGGCCGCTGGGCACCCCAAAGCTGCGCTATATCTCTCTTGGCAATCATGTTCCCCAGGGCCGCCCACCGAGTCTGAGCCGCGCTATAATCATTGGGCTCCCACACATTCAGGACACAGCGACGCACCTCCGGCAGCAGCACAACCCCAGTGACCTGTCCCATAACCGTATGTACCCGGCGCCAGTAGTCCGCCACCTCGCGGCACTCCCACAGGATATGGAGAAAGGTGGCACTGAGCCCACAACCCCGCTTACAGAGCCCATCGTCGGAATATCCCATCGAGACCAAGCGAGGGCCTGTCACATACACCCGGTGAAGAATCTTAAGCTGTACCAACCGGAGACGGGCCGGAATGGCGACCTCTTTGGGGGACGACAGTGCAGACTGCCAGTCCTCGTCGTCCAATTCCACCCCATCCCCCGTCCAAGCCTCCCGAAGGCGCACCAAGAGGTCAGCCCGATGATTAATCAGTTTCTTATAAATTAAAGAAATAGTGCTGTCCGGGACATGTCCGTCAAGTATGCGGTCCTCGAGGGGCGAGGAAACCGGGATCGTGGTCCCCTCTCCAAAGACCGAGAGCAGGGCGTGTCGAACCTGGGCATAGCGGAAGAACTCCCTGTCCGTAAGCTCATATTCGGCCTGAAGAGCCGCGAAAGTCTTAACCGCGCCCTTATGCCACAGGTCTCCCACTTTGCTGATACCAATCGTGTCCCACTGGTCAAACCCCTTCGTAGTCCAGAGGCTCCCCAGGCGATCGGAGGCAAACAAAGGAGTAGCACATGTCAGTCGCTCACCCCAGCCCGTGGCCGCAGTGGCGGCCCTCCAGGTCCGCACAGCAATCTTAGTAGGACCCGTAAGGGTCCGGCCAGCCGAGCGGGAGTACAGCGCCCTGTTATAGTCCCCGCCGGGAAGCAGGAACTTGTCCATCTCATACGCCGGGTTCAGGCCAGGCGCATACGTGGCATGGTTGATGGCCGAAAGCTGCGCGGCCCAATAATACCTGCGAATGTCGGGAAGCGCGATGCCCCCGTCATACCAGGGGAGAGTAAGCTTAGCAAGAGCAATACGCGCCCGCCCATCCCACACCAGTCTCCTCTGCAGGCTCTCTACCTCCCGAAAGTAGGCCACTGGGATGACGTCGAAGGAATTCTGGAGTGCATAGAGGAACCTGGGAAGGGACATCATTTTGAACAGCGCGGCCCGACCCAGCGGGGACAGGGGCAGCCTGCACCACCGGGCCGTATCCTCTCGCAATCGCCGAAGCGGACGCAGGAGATTCAGCTCATAGCGAGCCACCGGGTCCAGCGAAACGTGTATCCCCAGATACTTAAAGCCGCTCAGTGATACCTGGATCGGAAGCCGAGGCGGTAGGAGTGGAGGACCACCGGAGATCGGATAGACGCAGGATTTAGACCAATTGATCGTGAGACCGGAATTATTCCCAAAGGAAGTCAGAACGTCAAAGAGGACGTTGAGCGACTGCCGCGGTGAGGTGAGATATAGGAGAATATCGTCCGCATACAGCGAAACCCGATCTTCAAAGCCCGGGGCCCACCGGATCCCTCGAAGCGAGGGCTCCCAGCGGAGCCAAGCCGCGAGTGGCTCCAGGGCGAGAGCGAAGAGCAAAGGGGACAACGGGCATCCCTGCCTCGTGCCCCTGCCGAGGGCAAAGGGCCGAGAGACCCGCCCGTTCACCACCACCTGAGCCATGGGTCCCGTGTACAGAAGCTTCACCCAGCCAATAAATCCTTCCCCAAAGCCAAATTTAGCCAAGACAGCCCAGAGGAATGGCCACTCGATGGTGTCAAAAGCCATCGTGGCATCCAAAGAAACCAGCACGGCCGGTTCGGAGAGGAGCTCCGCCCTGGCAAGGGCGCCATGAAGACGCCGCAAGTTAAGAGCGGTGTTACGATGCGGGATGAATCCGCATTGGTCCGGATGAATCAGATCGCACACGACGCTCAACAGACGATTGGCAAGGACTTTCGCCAGGATCTTAGGCTCCGCATTTAGCAGTGAAATAGGCCGGTAAGAAGTACAGCGATCTCGCGGCTTGTCCTCCTTGGGGATAACGACTATCGTGGCCAAACGCTGATCGGCCGGGAGGGAACCCGCCGCCAGAGACTCACGGAACATGCGACTGAGGAAGGGCGCAAGCTTGTCAGGGCGCAATTTATATAGCTCAATGGGCAGACCGTTGGGACCCATAGCCTTGCCCGAGCGAAGGGAGCGGATCGCGGTCGCTATTTCATCCACCGACAAGGGGGCGTCCAGCCGCTCACGGTCCTCAACGGACAGGCAGGGCAAGGCGATATCCCTCAGTAGAAGGCGAGAGTCGTCCTCATCCCTGTCAGTCACTGGGGAGTACACAGCCCGGAGGTGGTCGGCAAAACATTCCACAATCTCGTCAGGCTCCGTCACACACACACCATCCGCAGCACGCAACTCCGGGACCACACGATTCACTCTCTCCTTCCTGTCCAGCCACGCGATCAACTTTCCCGCCTTGTCCCCGGCATCGTACAGTCGACCCTGCTGCTCCCTATACATAGTTTTGGCCGCGTCAGTGACCAGGGACCTATATTCAAACTGTTTCAGGCTGAGGGCATGGAGCCCGTCCGGAGTAACATTCGCCTCCAAGGCCGACTCCAGCCCCAAGATGTCAGTCTCCAGCCTCACCACTGCCTCACTCTTGACCCTCTTAGCCACCACTATCTGGGAAAGGGCGTGTCCGCGGATCACGGTTTTAAAGGCTTCCCACAGGGACATTGCAGAAGACACCGACCCCTCGTTATCCAGGAAGTATTGGTCCATAGCCTTAACCAGGCTGTCACGAGTCGTAGGGTCTCGCAGGTACCATGGGTTAATGGGAGCGATCCGCCCTGCAGACCGCGGCCCGGTGTCAAAAACAAGCCACAGCGGAGAATGGTCGGAGATACCCCGCGCCAGGTGCCTGACCTCTCGAATCCGACCAGTCTGCGCCGCGGGCATAAGGAAGTAGTCTAACCTAGAGAGACTCCCATGCGCCCCCGAGTGAAAGGTGAATTGGCATTGGGTCGGATGCATTAATCTCCAACTATCCACCAGGCCGAAGGTCTCCAGCATCCCACCCAGCCATGCCTGGGCAGCGGGGAGGGTCCTTGGTGGGTGACGATCCAGTTCACCCGAAACCACAGAATTAAAGTCCCCGCCCATGAGCAGGAGGCTGTCCGGAAGGTCAAGCAGCATTCGACCCAAGTCGGTGAAGGTGGAGTTCTGGAGGCCCGGGGGGACGTAAACTGAAACCAGGGCAAGGGGCTGCCCCTCCCACCTCCCAATCAAACACACATAGCGCCCTCTGTCATCCGAGACTATCTTAGTGATCTCCACCGGAAGTGAGGTTCGCAGCAGAATGCCCACCCCCCTGGAACCAGTTGTGAAACCAGAATGGGCCACGAGGCGGTATCCCCCCCTGTTCATTGCATGACAAACATTGCCAACCAGATGCGTCTCCTGGAGAAACACCACATCAGGAGTCAAACGACGCAAATATTGCAGTACTACACCCCGCTTGATACGGTCCCCCAACCCATTAACGTTCCATGACATAAGCCTCAACCCGTCCCCCCCATCCCCCCCAATAGATCAAGGGTCCCCCAGCCTGCAGCACAGTTCCCAAATGTGGACAAAAATCAGTACCTCGCCCTGTAAACAAAAAACACACAGCAAAACAAACCCTCCTCCCCCCCATCCCCACCCCAGGACCAACTCCCCCCACCCTGCACCCCTGCGGGCCAAAAAACCCCCCCAACTTGCAGTGTGCCTGTCGCCCCACTAACCCCATTCTACGAAAAGAACCCAGAGGAGGTAAGGGACCCGTCCCCGCCCGCCCCCCTCACTGGTCCTGGTAAAACACAATATGCAAATGAAATAAGACCCGACTGTACAGTGCAAAAAGGCAAAATCAAGGACCAAAAGTCATTCTAAAGGGGACCCATCACCTGCGGTGCCCGCAGAGGGTCCGGGACGGCCACCTCCGTCCGGCAGAGAGTCCAGCCAGTCACTTACAGCCACAGGAGAGTCAAAAAAGGCTGTCCGATCCCCATGTTCCACTCGGAGTTTTGCAGGGTAGAGCATCGAATACTTTAGGCCCAGCTCACGGAGACGACGCTTCACCCCTTGGAATCCCATCCGTTGTTTCTGGACCAGTTGCGTGAAGTCCGGGTAAAAATTGATGGTCGAGTTCTCATGACGAACCGGGCCGTGGGTCCGTGAGGCCTGCAGAATAGCGTCGCGGTCCCTGTAGTAGAACAGTTTGGCCACGATAGGCCTCGGGGGGGCCCCCGGCCGTGGCCGACCGCCCGGAACTCGATGGGCCCGCTCCACGGCAAAGAACTTACTTAGGCCAGCCGAGGACAACTGTTTCAGGATAAGTTCCTCGACCACGAGGTCAACCGGGCGGCCGTCAGAGGACTCCGGTACACCTATGACGCGGATGTTGTTGCGTCGGGCCCGTCCCTCGAAGTCCTCAAGCCGCCGGGCCATATGGTCGTTAACCACCCTGATGTCTCCAAGCGCGGCCCGCAGATCCGACACCTCCGCACCGAGGGTGGAGGTCCGTGCGTCGAGAGCCTGGACCTTCTCGTTAGTTTTGGAGAGGTCGGCCCGGATCAGGGTGACATCGATCGCGACAGTGTCAATCTTGCGGGCCAGGGCCTCATATTGCGTCGCGATGGTTTCCCTGATGCCATCAATGGCGCCCATAATGTCCTGCAAGGATAGTTCCGTAGTGGCGGTCGCGCCTCCTTCCGCAGTATCCGAGGGGAGGCCAGCAGCGCCAGAGGGCCCCCTGCCCTGGGTGTAGCGGTCCATGTTATTGCTCTGGACTGCCCCCCCGCGGAGGGAAGCCTTGGTCTTGCGGCCCTCGGGACCCCCTTTGCCCCCCATGTGAACACGGTCACCCGAGGGGACCTCCAATCAAGAGGTGTAAGGCACCAGCAAGAAGACCACAAAATGTCGGTATAGGGGGTCCGAGGCGATAGGCGTTCTAGTGGCAGATGAAAGAAAACCTCATGCAGAGGCCCAGGAAGCACCTCTCCACCCCGAGCGCACCTCCCTGCCGGTCTCCTGAAGTGCAAAACCGAAACCGAAAGTGGTGGATCGGCAGCTGGCACCGCGCTGAAGCCGCTGTTGTTCAATTGCAGCCCGGTCCCTCGGGTCACCTTCACCCCGGTCACCTCCGTCGGGTGGGTCCCAAAAGTTCCGACGACGACAACTCAGGATTCCCAGGTCCGATTTGAGTTTTGAAAAGAGATATACGCTCAGCTGGTCTTTATCTCCCAGATTACATAAGCCACGTCAGGATATTCTCAGGATAAATTCCGAGGAGCAGAGAGGGTCCGGGGAGCCCTGTGCTCACGCGACCATCTTGGATGCGCGCTAGGCTCCTCCCCTCTGTACACCATTTTTTATTACACTAATAGTGAATACTATCATTCACTATTTGTATAATTAAAAAAATGGACAGAACAAGGCAAGTGAAGCTCCAACCAGCATCCATTAGGAAGAGCTGCCCGTGTGTTCCAGGCACTGGATGGATGGGTGTTCCAGGCACTGGTTTTGCCACCTCTGACGCCAGGGGTCGCAAAAGCAGTGCCAGGAGTAGCAAGGGGCAAGCCAGGGGTCACAGCTGCGACCCCTGGCGACCCCTAAATGGCCCCCATTTATTAATAACCCTTGGTAAAATTGCCTTACAAAACTGTCATGGCCCACCCCACACCCCTAAATGTCCCCCTACAATTACCGCAGGCCAAGTGCCTGTCACTGTACCTATAGTATACATCCTGAAGTAACTTTTACTTCCTAAAACTGTAAACCTTTAACTTCTTGCTTTCTACAAGTGTCAGTTTACTCCCACCCTCCCCTTCAAACTGCTTTACCCTGCCCAACAGCTATAAAACCAATTGAAACCATGAAAACATCAAGGGGTTTTCTGCCCCCCTCCCCAGTGCTGCTACTTATCTAAACGGCCTCCATAAGCAAACACCCAGTGCCTCTCACTATGCCCCATGAACCTGCATCAGGTGCAAATCCATCCCTATTGTAGACAAATGAACACTTTCAACTCGAAAACCCCCCACCGCTTTGTACTGCAATTCCGGGTGCAATATTCTACCCAGAGGCTGGATTTTGAGATTTCTTATGGGGTTAGGGCACCTACTGCAGAAATATTTGCATGTACAGCAATTTCAGAAATGAATGGTTAGACAACCACGGTGGTTAATGCACTTTCTTGTAAGATCTGTTTTGAATCATAGAGTAGCTTTCAGGGTTAATGTGCCTGCTGCAAATCACATTGTGTAACATGCAGATCAGACATTTGTATTTTATGTAGATAGGTAAGTGGATTACTGCATTTGACACAGAAATCTTTTTGTTATTTACAGTTCATAAGTTGTGATTGTTCTAATGTAGCACAGTGAGCTATGGACCATGCACCCTGGGACGTACCGGGGGCGGACCAGTCACCAGCCTGCACCCCGCTGAGGCGGGAGGGAAGTCTAGGTGTGCTGGCAGAGTACCTCCGCAACAGGACTGGGAGAGGGATCCTGCGACAGACGGTTTGGGTCTGACCTTGTGGGGGGATAAAGGGAGCGGAGCTACCCTGCGACAGCCCCACCCGAACTCTGGGGAAGCACTGGGGCAATTGACGATGTAGAGACTCTCAGACAGGCGTAGCCCCGGGAGGAACCCAGGGCCTCAACCAGGGCCTCCAGGGATCAGAGCCTGGAAAAACAATGTGCCTGGGGGCACATGTAGTGCCCCCCCCTTCCGTTGCTCGGTCGTGTGTGCACTGTGTGCCATGCATGACTTGGCACACAGTGCACCAATGTGCTGGAGGCACTGCCACAGCTGCGAGATATGCTACAGGCTCTTCCTGTGAGCCTAGCATTCCCCTACTGTGGCTCTGCCACAGCAAGACCACCACTGCGTCGGTCATGTCAAAATACGGAGGACAGGGTGCTGCCAGCTTGACGGTGGTCTGCCGACTACTGACATTATGGTCTGGCGGTCAGACCTCCAGGTTCATAATTAGGCCCTTAAGGCAGATTGTTGGAGATGTCTCCTTATGCTTTGATTGAAATGGTAGTAACAGCCTAGTATGGCTGTATGGAGGAACATTTTTAAAGTGGTTTCAATCATGACTTGTTCAAAGTCATTGATTATTTCTTGTGGGTTGTAGGTATTTGTTTTATGTCTAATGTGATCTAAGGGTTTGTAGCAAGTGATGTTTTTTTATTTGGTATCGCTGGTAGCTTTTTTAGTTCAAACAATTAAATATTTTAAAGTGGGTATATGTGGTAGTTGGCCTGTCAAGTGTTCGGGGACTTTAGGCAGTATATCTTTTAGGATTTTGGTTGTGGGTTGTTGGGAGCTAGTGCTTACCTCTCCTCTATCCTGCAATACCTCCCTTACTTCTATTTCTGTCACATTTGGGGGGTGGTTGCGTTCTCTTAAATTAATGACAACATTATCAATTGTAGTGACCCTCCCATAACTTGCATTAAAATAATATGTGGTATATTTCCAATTCACATTACTGTGGATGCCATTTCATTGGTTGTAGGTGATTTAGGAACTGCTTTTCTTTCTGGGATGTTATATATGTAGCCCTCTCTGTCACTCTATCTGAAAGTAGTGTAATAGTATAAATAAATTAATTTTTTTAAAGTTTATACATTTATTATTTACAATTAAAATTTTGCAGCTTCTTCTATTTTGTATGCTTAAATGTATGTTCTTTTTAGATGTTTAACACTGCTTTTCAGCTTTTCCGTTGGGTGTGTTGTAATGTGGAGCTAGTGCTTTCTGCTTTGTTGGAAAAAAATAGCATCAGTTTCATTTGATAGGTGTTATTTTCTGTCAGGTTATCACTTTTCGAAGTAGAAGTGTTTTGTGATAGGTGTTTTTTTCTCTCAGGTTGTCACTTTTCAAAGTCATAGTGCTTTCTTTTAGGAAGTACATGTGAAGAAATAGAAATTGGAGAGTGTTTTGTTAATTATTTACTATTTTACATTTTTAATGTAAGTTTTAGTTAAAATATAAGTTTTACTTACCTGGGTAGGTAATTGTCGAGATGTTCTTCTTTGAGGGTCTGGTCAGAGAATATGGCAGAATTCCCTCATCTTGCAGCATTTGACGTTTCTTAAGTATTTAGTTGATAAAATGAGTGTGCCTTTTATATTGTTCATTTAATTGTTTGTCTGACTTTATTGGTTAATGTTGTTTATAGTTTGACTTTATTGGCTAGTTTAGTTTTAGTTTGAACTTTTTTTTATCAGTTATGGCATTCTAAGGTAAACTCTAATTTAGGTTTTATATATAGGTTTGAATATAATTTTATTTAGATATGTGCACACACACACACACACATATATATATATATATATATATATATATATATGTATATATATATATATTTATATATATATATATATTTATATAGTTGTATAAACTTTGGTAGTTAATGCATTTTTTAAATTAAATCGTCATGAATTTAGTTATATATTTAATTGGGGTGAATTAGAAATATTTTGGTGATGTAAAATATTTATTTTTAATTCAGACATGTGTATACAATGCTTTATGTTTATTTTAAATAATTGTTTTACATAAAAAGCACTTTTAAAATGTATTAATGATAATGTAATTATGTTGCCAATATTATTGTCACTGATATTGATTGAACCAATATTTTTGACACATAATATGTTTATTTAAATGTGAGGATATTTATGTTCCTGATATTTGTGTTTTCGATAAAAGTAGAAATCGATATTTTTAACAACAATATTTGTGTTCTCGATATTTGTGGTTTTATTAGTGAAGTATAGGAAGGTGATATTTTTGTTAACAATATTTATTTTCTGATATTTTGGTGTTCCTTCATTGCTGATATTGTATATATCGATCTTATGTCAGTGATCCATCGGAGAGTGTTGCAGAACCAGTGGTTGGTGATATGTGGTGCTGGACATGCTACTATTTTGTTATTAGCAGTAACTTAAAAACTTTTTCAATAAGAAAAAAGCAGTAAACTTACCTAATAGTGCAAATTACTCATACATTTTAGCTACCTTTGTGAATCAGGCCCTGTTTGTCCAGCTCATGTCTGTGCAAAAGTGCAGGGTACAATATAAAATGTCAGAATCAACTGTGTCTTAAGAAGAAAGTCACTCTGATTTTGAACCCCACCCACCTCGGGTTAAGATGAATGAAAAACTACATTGTTTATTTTTCCATGAAAATGAGGGCACATAATACCAATTCAGCATTCATATAGAGATTCTTATTAAAAAGAAGTGCAGCTTTTCAGCACTTAAAAGAAAGTTGCTAATTTTTTTCCATTTCCATAATGTTCAGTTGCTTTTGTGTGTTTTCTGAATTATACTATAATATTACTTTCAGTGAAGGGAAGCACTGTGCATCACTTCATTCTTTAGACTAGTTTCTGTTCCCTGCTCATTTCACTACTAGAGCATTCTGACCCTTCACCTTTGTTTCCAGAGCACAGTGTCCCTTTTCCCTCAACCACTAGTAGTGTCACCCTTCACTGTTGCTTCTAGAGTATCCTACTCTTTCACTTTTGCTTTCACAGTATTGTGCCTCTCTCACCACTGCTCATAGTGTATGGTGCACCTGCCACCTTTGCTTGCAGAGTGATGTGCATCAGCATGTTTGCTACAACAGTGTTGCCCTCTCTTTTCCATCACTCTCTGCTTGGTGGCCTGCATCATTTACTTCAGGAGCACTGTACAATTTCACCTTTGCCACTGCTTCTACATTGTTTTTTTTTTTTTTTTTTTTTTTTTTTCAAATGTGATAACTGCAGTTGTTTTTTTTTTTTTTTTTTTTTTTTTTTTGAAACCGTTTATTGCAGTTTATAGAAGTTACAGGTATGGGCCTACAACCACACGGCCGGCCGCTAGAGCATCAAAAGCATATTACATACATACAGCAAAAAACTTTCTCAGCGGTGCACAGTAGGAAGACAGGAGTGATCAATGGTGCAGGCCTCACAGCTCCATGCCCACAGTACGGTTCCATTTTCTTAAAGCAAAACAACGTAAACAAACCACAACCGCAAGGCAACCCTCGATCCAAAGTGACAACACGTGCTCCATACGTGGGGGATCCAAACCAGCAGCAAAATTCTGAAGAGGGGGACGGGAGTAGATCAGGGACTGGGGGACCGCGCGCCCGCGGCCAAGGGAGGGGCGCCATCTAGGGAGACGGAGCCGGCGAGGCCGCCGGTAGCAGCGGCGGCTCACAAATACCCCCGCGGTAGGCGTTCCAGGGGCCCCAGAGTTTCATCCACGCCCCAGGCTTACCCCTCGCCACATACACCACCTTTTCACGAAACATACACCAATCCATATGCTCTTTCCAGGCCGACACCGCAGGGGGCCTCTGGGATCCCCACAATTGGGCAATATCACGCTTGGCTATCATGTATCCCAGAGTCACCCACCGCCCCTGCGGGACCGAGTAGTCATTTGGTTCCCAGACATTCAGCAAGCATCTCCTCGCTTCAGGCAGCAGCGCGACACGCGTAACCATTCGTAGAACCTCATGCACACCACGCCAGAATCGCTCCACCTTCGGGCACTCCCACAGTATATGCATGAAAGTCGCCAACGCACCACAGCCACGCTTACACATTCCATCACCGGCAAAACCCATACGTAAAAGCCTTGGCCCCGTCACGTAGACCCGGTGAAGGATCTTGAGCTGGACGAAACGAAGGCGAGCCGGGATGGCCACCTCTTTTGGAGAGGCCACCGCGGAGATCCAATCCTCGTCGTCCAGCTCCAGCCCGTCGGCAACCCAAGCCTCGCGGAGACTAGTCAGCAGACACGATCTATCGTTAATCAATTTTTTGTATATGAGGGAGATCGTGCTGTCCGGGACATGGCCATCTAGCACTCTGTCCTCCACGGGGGAAGACTCCGGAATGGATGCAACATCCGGGAAGACGGAGCCCAGCGCATGGCGGACCTGTAGGTACCGAAAGTACTCACTGCCCTGCAGCTGAAACTCCGCCTGCAGCGTCTCAAAAGTTTTGAATCCCCCCCTCGTCCAGAGATCTCCCACCGTGCTGATTCCGATCGTGTCCCACTTCTCGAAGCCCTTCGACGTCCACAGGGAGCCCAACCTCTCAGATGCATACAGCGGAGACGCTCGGGTCAAACGGTCCTTCCACCCCATAGCTGCATTAGCCGCGTGCCAGACACGCACCATGACACGCGTCGGTCCCGTCAAACGGGAGTCGGGCGCGCCAGAGTAGAGCGCTCGATTATAATCGCCACCGGGCAGAAGCGTCCTGTCCATCTCAAATGCCGGGTTCAAGGCGGGCCCGTAAAGGCCATGATTAATTGCAGCTAGTTGGGAGGCCCAGTAATACCGTTTGATGTCCGGGAGGGCGACCCCTCCATCGTACCACGGGAGCGTCAATTTAGCCAGAGCAATACGCGGCCTCCCGTCCCAGAACAGGCGCCGCTGGAGGCCCTCCACCTCGCGAAAGTAGCGTGCCGGGACCAGGTCCATGGTATTCTGGAGGGCGTAGAGGAAGCGCGGCAGGGACATCATTTTAAATAAGGCCGCTCGGCCGAGCGGCGAGAGCGGCAGACGCCGCCAGCGCACCACGTCCTCCCTCAGACGCTGGAGGGGGGGCAGCAAGTTCCGCTCATAGCGGGCCTCCGGGTCAAGAGTGATATATATACCCAGGTACCGGAAACCCTGGGAGGCAATCTGGATCGGACAGTCCCGTGGCAAGACCGGGGCCTCCCCGGAGAGCACATAGACACAGGATTTCGCCCAGTTGATGACCAGGCCTGAGTTGCGACCGAAGGAGCGCAAAACATCAACCAGGACGATCAGTGACTTGCGCGGGGAGGCGAGATACAAAAGGATATCGTCAGCATAGAGGGACACGCGGTCCTCATGCTCGGGGGTCCAGCGGAGACCACGGATAGAAGGGTGCCACCGCAACCACTCCGCCAGGGGCTCCATGGCCAGGGCGAACAGGAGAGGCGACAGGGGACAACCCTGTCGCGTGCCCCGCCCCAGCGCGAATGGGGCAGATACTCGCCCATTCACCACCACCTGCGCCAACGGGCCCGAATATAGCAACTTGACCCAGCTGACGAAACCCGGGCCGAACCCAAACCTCGCCAGCATCGCCCAAATATATGGCCATTCGAGCGTATCAAACGCCATGGTGGCGTCCAAGGACGCCAAGATGGCCGGCTCCCGCACAAATGGGACACGCGCGAGCACCCCGTGTAAGCGCCGCAGATTAAGCGCCGTGTTGCGGTGTGGTATAAAGCCCGATTGGTCGTGGTGGACCAAATCGCCCACCACGCCAACCAACCGGTTGGCCAACACCTTGGCGAGGATTTTGGGCTCCGCGTTCAGAAGCGAAATCGGCCTATAGGATGTGACCCGCTCACGGGGCTTCCCCTCCTTATGGATCACCACAATTGTAGCCAGACGCTGGTCCGGCGGGAGGGAGCCCTGCGAGTGGGCCGCAAGGAACATCGCGCGCAGGTGGGGCGCCAACACATCCGGGCGTAGCTTGTATAGCTCAATGGGAATACCATTGGGGCCCATGGCCTTGCCGGATGCAACCGAGCGAATAGCCGAGGCAATTTCGTCCGAGGTGGGCGGGGCATCCAGCGAATCCCTGTCCTCCACCGTAAGGGAGGGCAGTGCGATGTCCCGAAGCAAGGCATGGGAATCTTCCTCCGAGCAGGGAGAAACCGGGGAGTAGACTTCGCGGAAATAATCCGCGAAGCAGGAGACAATGGCTTCCGGCTCAGTGACGCACACACCATCCACGCTCTCAATCAAAGGCACCACGCGGCTCGCTCTTTCCCTCTTGTCCAACCACGCAATCAATTTGCCAGCCTTGTCACCCACATCATACAATCGCCCCTGCTGCTCTCTACTGAGGCCCCTGGCCGCCTCCGTGACGAGGGCCCGATAGGCCGCCTGCTTTAAGTGCAAAACATGCAACTTGGCGTCTGTTACCCCGCTCCCCAGGTCACCCTCCAGTTCTGCAATCTCGGCCTCAACCCGGGTCACCTCCTCCCGCTCGCGCCGCCGGGCATTGGAAATAAAGGAGAGGGCCTCCCCTCTAAGAACCACCTTGAAAGCCTCCCACAGGGAGATGGCAGACGGGACCGACCCCACATTCTCATCGAAATAGCGCTGTAAGGATTTGATCAAGTCGGCACGAATGGTGGGGTCGCGCAAATACCATGCATTGATCGGGGCCACTCTGCCATCCCCCCTCGGGAAGACATCGAAATGCAACAACAATGGGGAGTGGTCTGAGATACCCCGTGCCAAATGGCGCACCTCCCCCACCCTCCCTGCCTGGGCCGCCGGGACAAGGATGTAATCAAGCCGCGAGAGGCTACCATGGGCCCCCGAGTGGAAGGTGTACTGTTGCAATACGGGATGCTTTAAGCGCCAGCAATCCACCAGGCCCAGCGTGTCTAAAAGGCCGGGCAGCCACGCCTGTGCCCGGGGGAGGTCCCTAGGGGGATGGCGATCCATAGACCCAGAGGCAACCGCGTTAAAGTCCCCTCCAACCACCAACAGGCCACCCGGAAGGTCCAGAAGGAGGCGCCCCAGGTCCGCAAATGTAGTGGCTTGTAACCCAGGCGGGACGTACACTGATATAAAGATAAACACTCTACCCTCCATTCGTCCCACCAGAACAGTGTAACGTCCCCTCTCATCATGGCGCACCTCGTCAATCTCCAACGGGAGCGAGTTCTTGACCATAATACCCACCCCCCGCGAGCCCGAAGTGAAGCCGGAGTGGGCCGCCAAACGATATCCCCGCCGATTCATTGCATGAAAGGTGTTACCTATAAGGTGTGTCTCCTGCAGGAAGACAACATCTGGAGAAATACGTTTTAAATACTGCAGGACCACACCACGCTTAATCCTATCCCCCAGGCCGTTAACATTCCATGACAACACAATCAACTCCCTACCCCCCATCATACGTCAAAACAATCGGTCGCCCCCCACCGAGCATCTTAAAAACAACAAAACAGTTGCGGGTTTGCCTTGCGGTGCTAACAAACAACACACCCCCCCCACCCCCCGGTCCCAACAGAACTCCCCCCTCCCTGCACCCCTGCATGAGCCCAGACAGCCCCCCCAAAGTGCAGTGTGCCTGTCGCCCCATAGCTAAGTACTAACTAGTCCCCCCGAGGAGGAGGGAAGCCCCCAGCAGACCCCACCCGACCTCCATGGGAGGGGAACATACGAAAGCAATATATGGTAAAGGAACAATATCCAGAGCAAGGCCTATACAGTCACCCCTCAATTCTGATCCGGCGGGCCCTCCCCGCCAGCCGCGCCCCCCCCACCCCGATCTCCAGGCAAAGTATCTAACCAGTCCCCAGCCACCTCGGGCCGGTCGAAGAAGTGCGTACGGCCATCCACCTCCACCCTCAGCTTAGCCGGAAAGAGCATTGAGTACTTGAGGTTTAGGTCCCTTAGGCGACGTTTAATACCAAGAAAGCTCTGTCGCTGCTTCTGGACCGCCGGAGTAAAGTCTGGGTAGAAGTGTACATCCATGTTGTCCAGCCTGACCGGTCCCTGTTGCCTGGAGGTCTGGAGGATGGCGTCTCTGTCCCGGAAATTAAAAATCCGGGCAATAATAGGCCGCGGCGGTGCACCGGTCTTAGGGCGGCCCCCAGGGACCCGGTGGGCACGCTCCACCGCAAAAAGCTTACTCAGCCCCCGGGGCTGGAGATGGGTCAGGATCAGTTCTTCCACGAAGAGATCTGCCGCCTCCGCCTCTCGGCCCTCCGGCACACCAATAATGCGAACATTGTTCCTCCGGGCCCGACCCTCGGAATCCTCCAGTCGCCGGTCCATCAGGGCGCTCGCCTGGCCAAGCCGGCGCACCTCCTTCTGGAGGGCCACCACGTCCGTAGTGAGGCTCGTTGTGGTGTGGGCCAGGGAGTCAACTCGGTCGTTCGTTTTTGACAAGTCTGCCCTCACAAGGCCCACATCCACCAGGACCGAGTCAATTTTTTGCGCCAAGGTATCGAAACGCTGGTCCACTGAGGCCTTCATCTCTGCGATGGCGCCCATGACGTCCCGGAGGGTCAGATCTACCGGTTGGGCAGGCGCCTCCGTCGGGCCCACCAGGGATGACCGCGATGTCTCCGGAGAACCCTTCTGGAGCGTATAGCGATCCATACTATTGGCCTGGTGCGCCGTGCCACGGCGGGTTGTCTTCATCTTCGCCCGGTCGCCATCTTGGTTGGTGGACATGCTGGCCCTTCCACCGTCGTGCCAAGATCTCCAAACGGGCCGCCACACCAAATCACGGGTGTCAGGGGGGGGGCGGGGGCGACCACCGGGCCGCGGGTCAACCCACCGCCGGCGGGTCAGCCGGGCACCCGGACAAGGCAACACCACCGCACCCCGCTCCGCAGCCCGACCCCGCCTGAGGCAAGGAGGGCGCAAAAGCGAAAGTGAAAGTGCGGGGTACGCGAGTCGCCCAGCCCCGCTCGCCGCTGTTATTCACTTCGTCCCCGGATCGCCCCACTACTCCAATCCGGGGGGCCGGCGAGGAGAAGGCCGCAACCTTCAATCGATGCTCCCACCGGTGTTCGGGGTCCGATTCGAGCCCAAAAAACGGGTGGCGCCTCAGCTCGGGTTCACCGACACAGTCCCCTCAACAAGGACAGGATATCGCCAGGATTAATTCAGGAGGTCGCGGAGGTCCTCGGGAGCCTCGCACCTACGCGGCCATCTTGGTTGCGCGCTAGGCTCCTCCTCCGCTTCTACATTGTTGAGTCATCTTCAGCATTGCGTTCCTTTAATCCCAAAGTGCTGTGTACTATCTCCACTGATTCCAGAGTATTGACCTTGACTAACAGAGTACCTCACGTTTTCATCATTGCTACAAGAGCACTGTCCCTTTTTTTCTTCACCACTCAAACGCTGTGCTTCTCCACCTTTGCCTCTAAAGTATTGTTCGCCCTTCATCTTTGTTACCAACTTGCTGCACCTTTTCACTTTTGTTTCCACAATAGTCTCACCTTCTATTTAAGAGCATCTTGTCCTTTCACCATTGCCACAGAAGTGCTGTGCACACTTCAGCTTTTCTGTGCCTGCTTCACCTCCCCAGCTAGAGTACTGCATCCTCTTCACATTTACTACTGGATTATTGTGCACCCTCCCCTTTACTGCCCATTCTACCTTACTTACCACTGCTTCATCTTCATGTTTGCAAACTGAATATTGTTGTACCTATCATACCTGGAGTATTTGCGTATGCAACCCGTACACTATGCATCACGACCCATGCCCCGAACGCAGTCTCATCTCATAAACTTGGCTGAACCCTGCATCGGCTCCAGATGTCGCCACAGCCACCCACGATGGATACAAGATTGCAACTTTCACCTTGAGAACACTGACAACGCCAACACGACTGAACTCCTGGAAAGTACCTCGGACGCCAACAGCTGTTCACCGACCCCACCCACACCGCAGGACACACACTCAACCCTATCTTCTCAGCCAGCAATAGAGTAAAATACACCCACACCGAGGAGCTCACCTGGACCGACTACCAGTGCGTCCACTTCGTCATCTTGAAGTCCCCCAACACACCCTTCCCCAGTGCAAGCGAGACACAGCACAGTGGGGCAAAAGTATTAGAGCAATGATGAACCAATGCCCTCAACTCCTGCCTACCCACCACTACCAAAGACACAGAACAAGCTGCAGACAACTTCGCTAACTGGCTCATGGCAAGCGCTGACGATGTTGCACCTAAGAAACCACCAACCCCAAGAAATGAACACGACACCCCAACTGGTTCATGGCAGAACTGAAAAACAAGAAACGTGACTGCAGACAGAAGGACAGAAGATGGAGTTCCAGTAAGACTCATGAGGACCGAAAACACTTCAAACAGGTCCTCAAATGATACCATCACCTCTTGAAGAACACCTAAAAGACCGCCCTAAGCCACCAGCACCAAGGACATCAACAACAGCAAGGAACTTTTCAACATAGTCAAGGAGTTCACAAACCGAAAACAACATCACACCCTCGCAAGCTCTCTGCGCCACCCTCTCTGACGTTTTCCACAACAAAATCAACACCATCTACCAAGACTTTGCACCCCAAACCCCTGCCGAGGACAGCATCAACTGCATCACACTTACTGATGCACTCCCACACCAGTTTACCTCATGGAACATCCTCACCGATAAGGAAATTACATTTATCATCAGATCTATCCAATCCAGAGCCCCAGCAGACTCCTGCCCACATCATATATTCAACCTCGGCAATCAACCCATCAGCAAAGAACTTACCAAACAACCCATCAGCAAATAACTTACCAAGGTCCTCAACTCCAATATCACCACAGCCCACTTCCCGCAGAAATGGACATATGCCGACATAAAGCCGCTGTTGAAGAAGCTATCTGCGGATCCAGGAAAACCTAAGAACTACTGACCCATCTACCTGCTCCCTTTCCCACCCAAAGTCATAGACAAATCCATCAACATACAGCTCACCAGACATCTGGAATACCACAGCCTTCTGGACTCCCCCCAATCCGGCTTCAGAGCAAACCACAGCACTGAGACAGCCCTAGTCGTATCCACAGATGACATTTAAATGCTGCTAGATCGTGGAGAAATGGCAGCTCTCATCCTTCTTGACCTATTAGCAGCTTTCGACACCATATCCCGCCACACACTGATCAACAGACTCCACCAGATTGTAATCCAAGGAGCAGCCCTCAAGTGGCTTGCATTCTACCTCACAGGTAGAACGCAGAAGTTCATTCTTCCCCATACTCCTCGCTCCCTCAGTTGTGGTGTACCTTAAAGCTCATCCCTCAATCCAACCCTCTTCAACGTATACATGATAGCCCTGGCCAACATTGTCAAGAGCCACAGACTGAAAATCATCTCCTATGCTGATGACACCAAACTCATCCTCTTCCTGACCAACGACCCAACGACCACCATGGACAAGTTCCAGTTAGGCATGAAAGACATGGCCACCTGGATGAACAACAACTGCCTCAAACTCAACACCGGCAAGACAGAAGTACTCATCTTCAGGAAAGGCAAGAATACCCTCTGGAACAATGAATGATGGCCACCTGAGCTGGGCCCAACCCCCAAACCCACCCTCAACCTCGGCTTTGTCCACAAAGAAGCAGGTTAGTGCCGTCTCCTCCCCATGCCCTCCGAATGCTCAGGAACGTCTTCTGATGACTTCCAACCAACACCAGGTGAACACTCACACAAGCTCTTGTCACCAGCAGACTAGACTGCGGCAACTCCCTCTACGTAGGAATCACTTTCCAACTCATGATGAAACTCCAGACTATCCAGAACACAGCAGCCACATTCATCCCCGACCTCCCCAGATAGACGCCCATCACCACTCATCTCAGGAAACCTCACTGGCTACCAGTAGCAAAGAGATGCCAGTTCAAGCTGCTCACCCATGCTTACAAGACACTACACAATGAAGGACTGGTGTACCTCTACAATATAATGAATTTCCACCAACATACCAGGAAACTCCGCTCCAAATCCCTCTACCTAGCAGCCACCCAGTGAATCCGCCGGATGAACAGCGAGGCTGCTCCTTCTCCTACTTAGCGGCTAAGGCCTGGAACAAACTCCCCCTGCACCTCAAAGCCTTGCCATTGCTCCAGCAGTTCAGAGAGAACCTCAAGACCTGGATGTTCAACCCATAGGAGAGCAGGCAGCAGGATCTTCCAGCTCCTCGAGACCCTCACGGGTGATGCAGTTGTTCTCTACAAATCCTGACTGATTGATTGACTGTCAGTTTTGGTACTAGAATTCTGTGCCCCTTTCACCTTGAATATTTGAACATTGTGGCTGTTCACCACCCACGCCCCTGCTTCAATTGAATATACCCATGTGGATTTAGGGGATAAATAAAATCAGTGTCTGTTAGGTATCTTCAGAATCAGCATTTTGTGTCGGTAACTGGGTGCATTTCGGCTTTCTTTTTTTTTTTTTTTTTTTGAAAAACCTTTATTGCACACAAAAATCAATACAAACATGGGCCTACAACCACCAGGGCCGGCCGCTAATATATACATGTTCCACAACATCAAGGAAGTAGTGGGCCCCCTGGGGCTCAGCCGAATTGACAAAGTACTGAGTGCACCTCAGAAGTTATCCGGATACATAAATTTTAGAAATACAAACGAAAAGGAAAAATAAAATAACACCAAAAAACAAGGCGGAAACCATCGAGAAAGAGGCGTCGAACCACGGCTAAGGGACCACACAGTACCAACTCCACCCTCGGGTGGTCAATGAGGATGATCAAGGGGGAAGTGGGGGCGACGGGAGAGCCACAACCATCTACAGGTGAAATGCAATAGTCCGGGAACCCCAGGGTCAGGGGGACAAGGCAACATCAGATGAATCCACGAGGGGGGGTGTGCAGATGTTCCCACGATACGCGTTCCACTGGCCCCAAATTCTACCCCATGCCCCCGGCTTACCCCGGGCCACATACACAGTCTTCTCTCTGCACATGCACCAGTCCATGTTCTCCTTCCATACTGACACAGTGGGAGGCCGCCGGGAACCCCAAAGCTGTGCGATGTCCCTCTTAGCAACCATGTTCCCAAGGGCCGCCCACCGAGTCTGAGCCGCATTATAATCGTTAGGCTCCCACACGTTCAGCACACATCGGCGTACCTCAGGCAACAGGGCGACCCCAGTGACACATTCCATGACAGCATGCACCCGGCGCCAAAACTCCGCAACCTCACGGCACTCCCAGAGAACATGGAGAAAAGTGGCGCTGAGCCCACAGCCACGTCTACAGAGCCCGTCTTCAGAGAAACCCATCAGAACTAAACGAGGGCCCGTCACGTAGACACGGTGGAGAATTTTAAGTTGGACAAGACGGAGACGCGCGGGTATAGCCACCTCCTTAGGGGAGGACAGCGCAGACTGCCAGTCCTCGTCGTCCAGTTCCACCCCATCCCCGATCCACGCCTCCCGCAGACGCACGAGGAGATCCGCCCGAGTGTTTATCAGTTTTTTATAGATGAGGGAAATAGTACTGTCGGGCAAGTGACCGTCGAGTATGCGGTCCTCGAGTGGCGAAGACACAGGGACTGCAGTCCCCGCCCCGATGGCCGAGAGCAAAGCGTGGCGAACCTGAGCGTACCTAAAGAACTCCCACTCACTCAATTCGTACTCACTCGCAGTGAAGGATTTAACCGCACCCTTCACCCAAAGGTCACCTACTCTGCTGATGCCAATCGTGTCCCAACGCTCGAATCCCTTCGTCGTCCAAAGGCTTCCCAATCTTTCAGACGCGAACAAGGGGGTCGCGCCCGTCAAGCGATCATTCCAGCCCATGGCCACATTCGCAGCCTTCCACAAGCGTACTGCAATCTTAGTGGGACCGGTTAAGGTCCTCCCAGCCGATCGAGAGTAAAGCGCTCTGTTAAAGTTGCCGCCAGGCAACAAAAATCTATCCATTTCGAAAGCCGGATTCGGACCAGGTGAGTATGTGGCATGGTTGATAGCAGATAGCTGGGAAGCCCAATAGTACCTCCTGATGTCCGGGAGCGCGATGCCCCCGTCGTACCAGGGGAGAGTCAGTTTTGCAAGAGCAATACGTGCACGACCGCCCCAAACAAGTCTCCTTTGTAAGCTCTCCACTTCCCGGAAGTAGGCCGCCGGAATAATATCAAAGGAGTTCTGAAGTGCGTAAAGAAATCGGGGAAGAGACATCATTTTAAAAAGTGCCGCGCGACCGAGAGGAGACAAGGGAAGCTTATGCCAACGGGCCACGTCTAGCCTCAATCTCCGAAGTGGAGAGAGGAGATTATGCTCGTAGCGGACAGCAGGGTCCAATGAGACGTACACCCCCAGGTACGTAAAGCCGGAGCTGGACGCCTTAATGGGAAAACGAGAAGGCAAGAGAGGAAAGCCACCGGATATAGCATAGACACAAGATTTGGACCAGTTAATGATCAAACCAGAGTTCTTGCCAAAGGAAGTGAGGATGTCAAAGAGCACATTGAGTGACTTACGTGGTCAGGTAAGGTACAAGAGAATGTCGTCCGCGTACAACAAAACACGATCCTCGAAGCCAGGGGCCCACTGAATACCTCTTATCGACGGTTCCCAACGGAGCCAAGCAGCGAGCGGCTCCAAAGCTAACGCGAAGAGCAGGGGAGACAACGGACACCCCTGCCTAGTGCCCCTCCCAAGAACGAAGGGCCGGGAAACCCTCCCATTAGCGACCACCTGTGCCAGCGGGGCAGCGTATAAAAGTTTAACCCAATTAATAAATCCCGCCCCGAAGCCAAACTTTGCCAGGGCGGCCCAAAGATACGGCCATTCTATCGTATCAAAGGCCATCGTGGCGTCCAAGGAAACCAAGATGGCCGGCTCTGAAAGATATTCCGCCCTCGCAAGTACGCCATGCAGGCGCCGCAAGTTAAGGGCCGTATTCCGGTGCGGGATGAAACTGGATTGGTCCGGATGCACCAGATCGCAAACAACAGTAAGCAGGCGGTTCGCAAGAACCTTGGCAAGGATTTTCGGCTCTGCGTTCAGCAGAGAAATAGGCCTATACGAGGCGCAACGGTCTCGAGGCTTACCGTCCTTGGGAATCACGACTATAGTGGCCAGGCGTTGGTCATCAGGGAGAGAGCCGAGTTCAAGCGACTCCGAGAACATACGACGGAGAAATGGCGCAAGTTTGTCCGGTTGCAGTTTATAAAGTTCAATCGGGAGTCCGTTGGGGCCCATAGCCTTGCCTGAGCGAAGGGAACGAATCGCGGTTGCAATCTCGTCAACCGAAAGTGGGGCATCCATAAGCTCACGCTCCTCTACCGACAAGCAGGGCAAAGCAATGTCCTTCAACAAGTGACGAGAGTCAGCCTCATCTCTAGTAGACACCGGGGAGTACACAGCACAGAAGTAGTCCGCAAAACACTCCACAATCTCACCAGGGTCAGTCACACTCACTCCCTCCGACGTCTGAAGCACGGGGACCACTCGATTCACTCTCTCCTTCTTATCAAGCCAAGCAATCAATTTACCCGCCTTATCCCCAGCATCATACAGTCTACCCTGCTGTTCCCTATACATTGTCCGAGCAGCATCCGTGACAAGGGACTTGTATTCGAACTGCTTCAGGCTGAGGGCATGAAGCCCGTCCTGAGTGACACCCGTCTCCAAGGCAGCCTCCAACCCCGATATCTCGGCCTCCAATGCCACCACCTCCCCGCTCTTAGCTTTCTTGGCTCCACGATCAGGGATAGGGCGTGTCCTCGGAGGACCGTTTTGAAGGCCTCCCACAGGGACACTGAGGACAAGACGGACCCCTCATTCTCCAGAAAATACTGATCAAGCGACTTAATCAGACCCGTGCGAATCTTGGGGTCACGCAAGTACCAGGGGTTAATGGGGGCGATCCGCCCGGCTGATCGCATCCCGGTGTCGAAGAGGAGCCACAATGGGGAATGATCGGAAATGCCCTGGGCCAGGTGTTTAACCTCCCGGACCCGGGTGGTCTGGGCCGCGGGCATTAGAAAATAATCTAGTCTGGAAAGACTCCCGTGGGCCCCGGAGTGGAATGTGTACTGACTCTGTGTCGGATGTATCAACCTCCAGCAGTCCACCAGACCGAAAGTGTCCAAGAACCCGCTGAGCCACGCCTGGGCGGCAGGGAGGGCCCTGGGAGGGTAGCGATCTAACTCGCCAGAAATCACGGAATTAAAATCCCCACCCACAATCAGGAGACTGTCAGGAAGTTCAAGTAACATACGACCCACATCAGAGAAAGTGGAGGTCTGGAGGCCCGGGGGAAAATAGACCGAAACCAATGAAAGAGTTTGCCCCTCCCACCGCCCAGTCAAAGACGCATAGCGCCCTCTATCATCAAGAGTAACTTTGTCAATCTCAAGCGGGAGGGAAGAGCGCAGTAAGATGCCCACCCCTCTGGAGCCAGTGGTGAAGCCAGAGTGTGCGACCAGTCGGTAGCCCCCCCTGTTCATAGCATGACATACATTTCCCACCAAGTGCGTCTCTTGAAGAAATACCACATCAGGGGCCAATCGACGCAAATATTGCAACACCACCCCACGTTTGATACGGTCCCCCAATCCGTTGACGTTCCAAGACATCAGTTTCAACCCGTCCCCCCCCATCCCAACACAAGAAGCTGGAGTCCCCGGGCACGCAGCCAGACACCTGAAACTGAAAGAAAACAATAACACCGCCTTGGAAAGAAAAAACACACAACCCAACCACCACTGCCACCCTCCCACCCCCACACCATTGCCACCCCCCCACCCTGCACCCCTGCGGACTATACAGCCCCCCCCAACTTGCAGTGTGCCTGTCGCCCTAACAATCCCATGCTACAAAAAGACCCTAGAGGAGGAAAGGGACCCGTCCCCGCCCGCACCCAGACGAAACATTAATAGACCAAATATACAAGTGAAGTAGAACCTGGCTGAGCACAGAAGGAAATGTCAAAGTGGAGGACCAAGAATCATTCCTGCAGAGGCCCACCGCCCTCGGCACCGCCAGTACGCCCAGTTCGGTCTCCCGGTTCCGGCAGGGAATCCAACCAGTCACTCACTGTGTCGGGGCGTTCAAAGAAGAGAGTCCGATCTTCATATTCCACACGAAGCCGGGCAGGGAACAGCATAGAGTATTTAATGTCCAGTTCTCGAAGACGGCGCTTCACCCCCTGAAAGTTCATTCTCTGTTTCTGCACGAGTTGGGTGAAGTCCGGAAAGAGGTTGACGGAGGAATTCTCATATTTAACTGGGCCGTGCACCCTCGAGGCCTGCAAGATCGCATCCCGGTCTCTGTAATGAAAAAGTCTTGCAATGATAGGCCTCGGGGGAGCGCCTGGTCGAGGCCTACCGCCCGGGACACGATGGGCACGCTCCACAGCGAAGAACTTGCTCAGGCCTGAAGGAGCAAGATGATTGAGGATGAGATCCTCGACCATAAGGTCCACCGGACGATTGTTGGAAGTCTCCGGTACACCTATGACACGGATATTATTGCGTCATGCCCGACCTTCGGAATACTCCAGCCGCCGGGACATCGCGTCGTTAGCAGACTTTAGATCGCCAAGAGTTGCCTGGAGGTCTGATACATCCGTGACAAGAGTGGATGTCCTCAAGTCCAGCGATTGAACCCTCTCGTTAGTCTTGGAGAGATCCGCCCGGATTAACGTAACATCAATGGCAACCGTGTCAATTTTACGGGCCAGAGCCTCGTACTGCTGGGCGATGGTCTCCCTTATGCCGTTGATGGCGCCCATAACGTCCTGCAGCGACAATTCCGTGGGGACGGATGGACCCCCACTGGAGTCCTCCATGACGGCACCCGCCGGCCCGGGGGTCCCTTTACCCTGAGTATAGCGATCCATGATGTTACTCTGGACCGGTCCTCCACGCAGGGATGTCTTGGTCTTCCGTTTCTCGGGATCCCCCTTGCCCCCCATGTTGGGCGATGCTCACCGGTGGGGTCCGCCCGGACTGATAGCAAAGGGGCACCAGCAGATCAGACACAGACTGTCCGAGAGCCCGCTCGGGAGAGTTGAGGAAAAGGCAGAAATCAGTCCGGTGCCAAGGCCGGAGGACGCCCCAGCCGTGCAAAGTCGCTCCTCGATCAGGACATGCAGAAGTGCAAAAGCGAAACTGAAAGTGGGGGCGCGGTCATTGGCAAGGCGCCGATGCCGTTGTTGTTCAACTACTCCCCGGCCCCACGGTTCACCAAAGCACCGGGCACAGCTCCCAGGTGGGCCTCCAAAATGCGGGACGCTGTATTTCAGGTCTCCCCGGTCCGATTTTCGTTCTGAGAAGAGTTATGGGTTCAGCCAAGGTTCATCCTCCAGAATCCGTCCACAAATCCAGGATTATGTCAGGATAAGTTGCGAGGAGCGGCAAGGGTCCGGGGAGCCCTGTGCTCACGCGACCATCTTGGATGCGCGCGAAGCTCCTCCTCCGCATTTCGGCTTTCTGACCCTTTTACAGAATTCAAATTCAACCCAATTCACAAAGACTTTTGTGTGAGTAGCTGTAACTTAATCTTGTAGTACTCATAACTTATGCCTAAATTGCAAGAGTAAGCCAGGAGTACTGCAAGAGCAGGTCAAAGCGCAAATTCTTTGTGAATTGGGCCCATTGTCTTTGCAGTTGATTTTATGAAACATCACTGGCAGATTCAATCATTAGCTTTACATGGCATTTACTCGAAGGAAAAACTGTCAATAACAGGGCATCCACTGAAACAGATTGTTAGACCCGGCCCTCGTAACATAGCCAGACCCGACCCCTGCACCTCACACCAGCCCCCGAGCCCACGGCCTAGCCGATCCTTCCCACCAGAACACACACACACCCGACCCGGACTTCCCCGTCCGTGGCCTTCCTCCTTTCGGCCACACCGGGCCCGCTTGCCCACTTCATGCACCAAGATGGCCGCCCGGCCCCAGCGCAACCCTGGCCTAGAGGCGCCACTCCGGCTGGAGGACATCGCGCTCCCCTTGGGATAAGAAAGGGAGGAGCAGTTTCCATCACACCTCTGCGCTTCCCTGGGAAGGTGGGTTTCGATCGACCCGCCGGCCTCCCCGAGGGCTGGCTCCACGCCTGCTGGGTGTCTGGGACTCCTCCCGACCCGGCCCTGAAAGGATCAAAGGACAATGGCAGGAAACCCCAACAAGCGACCCCCAGGTGACAAGACCCCTGCCTGCACAGACTCCGGACATCAAAGAGGAGTCGCCCTATAACAAGGGGTGCTCTGGGACTGTCCGGCAGATTCGCCTTGGAAACACCTGAGCCCTGCTGAGTGACTCGCGGCTCCCTGAAGATCGTAAGACCTCCGAACTTGTGCTTGAGCCCTGCTGAGTGACTCGCGGCTCCCTGAAGATCGTAAGACCTCCGAACTGGTGCTTGAGCCCTGCTGAGTGACTCGCGGCTCCCTGAAGATCGTAAGACCTCCGAACTTGTACCTGAGCCCTGCTGAGTGACTCGCGGCTCCCACAGTCTCTCTTGGTCCCGCCGGACCCCACGACGACAAACGTATCCCCCAGCTCGAGGATTGTGAGCTGTGCGCCGGGTACGCTCCTGCGTCTGATCCATATGCCCAAAGACTGTCCCACTACCTCCTACCCCCCCTCCAAGACTTTGTGAGCCCGCGCTCCACTTGTACATATTTGCCTTGCTGATCATAAAGATCCTACAACTTCGATCTGATAAAGATTTATTCTTAAGAACTCTCGGTGTGGTGTCTCTTTGTCGTGTGGTGCCGAGTGTACGATCCTAGATACGAGGTTTCTCCCCTGAGGAGCCTCCCGCCAGTGCCCGGCTACGATACCTCGAGGGTGGGTCTCAGGACACCCAGGGCCCCCTCCGGGCCCCTCTGAGGTCGCCTTCTAACATTGGTGGCAGCGGCGGGATTCGGGCCCATAATCTAGAGATCGTACCGTGAACGGCTGACGCACTACCGACAAAGATGGCTAAAGGAAACGCCGTGGTTCTCACAGAAAACGACACCAGTACCGTGTTCCAGGTGGAACAGCTGGAGGCGTACACACACAAAGAACTGAAGCAATTCTGTAAGGAACTCCAAATCGCTACCACTGGTCTCAACACCAAAGAAGATATGCAAAAGGCACTGAAAGCTTGGGTGGATTCTGGAGCCTCCCGCCCAGAAGGAGCGGGGGAGCCCCACGGCGAAGCTGGACCCTCCCAAGGAGAACGCAGCAGCAACCAGGTGCGAGGCTTCGTACCAGACGGGGGCCTATCCCCGGAGGAACTCGCAGACAGAGAAAGAAGTCGCCATCACGAACTCGAGTTAGCCAAACTCAAAATTGAGGGCGAGTTGAAATTAGCCGAGAAAAAGCTAGCGGTGGAACAGCTGCGAGTGCAGGGAGAACTGGAAGAGAAGAAACTCCAACGGGAACACGAAGGAAGGAGACTTCAACTGGAACATGAACGCAGCTTGAAGGAAATGGAGCTGAAAGCAAAAAGCGAAGAAGCGCGGCCCCCGGGAAACCGAGAGGCGGCCTCCCCGGCGGAGCAGAAGGTCCACATCCCCAAGGATGTGGTCAAAGAATATTACAAAAACGATGACATTCAACAGTGGTTCCGGGCCTACGAGGTCGCCATGACCTCCCATCGGGTCCCGCAGAAGGATTGGGGGGCCGGGTTGTGGGGACGATTCCTGAGCGAAGGGAGAGACACCCTGCTCGACCTACCAGCCTCCATGCAGACCTCCTATGACCACATGAAGGCGGCCCTCCTCACAAGGTACGGCCTCACCCTGGAGATGTACCGCCAGCGGTTCCGGGACTGCAGGAAGATCCCGGGTACCACCTGGGTGGAGTATGTGAATTTCTTCAGCCGCGCCTTCGATGGGTGGATCAAGGGCAGCAAGGTAACCACCCTGGAAGAACTAACCGACCTTATGTTGTGGGAACACCTGGCTGCGAACTGCTTTGTGGAACTGCGCCAGCATCTGCTCGACAGCAAGCTCACGGATCCGAGAAAGCTGGCCGTCGAGGCGGATCGTTGGACCAACACCCGGGTCTCCCGGGGTCCTGTAGGAGAGTACCCCCGAGCCAGTCAGGGACCACCCCGCCAGAGAGGGGGGGGAAACCAGGGAGGGCAGAGAGAATCCCAGTCTAGTCCCCCGAAGTCCCAACCTCCGCCTTTCCCGGCACCCCCACCAGCTGTATCCGGCCCCCCCCGAGACGGGGGCACCGGGTGACCATCACTTGTTTTCGTTGTCAGAAGCCTGGGCATTACGCCAACGACCCTGAATGCCCCATGGCCCCACACACCACCCAGGCAGCACCCCCCGCTAGACAGATAGCCAATGTAGCACTGGGGGGGAAGGTTGAGGAGACCGAAGAGTGGGAACCCGCAGCCATGGCCCTAGTATCCTTAGGAGATAGAGAAATGGTCCCTGGAAGCCTCCTGCCCTCCAACACGAAAAAATATGGGCAGCTCGTAACGATCAATGGCCACCAAGTAGAAGCCCTCCGTGACACCGGGGCCAGCATCACCGGTGTCCTCAGTCATTTAGTCCACGAAGACCAGGTCCTCCCCAACGTCTTTTGCCCGGTCATTTCCGCCGACAACACGGAAAGCCTATGTAAGGTAGCCCTGGTGCCTTTTGAGTGGGGAGGGGTGGTCGGTAAAGTGAAAGTCACAGTGAGAACCTCCCAGCCAGTCGACTGTCTCCTGGGGAACGACCTGGAAAGTTCCCCCTGGAAACAAGTCGAGCGCAAGATCCACCTAGGGATGATGGGCCTCCCTGAGTGGGTGTGCGCCACCACTCGATCCATGGCGGCCCGACTGACCCCCCTGAGGGAAGTCGATGACGCCCCGACCCCTGAAGATAGGATGGTCCCCGCCGAGGGTCCCCACATCCCCCCACCAGAAGGGTCGGTCGCCAGTGACGAACTCCCGCCTTCCGACTCCGCCCAGGTCACCGAGTTAGGCGATCTGCCCGAATTGGCCCAGTGGCGCCACGAGGGGGGCCCCTCCCGAGAGGAGTTCTGCCGAGAGCAGGCTACCTGTCCTTCCCTGGTCGGGCCCCGGCAACAGGCAGAGGCCCAGGCCGCAGGCGACCAGACTGGGACGCACCGGGTGTATTGGGAGAATGACCTGTTGTACAGCGAGCAGAAGTCGGTGGAGCTAGGGTCCGGCCGGGTGCTGGTGGTACCCCTACGCTTCCGAAACCTCCTCCTGGGCTTGGCCCACGACGTTCCCCTCGCAGGCCACTTTGGCCAGGACAAAACCTACAGTCGCCTCGTGACTCACTTCTACTGGCCCAGAATGAAAGCAGATGTAGAAGCCCACTGCAAGTCCTGTCCCACGTGCCAGGCCAGTGGGAAGAGCGGAGGAAAGCGCAAGGCTCCCCTCCAACCCTTCCCTGTCGTCAGTACCCCTTTTGAGCGGGTCGGGATCGACATCGTGGGGCCTCTGGACCCCCCAACCTCCCAAGGGCACCGTTTTATCCTCGTCCTGGCAGACCATGCCACCCGGTACCCTGAAGCCATCCCCCTGCGCACCGTCACAGCCCCCGTGGTGGGCCGGGCGTTGATGGGAATCCTCTCCCGCATGGGTTTTCCCCGCGAGGTCGTGAGCGATCGCGGTACCAACTTTATCTCCCGATACATGAAGTCCTTATGGCAACAATGCGGGGTGTCCTATAAATTCACCACCCCGGATGGGCACTATCGCTTTCGCGTGATGCCCTTCGGGATGAAAAATGCCCCGGCCACCTTCCAGCGACTGGTAAATAGAGTCCTGGCCGGGCTGGAAAAATTCAGTGCTGCATATCTCGACGATATCGCAGTTTTTAGCTCTGAATGGAGTGAGCACCTCCAGCACCTCCGGAGGGTGCTGACCGCCCTGCACCAGGCAGGCCTCACCGTGAAAGCCAGCAAGTGCCAGATTGGGCAAGGTTCGATAACCTACCTGGGGCACCAGGTCGGAAGCGGGCAGGTCGCCCCTCTACAGCCCAAAATCGATGCCATCCTAGCCTGGGAACCCCCCACTACCCAAACGGAGGTCCGAGCCTTTCTGGGCCTCACGGGCTACTACCGGAGATTCATCCGGAATTACGGCAGCCTGGTCAGTCCCCTCACGGGACTCACGTCCAAGAAACAGCCCAAGAAAGTGCAGTGGTCCCCTGCCTGCCAAGAGGCGTTCGATGCCCTGAAAGCGGCCATGTGCACTGCCCCCGTCCTCCAGGCCCCCGACTACTCCAAGGAGTTTGTGGTACAAACTGATGCCTCCGAGCATGGCATCGGGGCAGTCCTCTCCCAGGTGAATGACCAAGGCCTAGACCAGCCCGTAGCCTTCCTCAGCCGAAGGCTGTTGCCCAGGGAACAGAGATGGAGCACCATCGAGCGCGAGGCGTTCGCTGTAGTCTGGGCCCTCAAGAAGTTACGCCCTTACCTGTTCGGCACCCATTTCAAGGTCCAAACCGACCATCGCCCCTTGCGATGGCTCATGCAGATGCGAGGAGAAAACCCCAAGCTACTGCGGTGGTCAATCTCCCTCCAGGGGATGGATTTCACCGTGGAACATCGCCCTGGTACGGACCACGCCAACGCCGATGGCCTCTCCCGGTTCTTCCGCCTCAGCGAAGAGAACCCCCACGAGGATGGGTAGTTCTCTCCGGCTTTCAGCTGGGGGGGACGCGTGTTAGACCCGGCCCTCGTAACATAGCCAGACCCGACCCCTGCACCTCACACCAGCCCCCGAGCCCACGGCCTAGCCGATCCTTCCCACCAGAACACACACACACCCGACCCGGACTTCCCCGTCCGTGGCCTTCCTCCTTTTGGCCACACCGGGCCCGCGTGCCCACTTCATGCACCAAGATGGCCGCCCGGCCCCAGCGCAACCCTGGCCTAGAGGCGCCACTCCGGCTGGAGGACATCGCGCTCCCCTTGGGATAAGAAAGGGAGGAGCAGTTTCCATCACACCTCTGCGCTTCCCTGGGAAGGTGGGTTTCGATCGACCCGCCGGCCTCCCCGAGGGCTGGCTCCACGCCTGCTGGGTGTCTGGGACTCCTCCCGACCCGGCCCTGAAAGGATCAAAGGACAATGGCAGGAAACCCCAACAAGCGACCCCCAGGTGACAAGACCCCTGCCTGCACAGACTCCGGACATCAAAGAGGAGTCGCCCTATAACAAGGGGTGCTCTGGGACTGTCCGGCAGATTCGCCTTGGAAACACCTGAGCCCTGCTGAGTGACTCGCGGCTCCCTGAAGATCGTAAGACCTCCGAACTTGTGCTTGAGCCCTGCTGAGTGACTCGCGGCTCCCTGAAGATCGTAAGACCTCCGAACTGGTGCTTGAGCCCTGCTGAGTGACTCGCGGCTCCCTGAAGATCGTAAGACCTCCGAACTTGTACCTGAGCCCTGCTGAGTGACTTGCGGCTCTCACAGACTCTCTTGGTCCCGCCGGACCCCACGACGACAAACGTATCCCCCAGCTCGAGGATTGTGAGCTGTGCGCCGGGTACGCTCCTGCGTCTGAGCCATATCCCCAAAGACTGTCCCACTACCTCCTACCCCCCCTCCAAGACTTTGTGAGCCCGCGCTCCACTTGTACATATTTGCCTTGCTGATCATAAAGATCCTACAACTTCGATCTGATAAAGATTTATTCTTAAGAACTCTCGGTGTGGTGTCTCTTTGTCGTGTGGTGCCGAGTGTACGATCCTAGATACGAGGTTTCTCCCCTGAGGAGCCTCCCGCCAGTGCCCGGCTACGATACCTCGAGGGTGGGTCTCAGGACACCCAGGGCCCCCTCCGGGCCCCTCTGAGGTCGCCTTCTAACACATATGTACGCAGAGGCTGATCAAACAGATTACAGATTTTAGGAGATATGAGGGAAACCAGGGAATGTGCATTGGACAAAATCTTTCTGGATTTTTGTAGGGTGCACAAATAATTGATTTGTTGGATTTCTTGTCTACCTCATGTCCTTGCATCCTATTCAATAGTTTTATTTCTTTTTCCTGCGCTTGTTCCCTGGAACATAGCTTCTTTGCAATGCTATTAATTGGATGACTTGTAAACTTCCACTGCTTACATTCAAAGAACTGCTTTTTTTTATTTTGCATAACTCTGTTAGAGTGCATGTGCTTTATTGTTTTTTCACCTATGTGCTGCTTCCCGCTCATATCCCCACACTTTCCGTGTTGCTAAGATCCCTACCCCATCAGCTTGTTGATAGCATCCTTACATTCCTCACACTCTCATTTTTTTTTGCTGTTTTTTTCCACCGCCTTACAGCTCCTGTGTTAGTCCCCAGCCCCTCCTTGCTGGGCTTTGTTCCTCAGTGTTCAGTTAACCCTAATGCGCCTCCCTATCTAATGTTCATCATTACTTTTTACTTTTTTGGAGGCCCGCTATCTTGAAGCTGCTTTATGGTTGCTTCTTGCTTTAAAATATAGTTTTGGGCACCTTTTATTGTGTTTTTTAATTTACAGTTCCACAACAAGCAGCCATCATCTTGGAACGGTAATAAAAAAGAAAAAAGCCAAAATAGCCACCGTAGCATCATGGCATATGCACCCTGTTGGACCTGACATCCTTGCCGTGGTTTTCCCTCAACCTTTTGCCTTCCATCCTCTTGTTTTTGCAGCCTTTGTTGTTGCTAGGACTCTGCACTCTTTACCACTGCTAACCAGTGCTTAAGTGCTTGTGTTTTTTCCTTTAAACATTAAAATTGCCTTACACCTGATTGGCACAGTTGTTTTACTTTTAAGTCCTCAGTAAAGTGGTATTACCGGTACCCAGAGTCTGTAAACTAAATGCTGCCAGTAGACCCGCAGCACTGATTGTGCCACCCGCTTAAGTAGCCTTTTAAACATGTCTTGGACCTGTCATTGCAGCCTGTGTATGCAGTTTTATACTGCCATTACAACCTTCCAAAATAAACATTTTACCAGGCCTAAACTTTCCTTTTAAATACATCTAAGTCACCACTAGGGCAAGCCTTAAACAGGCAATAGGGCAGGGTTCAGTGTATGTTGGACATGTACTTTTAAATTTGGTAGTCAAAAACATTTGACATTTGTTTTTCACTACTGCAAGACCTACATCTCCCATAGGATAACAAAGGGTTACCTTATTACATTTAATAAGTGATAACTTTCTATTGGGAGCACGTAGGAATGTCGAGTTTGGTGTCTAAAGAATTGTAATTTAAAGCCCTTTTTAATGGTAAAGTTGGATTTTAAGTCACAATTCTGAAAATGCCACTTTCCGAAAATGTAAATTTTTATGTCCCAACCATTTGGTTCCTGCAGCTTGTATTCTGGGTCACATGACTAGGTGTAGTTTGCAGTTAGTCTTTGAGTATTGCTTCCAGACAGTGAGACAAAGAGGGAGTAGGGATTTGGCAGGACGGGCCATCTCTGACTTGATAAGGAGGAGGAGCTGTCACCTACAATATTTGAACATCACAAAGCCTTTGCGTCAGCAAACTCGCAAAGAGTTTCACACCAGTCTTTTACAAGCTGAGACCAGGGCAAGGATGCAGGGAATTCCAAACACTTCTTGGGGGGTGGGTGGCGGAACCCTCTTGACACTTCTCCTACTTCAAAGCTGGCACCAAGTACATATATATAGTGGACCCTCAGACCCAACTCTTCAGTACAACTCTGGCCTGCGGAGCACTCAGAAGGACTGCTGTGCTGATCTGCTACAAGAAGGATTGCTATTCTGCTGACCTGCTACTCTGCTGCCCTACTGGCTGAGACGGAAGACTGGACCTTCACCCTTCATCCCAGACTGAAGTGATTGCAATGATCAGCTGACTGACCTCCTGTTCTAAGCTACAGGGACATAACAAGCTCCGGAGGCCCCCTTCCATCTGTCCAACTGACCTGCTGCCCCTACCTCCTGCATGGACCTCCCTGAGCCCTGCTGGCCTCTGCTGGAGGGAGTTCCTGATCCCCAAAGAGATTCCTCTCAGGTCCTGGACCCGTTGAGTGGCATTGGTTATGCTTCCTCTTCAAGAGAAGGAAAGATCTCTAAGTTTTGGGTTCTTCTAAAACCAAGAACTGGATGGTTCGCGCTGACCGACAACGTGAAGCTCCGGTGAACTCGACTCTTCGCAACCACCATCGACGACCGGCAAAGCGAGATTGGTACTTTGTGCTACAGCATTGCAGCCTGCGGTAACCGCAAACATGAATCTCCAATAATGAACGCCCGTGATGCCTGACAGGATCTTATCGCAACAGCGACAACAGTCTGTGACGACCATCTTCATGCTCTCCATGCTCCACGCTGCCCACTCCATCGCGAAGAACACTTTTCACACTAGGGCTTTAGAAGGTAACCCGTTCAGCTGGACTAACCTGGTCTCTGTATCTGGCCCACACTCCATTGTGGTCAACCTGAACTTGTGACTTTCACCTGGTCTCGCACGACCAGATAACCGCGAGTGACGCTTTTTTGCTTTAAGGTGCTATACGTACCTGAACTCTTCAAAAATGCATATGTCTGGTTCTACTGATTTTAATTTTGTCACTTTGGTGACAAATAATTTATTACATTTTGTTCCATTTTTCTAAGTTGGTGTGGGATTTTTATTGTGTTGCCTTTTCACATTATTACTGTTTGAAAAGCTGCGTAAATACTTCATACATTGCCTCTAAGTTAAGTCTGACTGCTTTTGTGCTGAGCTGCCAGAGGGTTAAGCATAGGTTTATTTGGGGGTTTGCTTGTGTTTCACCCTGACAAGAACTGTGGTTGCTGCTTGAGTAGGGTTTGACCCCCCACCATTAACCCAATTTCCTACACACAAACATGACTGATGATGCATGATTTATACATCATGCTGTGGTACGATTTGTTTTTTTTGCCAATATGATACTGCATGTTCTTCAAGCACTTGCAAAGACAAAAGGTTTTTTACTGCCTTTGAAAGGTGAGAACTATTGGCTTGTTCTCGCTGCAAGCCATATTGCAGAAACATATGTTACATGCAACCAGGTTTAATTAAATCTATAAATTGGGTTCTATACTAAACCAAATTATTAATGCTGATATGTCATCTTTCACTATTGTTATTTCCTTGTAACCACTGGCAATTTCAGTCGGAGTGTCATGTAACTCATCCGTAGAATTTTGAGGCATTATCATTCTTTCTATTTATTTACTCAGATCAACCATTTGGGATCCGAACAGCTTCTAGTGCAGGTCTTCTTTTCAACATTCATCAGCTTACCAATTGTAGTGGATAGTGTCCCACCCCATATGGAGCCCTAACAAATCCATGTCTCTAGTGGGGAACTCTTTGGAAAATCAAAATTTCAGAGTGTAAGAAAACTTCAATCCCCAGTATTAAATTGTTACACTTGTATACCCATTGTAAGAAGCAGAGCTCTCAAGAGCCCTTTCTCCTTCTTATCTGACAGCAAAAGTCACCAGAAAACTCTCTGTTTGTGGTCCTACTTTTGCCTCTTTAAATTCAACCTTGAAGATTGTTTTTTTTTGTTTTGTTGAAAATTGTAAGTGATGTTTTTACCCTTTTTGACTTTAATCACAGCGCTGGTGATAGGTATATACATATACAATAATTGACAATAAATCCATCAGATACACATAAATACAAATTAATCTATATTCCAAGTTAATCATATATAAGATAGACAACATTGATAATTAACTATAATTAGCAATTAATAGTGTTAAATCCATAATATGGCCTAGCAGCATTTGACAGTGTCCCTTCTACTTTCTTTTCCTTACCCAACATTGGTTTATTTATGAGACTGCATCCAGTCAGAGAGGGGCCCCCAAATGTTCCTGCCTTTTGGTTTTGCTTTCTTTCCTTTGCGCTCATAAAGTGCTGTTTCATGATTATAAACATAAAATTAGCGCCCTCCATTGCTGGAATTATAGGGATTGGGGAGCCAGCCAAGCTGAGGCTATACATAATCGGCAAACTGCCATCGCCATGAATATTAACTGAGCCCCGGTCCCCAATACCGACTCACATATCCCAAGCAGCATATTCTGTGGTGTCAGGGAAATATTTAAATCAAGGCTCTCCTTTAAAAATAGACAATCAAGACATGGGCAAAAACAAACATATGTACCAAATCCGCTCATAGTTCCTGACACTGAGGGCAGTGTACTCCACCAACTCCCCCTCATTTAGCTATTCTAGAAGAAGTAAAATAAAAATAAAAATTGTTCTATAATGCTTGGATTTTCAACTAGTTGAGCAAAGTACTGTACAACCTAATTCCAAGGATTCAAAAAAACTGACACCGTCCAGATCAAGCCTCTCCTGCCGCGTGATATTATGTTTTTCGAGGTCATCTGGTGTCCCCTCACTCAAACATCCATACAATTAAGAAATCGTACATTTGTACTTACCTATTAAAACCTCTAACAAAGATAGCCTAGAAAATCCAGCCAAACCCCCCACCTTTTCCGATACGAAATCCATAACCCCTATATAAAATCTAACCTGAAGCTCACCAAACAAGGCCACGTGAATCCCTTGAAAATGATCCCCTAATCTCTCAAGCCCCAATCCCTCCCAGTTTGATAGGTACCTGTCATAAAAGATTCTGGGTAGTTGACAAATGCAGATTGTCCCATTTTAGGAAATCTTTTTTGGGTTTTATCGATGACCAGAGACATATTTATCTCTACAATTTGCTCCACCTTAGCAATAATAGTGACCCCAAGATATACCGCCTGTTCTACCACCCAGTGGTCCTGTGTTACTGTATGGCTATACACTAATAATTGTGTTTTATTCCTATTTAGCCAACTCCCCAACAGTGTTCCAAATTCTTTTGCAGCCTTTTCAATTGCCCGAAGGGCTTTGTCGGGGTTACTTCTAACTATCGTGATATCATCCACATAGGCTAGTGTTTTCGTATCCCAGCCCTGCATCCTGATTGACATGATATTGATAGACGTTTCAAGCCTGCAAAGAAAAGGATCCATATACAGGGCAAATAATAAAGGGGAGTAGGGACACCCTTGCCTAGTTCCTCTTTCAATCAGTATTGGCCCTGATTCATTACCCATGATCTGAAGATGTGCTATTGGGTTGTGGTACATCGCTTGTGTTGCTTGGATAAAAGATCCACTGAGCCCAAAAGATTCCATGGTCTTCCAGAGGTAGTCCCAAGAAACCCTGTTGAATGCCTTTTCGGCATCCAACAGGGCTACCTCCATGGATTGCTATATTTGTGACATCCAAAAGGGCAATTACATGATACACATAATCAGAAGTCCCCCTTCCAGGAATACATCTATGCTGTTTTACTGATACTAATGTGTGAATAATGCTGTCCAACCTTAGTAGCCAAAACTTTAGAATAGAGTTTAATATTACTGTTTATCAGGGTAATTGGTCTATATGAGCCAAGATTATTAGGATTCTTCCCTTTCTTTAAAAAAATTATTATATTCGCTGTAGCCCACGAATCTTGGGGACGTAGTCCTTTCTTGACCTGAGAACAAGCTCATAGAACTCTCCAAGTATTTCTAATAAAAATATAAAGGGTATCAGGTCAGTACCTGCCGCCTTCCCTGAAGGGAGATTCCGCAGAGCCTGTTGAATTTCATCTAGCAAAAATTCTACCCCCAAAAATTCACAGTACTCCTGAGTTGCTCATCCTAAGATTATAGGCTCAAGAAATTGCTCTAAGTCCTCAGATCATGCATCAGCCTGTGCTTTATATAATGTGCTGTAGTAGGTAGGGAAGTCTTCTCTTACACTACTTGGATCTGAGACAAGTATTCACTGATCATTCGTGATTTCGTTGATATATCCTGCAGCCACTTTCTGCCTAGTCCTGACAGCCAAGACGTGCCCCACTTCTCACCGTTGTATTCATAACCCTCTTGTTTTCTAACAAGAAATTTCCCGGCTGTCTTTATGGCTGTAATTTCATTCAGAGACGATTTTATTACAGCTATTTGGCTAAGTACAGAAGTGCGTTCTAGCCCAGATGACACAGCTATCACCAACTCTGCCTCTGTGGTACCCAGTTGCGGATATAACTCTTTAATTTGAGACTGAGACTGCTTCTGACTAGCTATAATAAACCTGAGAGTTTCCCCTCTGACTCCAGCTTTAAAAGCTTTAAATGCATCTGAGACCGTTCCTAGGAGAGGACTTCCTCTATTAACTATTAAAAATTCCGGAATCCATTTTTGTGTGTGTCTGATGTTGGTCTAAAAGCTCTTCTGAAAGGACCGGCTTCTAATATTCCCTGCAAAGCCCTCAAGCAAGAGCTCTAGAACCAAGGGATTATGATCAGACATAAACCTCGGAAATAGTTCTATCTGGCTTGCATTAACTAATGCTGGTGTCACAAAGAAATAATTGAGTCTTGTAAAAGATCCATGAGGAGCTGACTAAAGGTATACCCAGCATTAGAACCCTTTAATTTGGCCCACACATCGACAAAGAGCACTTCTGCTTAAAGACTCTTAAGGGCTCTATAAGATTTTGGTTTGCGTCCAGTAAAGCTCCCGCCCACATTTTCCACCATTCTTCTACTACCATTCAAATTGAAATCCCCGCCAAGCACATACGGACCTGGCCAAAGTGGTAGCTCTGTTGCCAAAAAATTATTTAGACCGGGTTCATCCGCAACTGGGGCATACATTGAACATAAAGTAAAGGTCCCTGTTTGGTATTGGCATTCCACCAGAGCCCACCTCCAATATTTGTCTGCTGCCCTGCGACCATAAGCCAAGATCTTACGTTTTGCCAAAATGACCACCCGCTTGGTTTTAATATACTGTGTGGTGCAGCTAAGTAAACTTATCCCCATTGCTTCCAACAACCCCTGTCACCCCAGTGATGTGGGTTTCTTGGAGACAGTATATATCTGCCCTTAAGATTTTATGGTCTTCAGAAACCCTCCTTCTCTTAGCTGCATCGTTCAGGCCACATATATTGACTGTAGCTATCTGAAGTTTAGCCATTAACTGAGTATATCACAGCACCTACCATCTTACATTCCCACATAGCAATTCCTAAATCAAAACCAAAATAGAGATGTCGAAAACATACCCCATCAGAACTACTCTTCTTGTACCAAACCTATGCCAATCATTTTAGCATAGGCAATCTAGAGATTCTTCTCTGATTGTGCTATGAAATGTCTTTCATAAATCCCCCTCCCTCCAGAGGTCCCCACCCCAGATCCCCTAACCCCTCCACCCACCTCACCCCACCCCCACCTACCAAATGAGACAAACAGACCACCCATAGTCTGTGCAATAGATTCTTGAGCAAGCACACCACTAGCTCCCCTCAATCCCCGCCAAAAACACTGATTAGAAAAGAAAAAAAAGAAAGAGTAATGAGGAAAGAGAAGGCGAGATCAAATATGCAAGAAAAAGACAGACATATACCACTCCCGTAAAAAGATAAAATTCCCCCTGTTTTTTAAACTTCAATCTCGTTGGAGCCCCACTGACTTTCAAATATCAGGGGAGCTCTTGACATCCCTCTAGCTGTTGTTCCACCATAAACAATTAATATTAAATATCATATTTTTTTTGTGTGTGGAGTTTAATAAAGCGCGAACTAGACCCGAAGGTATCAGAGCACTTTACATGAGCACCAGTTATGTTACCGATGGACACATTCATTTTTGTTAGGCACAGGGAGAGTAAGTGATTTGCCCAGAATCACAGATTGTTGAGCATCCCTGCCGAGACACGAACCCGGTTCCCCAACTCTGAGGTTTACCTCCCTTGCTGTAAGGCCACATTCTCTCCCCTTCTCAATGCCTGCAAGCTCTCCCCCAACCTAAACACCATCTTTGGTAACTGTGAGTCCACTCAGGAATTCTTTGGCCTGTATTTCTGAGGTGAAGATCCTGATCCTACCCTTGACAATAGTTGTTAATCGTGCTGGGGCCAACAAGTAGGCTTCTGCTCCAACCTCCTGGAATGGCTTTGTTAGTTGTCTTAAGCAGCCGCGGTCGGTAGTAGGAGTACCTGCAGGGCGGTGACGTGTGGAGGGGGAGGGGCAGGGTGGGGGGTAGTAAACTATGGATTATGGAGGTTTACAGTTAAGTAAACATATAAATTAATAAAACGAATTTCGTTGCGTGCACTGCATCCCCAAATGCGATACAGTGCGTGCAACGAAATTCGTTTTATTAATTTATATGTTTACTTACCTGTAAACCTCTGTAATCCATAGTTTACTACCCCCCACCCTGCCCCTCCCCCTCCCCACGTCACCGCCCTGCAGGTACTCCTACTACCGACCGCGGCTGGTCTTAAGTGCTATCTGCGGTCCACTGTGGAATGAGAGAAGTCTGGGCAGACAAAAAAAGACCACTCTCTGTATTGCCTTGGGCAAGCTTTTTCAAATATGGCTTGACTGAGCAGAAAATTGCCAAAAACACCAGTACAGCCTTGGGCAGAAGTTCTCTAGTATTTCCCTGTCGCTCTTGTTTGTTGCGGATTATTGGGAATCTATGCACTCCCTGGATTTTTGACTCCCAATTCCATCCCGACCGTTCAGGAAATGCATTTTTAAGGAGGTCCAGCATGAATGCCCTGATATCACCACCTTCCACACCTTTCTTAATCCCAAGGAACCGCTGTTTATTCCGTCATTGACGGTTTTCGAAGTCCTCAATTTTCTATAGTACGTGTCAACTGAACTTCCTGTGAATTGACCTGCTCCTTCAATGCCACAACCTCTGTTTCCACAATTGTTGTACTCTCTTCAATGCAGTTAAGTTTCTTCACAACCTCAGTGCAGGATTTACCAATCTTTTTAATTGTCCCTTAAAGTTGCTTAGTTGCAAGACTTGCCCTTCTGCACTCTGCTCGGGTCATCTGGCATCTATGCCTGATGTTCCTTTATTGACTCATAAATCAGCCCCAAAGAAGGGCCTCAGATCTCGCCTCCCAAACAGATATGGACTTGGCGCGCCAGACTGCACCGAATCCTCAAGTTGGCCAATCGTTCTAGTGTCTGGATAATCCCACTTTAGCTCTACTCCAGATACATGCATTTCTTTACTACTAAGTGGACCGAGATTTCCCTTTGAACCCTTGTGGTGTTTCCGGCACTTAAGAGTTGTATCTGGTGCCTCAGAGGAGCTGATATCCGACAAAAAAGCATTGCGCCCCTCATTACTCGAGCTAAGATTAGACCCAGGTGACCCTGAGACATCTGTAAGAGAGTAAAATGTATCCCCGCCCTCAAGTGTTACATCCAAGGGTCTGCACATATTCCGCTCTACATCATCTCCAATAACTTGAGAGGGGTGAGATTTAGCCCCAGTGCTTGCAGATATACCAATCTCTTGCAGGTCCAACCGCCTTCCCACGGGAGTCTCATTCATTTGCTCCCAGTCCCTTGAATCACACTGTTCCAAAACCTATCCTCGGTTCACTGCCAGGGATATGACATGATCTATTGATACGGCTAGTAAAAATTCAGTTATTTGGGATTGCGGAGGAATTTTCTGCAGCCAAGGATCTTCTTTCCCCAAAGCAGTTATTGCTGCAAGTAGATTTGGTTCAGCAATGGGACCCTGACCACTGACTGCCTCTTTAGCCTGAAAGAACTCGGTGATCACGGGCTGAGGGGCGCCCAAGGCGGGGTTGTAATTTATCAGGCAATCCAGACCCTGATAACATTGATTTCTTCGCTGAACTTCCAAAACAATCCAACGGGTTCTTTTTGTCTGCCCCCCCCAGGTTGACTCGCAAATGCTTAACAAGGTGAGTTTCAGAGAGTTTACATGCAACACTACCAATTAGCTCCTGGGGTGGGTCTGGCTCCTGGCGGTCCCGGCAGTCCGTATCCTGCTGGTGGCAGCAACCCACATGTCATGGGCAGTTTTAAAAGTTTTTGGCACCATTGCAATGAACCTCCTAGCCTAGAGGTTGTTCCTTCCATTCGGCACCCTGAGGCGGTGACAGGCAATCCCGCCGGCAATCCTGCTGATGAAATCCACACGCTTCTTGCCAAAACCGCAGCCTCTTTGTGTCGAGAATCCCACAAAGAAGCATTACCACACCAGTAAGCCCACTCGGAGCTCCATTAACAGTGAGCTGCTTAGTTCTCCTCCGCATCCCGTGCTCTTACATGCGCCCCGCCTCCAAACATTCGAGTCAAGCTGGTGCCTTCACGGAGTAGGAAAGGAGCGAGCTAGCTGTGTCCTTGCTCAATCGGCATCTTACCTGCACTTTCCCAACCTGGAGGATTCCGTGGGAGTCAAAGTTTTGTGAATTTAGAATTGTTAGAAAATGTTTTTCAGATTTTCCCAATCAGATAGTTTTAGTGCCCTTTCAATAGACATGATGAGGTAAATGTTACTGTCACTGTCTTAAAGTTAGCTGTCTGAGACATGCTTTCCTTTTCACATTCACCTAGCGCAACTGATGTAAACAATCTGCTGCAAGGATTCAACTTGTTTCTGCTAGGCAGAAAGAGAACAAAATGTGAGTGCTTGTTTAGAAGCTGCTTAGAGCCTTTGTTAAAAGAAGATCTCGAGTGGGCAACAATGACTGAATTGTAACTTTGTGTCCCTATAAAGGGAGATGTTCCCGTCAGGACTCTTCATGCCTTATCAATATTAGTAACTCTCCTATCCTCTCTTAATTTCTATATCTTGATGGTAATAGATGACATGCGAGTTTTAGGTATTAGTTATTTCTGATATACACCTGTGTGTGCATGGTGAACAGGATCTACAAATATGATTTGCTTTTATTGACCTTTCTGTGTGTGCTTTTATATCTATATATGTATATGTTATATCTGATGTCTTGGAGGGTAAACTCACATGTCTGTATGCCCTATCACACACATCAACCAAGACGTGACTGAGCATGAGACAATACAATATCAAGGGGTCAGAATTACCCCCTATCAGAAATACAATTGTGTTTTTTTGTTTCAGAGACCATTGGTGGAAAAGGTCCACTTTAGTCTGCATTTTTGCATGCTTCATGATGTTTTTATAAACTACTACTACTCAGAGTTGGTAGTTACCAACTATGTATTGTAGGGGCTCACTGACACAACATCGACTCCTATAATATCGACCATTAAAATTATCGAGTCACTAATATCGTATACAAAAATATTGACACACAAAACTAAAATAACACAAACATCGCTAAAAAAATATTGTAAAAAAAAAATTTGCAAAGACAAAAATATCAACAACAAAGAAAAAAAGCAAAAATATAGATACAATTCAAATAACATATATCACAACAAAAACATCGATATGCATAATATCGACAACACAAACATCGATAAAATACATATAAACTATACAAGAAAATAACATTTAAACATACAAATGAACTTTTTTAAATAATATGAACAAATAACATATATCAAACTTTAAAAACAAAAACAAAAAAAATGCAAAATGAATAAAACTAAAACACAAACAAATACACTTAAAAATCAAAAACAAATAAATAACAAACACTACAACATTAAAAAAATCACAACTATCAATATAGACTGACATATATAAATGACATATGTAAAAATATATATAACATTTAATAATGCATGCATTTTAATTATATAACTAAACAAAATAAAAACAAACATTAAATAAGCATAATTAACATTAAACAAATTAAATTGTAACTACCCAAAAATTCAAAAAAGCTATCTCAATCAATGAATTTAAACTACACCAATACAAACCAATAGAAAACTCTAACTAATTAAATAAACACTATAAAAGCAATCAATGAATTAACATAAAATTTACCATGAAACGGACAAACACTGCAGAAGGACAAAACTTTGCGAGACAGAAAACAGAATGAAAAAGATCTACACAAACAACTAATCAGGAAAACTCTCATTAAAGCTAAGAACACAACTTTCTCAATACGTTTCAAGGGAGAACCATGGACTGTGCTCTAACCAGGAAAGAACTAACTCCAATAGATGAACGATGCATTCACCTCCATGAAGCATTTCAGATCGTCTTTCAATGAGGAATTGCAGAGAAAACACACTTGATTTGCCTTTGTCAAGCCCACGAGGTCAAGATCATTTGCCCTTTACAGAAGTGTAGCTTTAATTGGGGAACCTGCTATGTTTATATAGGTAAGTGTTTCCTTTGAGGTTTAATTTCTTGCTAACTTCCCCTGTGAAAGTTCTACTGTTCAGATTGCCCGCAGTCCGCTATCCTCTGCTGCCTGTCCTCCTGCTGCCCTCTGTTTGTACCTCCTCTACTAATTTCTTGCTCTGTTTTGCCATTTCTGCTTGTTTTTCTGCCCTCCGTTTTGCCTTTTCTGCTTGTTTTTCTGCCCTGTTTTTGCCTTCACTGCTCATTTTTCTGCTCTCTGTTTTGCCCTCTTCTGCTCTATTTTGCATTTTCTGGTCGTTTTTCTGCCCTTTGTTTTGCCTTTGCTGCTCATTTTCTGCTCTCTGTTTTGCCTATTTTGCTAATTTTTCTGCCCTCTGTTTTGCCTTTTTCTGCTTGTTTCTTTGTCCTCTGTTTTGCTTTTCCTGCTTGTTTTTCTGCCCTCTGTTTTTCCTTTTCTGCTAATTTTTCAGCCCTCTGTTCTGCCCACTTTGCTCTGTTTTGCCTTTTTTGCTTGTCTTTCTCCTCTCTGTTTTGCCTTTTCTGCTTGTTTTACTGCCTTCCGTTTTGCCATTTCTGAACCTTTTCTGCTCTCTGTATTGTCTTCTCTGCCCTCTGTTTGGCCTTTTGCTGCTCGTTTTTTTGCCCTGTTTTGCCTTTCCTGCTTGTTTTTCTGCCCTCTGTTTTGCCCCTTCTGCTTGTTTTTCTGCCCTCCATTTTGACTTTACTGCTCATTTTACTGCTCTCTGTTTTGCCCTCTTCTGCTCTGTTTTGCCTTTTCTGCTAATTTTTCTTCCCTCTGTTTTGCCTTTTCTGCTCATTTTTCTGCACTATGTTCTCCTCTCACCTGCTCTGATTTGCCTTTTTTGCTTTGGGTTTTACCTTTAGTGCAATGTGAGTGAAGAACTGCATGGTCACACCTCCCTGGAACGATTTCAGCTCTAGGGACCCCATCTACGGGGACCAGCCACATCTACCTGGGTGCCTTGGCCCCACCCAGGGCATCCAGTGTGCTTAGATGGGGACCCAGCCAGCTCCCTGCTTCCTACGGGAGTTGGCATTGCTCTTGCACGCAGGGAGCTTCTGAATATGCAGCTCCCTGCACGTAGGAGCAATTCTTTCATTTGTTTCCCTGCCCGCATGACAGTGGGCATGGAAACAGATGAAAACTACACTCCCAGCAAGCTGGAGTAGTTTTGACAGCTTCCGCATGCTAGGATTGGAGTTAGTGTTTACTCTCATTTGGTGAGATCTGTCACAGCTCCCACCAAGTAAAAGCAAACTTCTATCTCCTGAGGGTGGGCACCTTGGGTAATAGCAGAAGCTGGTCTTGGGGAGTGGTGGTCTCCAGGGCCATTAATGACTCCAGGAGAGGTGCCATGCAGCCCCCCTCCTGTGAATAGCATGGGCTGGTCCCTGGAGCCATATATGGGCTGAAAGGGTGGCCTAGTGGTCCCCTCCCACTGTTATATATTACATAGGCCTCGGCAAGTTGGTAGTCCTTGGGGTCTGCACTGCCCCCCTGTAATTGTTTTTTTTGTCCCTGAGAGGTGGTGGTCCCAGGGGCTTCAAACAGCCACAGGAGGGCGGGTCCACATGGCTCCCCTCCATTTAAAAACTAAAGCCCTGGGAGGAAGGTAGTGGTTCCCGGGGCTCAATGAGTCTAATGGAGAGGGGTCTGCGTGTCTCTCCACCCATATTTACATAAAGCCCCAGCGAGGTAGTGGTCCCTGGGGCTCAAATAATAATAATAATCCACAAATGAGCCCTAGGAGGTGGGTCTCGTGCGGCCGCTCCTTATTTTAATCCCGAAATCTGCCCTCGAAATCTGGCTCACCCGGGAGCTATACTGTAAAAAGTGCTGGAGATTAGGCTTGTTATTCGTTACATTTTTTGCCATGGATTCATGATAAAAAATTAAAATAAAAAAATGCTTTTGGACCTGGTGGGGCCTAGGGCTAGCGGGTCAGGGTATTCCTATCCTGCCCCCTTTTCTTTATTTTTAGGTTTTTATTGGGGGACTTGGCAGAGGCCGAGTCCCAAGATGGCTGCCAACACTTCCTGATTAAAGTTTTAGTAGCCAGTCAGATCTCTGCACGAGATCGGGAGGCTTCGCGGAGGGGTTGCATCCCTATATATACAAATTTGTTTTTCTTTTCATAACTTTAAAACTACTGAACAGATTGACACCAAATAACAAAAAAGGAATGGCTCTTTCTGGACCAAGAGCTATCTTTCTGGAAAATTTGGTGTAATTCCATCCAGCGGTTTAGGCTGTAGTCGTGTTCAAAATCCCTATGGTAATTAACATAGGAGACACACTTATTTTTACCCCCCTTTTCTCGGCCATCACTTGATGGATTGCCCTGAAACTTTCCATGCACAACTAGAATCACTGGTGCACGTTTTGGGGAACATTTCGGGAAGATTCATTAAATGACACCAAAGTTATAGGCAAGTCAAAAACACTTTTCCTATGGAAACATGGTACTAAATATAACTACCTCTCCTAGCGACTGTGAATAGGTGTTATATATATATATATATATATATATATATATATATATATATATATATATATATATATATATATATATATCAAATTCAAGTTGCCTTTTTCGTGAGCTTGCACTCCCAGGATGGAAAACAGCCGACAATCCTTAAGCGCTTCTGGTCAAGACACCAACCTCCTTCTTATGGTGCCGACGCATTTCGGGCTGTGCGCCCTTCTTCATGGGCACTTTACACAACGAATGGCATCACGGAGACCACCAGAACATCCCCTCCATTTTAAACTCATGGCGCTCAGGTGAGTAATTCGCTCAGAATTATGGGACTGGTAGTCTTAATTTTATAACCCAAGTGGGTCGCATGCCTTCGTGTGTTTTAAAGTTGAAAAGTTCATCAGGATTAAAAACAGTGTCCTGCTCCGTTGCGCGAAGGCATATTGCAGCTCCAACCTGTTCCGCAGTGCCGCGCATCGACGTTAAAAATTAAAATTAAGACTACCAGTCCCATAATTCTGAGCGAATTACTCACCTGAGCGCCATGAGTTTAAAATGGAGGGGATGTTCTGGTGGTCTCCGTGATGCCATTCGTTGTGTAAAGTGCCCATGAAGAAGGGCGCACAGCCCGAAACGCGTCGGCACCATAAGAAGGAGGTTGGTGTCTTGACCAGAAGCGCTTAAGGATTGTCGGCTGTTTTCCATCCTGGGAGTGCAAGCTCACGAAAAAGGCAACTTGAATTTGATGTTTAAGTGGCCCTGCCCGGGCCACGAGTGTGCACCACCACCAGAAACCGTGTGGGGCTGCAGCCGCGCATCGACGTGGCACTGCGGAACAGGTTGGAGCTGCAATATGCCTTCGCGCAACGGAGCAGGACACTGTTTTTAATCCTGATGAACTTTTCAACTTTAAAACACACGAAGGCATGCGACCCACTTGGGTTATAAAATTAAGACTACCAGTCCCATAATTCTGAGCGAATTACTCACCTGAGCGCCATGAGTTTAAAATGGATGGGATGTTCTGGTGGTCTCCGTGATGCCATTCGTTGTGTAAAGTGCCCATGAAGAAGGGCGCACAGCCCGAAACGCGTCGGCACCATAAGAAGGAGGTTGGTGTCTTGACCAGAAGCGCTTAAGGATTGTCGGCTGTTTTCCATCCTGGGAGTGCAAGCTCACGAAAAAGGCAACTTGAATTTGATGTTTAAGTGGCCCTGCCCGGGCCACGAGTGTGCACCACCACCAGAAACCGTGTGGGGCTGCAGCCGCGCATCGACGTGGCACTGCGGAACAGGTTGGAGCTGCAATATGCCTTCGCGCAACGGAGCAGGACACTGTTTTTAATCCTGATGAACTTTTCAACTTTAAAACACACGAAGGCATGCGACCCACTTGGGTTATAAAATTAAGACTACCAGTCCCATAATTCTGAGCGAATTACTCACCTGAGCGCCATGAGTTTAAAATGGAGGGGATGTTCTGGTGGTCTCCGTGATGCCATTCGTTGTGTAAAGTGCCCATGAAGAAGGGCGCACAGCCCGAAACGCGTCGGCACCATAAGAAGGAGGTTGGTGTCTTGACCAGAAGCGCTTAAGGATTGTCGGCTGTTTTCCATCCTGGGAGTGCAAGCTCACGAAAAAGGCAACTTGAATTTGATGTTTAAGTGGCCCTGCCCGGGCCACGAGTGTGCACCACCACCAGAAACCGTGTGGGGCTGCAGCCGCGCATCGACGTGGCACTGCGGAACAGGTTGGAGCTGCAATATGCCTTCGCGCAACGGAGCAGGACACTGTTTTTAATCCTGATGAACTTTTCAACTTTAAAACACACGAAGGCATGCGACCCACTTGGGTTATAAAATTAAGACTACCAGTCCCATAATTCTGAGCGAATTACTCACCTGAGCGCCATGAGTTTAAAATGGAGGGGATGTTCTGGTGGTCTCCGTGATGCCATTCGTTGTGTAAAGTGCCCATGAAGAAGGGCGCACAGCCCGATACGCGTCGGCACCATAAGAAGGAGGTTGGTGTCTTGACCAGAAGCGCTTAAGGATTGTCGGCTGTTTTCCATCCTGGGAGTGCAAGCTCACGAAAAAGGCAACTTGAATTTGATGTTTAAGTGGCCCTGCCCGGGCCACGAGTGTGCACCACCACCAGAAACCGTGTGGGGCTGCAGCCGCGCATCGACGTGGCACTGCGGAACAGGTTGGAGCTGCAATATGCCTTCGCGCAACGGAGCAGGACACTGTTTTTAATCCTGATGAACTTTTCAACTTTAAAACACACGAAGGCATGCGACCCACTTGGGTTATAAAATTAAGACTACCAGTCCCATAATTCTGAGCGAATTACTCACCTGAGCGCCATGAGTTTAAAATGGAGGGGATGTTCTGGTGGTCTCCGTGATGCCATTCGTTGTGTAAAGTGCCCATGAAGAAGGGCGCACAGCCCAAAACGCGTCGGCACCATAAGAAGGAGGTTGGTGTCTTGACCAGAAGCGCTTAAGGATTGTCGGCTGTTTTCCATCCTGGGAGTGCAAGCTCACGAAAAAGGCAACTTGAATTTGATATATATATATATATATATATATATATATATATTCACTGAAAAAAACATAGGTTTCAGGCACGTTATAGTTAGAAATTAGCATTTAAAAAACCTTAGAAATTCACTGAAAAAACCATAAGTTTCATTGACGTTATAGTTAGTTGAACATTTCACTCGTACAAAACCAGAGAATTTCGTCCGTTATAGTTAGTAGAGCTAACTATAACTTGCGCCCCTTCAATGCACTGCTGATGATGTCACATATTACATCACTGATGACATGGTCAGTGACTTCACTGATGACATCACTGATGACATCTCAAATGACATCACTGATGACATCACTGATGACATCATACAGTGAATGTGTGTTTCTGTAAAGTTTAAATATGTTTTATACATGTTAATGCCAAGGTGTATTGAAGAATGATTTGATGTATAAGTGTTTGGATGGAGGATTTAATAGGTGTGTGACTGACCGTATAAGTGAGTGATTAATTGTCTCTTACTGAATGCATGGGTTAGTGACTAAACTGTGAATGTCTGTATCAGTCTGTCTGTTGTTGTGTAAGCTGCTACATGTGTTGGTGAGTAGCTACATGAGTGTCTTTATGGGTTATTTATTGGTTGCATGAGTATCTGTATGGGTGCCTCAGTGTTTGTGTGGGTGGGTGGGGGTGTGTGACTTTGTGCATAGATGTGTGAGTGAGTGATTCACAGGGTGTATCGGTTCAAGAATGCATCTGTGAATGGCTGTATAGGTGGGTGAGTGTGTGTATGGGTGTGTTTGTGAGTGTTTAGATGTCTCAGTGGTACATGTGTGTGTAACTACATGAAAGGCAGTATATGTGAGTGTTGTAGTATATAAATGACTATATGTGAGTGAGTGATTGTGAGAGTGCCTGTATGGATGAGTGTGTGCTTGTGTCAGTGATTGTATAAGAGAGTAAGTATGTGTTAGTATCTGTATAAATGAGTGAGGTGGTGTGTGTATAACTATCTAGGTGAGTAAATGGCAGTGTTATTGATTCTTTACATGACTAGCTAGGTGTGTCAATAACTCTATGGATGAGTGGCAGTGTGTCTGTATAGGTGTATGAGTGCATATGATAGTGATGTATTGATGAGTGAATGCATGTATGACTGACTGTATGGGTGAATGAATGGATGTGTGTGTATACCTAGGAATTAGTCAGTGGGTATGTAGTAACTGCTATTGGTTTGTCTATGGTTTAAAAAAAGGTAGTCTGTATTTTAGAGTGGGTGTATCAAAGGTTATATTAGGGTGTGAGGAGGTGCATAAAATTATCACATGGATGATGTAATCAGTGATGTCATCAGTGATGTCACTGACCATGTCATGAGTGATGTAATATGTGACGTCATCAGCAGTGCATTGCGGGGGCACCAGTTTAGTTAGCTCTACTAACTATAACGGCCGAATTTCTCTGGTTTTGTACGAGTGAAATGTCCAACTAACTATAACGTCAATGAAACCTATGGTTTTTTTCAGTGAATTTCTAAGGTTTTTTAAATGCTAATTTCTAACTATAACTTGCCTGAAACCTATGGTTTTTTCAGTGAATTTCAAATGTTTTTTAAATGCTAATTTCTAACTATAACATCCCTGAAACCTATGATTTTTTTCAGTGAATAAAGGTTTGTTAATTGCTAATTTCTAACTATAACGTCCCTGAAACCTATGATTTTTTCAATGAATTTCTAAGGTTTTTTAAATGCTAATTTCTAATTATAATGTTCATTAAACTTATGGTTTTTTCAGTGATTTTAAATTATCGTCCCATTCTCAACCTGGTGAAACCAGCCGATATCGGCAGTTTTCCAGCGATAGCTTCCGCAAAAAAAATCGCCACAAATGAGAGCGACAACTAACGCTAATGATATGCAGAGTTTGCGTTCCCGTGCAAAAATAACACTAAAACACCACTTCCCGATATTGTCAACGACCATCGAAATCTGTGATGCGATCCAAAAACAGGTGATAAGCTGCGTTAGCAGTAGAAATTGAGCATCTACCTTTTACTGGTGTAAAGCAGGATGACTACCTACAGTGTAAAAGGGAGCCCAGCCCACAACCACATCTGAAGACCAACACATGTCATAGAGCTACGATCATGCAGCTCCGATACCCAAGAAGGGCACAACACCCACCGCCACCACCCCCAGGACCTCCCCCTCAGACCCCCCCAGGCAGCGCAGAACAGATTAGCGAACGTTCCCAAAACGGCATGGCCCCTCACCCACACAATAGCTGAATGTTGGTAGACGTGGGAACAAAGTATGTGTGAAGGAAGCAAGTCACCCATCAATAACAATGCACACAATGCCAAGTGTAGCGGTAATGTGCTGGACAGACCTCACTATGCAGAGCACAGACCTCTCCATGTGTACATATTATGTTGGTGCTTGTACTGTTGTGGACAGTGGACGCAACCATGTTACCTCAGGCAGTGGGGAAGATCTCGGTCATGTAGGTGTGTCGTCCCCCCTGTAAGCGGAACCAGAAGCGGAGTGGCCTGGTCCAACGTACACCACTCTAGCGTAGAAGTGTGAATAAATAGGCCGGGGCTCTGGGCGTGGTTCACTTCTGAGAAGGCCAACGCATCTGCCAGAGCGGCAGTCCTCACCCTGCCACGAGGCCGCTGCAGTGACCGCGGGCCTCTGTGACACAGGTCCCCGACGAACCCAGCGGCACAGCACCACAGAGTTATGTCTGTACATACTACTGCCTTCGATGTACACAGCGGACAGCAGGGCTCACAATTCAGATTGATTCGCGATTGCAGATGACGCAGTCCAGTAGGCAAGAGATATTGCTCCTAGTGCAGCCCGCCCGGACCACGCATCATCGTAGGCTGCGCACACGCTGAGTGCTTCAGGTACCACTAACTCTGTGCAGCTCATGTCAACGCCACGTGGCTGTGGGCCCTTCCTGACCGCTGCCTCCGGCCTACACTGCGGTCAGCAGGGCTCACAATTCAAGATTAGTACCGATGCAAATTGTGTAAGAGGCTATAATCGGTTAAGAAGACCAAATGCTCCCAATCTGTGCAGCTCAAGTCAACGCCACGTGGCTGTGGGCCTTTGCTGACCGCTGCCTCCAGCCTACACTGTGATCAGCAAGGCTCACAATTCAAATTCAGTCTTGATTCATTAATTTCAGTGTCCAGTAGGCAACTAACTATAACATCCCTGAAACCTACATATTTCGACAATGTAGTCCACACATATTTCATCTTTTGTTCCGTACGCCCACACTGCGGTCAGCAGAGCTCACAATTTGAATTCAGTCTTGATTTATTAATTGCAGACAGAATTGTACTCTATATCCTCAGATTCTGTCAAGAGGAAGTGACAAAAAGCATTCCTTGATGTCTGTGCTGACTACTGCCTTCGATCTACACTGCGGTCAGCAGGGCTCACAATTCAGATCGAGTTGCGATTACAGATGACGCAGTCCAGTAGGCAACAGACATTGCTACCAGTGCGGCCCTACCGGACCACGCATCATCGCTGGCTGTGCACACGCTGAATGCTTCTGATGCCCCTATCTCAGTGCACCACAACTCATGGACCCTTTATGATAGAATCTTTTGTGTATAATTTCAGATCTGCTGCCCGTACCTCAGTGCACCACAAGTAATGGGCCCTTTACGATAGAATCTTTTGTGAATTATTTCACATCTGGTGCCCCTACCTTAGTGCAGCACAAGTCATAGACCCTTTATGATTGAATCTCTGTGTGTGATCTGATAATTACTGTTGTACTTGTTGCCAGCACTAATCATTCCCTGAAGGCTGGCTTACACTCACCCCACCCGCATCCAGCACAGACGTCCCTGGACATGTGACCCTGGTAATAAAAAGGAGCTGAGCGCACATGCCCGTACCCAGTTCCACTATCTATCTAACTGTGCCCGTGTGTTCATTATGTATGCATGATGCTGCCCCTGGGCCCTACCACATTACATTCTGCTGTGGACAGCGTACGCAACCATGTTACCTCTGGCAGTGGGGAAATCGTTGGTAATGTAACTTTGTCTCGGTCATTGTATAAGTACTTAGGTAGAGAATGGATCATTAGAGTACTGCAAGGAGAGTGTATAGTGAATGTATTCGTGCTTGGGGATTGGCGGAGTGATTGGATAAGTATATATGTTGGCGAAGCCTAACCCCGAGCACAAGCTTGGCTCTAATTGGCTTCCCTCCATGTGCCAAAAACTAAAATTTGGGCTTTGCATGGCCCTGTATTGCTACAGTTCCAAAACTCCACTGAATGTGCAATAAACATTCATATCCACACAGATATGTCATGTGCACGATCTTTCATGTGTGGAAGTATGGATGAATGTAGGGTCAGTGATTTCCCCTACCTTCCATGTTGGCCATGTTGTGGGACTTGGGTCACAAGGTGACACATTTGCGCTTGCGGCCCAGGTGGCGGCAGCACTACAACAGGAACACCCGCATTAGTTGATTCCTCATACAGCCCAGGACGGAACCACGCCCACAGCTCCAGAGTCATTGTTCACAGCCTCACGCAGGACTGGCATACACCAGGCCAGGCTACTCTGCTTACGCTTACAGGGAGGGACGACAACGCTACATGGCCCAGATTTTCATTGTAGTGATCTGCTGGTCACAGGTCTAGTTCTCAGTATGCCACAGCCACTCCCTCATGGCTGGTTTACACCCACACCACACCCATCAAGCACAGGCGTCCCTGGACACATGACCCTGCAAATAAAAAGGGCCGGGCGCACATGCTGGAGGCCATTTCCATTCTCTCCCATGACTTGATGTACACAGAGTTGGTGTCAGGCGAGGCACTTAGCCCGACATGGGCCTCCCGCCACGTGGCGATAACTTGAGTTCCACTGAGTTTGTGCCACCAGAGCTGAGCGGGTGTGCAGCCTGCGATGCTGCATGGTCTGGATACACCATCATAGCAATCAAGTCCCGATTTGAATTGTGAGCTCGGCTGCACCGCATGTATGCCAAAGGCAGCTGGCTGTACAGACATGACTCCTCGGCGCGGTGCAGCAGCATGCGCTGTGGGCCTGTGCCGCGGAATCCAGCGACAGCCGAAGAGGTTGCTTCGGCACGTGGTGGGCCCTCTTACACACACGCCGGTGAGCAGGGAGGCTTGTTTGCGCAGCAGCGGGCAGTTACCTCTGGGCGGTGGGAGTGGATGGTGTGCAGCAGCCTGGGTGCGCAGGGGCGAGAAGGCACCTCTGGGCGGTGGGAGTGGATGGTGTGCAGTAGCCTGGGTGCGCAGGGGCGGGCAGACACCTCTGGGTGGCGGGAGTGGATGGTGTGCAGTAGACTGGGTGCGCAGGGGCGGGCAGACACCTCTGGGAGGCAGGAGTGGATGGGGTGCAGCAGCCTGGGCGCGCAGGGGCTGGACAGCGATGAAGTCGTGTGCAGTTGTATGTACTCTACCATTACTGATTCCATACTATGTTTTAGATGAGTGAGCTTGAGGGCTGCAGTATGTCCCGGCACGTGGTTAGGGACACACCGGTGGTGGAAAGGTGAGCTGTGAGGGTTTTGTCCGAAGTGTCGGCACTCACTATCCCTCTTCATCTCTTCCTTTCTCTCTCTCACACTCTTTCTCTCTTTCTCTTTTTCTTCCTTTCTTTCTCACTCGTTCTCTCTTTTTCTCTCTCTTCCTCTCTCTCACACTGTTTCTCTCTTTCTCTCTCTCTTCCTCTCTCTCTCACTCTGTCTCTCTTTTTCTCCCTCTTCCTCTCTCTCTCTCACTCTTTCTCTCTGTCTTCCTCTCTCACTCTTTCTTTCTTTCTCTCTCTCTTCCTCTCCCTCACCCTTTCTCTCTCTCTCTCTCTCTCTCCTTTGATGGGTGCATGACGCACAATCTTATCTTGCTTTTTGTCTTGCAGGCTGTGATTCACAACTTGTCGACCCCCCCCCCCCCGACACGGGCCTCCTGCAATGTGGCGATGACTTGAGTTCCACTGAGTTAGTGCCACCAGAGCTGAGCAGGTGTGCAGCCTGCGATGATGTGTGGCCTCGATACACCATCCTGGCAATCAAGACCCGATTTGAATTGTGAGTTCGGCTGGACCGCGTGTAGGCCACGCACTCCTCGGCGTGGTGCATTGATATGTTCTCAGCCATTGCGATATCAAGACCCAGAATCAAATGTGCGACCTTCACGTCATGGGCCCTCTTGGACACACGCCGGTGGCGGAAGGTGAGCAGAGACGCCTATTTGCGCAGCGGCGGGCAGTCACCTCTGGGCGGTGGGAGTGGATGGTGTGCAGCAGCCTGGCTGCGCAGGGGCAGGCAGACACCTCTGGGCAGTGGGAGTGGATTGCGTGCAGTAGCCTGGGTGCGCAGGGGCGGGCAGACACCTCTGGCCATTGGGAGTGCATGGTGTGTAGCAGCCTGGGTGCGCAGGGGCAAGCAGACACCTCTGGGTGGCGGGAGTGGATGGGATGCAGCAACCTGGGTGCGCAGGGGCGGCACATCGATGAAGACATGTGCAGTTGTATATATTCTGCCATTACTGATTCTATACTGTTTCAGATGAGTGAGCTTGAGTATGTCCTGGCACGTGGTTAGAGACACACCAGGTGTGAGGATTTTGTCCGCAGTGTCCCTCTCCATCTTTTCCTTTCTCTCTCTCACACTCTTTCTCTTTTTTCTCTCTCTTCCTCTCTCTCTCACTCTTTCTCTCTCTCTTCCTCTCTCACTTTCTCTCACTCTTTCTCTTCCCCTCTCTCTCTCTCTCTCTCCTTTGATGGGCGCATGACGCACAATCTTATCTTGCTTTTTGTCTTGCAGGCTGTGATTCACAGATTATCGAGGGATGACACGCCAGGGCTGTACCTACTTTTATTTTGTTGTTTTTGTTTAAATAAAATGTTTTATATGTAAACCCATAGATGACTGATTCTCATTTGTCCAACCTCACATGCATCCAGTGCGACCCGCCCAGAGCAGGCATCATCGCAGGCTGCGCACACGCTCACTGCTTCACGTGCCAATAACTCAGTGCACCACAAGTCATCTCCATGTAGCTTTATTAAGGCAGAATTCATTAGACAAAAGACATTACTACCAGTGCGGCCCGCCTGGACCACGCATCATCGCAGGCTGCGCACACGCTGAGTGCTTCAGGTAACACTAACTGTGCAGTTCAAGTCAACGCCACATGGCTGTGGGCCCTTCCTGACAGCTGCCTCCGACCTACACTGCAGTCAGCAGGGCTCACCATGAAAATTCAATCTTGATTCATTAACTTCACAGTCCAGTAGGCAACTAACTATAACATAGTCCATGCACAAAAGAAGAGGTGCACCAAAATAAAAGTCAATGTCCTCCAAGTGTATCCAAACAATATCCTTTTAGTATCCTTGCTTCAAGAACTGATTTTATATCAGTTATAGCCAAATTCATCTTGCAAGTCCAAAGGAACACTGAATGTCAGTCTGCACTGCGGACACCAGAGCTCACAGTTCGAATTCAGTTTTGATTTATTAATTGCAGAGTGAACTGTACTCTATGTCCTTGGATTTTGTCAAGAGGAACTGACAAAAAGTATTCCTCGATGTCTCCTGCTGACTACTGCCTTCCATCTACACTGCGGACAGCAGGGCACACAATTCAGATCGAGTCGCGATTGCAGATGACGCAGTCCAGTAGGCAATACACATTGCTCCCAGTGCGGCCTGCCCGCACCACGCTGCCTGTGCACACGCTGAATGCTTCTGATGTTCCTACCTCAGTGCATCACAACTCATAGACCCTTTATGATAGAATCTTTTGTGCATGATTTCAGATCTGCTGCCCCTACCTCAGTTCACCACAAGTCAAGGACCTTTACGATAGAATGTTTTGTGTGTTATTTCACATCTGGTGCCCCTACCTTAGTGCAGCATAAGTCATGGACCCTTTATGATAGAATCTCTGTGTGTGATTCGATGATTACTGTTGTACTTGTTGCCAGCACCAACCATTCCTGAGGGCTGGCTTACACTCCCCACACGCATCCAGCACAGACGTCACTGGACATGTGACCCTTGTAATAGGGGCTGAGCATGCCCGTACCTAGTTCCACTATCTTTCTAACTGTGTCCGTGTGTTCATTATGTATGCATGGTGCCCCTGGACCCTACCACATTACATTGTGCTGTGGACAGCGCACACAACCATGTTACCTCTGGCAGTGGGGAAAACTTTGGTTATGTAACTTTGTCTCGGTCCTTGTATAAGCACATGTGTATAGACTGCATCATTAGAGTACTACAAGGAGAGTATATAGTGAATTTAGAAGTACTTGGGGATTTGCGGAGTGATTGGATAAGTACATATGTTGGCGCAGCCTAACCCCCGAGCACGAGCTTGGCTCTAATTGGCTGCCCTCCATGTGCCAAAAACTGAAATTTTGACTTTGCATGACCCTGTATTGCTACAGCTGCAACACTCCACTGAATATGCAATAAACATTTATATCCACACAGATGTGTCATGTCCACGATCTTTCATGTGTGGAAGTATGGATGAATGTAGGGTCAGTGATTCCCCCTACCTTCCATGTTGGCCATGTTGTGGGACTTGGGTCACAAGGTGACACATTGGCGCTTGCGGCCCGGGGGGCGGAAGCACTACAACAGAGACACCCGCATCACTTGATTCCTTATACAGCCCAGGACGGACCCACGCCCATAGCTCCGGAGTCATTCTTCACAGCCTCATGCAGGCCTGGCATACGCTAGGCCAGTCCACTCCCCTTACGCTTACAGGGAGGCACAAAAACGCTACATGGCCCAGGTTTTCATTGCAGTGATATGCTGGTCACAGGTCTAGTTGTCAGTACGCCACAGCCACTCCCTCACGGCTGGTTTACACCCACACCACACCCATCAAGCACAGGCGTTACAGGACACGTGACCCTGCCAATAAAAAAGACCAGGTGCACATGCTCTCCGCCATTTCCATTTCAGACTTGCTGGCACCGGATGCACTGTGGCAGACACAGGCACACCACCACGGGACGGTGACTTTCGGTGCACTGAGGTAGGGGCACCGTAAGTGCTGAGCGGGTGTGCAGCCTGCGATGATGCCCCGACGCGGCGGTCCGGAGAGGTCAGGTTTTGTGTGCCCTGCTCGACCGCTGTGTAGGCCTGAGCCATCGAACAGCGGGGGCCTACCACCACATGGCGTGGCCTCGCTGGTCACAGAGTTAGTGGCACCGCAAGAGCTGAGCGGGTGTGTAACCTGCGATGATGACGGGTAACTGGTATGTCCTCTGCCATGGTAGAATCAAGACGCAGCACCAAATGTGAGACCTGGTGGCCTACGGAGCAGGGCTGCATGATGTGTGTGGTGCCATGTCTGCCGACTCCGGGCTTGGGGCTTGCAGCTGCATGTGGTGGGCCCTCTTTTCTACACGCAGGTGGCAAAAGGTGAGCAGTGAGGCCTGGATGCGCAGGAACGGCCAGACACCTCTGGGTGGTGGGAGTGGATGGTGTGCAACAGCCTGGGTGTGCAGGGGCGGGACAGAGATGAAGGCGTGTGCAGTTGTATGTACTCTGCCATTACTGATTCTATACTATGTTTCAGATGAGTGAGCTTGAGGGCTGCAGTATGTCCCGGCACGTGGTTGGAGACACACCGGTGGCGGAAAGGTGAGCTGTGAGGGTTTTGTCCGGAGTGTCGGCACTCACTCTCCCTCTCCATCTCTTCCTTTCTCTCTCTCACACTCTTTCTCTTTTTCTTCCTCTTTCTCTCTTTCGCTCTCTCTTCCTCTCTCTCTCTCACACTTTCTCGCTTTCTCTGTTTCTCTCTCTCTCTCTCTCTCTCTCACTTTTTCTCTCTTTTGGTCTCTCTTCTTCTCTCTCACTCTTACTGTCTTTCTCTCTCTCTCTCACTCTTTCTCTCTCTCTTTTTATGGGCGCATAGCAAACAATCTTATCTTACTTTTTGTCTTACAGGCTGTGATTCACGGAATTGTCAAGGGGTGACACGCCATGGCTGTACCTACTTTATTTTGTTGTTTGTATAACTAAAATATTTTATATGTACATCCATAGATGACTATGATTCTCATTTGTCCAACCTCACATTCATCTTGATTTTTATGTGCAACATCTGCCGATTTGTTACGTTCCAGATTTCGGAAGGTTGCTATCATATTTGCTTGTGGGGGGTGGACGGGGCCCCGGGGACCCCATCCCCCAGGGCCTGGCCTCTCTGTTGGGAACAGTGGGGGGAGCCCCAATGTCCCCACGGACCAGCCGGCTCCCCGACTCCTGTGGAAGCCGGCATGGCTTTGGGCAACGTGAGCTGCTAACATGCAGCTTCCCTTGCCCAAAAGCTATTCTCCTTCCTTTATTGAAGCGAGACAAGGTTTTCCTCCTCTCGCTTCAACGAAGCAAACCACGGTTTGCTATCACAGGGTGGAAGCCATGCTCCCGCCCTGTCATAGCAAACGGCAATGTCCCGGGGGTGCACACCCCGGGACATTGCAGGAGCTGGCCCTGTGGGGTGGCGGTCTCCAGGGCCATCAAGCACTTCAGGAGGGGGACCGCACGGCCCCCCTCCCTCTATTTTCAAAGCCCCGGGGAGGAGGTGGTCCCTGGGGCTTCGGGGGGCCCGCGAGGCCCACCCTGCTTATTTAATTAAAGCCCCGGAGGGTGGTGATCCCCGGGACTTGGGGTGGCCTTGGAGGCCCCAGAACAATTACAAAACAAGCCCCGGGGAGGTGGCGATCCCCGGGGCTGCGGGAAGGCCGTGTGCCCTCCCGCACCTAATTTACATGGTTGGTGGTGGTCCCCGGGGCTGTGGAGGCTCCGCAGGCCCCGCAATATAATTATAGGATTACCCCCCGGAACCTGGCCCACCCAGGGGCTTATTTAAATGAAGTGGGGGAGCCCCCGCTTCATTTTTTTTTTCATCCGGATTCGTGCACCCAGAGCGCATTCTGATGTTTTGTTTATGAAAAAATATATAATTTTTAGGCCTGGGGGTCCTTTTGGGACCCCCGTGAGCAGGACTAGGGGGTCAGGGTGTTTCTACTCTGCCCCCTTTTCTTCTCTTTTAATCTTTTTTCGACTGTTTTCTTGTAACTCGGTTCTACCGAGTCACAAGATGGCCGCCAACACTTTCTGGTTTGGAGTGTTGGCAGCCAATCACAGTGAAGCCCGTGGTCGTAGTACCCAATCACAGTGAAGCGCGCGGTCGGGAGGGTGCGCGAACCCACCGCTGCCCCAGATATCAAAACTTTTATTTTTTCAATTACTCAGCAACTATTGAATGGATTTACACCATTTAAAAAAAAGACGCTTTCTGAATCAAGCACTACCTTTTTGCCAAATTTGGTGTAATTCCGTTCAGCAGTTTGGGCTGTAGCCTGTAATAAAATTTCCTATGGAAATTAACATGGAGAAAACACTTTTTGGGACACCCCTTTTTTCTCAGCCCCCACTTGACGAATCACCCCCAAACTTTCAGGATAGCAGCTGACCTGGATAGACCTTTTTTTGGGAGAATGTCGCAAACATTCGTCAAACTACTCTAAAGTTATTAGCAAATCAAAAAATGCTTTTCTTATGGAAACTAGGTTCTGTCTAGAGATATAGAGATATATATAGATATAGATGCATAGATGTATAGGTATATTACCTACTGGCAGTCGCCAGTAGGTAGATATAGTTAGGACCTATTTTCCATAGGAAATCCGCAACATCCTATTTGGAATAACTTTGGCGCCGATTGACGCAACTTTGCAAAATTTTCCAAACTTTTGGCCAGCTCCGGTCCGCTCCTATCCTGAATGTTTCACAGTGATTCGTCAAGCGGGGCCCGAGAAAAAAGAGGGGGTCCCAAAACGCGTTTTCCCCATGCAATTTCCTATAGGACCTTTAGCCGCAGCTACAGCCCGAACTGCTGAACGGAATTACACCAAATTTGGCAAAGAGGCAGTCCTTAGTTCAGACTCGTGCCTTTTGCTTAAATGGTGTAAATCCGTTCAGTAGTTCCTGAGAAAATGACATTTAAAAGTACATATATATCTATGGCCTCGGAGGGTCTGCATACCCTAAGCGCAGCCTAAGCGCACCCTGCCGTGCACGAGCTGTATTCTAATTGGCTGTCAACACTCCAAATCAGGAAGTGTTGGCAGCCATCTTGTGCCTCGGTAGAACCGAGGCACAAGAAATCAGCAAAAGAAACGCGTAAAACGCAAAAAGGGGGCATGGTAGAAACACCCTGACACCCTAGGCCTGCTCAGGGGGTGCCACAGGGACCCCCAGGGCCAAAAAAAGCATTTAAAAAAAAATAAAAAATCGGCGAGATTCGTGCACCCAGCGCGAATTTCGGCCAAAAAAAAAAAAAATGAGGCGCAGGCTCAACTTCAACATTCTCTCCCTTCCACAGTTTGCTTTAACAAAACGAAGGATAATTTCTAAAACTGGACATTCTTAATTACATTCAGTAATTCACTTACTGTTTTTAACAAACATTTCCGTGTTTGACAAACTAACACCCCTTCCAAGCTGACTGCCATAAAATAAATATGTCATGTAAAAATACATAAGAGGTTATATTGTCTTATATCACCATTTCGGAACTATGGTTACACTTAAATCCCGCTTAGCTTTCAGCCTCGTGGTTTATGATGTCTTCAGAACTCCTCGACAATTTAGGACCATACAAACAGGTTGGGGAGGGCAGATAAGTGGGGTGTGCACGGATGCGCGCGTGGGTGTTGCACAGAGACACATGTGGATGTAAGGTACCAGAGCACGCTGGCACAGAGATGCCTGACAAACCCAAAGAGCACACCGTGGGGTCTGTGCGATGCGCCCTGGGCGCTTCACAGAGGTACCAGAGCACTGGCAGCGAGGTGCCTGGCACACCGGAGTGCAACAATGAGCAGGATAAGGAGTTAAACGCACAGCATGTGCATGCATTATGTGTAACCAGATAACACTGTGATTGTGGTTAATTGACAATGACTCGACTGCTGCTTCTTCATCGCTGGCATCACCGTCCGCCATGCGTCGGAACTTACATTAACATTTAACACGAAGACTTTTGGTGCATCCTTCTCTGAGGGTCGGGTGTCTCCAGGGCTGCTGAGCGTGTGAGGGGCAGGGAGGATACCTCATGTGGTGCCTGCGTAACCTGTGTCACTGTGGGAGCAGGCTTTCTAGGCAGTCCCCGAGGTCAGTCTGACACAAGGGGTGTGCATTAAACGCGAATACCACCTGTGTGTCTTTTTCTGAGGGAAAGTTATCTGTGGCTGGGGGGTGGGGGTGTTCTTGAGTGGCTATGTGCCCTGTGCCTCACCCGTGGGGGTCGGGGCAGCAGGGCATCTCCAGGGGATAGAGCACGCCAGGGACAGGGAGGCGAGCTCTTGGGGTTACGGTGCCTGTGCGACTTGTGCCTCTGGGAGTCCCTGTGAAGGCTTTCCTGCTAGGCAGTCACTGAGGCGAGAAGCCACCCTGGCACAAGAAGTGTGCATTAAACGTGAACACTTCCAGCGCATCCTTTTCTGAGGGACGACAGTCCTTGTGCAATGTAACTAGGGCTCGTGTAATGCGCTCCAATACCTTCGGGTAGAGTTTGCGCTATATATATAAATCTGCAAAAAACGCGTGTCCCAAGTAGGGCTGAGCAGCTTCCCCAGCATGAAGGGCCTCAAGGAGCCGCTGGAGCTGCCCTGATAGCTCTTCGGCCGTTGATTGAATTTTACAAACACCAGACAAGACTGTGCGTCAAACCTGGGCTGTCCGCGGCAGCACCTTTCCGTTCAACTTACAGTTTCAACGGCCCTGGCCAGATATGCGCAGTCTAAACAGTGACATGTGCAGCTCAGGGCTGTTTATTTTCGGCTCAGCTCCTCACTAAACGCTTCCAGCATCTCGACCATGTGTATTTACAACAGCAAAAAGGCATGCAAAATGATTTTTGAAAAGGAAAAGCTACATTTTGCGTCGACAGCGCACTTATATGAGTGTAGAAGTGCTGGTCACTCAAGGAAACGGTGAATATAAAGGGCCGAATGGGGCAAAAGTTGTCGGGCAGGTTGTGACTGTGCAAGGGCCCACGGCGCCTTAAAGACTGTGCAGGTTGTGACGGTGCAAGGGCCGGCGGTGCGTTTAAGACTGCTGCAGGTTATGACTGTAGAAGGGCCGGTGGTGCGTTTAAGACTGCGTGCAGGTTGTGACGGTAGAAGGGCCCGTGGTGCGTTACAGACTGTGTGCAGGTTATGAAGGTAGAAGGCCCGCGGCGCGTTAAAGACCGTGTGCAGCTTGTGATGGTGCAAGGGCCCTGGCGACTTAAAGACTGTGCAGGTTGTGATGGTGCAAGGGCTGGTGGCGTGTTTGAGGATGCATGCAGGTTGTTACGGTAGAAGGGCCCGTGGCGAGTTAAAGACCGTGTGAAGTTTGTGACGGTAGAAAGGCCCGTGGTGCGTTAAAGACCGTGTGACGTTTGTGACGGTAGAAGGACCCGTGGCGAGTCAAAGACCGCGTGAAGGTCGTGACGGTGCAAGGGCCCAAGAGGTACACAGCCAGGGCAACTGACGCTGGAATCTGGGTCTTACGGTTCGATCCCCGGCACCGGCGGCAGGTGCAGCACCGTGTGACTCTGGGCAATAGCTTGCTTAATCTTCCCGCCATTTAAAGACTGTTCAGGTTGTGACGGTGCAAGGGCTGGTGGCGCGGTTAAGGCAGTTTGTGACGGTAGTAGGACCTGTGGTGCCTTAAAGACTGTGTGCAGGTTCTGACAGTGCAAACGCCGGCAGCGCACTAAAGAGACTACATGAAGGAGACCTGAGGTCTGGGCAGAGCCTGCTGTTAATCTCCAAAGAGCAGCCCCCAGTCAGTACAGTGTACCAGGCATGGCATTTAACACTGCAGGACACAGCAAAAACAACCCGGTTGAAACCAGGAGGATGCCACAAACCCGGCGTTCTCTAACTGGCTGCGACCCTAAGTGCAAATAAGAGCTGGCAGCTCAAAGCAGCACAGCAATGTAAGCGACAACAACTACGCAAGAGAATCTCCCAGGACAAGCCAATCGGCAGAGTTCTTTGGCGGAAAATAGAGTTGCACCCACATTGATTTTGTGGGACTATATGCTCCCAACAGAGAATAAGCATTGGCATAGCCAATAGGTCTCGCCTTTGGGACATTATAAGTGTTTAGCCATGCAACAGTTGATGTTGCGCCAAGGATATTGTGCTGCGTAATTAAATACTTATAAGGTCCCAAAGGCAAGACCTATTGGCTATGCCAATGCTTGTTTAGGACTTGTGCCCTGGTGTTTAGAGTTCATGCCCATGCCGTCTGGGCTACTATAAGGCCTGCTCTTGCTGCCTGGTCTGCTGTTGTTAGGTATGGACTTATGCTAGCCTGCACTCTTGGGCCTCTCTGCCCTACATTATTCTGAGAAGGAACTGGACCAGAATGAAGAACATAACCCAGGCTATCCCACTGAGGCCCTACAATGGCAGGAACCGAAAACTAATGTCTCTAACCCTGGCCATTATCATTGTGCTGTGGCATCAGCCAGCCCTAGTCTTTTGCTTGTTGGAATATCTCAGCCTCAAACCCCCTAACATTATTTACTTGGCTTCTTAGAAAATGCTAAGCCACAAAACATCTGTTTTTGACAAATTAAGCACTGCAGACTCCTATTTTGCGGGCAACTTCATCGACTTCAACTGATAAGAAAAAAAATGCAGTGCTGCCATCTGGTTCACACCAGTGCTCCCTGTCTCTCTGCAGGAGGCCCCAGTCTGTGAAGAGGGGGTGGGGGGGCTTAAAATGCCCAGTAGGAGTGGGTGAACTTAAAGATAGTAGCAACCCTCTCGAGGGCCTTTGCGGTCTCTTACGGCGATGGACCTTCCCTGTGATGCAGTTAGTATTGGAGCTGGTGTTGATATTTAAGTGACGTTGCTGAGCACTGGAAATCCTCGACTCAAATTAAGCACTGGTCAGTCAACTACCTTTATCTCTGTGGCGGCACATAATTGTTCACTTTTTATTCAGTTAATATCAGTTGTAAAAACAAGATGCCTCGGGGTGTACATAGGCGTATAAATACTTAATTCATCCTTCATCCATCCATTTCCTACAGCTAGCATGTGAGCATTATCTGTTTGTGTAACACCACTGATACTGAAGGCATGGCGACAGTTTTCTCCACGGGTCCATGGCTCATATGACTTAATTGGGCTCCTTAGAAGACCCTGCCTCCCCTTTGGGATATAGTCAGCATTCATCTCTACAACCAGGAGACGGGAGCTATGCAGCAGGGTGAAAAGATCCACTTATGCTATGTATAATGGTGTTAAGACCGAGTGCTGTGAAGGGACCAGAAAAGGCATCAAATGAGGACTGGAGCACAGTGTACACATCTCTCCTCAGCTGCACCCCAAGCCCCAGACTCATCTGTCCTGGATCAGCTGATCTTCACATGCACTTGGGACAGAAGGCAGGGGTAGGCGTGCTTCAAGGGTGGTGGGGGGTGGGGAGTGGGAGGGGGGATTCTCTTCAGCTAAAAATGGTTTGAGAAATAAATACAAATGTTACACCAGCAAGTGAACGTGTGCGTTATACTTATTCATCCAAATTGTTCACCCCTTGACAATTCACTTGAGTGACTAAAAGAGTATGCTTGGGAATCTGTGACCGTGTGTTTCGAAGGGCATTCCACTGGATTTTGTGACTACCATGAAAGCCATAAATCCCCTCGATACAAAGGAGACGGGTTTCAACTGTTTAGAAAACAAGTGGGAGGGGTGGGGGGCGTGCAGCCGAGAGCAGGGACATGCAGCATTTACCTTGGGGGAGCGAGCGCACTAATTGGTAACACATGGCTCGGCTCGCTCCCGCAAGGAAATTGCCAAACGTGCATGCGTTGCCATTGAAGGCAATGCAACGCGTGCTCGTTTTTAAGCGAAAAACCGAACCGATTTCAAGAGGTCTCCTCCTATGCAGCACATGCACGCTGCTTAGGCGAGACCTAAAAAGTGTGGACATTATGGTGGGTAAATAAAACTCCAAATCAAAACTAACGGGCCACACAGCGATCGTTGATTCTACGAAAATCACTTGAAAATGCCTCCCGTGTTTGGTGTCCAAAAACGCATGCGCTGCACCTGTACGAAGCAGAAAGCATTGTAGAAACCACCCCATATGAGTAAACCGGAATTTGTACAGGAAACTGATTGACACGTCATACCACTCATATTAGGTACGAAAAGCACACCCAGAGTGAGGACAAAAACAGCAATCTTCACAGGTAGTCACGATGGTAGAGTTTTCAAAGTTTACGAGACGGTGGGCGTATGATGGTGAACTACAGAAGGTACATAGAAATCCCAGCTCTCGTGTGATGCACAGCCCTCGTCCATTCCGTTTCTAAAATGAGGACCCCCACACTCCACAACGCGTATCAAACTTCGGGAATAGTTTGGAGTAAGTGCACTCCACTGGGGGGGTGGATCCGAGAACAAGGCATAGACACTGGTTAGAATATTCTGGGTGCTCCGGGAGGTGGCGGTCCCTGGGGCTGTGGGGGCCCATAAATTAGCATGCCCCTGGGACCTGCCCCACCCGGGGGCTTTTTAACAGACGAAGCGCGGGAGACCCAATTTGTTTTTTAAAATAATTTTGGCCGGAGTCACGGATCCTGCGCGAATTCGACTGAAATTATTTTAAAAAATGCTTTTTTTGGCCCTGGGGTCCCACAGGGAGCCCCTGAGCAGGCCTAGGGGGTCAGGGTGTTATTACCCTGCCCCCTTTTCTTGTTTTTTACCTTTTTTTAAAAAACTCTTTTCTTGTGACTCGGTTACAGACTCACAAGATGGTTGACAACACTTCCTGGTTTGGAGTGTTGGCAGCCAATCAGAAACAAGCACGTGCCCGGGAGGGTTCGCGAAACCACCTCGGTGCTCATCTATCGAAACTTTTCTAATTTAAATTTCTCTGCAACTACTGAACGGATTTACACCATTTAAAAAAAAGGGCTCTTTTTGAACCAAGACCTACCTTTTTTGCCAAATTTAGTGTAATTCCGTTCAGAAGTTCGGGCTGTATCTTTGTCTAAAGTTCCTATGGAAATGAACATGGGGAAAACATGTTTTGGGACACCCCTTTTTTCTTGGCCCCCACTTGACGAATCACCCCGAAACTTTCAAGACAGAGGCTGACCGGAGTGCCCCATTAGTTTAAAAAATTTCACAAAGATTCGTCAACCGGCGCCAAAGATATTAGCAAGAGAAAAAAACGCTGTTTGAATAGAAATGAAGTCCTAACTATAACTAAGTACGGGCGACCGCCAGTAGGTAATATATATATATATATATATTCACTTAAAAAACCATAGGTTTCACACATGTTATAGTTAGGTGGATATTTCACTCGTAAAAAACCAATGAAATTCCCCCGTTATAGTTAGTTCAGATAACTATAACTCGCGCAACCGCAATCCACTGCTCATGACGTCACATATTACATCACTCATGACATGGTCAGTGGCATCCCTCATGACATCACTGATGACATCATCCTTGTGATAGAGTGGCGGGCGCGCGAGTTATAGTTATCTGAACTAACTATAACGGGGGAATTTCATTGGTTTTTTATGAGTGAAATATCCACCTAACTATAACATGTGTGAAACCTATGGTTTTTTAAGTGAATTTGCAAGGTTTTTTAAATGCTAATTCCTAACTATAACGTGTGTCAAACCTACCTAGGCACTTTAACTGGTGTAGGTCTGGAAATGCTTATTAAGGACACCTTTGTACAATTGATGTCGCTTTTTCCTCAATCTGCCTTTGTATATTCTAACATATGCCAAAGGCAAAAGTGGAACTGGTCCAACCAATTTTGTCCGCAGATTGACAAAGCAAGAAAGCACGTCAACAAATCTATTTCTGCTTTCCTCAGAGACTATGGTATGGGTTCTATATACCACAACAACTTGCGTTACAATATGCAAGGCATTTATAGAAGAGACGGTGTACATTTCACTGATGAAGGCAACAGAGTCTTCCTCTTGAACTTTAGACTCTGCATCGGTACTTACTTATAGGTACCAAAAAACACTTCATAAACACAACGGCGCTTTTTAGAGCCCACTAATATCTTAACACTTAAAATTGTTTTTTTCTTCTATTTTTTTTATTGTTTTTTTTTCTACCGTACGCGTACGGTAAGCTTACCGTACGCGCACCCCGCGATTTAAAATAAAAAAATTTAAATGTATTTTTCATACTTTTATGACCTTCTTGGACCCCCTGACAAACGCTAGGGAGTCTGCAACTCTCTTGGTTGCCCCCTTTCCACGTTCTCCTCCTTTGTTTATCAGTGTGAGACACACAAAATGGAGGCCGACACTTCCTGATTTCGACCGATTCGAATGTTTACAGTCATGTAACCACCAATCAGAATTGCGCTCGCGCACGGCAGCGTACGCGTACGGTAAGCTTACCGTACGCGCTCGGAGCGCGCCTATAGATATATATATTGATTTAAATGCTATTTTCTCAGCAAATACTGAACACATTTACACCAGACCTACAAAAGGCACATCCCTGAACTGAGGACTACCTCTCTGCCAAATTTCAAGTAATTCTGTTCAGCCGTTCGGGCTGTAGCTTGGACTAAAGGTCCTATGGAAAAATGCATGGGGAAAACACGTTTTGGGACCCCCCCTTTTTTTCAGCCCCCGCTGGACGAATCCCCCCGAGACTTTTAGGGTAGGAGCGGAGCGGAGCGCCCCACCTATTTTGAAAATGTCGCCAGGATTCGTCAATCGGCGCCAAAGTTATTCAAAATAGAATGTTGCGGATTTCCTATGGAAACACGGTCCTAACTATAACTACCTACTGGCGACTGCCAGAAGGTAATATATATATATTCACTGAAAAAACCATAGGTTTCACACATGTTATAGTTAGCTGGACATTTCACTCGTACAAAACCATTGAAATTCCCCCGTTATAGTTAGTTCAGCTAACTATAACTCGCGCGACCGCAATCCACTGCTCCATTTAGACACTTATTTACCCATTTATTCTTCCATTAACCTTTAGATATACATATATAAAAAATATTTATTTTTCAGAAAGACACATATTCACTGGATGATGTCATCAAAGATGTCATCAGTGATGTCATTTGAGATGTCATCAGTGATGTCATGAGTGATGTCACTGACCATGTCATGAGTGATGAAATATGTGACGTCATCAGCAGTGGATTGTGGTCGCGCGAGTTATAGTTAGCTGAACTAACTATAACGGGGGAATTTCAATGGTTTTGTACGAGTGAAATGTCCAGCTAACTATAACATGTGTGAAACCTATGGTTTTTTCAGTGAATTTACAAGGATTTTTTAAATGCTAATTCCTAACTATAACGTGTGTGAAACCTATGGTTTTTTCAGTGAATTTGCAAGGTTTTTTAAATGCTAATTCCTAACTATAACGTGTGTGAAACCTATGGTTTTTCCAGTGAATTTGCAAGGTTTTTTAAATGCTAATTCCTAACTATAACGTGTAAAACCTATGGTTTTTTTAGTGAATTTGCAAGGTTTTTTAAATGTTAATTTCTAACTATAACGTGTGTGAAACCTATGTTTTTTTTAGTGAATTTGTAAGGTTTTTTAAATGCTAATTTATGTATGTATTATTATATTTTTTATATATTTATTTTACAATAAACTACCTATGTATATAGTTATAGATTGACTGTATCCTGTAATATGGAATGGCTCAGCTCTTTTTTTTTTTATTTGGATAAAGTTGAACAGCATAGTTAATATCTTCTATAAACTTATAAACAGTTTAAAATGTTTTTTTTTTTTCAAGGGTTTTTCACGGTGCGTGCACCGTGCAATATTTATAATTTTTTTTTTAGGGTTCTTTCATGGTCCCCCTGAGAAGGCCTAGGGGATCAGGGACTCTCTACCCTGCCCCCTTTTCACATTCTCCACTTGTCTTTTTAGCTCTCTTCTGCCTCTAAAACTCAAAATGGCGGCTGGGGGGTGCGCACACCCCGCGATTTTTTGAAAAAAAAAAAAATGTTTTTTTCACCCTTCGGGGTCCTTCAGGGACCCCCTGACAAAGGCTAGGGGGTCAGGAACTCTCTACCCTGCCCCCTTTTCACGTTCTCCACCTTTCTTTTTCACTGTCACACACAAAATGGCGTCCGACACTTCCTGATTTCGACCGATTGGAATGTTGACTGACATCTAACCACCAATCAGAATTATGCTCGCGGACATTTGGTGCACGCACGGTGCGCGCACGGTGGGCGCATATAGATATTTATGTACTTTTAACTGCAATTTTCTCAGGAACTACTGAACAGATTGACACCATATATGCAAAAGGCACATGCCTGACCTGAGGACTACCTCTTTGCCAAATTTCAAGTAATTCTGTTCAGCCGTTCGGGCTGTACCTTCGACTAAAGGTCCTATGGGAAAATGCATGAGGAAAACGCGTTTTGGGACCCCCCTTTTTTCTCAGCCCCCGCTTGACGAATCACCCCGAGACTTTCAGGTTAGGAGCTGAGCGGAGCGCCCCATTAGTTTTGAAAATTTCACGAAGATAAGTCAACCGGCGCCAAAGTTATTCAAAATAGAATTTTCAGATTTCCTATGGGAACTCGGTCCTAACTATAACTATCTATTGGCAACCGCCAGTAGATAATATATATATCTATATCTATATATATCTATATATATGGAAAAGCGATAGTATCCCTGCACCTCCACAGCAATGGCGAACAGAGACGCGGACCCAGCGAAATTAGGTTAAATGGAGTTTATTGTTCTTAAACCTCGAACCTGACGCGTTTCGGGCAACGAATGCCCTTGCTCACAAGTCAGTTTGAAGCATGCTCCTCATTATTTTTAAATACTTCACCGTGATTAGAGTGCTGACATCACATGACATGTAAACATAGAAGACACACTGCAAAACGTAACTGTTGTTATTAGTCTGTTTTCTAACATGGACTGCTTCAATGCTTGAATGCTGATTCTGGAGTCAATTCATTATATAACACAATTGTACAGTACTAATAATGTATATAAATAGTTCTAAAACCTATAAATAATATTAATAAATAGAGTTTTTATAAAATGTCTATATAAAAACACCTTTAGTAACAATTGTATATAATGTGATTTAAAACCAAGAGATTTGTTAAAACAATGCAACAATTTCAATTGGTTAGAACTAAGTTTCAAATTTGAAAATATCCTCATGACGCCATGTTTTATATAACTGCTTCAATGCTGCATATTTGTTGCCCATTTAGTTTATCTGTCAACAGACCAATCGTAGCAGTGTCACTTATACGGATAAAAAGTGCTAATAAACTGATCCAAAGTGGATCGTCATAAAGTGCTAGTGCAAAAATAGGAATGTACCAAATACATAGTCAATAATATGTGTAAGCAACCTTAAAAAACATCAAGGTAAAAGACAGTTAAAAACCCATATTTAACAAAGTTAAAAACCAGGCTAAAATCTGACTAAAACCAGTTGATGCTTTCAATAATATATACGAAGTGGAAAAAACAAACGATCACGTTTGGCTATATTGAAAGAACTGTACATTGTCTAAAAAAGAAGATGAATATCGACATTGTACATACTTTGATAACTCAGTCCTTAAGTAGATGAATAAGTAAATAAGAGACTGAACAACTCACTGTGTGCTTAAAATCAATTGTCAAGACACGTGTAGCTATCGTAAGACCCAATGTTAGTTACAGAAAGTGATACATTTCATCTGTATTATTTAATCCATTGGGAGTCTTGCTGTCAAATTCTATAATCATTTTAGATTCTAGTTGTCTTAGTCTCTTCTCTCTATTGCCTCCCCGTCGTAATTTGGGTACATTCGCCACTACAAAATATTTTAGACAGTTTAAATCATTGTTGTGCACCAACTTAAAATGCCTAGCCACTGGGTAAGATGAATCGTTGTTGACTATGGCACGTAGGTGTTGTAGGATTCTGACGTGCACCTGCAGCTTCGTACTTCCCACATATCTGAGACCACAGGTGCACGTCAGAACATACACTGCAAACTCTGTCTTGCAGTTGAATCTACCCAAAATTTTAGTAGTGTGGGGGCTAAAAGGAGTAGAGTATGAGTCGGTATTCACTCCAAATCTACATGCTCTACACGAAGAACACTTAACAAACCCTTGCTTGGGTTGTAACCAGTGCTTTGCAACCGCAAGTTCTGGAAATGGTTTCGCGATCTGAGTTTTCATGGAAGGGCCCTTCCTATGAGTGATCGTAGGTCGTGAAGATAACATGGGGGCTAGAACCCCATCAGTCAGAACGATTTGCCAGTTTCGTTTGACAATTGACCTGATCTGCCTTTCTTGTCTGTTATACGTTGTAATCAGTCTTGGAGCGTTATTTACGGTGTCAATGGCCACCAGTTGGTCTTTAGGGGATAGAAGTGTTGTTCTAGGTATTATTTCTACTTTACCAACTGCTTCATTGAGGATTTTATCATTATATCCTCTCATGCGGAATCTGCTTAATGCTTCCTGTTTACATGTTTCGTAGTCTTCAGGAGTGCTACAGATACGTTTAAGGCGTGTAAGCTCCCCTAGGGGTATGCTTTTGATGGTGTGGTGTGGATGTGCGCTGCTGGCGTGTAAAGTGGTGTTCCCTGCTGTTGTTTTCCTATGAAGGGAGGTGGCCAGCTGGTTATTTTTGACATAAATTTTTACATCTAAGAAATCAATTTGCGTCTTGCTCAAATGTGATGTAAACTTAAGATTATAGCTGTTACAATTGATTTTGTCAATAAAATCCTTTGCACTTTTTTCATCCCCTTTCCAAATGATAAAAACATCATCAATATACCGCCACCACTGAATCACATGGGTACGGTATTCATCTTGGAATAAGCATTTGAGGACCTGCTCTTCCCACCAACCTACATGCAAACATGCATAGCTGGGGGAAAAACAGGCCCCCATAGCTACGCCTCTCTTCTGTATAAACACTTCATTACCAAATACAAAAAAGTTGTTAAACAAACACCATGAAGCAAGGTCTACCAACATTTTGTTGTGATTATACATTTCTAATGGTCTTTTTCCCAAAAAGTGTGCTAGGGCGTTTAGGCCTATTTTGTGTTCGATACTGGTATAGAGCGACTCTATATCCAATGAAATGAGCAATAGATCTTCTGCCCATTGGATGTTAGTCAGCTTATTTAATAGATCCCCAGTGTCTCTAATGTACGTTGGAAATTCTTTAACTAGATCTTGAAGGAAGAAATCCACATACTGCGTGATGTGTTCTCCCATACTCCCAATAGCTGCAATAATAGGTCTTCCTGGCACTGGTTTAGTAAGTTTGTGAACTTTGGGAATAAAGTATAATCTTGGTAGAATTGGGTGTTCCACAAACAGAAAATCAAATTCATCCGCAGAGATGCATCCATCTCTTTTCCATTGTAGCAATTTACTTTTTAACCCATTCCTTGCTGTGTTATATGTTTTGATATCAACTTTTCCATAGCATGTATCATCATCCAGATGTCTTTGCGCTTCTATTTTATAGTCCTTTTGTGGCCAAAGCACAACGTTGCCTCCTTTGTCCGATTTCGTAACCAATATCTCATGATTAGATTCAAGTTTTTTCACCAACTCACAGTACTTAATTTCCTGGTAACTTTTATGTCGTTTTTTATGTTTAGTACGGTAGTGTAATTTTTTAATGTCCTCCACTACCACTTCGTGAAAGATGTCGATAGCGTCTTTCGGCATCATTGGGATAAATCTTGATTTTGGTGTGAAGGGGCTTATACCTGCACCACTTTGCCTGATATTTGCAGCAGATAGGCGCTCCTGTGTATTCGACAGATCTGTGGTTTCCTGGGTCATATCTGACCTATTCTCAAACAAATGATGTAACGTAAGCAAAGCTGGGGCATCTTTAGCCTGTAATCCCTTGTGTTCTCTGTGAGTACTGTCCTCTGTTGGAGTCTCTTTCAAGCCTTCTTTGATGGCAAAAAACTTTTTCAATTTTAATTTCCGAATGAAGCAGAATAAATCAATCCTTGTACGTGTATAGTTGAAGTCACTAAGCGGACAAAATGAGAGTCCCAGTGATAACAGTTGTTTTTCGGCTTGAGTAAGGGTGAAGGTGGACAGATTGATGATCGTTTTGTCATCTGCCTCTATTGTTTGCGCCAATAGGTTTTTTTCGGCTTTTTTGTTGTGGCTTTTCCGCCTCTCCCTCCTTCGAATGTTGTTGTTTTTTCGCCTTCTCTCCTTATTGGCTGTCGTGGTCGTAGTGTTTGACGTCTTTCCAACGCTAAAAAATCTACCTCTTCTCCCAAATTGAGCACTCTGCTTTGTGCTTCCTCCTCCATGTTGCTTCCTCGTTCAGAAGAGTTTTCGCTAGTAAGGGACTCATCATCTGTTAGTATTATCTGTTCATTGGAGATAGCGTGGGAGCTGGAGCTAGCATTATGTTCTGGCAATTTGGTTCCTTTATTACTGATCTTATTACGTTTGACTGTCTCGTATTTCCGGGCAAAGGTATAAATGCGTCCCTGCTCATAATCCGCTTGATCCCTTGCGAATTTGAACGCTTTGCGTGCTTTAATTTTTTCCTCTTGTTTTTTTAGACGTTCCTTTATTTCTGCCCTTGTTTTGGCAATAAGATCATTAGGTTCCATTTTCTTTAAGCTCTCATTGATTTGGTCAATTTCACGTAGCAGTGCCTCTCTATCAATGTCAGCATATTTAATCAGTATTTTTACCAGATTTGCTGATGCTTGTAGATTGCTTTCGCCCCACTCCCTTAGCATACTCGGATTGGGGCATTCATAACTGGGTGCCAAAAGAATTCTGAGTCCCCTCGGTACTCTTCCTGCTTCAATATACTTTGATAAAGATTTTTGCTCCCACCACTTCGTAATTTCTGCTTTCATGCATATCTATATATATATATATATATATATATATATATATATATATATATATATATATATATATATATATATATATATATATATATATGTATCAAGTAAAAGCAAGCCGTCTCAGCACATCCAGGTCAGTGGATAGAGATGACACAATCCCAAAAATCAGGCACAGGTAAATTTATTTAGTTAGAGAGCCTGCAAATCTGATGCGTTTCGGGCCGTTGCCCTTGTTCACACATATATATATATATATATATATATATATATATTACCTACTGGCGGTCGCCAGTAGGTAGATATAGTTAGGACCTATTTTCCATAGGAAACCTGCAACATTCTATTTGGAATAACTTTGGCGCCGATTGACGAATCTTCGCGAAATTTTCCAAACTTTTGGCCAGCTCCGTTCCGCTCCTATCCTGAATGTTTCACAGTGATTCGTCAAGCGGGGGCCGAGAAACAAGGGGGGTCCCAAAACGCATTTTTCCCATGCATTTTCCCATAGGACCTTTAGCCGCAGCTACAGCCTGAACTGCTGAATGGAATTACACCAAATTTGGCAAAGAGGTAGTCCTCAGTTCAGACTCGTGCCTTTTGCTTAAATGGTGTAAATCCGTTCAGTAGTTCCTGAGAAAATTAGCGTTAAAAGTACATATACATCTATGGCCTCGGAGGATCCGCGCACCCTCCCGATCACGAGCTGAATTTTAATTGACGGCCAACGCTCTGAATCAGGAAGTGTTGGCAGCCATCTTGTGCCTCGGTAGAACCGAGGCACAAGAAACCCCCCAAAAAACGACGCAAAATGCAAAAAGGGGGCAGGGTAGAAACACCCTGACCCCCTAGTCCTGCTCAGGGGGTCCCACAAGGACCCCCAAGGCCAAAACATTTTTCTTTTTTTAAACGGGAGGATTCGCGCTGGGTGCGCGTATCCTCCCGATAGAAAACAAAATTCAGCGCGGCTCCCAATCCCCCCCACACTGTCCCGGGGACCGCCACCCCCAGGGCTTCTTGAAAATGGGTGGGGGGGCTCTCAGCCCCCCCAGCCTTGGGGATCGCCACCCCCGGGGCTTGAAACAATTTGGTGTGGGGGGGCTCTCAGGCCCCCCCAGTCCCGGGGACCGCCACCCACCGGGGCAACTTAAAATGTCCTGGAGCCTTGTATAGGCCCTGGGGACCACCACCCCCCAGGGCTGGCTCCTGTAGTGTCCCGGGGTGCCCACCCCCGGGACACTGTAGTTTGCAATGACTCCCGCCCATTGCAAACTACTTTGCTTCATTGAAGCAAGAGCAGGGAAACCTGCTCTCGCTTCAATGAAGCAAAGCTGATTGCTTTTCCACATGGGGAGCAGCATGTCAGCTGCTCCCCATGTGGAAAAGCAATGCCGGCTCCCGCATGACGGTGGGAGCCGGCTGGGACCGTGGGGGGATTGGGGACTCCCCCACGGCCCCCAACGAAGAGGGCCAGCCCCAGGGGATGGGGTCCCCGGGGCTAGTAGTAGCCCGGAAGGGGGGCCACACGGCCCCCCTCCTGACACAATTAAAAAAAATAATAATAGAAATACGGCCCGGGGGATGGGGTCCCCGGGGCAAATTATGGCCTCGGGAGGGGGGCCACGTGGCCCCCTTCCCGATTTTTATTTTTTTATAATAAAAAAAAATTGGGGGCAGGCCCTGGGTGATGGGGTCCCCAGGGCCAATAAATTAGAAAAAGAAGGGGGGCTACAGAGCCCCCTTCTAAAAAAAGAAGAAAAAAAAAGAAGACGGGATCGGGCCGTAGGCCATGCCCCCTCTTTGCACCACTCTCCAAACGCGCCCCCTGGCGCGTTTGCAGAGGGGGAGCTAATTCCCCTTGAATACTGGGGGTCCCTGGGGGCCAATTAGCCCACCAGGAACCTCCAGTATCCGCCAGGGGGCAGAGTTGCAGAGAGGTGTAATGCGGCCACACCCCTTTTTACACCTCTCTGCAACGCAGCTCAGTGGCACTTACTGAAGGTACCTGGTGGGCTAGTTGGCCGCCAGGGGAACTCAGGATTCAAGGGGACTTAATTCCCCAACTTAAAACACCCCATGGGGCGCGTTTGCACAGTGGTGAATTTAGGGGGCGGGGCCTGAGGTAATATGTGTGCAAACAAGCCCTGTGGCGCGTTTTAAGTTGGGGAATTAATTCCTCTTCAATCCAGAGGTCCCCTAGGGGCCAACTAGCCAACCAGGTACCTCCAGTAAGTGCCACGGAGCTGCGCTGCAGAGTATTGTAAAAAGGGGCGTGGCCTCTGAGCACCTCTCTGCAACGCAGTTTCCTGGCGCATACTGGGCGTACCTGGTGGTCTAGTTGGCCCCCAGGGGACCGCAGGATCGAAGAGGAATTAATTCCCCAACTTAAAACGCGCCACTGGGCGTGTTTGCACACGTCACCTCAGGCCCCGCCCCCTTCTTTCACCATTGTACAAATATTCCTCTAAAATCAGCCGAACTACCAATTCCGATTTACTCACCTGTTATCAGGAGAGAACCCAGTGCTGCATCTTTTAGCCCAGCACTGACCCTGAAAAGTAATTCTAAGCGTACTTACCAGTAACTTGTATTTCCTTCCATAGGAATCCATTGTGTGGTTTGCAGCAGAAAAGTTTCGAAGTGTCTATTTTCACAAACTAAAAATATTCCTAAAAAATCCTCTGTATGACTTAAACACATTCTTTCAACTGTTTACAGGACATTCACCAGTGCTGGATCCAGGATCCACCACTGAGTAAGAAAAAATAACAATAACACCACTTACCTGCTAAGTGAATTTTCTGCCATAGGATAACATTGGTGATTCTATGTGAAAATATTTCTAAGTGTCAACTTTTAAAATACAATAATATTCCTTAAAAATCACAACTGTAACCAAAACGCTTTTACTCAACTGTTTACAGGAGATGTCCAAAGACTGAATCTAGGATCCAGTCCTGTGGTTAGAAAAGTAATCCATAAAGTAACTAATTACATTTGACTAGAAATTCACATTGAGCTCAATGTTGCATTGTGTTTGAAATTGTGTTGCCCATTGCAACAACTATAACTACTGTACTTAAAAATCTATTGCCTATTTGCAAAGTATTTAAATTAAAGTAATTCATTCTGAGGAAGTATATTTTGTATTGTAATGTATAATGTAATTATAATGTAATTAAAAAAAAATCTAAATATAAATAGTTTAAAAAATGTAGAAAATCAGTATATAAAAATCGGTATAACAATTAATACATTAAAAATTGTCATTTACAAAACCTTTGAAATTCACTGAAAAAACCACAGGTTTCAGGCTTGATATAGTTAGGAACTAGCATTTAAAAAACCTTTGAAATTCACTGAAAAAACCATAGGTTTCAGGCCTGATATAGTTAGGAATTAGCATTTAAAAAACCTTAGAAATTCACTGAAAAAACAATAGGTTTTAGGGGTGTTATAGTTAGCTGGACATTTCACTCGAACAAAACCATTGAAATTCCTCCGATATAGTTAGTTGTACTAACTACATCTCGCGCGCCCGCAATCCACTGCTGATGATGTCACATATTACATCATTCATGACATGGTCAGTGACATAACTATATCAGGCCTGAAACCCATGGTTTTTTCAGTGAATATAGATATAGATATATATGACTTGGACTAGTATTTTCCTTGTTGACAGTGGAAGAATCAGAAGGGCCCGTCTTAACAGGCGTAGCAGATGGAAGCAGAGCCCTGCAGTATTAGAACCTGATCTTTCACAGATAGAGATTGGTCCAGATACACTCCTAGATTCCTGACAACCGTTTTAGGGGTTGAAGCTATGCCAAGTTCTGCTGGCCACCAATCAGAAGCCCATATGCTGGGTGCCTTTCCGAATAGCAAAATTTCGGTTTTACCTGCATTAAGCTGAAGACAGTTCTCTGTCACCCAGACCACTAAGGCTCTCAGACTAGCTGCAAAACGCTCTTTTATTATACTAGACTCACAGTCATAGTAAATCAGAAGCTGTGTGTCATCTGCATAAGAGTACAGTTCCAATCCATATGATTTCACTATTCTGTCCATGGGTGCCACATATATATCAAATAACGTAGGGCTCAAACACGAACCCTGGGGAACACCCTTGTCCAATTGTACAGTGTGGGATCTAAAGGACCTCAAAGTAATGGTCTGAGTTCTATTAGTAAGGAAGTCCTAGAACTATCTCAGAACTAGGCCACACTTCCTACGCCTCTGCAGCAGGAGAGAGTGTGACACCGTGTTGAAAGCTGTGGATAAATCGAGCATTACCAACATGGGGGTTTGTTGGTGTCTAAAGCACATCTAATGTGATCCGTGACAGCCACTAAAGTATTTTTGGTGCTATAAAAAGGTCGAAACACTGATTGAGATGGATCTAGGAGGTGATTTGCTTTCAAGTAGGCCATAAATTGTCTGTTTATCTGACCTCCCAGCATCTTACCCAACAGGGGAAGCAGCAAAATGGGGCAATAATTAGTTATATCATTCGGCGCCACATTTGGTTTCTCCTGTATTGGGATTACCTGAGCGGATTTCCAAGCTGAAGGGACTTTTCCACACGTAATAGATTAAGCAAAGTACATACTATAAGTGCAAGTATTTTAGAGAGAGGAGCTAATATCCTAGGTCGACAAACGTCTAGAGGAGACCCAGATTTTTCCAAGGCTAAAGCCGTCTGGGTGGATTCTTCCGTAACACTACTAAAGTGCTCTAGCCTAGACGTAAATCTGAAGTTAAAGCTATCAGAATCGAATCTTCAGCTCTCTGTGACTTTACATCTGCAAAGTTCTCATAAATCATGTAAATATATTCCTCAAAATGGCTGGCTAACGAGTTGCATAAAGCTTGAGATGCATGTATGCTTTTAGTACAAGCTGAAGGATTAATAAAAGCTGTTAGAACTTTAAACAGTTCTTTCGAGGAATTTCCAGCTGTAGTAATTTGATAAGATATGTATAACTTTCTCACTCTTTTAGATTACGATGATAGCTGGTCAAAGCCTTCCTATAAGGTTATTTGGATGCAGAGTTTTTTGTGTGACGCCATCGTATTTCCTGCTGTTTACATAGGGTTTTCGCAATTCCGATAGAACCACAGGGCATAAGCGCCATGTGGTTTTTTTATGCAGGATTGAAGAGGTGCTAATTTATCTAACACACGCGTTAACAAATTCTGCTAATCCAACAACCCTACCTCTGTATTTGTCACCTTGGCAAATACTGGGGACTATACACCTCTGCAAAAAAAATTAGGCAAAATCTTCCTTCATTGTCTAGTTATCTCAGACTCAGTGCAGTTTACACTGTTGGGCCTCTCTAGATGTGGGATCTGAAAATAGATGGTAGCATGATCCGACCACAGAAGCTGCTGCAGGCTCTCACAAGTCAGCAAATAGAATTAGTAAAAATCAAACCCATGGTATGCCCTGCAACATGAGTGGGGCCAATAACTTTTTGAGTTAATCCAATAGTTGCTATATCCGTCATCAGTTGCGAGACCTCTAAGTCTAAAAGGTTTTCCCCATGGTAATTAAATTCACCCTCTATAGAAATTTCTGGGAAGACAGGACATGGGGAGCAATATAGTCCATAAGCTGATGACTGAACTTTTTTTTTTGGACCAGGCGGCCGATAAATTAAGGCGCCGCGACACACTTCTTAGGGGAGAGTTCAAATTTTAAAACACAAATCTCCGCCCAATCAGAGATAGAGTCCATTAGCAACATTTTAGCAGTATCTTTAAAAACATTTTAATTCCCCCTCCTGACCTTCCTTCTCTTTTAAGCCATAACAATGCATTGATAGGTAGCGCCGTCAAATGTAACCACATTTTGGTTAGGAATCCTATTTCAGGCATGACGGCTGACAGCAAGTTCCACAGTTCCACTGTGTGTTTAGGCAGTGACCTGACATTTAACAAAAGACAATTGAAATCAACTGGCTTTGCTGACCTAAGGGTATCGGGAACAGCATTATGTACAACAGAGTCAGTAGTTAGAGACCCTATCGCAGGACAGACTGTCAGTTTTGCCTCATCCGATCTTGTCTTAGACACAACTTTCAAGCCTTGACATTTCCAACACAAACAAGCAACTGGATCTTCCAGGTACTTGGGAAAGGCATTATCGCAATTGACCCCATAAGAATGCTGTAACTTAAACAATTCAGCAGCAGTACAGCTAAAACTACTAAAAGACTCACTCTCTGGAAGAAAATAGGCAGAGGTCCTGGCTCCTGGCGACGTTCGTGCGTGGCCGGGCACAGGCGGGCTTGCCTTTGGCATGCCTTCAGTGCGCCAGCTGCGCATGTCCGCTGCAGGTCAGCATCTGATTTTATAGTGGCCAGGAACACTACTAGACTGCCAACCCTCCACCCACAGGAAGAGAGATAACTATCTCCACAACAAACGGCTATGCTGCGGTGGACCAGAGAGCGTCACCGAGTTAAAATGCAGAATAAAAGAAAGGTAAGTCAAATAAACTCAAATAGGCAATTTAAGATTCCAGCATGACCGCAAGCCAAGTTATAGGAAGTGCGTCCACATCTGATTTTATAGTGGCCAGAAACACCACTAGACTGCTGAACCCCGCCCACAGGAAGTGAGGTAAACAAAAACTCTCCACAACAAACGGCTGGTGTGGCTCTATCTTCATTGCGATCTTTTCTGACAGATCAAGTACAATCAGTGACTCCTGAGGAATTTACATCAACCCCCTTTTTTTTACCATGCAGGGTTCCACAGGGCTCATCGTTAAGCCCAACTCTTTTTAATCTCTATCAGGCACATGCATCAAGCTTCAAAAAAATCGCAAAAATTGCGATTCGCTAAAATAGACCATTTGCAATCGCAAAGTACCCTGCAGCAATGCATGAATGCAAATATAGCGAAAACCAAAGTTTTTGCAAAATTAAAGAATCGCTATTTATTCTGAGAATAAATTAGCGAATCTTTAATTGTGTCCACCAAATAGCCAATCGCAAATAAAGAATCGCAAATAAATGCATGAAAAATCGCTATTTGCGATTTTACAGAAAATCGCAAATTGCCAAGTGTAAAATAAGAAGGATCACAACCAGGTGGTAATAATGAGTGCAAATCAGATACAGCTGAAAGTCAACAGAAACTTACTTAAACACACATAGAATGAGCCTGAACATTTCACAATGGCAGGGATTTACCTGATGGCGAGGAGGATGAGGCTCCAGGCTGCAGCACACAGAAGGAGGAGAATACAGGAGCGCATCTTCAGAGTCCGCATTACATTGCTAGGACAGACAGAAGATGAGATATACGACAAGTATAGGCTCAATGAAGAAATGATCCATGATTTAATCAATGAATTGGATCCCATTCTGCAGCGACAGACACGTAGGACCAATGCCATACCCACACATGTGCATGTCCTATGCACTTTAAAGAATCTTCAAAGCATTCCTTGATGCCATGATGCCCCGGATCAACTCACACATTAGCTTCCCCACAACCGCACATGACCTCACCAAGACTAAACAGGAATTTTACCAGATAGCCCGCTTCCCACAAGTCTTAGGTTGCATTGATTGCACCCATGTGGCAATATGCCCCCCTGCAGGAAATGAATACATATATAGGAATAGAAAGTGTTATCATTCCCTTAACATACAGGTAGTATGCAATGCTAAAAACATAATAACCGACATTGTGGCGCAATACCCAGGGAGTGCACATGATTCCTATATATTTTGCCAGAGTGGCATACACACTCGTCTTTTCAGGGGTGAATTTGGAGAGGGACATCTGCTAGGTAAACATGTGTGATTAATGCTCACAGACATTGTTCATATGCAAATGTAATACTGCCACTGACCCTTTGCTTACTTCCATGTAGGTGGCAGCGCATACACCTTGCGTAATTACATAATGACGCCGTACCTCAATCCTACAACTGCCAATGAACAGAGGTATAATGCTACGCATATATTGACCATGATCATCATTGAGCGCACGTTTGGGCTGTTGAAGAGCCGCTTCAGATGCCTCCATAAAACCGGTGGCGCCTTACAATACAACCCTGAACAATGCTGCAAGATAGTAGCAGCATGTGCCATGCTACACAATATTGCCACAAAGGGAGGCATAACAATTGAGGTGTCTGAAAGCGACTCGGAGGATTACAACCAGCAAGGGCCACACCGCCATGCAGCACATGGGGCAAGCAACGCTGAAGGCCGCAGGAGACGCATGGAAATAACACAAAATTATTTCTGAGGTGAGTAATGAGGAGACAAAACATGGATATTGCTGTCAAAGTATGTTTATCTTAAAAAATAATGACTTGAGTGTTGAAGCACACAGCTTATGTGCCCAGTAGCACAGGAATAGCATTAATGTACATAAATGTCTTTAAATCAAATCATGACTTGAAAGTCAGTCAAAAGTGTTGTATCCGTCAATGATTACCTCACCATATCTGTATGTCACTGTACATGGCAGTCTATCGCTTCATCCCATGCACACCCAGACGCCTTTCAGATGCTGCATCTTCATCCCTCATGTTGGCAGCGGAGAGGGAACTGCTGCGTGTCTTGCGCCTTCCTGCAGTGGTAACAGCCATAGACAGACTGCTCATGCTTGAGGCCTCCTCACTACCCTCTTCCAGCGTGACAATATTTGACTAAATTGGGGCACCTTGCATCATTTCCACTGCATTGGTCATCTGTCCCAGTGCCTTTGCCACATCCCCACTCCAATGGGACATCTCAGTTTGCATGGTCACAGACCTACGCGCCAGCAGTGCAGCGGCTGCGGCAACCCTATTATTGGATTAAGCATACACGTTCATGCGCTGCATCAGTTGGCGATGGTGTTTCGTCTGTGACACATGTCCCTCCTGCATCACCCTGGTCAGTTCTTTCACGCAATCCGTCAGTTCTGCTATATTAGCTGCCATCGTTCCAATTTGTGCCTGCACTAAACGTGTGTTTTTCGCCTGCAGGCGCTGCACCCGGAGCATCTGTCCTTCAAGACCAACCCAGGCATCATTAGGTTGGTCCGCCAGCTGTGTGATACATGACCTCGCTCTATGCCGCCGGCATCGGGCAGTGCTACTGCGGAGCTGTGTGTGAGGAGTCGGCGTGGGTGTCTCTTGCGCCTGGCTGGCCACTGGTGTTACATGTGCCTTGTCCTCAGATTCCATTGTCACCAGTGGTGGAACAGTTGCCCTGCGTGTGGTAGGGGCACTTGATTGAGTTTGTGCCACCAGAGGTGTGTCCGTCGCTTCTACTGCGCTAGTTTCCTGAATAACCATGAATAAATATTTTGCTATTACACTAATTTTGAGTTGGTTTATTCCTATTTATGTGTTTGCCATTGTACCTGCCTGACCTGCCTGCATCTCCCATAATGCACTTTGATTTTTAACCAAATGTGTACTGGATTTTCATTATGGACACGTGTGCTGTACTGAGCTGATGTAATCCCTTTCAAATTAATGACATTTGGCCACATGCATGCATCTTACCTTCAGATGTGTTTGCCGCTCCAGAGGTGTCTAGCCGAGTCACCCCAACAACAGCTTCAGGCTGGAGTGTCGACTCCACCATGTCCTCCATGGGTGTGTTGGCAGTCTGTGTCGGGGTTCCCCCTCCTGTCTTCCTGGCTTCCTTAAGCCGGTCGGCAATGCGTTCCTTTGCACAACTGCGCAAGTCGTACCATCTTTTTTTTAAATCGTCGATGGTACGGTGTATGACCCCAACAGCGTTCACTTTATTTTGGATCCGGATCCATATTTTCCTTTTCTTCTGCTCTGCCACTTTCAATGATAATTTTCCAAACAGCGTGTCATGGCTGTTTACCACACCCTCAATTAGTGTGTCTAATTCCTTGTCAGAAAACTTGTTTTTCCTCTTCCTGGCACTTTGGCTGATCTCTCCTGTTGCTGTATCCAGTTTGTGAAATGGCCAGGTGTTGTTCCAAATGTACCTTTCACTCCTGTTCAGCTCCTGCAGTCAGCTCCCTCCTCTCACTATGACTGTGCACTGAATGAGGCTTGGGCTGCTGACTTCCTGGTAATGATGTCATCAAGATGCATCAAATGTGCGACCCCGCTATTAGCGATTCTGCAATTTGCGAAATCGCAAATAGCGAGTTCGCAATTTGAGATCTCGGTATTTGCGATTGCTATTTATTGCGAATCGCTAATCTTTCGCTATATTTTTGATGCATCGATTTTTCCGATTCCTTATTTGTGAATCCTTATTTCTCGCAAATAAGGAATCGCAAATTTTCACATTGATGCATGTGCCTGTATGTCACTGTCAGGTCTAGTGAGATCCTTCGGGTTGTTGCTAGTATCACATGCTGATGAGAACCAGATTGTGGTTTCACTTTCTAGCAAGAGCCCAAACCTGAATTACACTTTCCGAAACTGTATGAGTGAAATGAGCTTCTGGCTGGATAACAACTGCTTTAAGTTAAACTCCTCGAAAACAGGAGTTATCCTATTCAGTAACAACACCTCTTTCTCAACCTCTTCATGGTGGCCAAATGAACTTGGATCACTCCCAGTGCCATTAAAAAAAGTAAAAAATCTGGGAATACTGAACGATGACAGACTTACCTACAAATAACAAGCTAATAAGATGATCTCCACCTCCTTCTATATGCTTTACATTATCAGGAAAATGGCACCGTTCCTTCCATCCGATCTGTTGAAGACAGTTGTTTTGGCCCTTGTACTGTCTTGAATGGACTATTGTAATGGCCTATATCAAAATCTCCCAAACGTTTCCTTGAACAAACTCCAGATTCTCCAGACCTCGGCCGCTAGGATGTTGATGAAAATCCCTAGATTCCAATCTACCTCACAGGCCATCACAAGTTTACATTGGCTTCCCGTACAGAAGCGTATAGTGTTCAAGGCCCTTTGCATCACATACAAAGAGCTTCAGGGATCAGGTCCAGCCTATCTGAGAGAGAAACTCAGAAGGTATGTCCCAGAGAGGACTCTTTGCTCCAGTTCAGCCAGAAACCTGGAAGTCCCCTCCTATATATTTTCCTCCTGGGGAGACAGGAGCTTTGTGGTTTGTACCATAAGGAATTGGAACTTGCTCCCCCTTGAAATAAAAACAGCTCAATCTCTTATGAGATTTTGAAAGTCTTTAAAAACATGGCTTATCTGGCAATAATAGCTGTGGTCACACTCTTAACCTCGGTTACTTAGTGCCAAGACGCCTCTAGGTATTTGACTGGACTTTATAAAAACCCAAATCAGAATCAAATCAAATGCAATGCTTATGATCTCACGCTTGATGTGCCAGATGCAATACAATATTCATAAATAATCTTACAAATGAAGTTAAATGCCATGATACCCCTAACCCTATGGAAGAGTTGGCAATGAACCTAATATTATGTGTTTGTTTAATGGTTTTAGTATGTGTTGTTATTTAATTACATTGTGCTCTTAGGTATTTTTTTTAACTTACTGGTATAAATATTGTAAGGGCATAAGCATTGCGTTTGGCGTGGAAGTATTGGTTTGCCAGGCCCTTCTCCCACTTGCACTGATGAATACTGTATACAGAAGAGATTGGCCAAAGGTGTCCAAAAGAGTCATGGGAGCTCAACCGTTGCTGTGCACAAGGGCCATGCACACTGGAGGTTGTTTGTAGTGCCTGGCATTTGGCCAGGCTCTCTGCCCACCCTACCTTGGGTGGCTATCCACCTCTATTCACGGCCTACTTCCAGGCCCTGAGCCCAATCTTCCACTCACAGCCAACTACCACTGTACTTGGCTGTTTTCCAGGCCCTATTTTAGGTCTTGCCTAGGCAGCGCTTGCGCGCTGTCTCTTTGAGACATGCTGTATCTACAATATGGGCTTCAAGCACCACCCATCTTTTACGTTGGTTCCTCTTATTGTCCTTTGTAAATGCCGGCTTTTGTTTGGTGAATACGCTTAGTAGTCTCTCCTTTTTTACTTTTGTATCCTCCCATGAATACTGCCCCTGTTACTTGTGCTCTTACTTGTCGGGTTACTTAGAATCATTTGAGAGCACTCTTTTTTTTGTTGGCCTGCCTCTGCTTGTGTTAAGTGTTTGGTTGTGTTTACTTTGTGCGCTGGCTTGATGAAAGGTTCACAGTCGCTTTATTTGCCGTGCTTGATCTTTCTTTACAGTCACCGCGCTCTCTTGTTTCTTTATTTACTTTTATGCCTTGTATGTGTTTTAATTACTTTGGACATGTTTAGAAGAGAAAGGAACACGGCCGCTTTAGTAGCTGGGCCCCTATTGGGCTTTCTTTAGGACTTGTTCTGAACAGTTGCGAATGATTGCTCCCTCTCCTCATTGTCTTTGTTTCCTCCTTTGGGCTCTGCGGGCCCCTCATTGGAGAAGGGGGCGGGGTAGAGCAGGGGCCGCTCTGCTGGCTTGTTCAGATCTGTGTTTTTTCTCCCTTGCTATCATAGATTCCATGCGCTTACTGCTCCACTCTTTGCACCTCCTACTCCGTTTCTGCATCTCGGGCTTTGCAGGGTTCACTCATTGGAGGAGGGGGCAGGGTAGAGCTAAGGCCAGTCTGTGAGCTTGTTTTTCACCTACCACCATTCAGCTGTTACAAAATAGCAAAACATAAACAAACATCCGTATTTATTTCTAGTTTTCATCTGCATGCCTTCACTCCACCGGAGGGGTCCCCGTGTAATGTGATGCAGCTTGGTAATACTCGGAGTAGATCGTCCTCTCTTGTTTGTGAAGCCTCCACTCATCGGCCCACCCTACATGTAGCCCATCACGTGACGCTGCTTGTTTCCTGTAAACATAGGCCACAAGCACACTTCCAGTGAGAGCTGACCTTATGGGTGACGGTCACCTCACTGGATCTGATTATTTCAGTGAAGGTCCCTCTGTGCCGCCCCCACCTCCCGCCAAGCTGGTTGGCTCGCTTCCATCCATTTACATCTCCATTTATTAATTTTTCCGGTTGAGCCTAGACACCGTTCAAGCAAACAAGACCGAAGGCGTCAATGGGAGCACGAGCATGTGCAGCGGGACCTGGACCCCACCTTGGAGTGGGAAGTAGTGGGAGAGCTTAGTGACGGTGAAGATCTAATTTGTGAAGCATCGCTGGTGTAAGATAATTTCTATGTACATAATTTGAGTGTATAGACCTAAACCTTTGCGTTGCTGGATGCCCTTCTTATAAGTGGCAGTACCTCCTCCCATTTTTCGAAACATATGTTGCAATGAATTTCTTGCTTTGGCCTAGCGGTCAGTGACGGGATGAACATATCTGTCTTTACTGCCTTTTATATACAGGTAAAATAACTCCTGTGCCTTGATCCGTTAGAAGTATTAACTGTATTTTGTTCAATCTGCATGGCTCTTCCTCAGATGTCCCCCACACCTGCTGGGCTAATAATGTAACCCTGCCCATTCCCTACTTGGAAGAGTGCCATGCCCTGTTCAAGTGTGAGTCCTAAATCAAACTGCATGACCCAGTGTGTATTCAATCCCATGCCATAACAATCTTTCCTTGTGTGCATTTCAATATCCTAGTCGCAGGAGGCATGGGACAGGCCCCTTTGTTCACACACAGCTTTTTTTGAAAATAAATGTCGGAGTTTGTTTTAATGTGCAATGTTCTGTTTGATTTTTCAGATCTATTTCCAAGCCCATACCTTTTTAAGTCACCTGCATACAATTTATGATAGACTGTGCGGGTAATTTCGGAAACATATAGTTTGTAGCAGCGATCAATGCATATCGCTCAAGTACTAGTTAAGCACCCACTGCTTTTTGTGTATGTAGTAATTTGACATTTGTGTAGCGCTTTCAACTATTAGTATTACACCTTAGCACTTTATGGCTTTTTTGGCTTTTTGTGCACATATCCATTATCGACACATTGTTTTTGTTGCTTCTGAAGCATGATTGTGTTTGCATGTTAGTTGTCTTCTGTCTTAATTTATGTAAAATGTGCCTTCACATGCAATTGAAGCAGCCAGCTGGACTGGTAGTGATAGCCTCTGGTCACCCCAGAGACCATCACAACATGCATTCAATTGTCATCCCCGCCCAGGGAAGAGTTAATGCAATTACCTCATAGGCCACTCTAACATATATATACTTTATCACCCTTAGGCAGCAGACAGAATAGCACCTTACTAGACCTCCTGGAAAGCTTGGGAACCTCTTCAGGAAGCGCTGTAAAATGTACGCAACATGGAGCGTATTCCTATGTTCACAATATGCCCTCTTTTCAGTGTCCATTCTGCATTTCCTCGTTGGAATTTTGAAGAGTCTTTATCATATTTTCATTATACAGCAAGGAAGTCCATTCTGTGGTGTGTTGCCCTTCATCAGTGGCACTTGAAGCAGTTGCGGCTCCCCTGCTATGGCGGAGGAGCATCTCCCCACTGCTTTCAAGCAGTGCGAGAAGTAGAAACATAAAATGATAATAACTTTGCGGGTGACCGGGTGGGCGGAGCTGCTCTGCTCTCGGAGCAGGGCTGGGGAGGAGTGGTTTGCCTAATTCGAAGTGCGCAATGAGAGAACATGCCCAGGCCCCCATTCCCTGGTTAAGCGTCGAACCAAGACGCTCAAAACATCCCATCTCAATCCCTATGTGATTCCTCAAATAATTTTTTCATTGAAAAAATTAATATCATTAAAAATAGTATCCCCAGCTGTCCGAGTCTGGCATGTTCAACGAAACCTAAGAACCTACAAAGGCTGGAACAATTCCCATTAATAAGCCAAGAAACATTCACAGAACTATTAGCTAAAGTCAAATCTGGATCTCCAAGGGACTGCTGTCCCGCTTGGATCTTAAAGGAAGCATTTACTGCCTGCCCAAGTCCAGCCGTGACCCTCTTAAATGAGTCATTGCTCCAGGGTCAGGCACCGGAGTCTTTTAAAGAGGCCATAATCATCTCCCTGCTAAAAAAGGCAGGAGCTGACCCAAAAATCGTAACTAACTACCGACCGATCTCACTGCTCCCCTACCTAGCTAAATTGCTCGAAGCCCATGTAGCTAAAAGCCTATCCGCCTTTCTGGAGCAATCGGAATACCTGGATGCACACCAAGCAGGTTTCCGCCCAGCCCACTCCACAGAATCAGTGATTCTATCAGTATTGGATACTCTGAGACAAAAGGCGGACAAAGGCCTCCCTCAAGGCTTGCTGCTATTGGATCTCTCCGCTGCCTTTGACACGGTCGACCATAACATCCTGATCGACCGTGTCAGAGATGCGGGCATTGAGGGATCAGCCCTTGAATGGACTAGATCATTCCTTACAAACCGATCTCAATCAGTTCAGTTTGGCTGTTTCACGACCCCCATGATCAAAACTACCTGTGGAGTCCCTCAGGGATCCTCACTTTCACTTCACTTATTTAACCTTTACCTTCTCCCCCTGATCCACGCATTAAAAGAAAGGAATATTCAAACTTTTAACTATGCGGATGATTTCCAATTAGTGTTCCCCATCAATAACTCCCTGGCCTCCACTCACGAATGCCAGTCGACAATGCTATTCATCCGTGACTGGATGAACAGTCACCAACCAAAACTGAACCCGGATAAAACAGAATTGATCCTTACGGGAGGTTCACTTAACCCCTGGAGATCCCAGTTCTGGCCCAAAGAACTGGGACAACCCCCGACCCCATCCAATCACACCAAAACCCTGGGAGCTGTGATCAATAGTGACCTCACCATGAAATCCCAGATTGGATCTGTCATTTCCACCAGCTTCTTTCAACTAAGGAAAATAAAGAAAATCAGCAGGCTCCTTACTCAGGAAGCAAAACTACAGGCAGTCCTCGCCATGGTGATCTCACATATTGACTATGCCAACTCCCTATACTACGGCATTCCGGCATACCTTACCCACCGTCTCCAACTGATACAGAACCAGGCGGCCAGATTGATTCTGCAGGAAAACAATCGCCAACATGTCTCTCCCCTCTTGAAAAAACTACACTGGCTCCCCATATCACAGAGATGCGCCTTCAAGATGGGATGTATCAACCCCGCAAACTCGACTTAACAGGCCCCACGGCGCGCACAGTTGAGATTTGGCATTACGTCACCAAGCAGTTGGGCTGGAACAAGCGCCTGACGAAAGCAACCCCCCTGTGGGAACCTGATATC